>NW_026712114.1:10059447-10788614 GCF_030504385.1 Musca domestica | reverse complement strand
ATTTCATTGGAATCGGACATACATATTGCGTTGGTTGCATGAAATATGTAAATGAAATCGGTCGAAAATATATGTGGGAGCTATATCCAAATCTGAACAGATTTGAATACAATTTGACAAATTTATTTTCTGATCAAATCTCGTCACTCATTCCAAATTAAAATAGAACATACATATCGTGTTTGGTGCATCAAACAAACGAAATCGGTCGAAAATATATATGGAAGCTATATTCAATCGATTTCAATATAATTGGCAAATTCCAAATTTCATTGAATTAGAGATACGTAGCGTGTTTGCTGCATCAAATACTAGATGAAATCGACCGAAAATGAAATGGGAGCTATATCCAAACCCGAACCGATTTCAATATAATTTGACAAATTTATTTTTGTTCCAAATTTCGTTACGCATTCCAAATTTGAAGACTGAATCTGTAATCTATCAATAGATATGTGCATATGTATAAAATCTAAATTTTTGGGAGGTACCACCGATTCTGATGCTATATCTTCAGTTTTAAGTGAAATTTCAAAAATGTATATGGCCTATGTCACTTTCAGGCGATGTCGTAGTATACCTGGACATTTGCAGGCAAATTTTTGCGATGTAAACTTTCCAAACGCCGATACATGTGCCTTCTTTTTTTATACCCTCCACCATCGTAGCTTCACTCTAGCTTCCGAACGGAATGAAGTAGGTTGATAAAATTTTACTTAAATGTATATTATGTCTGCAGGACTTTTGGTATTGAAAATGGGCCATGTAAGTCCACATTTTCGTATAGCCCCTAAATAACGAGACTTCCCGATATTTGGTATTTTGATGATTGTAGCGCCATATTCACCGGAACTGTGTCAAATTTGATATTTGAAGTTCGTAATGGTTACTACAGCCTATAACAGAAAATTGTCTGTGCAGGCTCACGCCTTCGTATAGCCCCCATATAACGGTGCCTCCCGATATTCGGTATTTTGATGATTTTAGCGACATTATTCACCGGAATTGTTTCAACTTTGGTATTTGAAGTTCGTAATGGATGCTACAGCCTGAGACAGAAAATTGTCCGCGCAGGTCCACGTTTTGGTATAGCTTCCATATAATGGTAACTCCCGATATTCGTTATTTTGATAATTTTACGGAAATTGTTTCAAATTTGATACCATATAATTTTGGCGACACTATTCAGCGGAATTGTTTCAAATTTGGTATTTGAAGTTCGTAATAGATATTACAGTCTGTGGCAGAAAATTGTCTGCGCAGGTCCAAGTCTTCATATAGATCCTAATATAACGGCTACATTCGGTATTTTTAAGATTTTAACTGATTTTATTTTTTTTTTTTTTTGAAAATTTCCAAATTTGTTCCAAATCGTGGAGGGTATTCAAAGTTCTGCCCAGCCGAAATTACAGCTTTTTACTTGTTAGCTCTACTTTGATAATCTGCCGGTTTTTTCTTGTAATTAGTTGAATTATGTAATTAAATATAAAATAAATCAAAAACAACTTCAATTATATTGCAAAATTTTAATAAAAAATTCAAAAATTTCACTTGGACTTGAAATTCTCAATAAATCACCAAATACTGAGCCGTTTTTTTTTGCAACTGAATTTTTGTTTGTATTTTTTGCATGTAACTTTTTCAAACCTTCTAGATCTTAAAAAAAAAGAAAATAATTTAACGCAACTGTTTTCTGTTTTATCTCACTTTATTTCTAAGCTCTTAACAATTATCATTTCATTTTATTTCTTTGTTATATAGGAACAATACTTAAAATTACATTAAAAAAAATAATAATCGTAATCTTTTAAATTTACATATAGCACAGATTCTATACATTAAAAAAATTAAAAAAAAAAAAAAACAAAAATAAAATAAATAATATATCCGGGGAATCTACGTCCCGCAAAAAAAGGACACAATACAAATCAATTAAAATCGCATTAGAATAAATTTAAATAAAAAAACATGTATATGTATGTAATGTTCGTTATAATTAAAGATTAGCTTTAAAGCTCAATACTAAATTGTAAATCGTGATTAAATTAAAAACTAAAATTATATCACTTTTTGTTTGCAAATTAAATTTGTAATAACAGAAAGTTTTGAAGAAATGTTTTCAAAATCAAAAACAAAAAAAATATATATATAATTTCTATAAAAAAAGGTAAGTTTTTTTTAATTATCAATTCTTTTCTTCTCTTCATAATCTTTGAGTTGTTTGCAAACAAATACTTAAATTTCATTGATTTTCTTCTTCTATCTTTTTTTAAACTTATAAAACTATAAAAACATATTCATGTAATGTAAGTATGTGTTTTATGTTATTTAATTTTAATTTAAAGATCGTTTATGTAAAGATGTATGTGTATTTTGTGTGTGTGTGTGTGTATATGTGTGAAGTGTTTTCGTTGGCAATGATGACGACGACGACGACTCTCCTCTTTAGAAAATTGGAATTTCAAAATCTTCCACAATAATGTCGATAAATGACTTGAGACTGTAGTAGGAACGATTACGCCAATAAATATTATTATTGACCTGTTCCATGGCCAAATCGATTGCTGTCACCACAGCCTGTAGACCCAGACCTTTCGCCTTTTCACGGAAACGTTCCAGCTGCTCTTTGTGGTATTCTTTGCTCATGTAGGTGGTTATCGATTTTACCATTGATGTCAATGTGGAGAAACCATCACCGAAGCTGAAATTGGTAAAACGGAAGAAAAGAGAGATTAGAAAATGGCTATGGATTAAAAAAAAACTAGTTGTGGATCTTTAATTTTTATGCCCTATACCACATAGTGGTAAGGTTATTATGTCTTTCGGCATTTGCTGGTAACATGAAAAAGAAAGCGAGATAGACCCATAATTACTTTTGTGGATCTTCTTCAGTCCATGTGTCCGTCTGTCCATGTAGTGAACAAAATACGAGTCGCATTTATTATCCGATTAATATGAACCCTATTGAAATTTATGAGAATCGGTTCGAATTTAAATATAGCTCCCATATATATCTTCAAATATTAATTGTGCACCAAATGACCAATACCAGTCCAAATGACTTGAATTTTGGCACATCCGATCGAATTTAGTCTAGAAGCAAGTACATCAAAATTGAAAAAAATCGGTTCAGATATAGCTGTATGTCCCATATTTATGTTTCATCCGATTTGGTCCCTCCCTCCCTCACATGCGTAATGTGTACTCCACAACAATGATCTTTGCTACCAGATATCAGAAACATTTCAAAAAGAAGTGCCTACAATTTTGTCAAGATCGATTAAGATATGGATATAGCTCTCATATATGCATCTTTATCCGATATCAGGTTTATGACTAATATCAGTCCAAATTTTGGTACATTCGACTGAATTCAATCTAGATGCAAGTACATCAAATTTGATGAAAATCGGTTCAGAGATAGGTCCCTTATATATGCTTCATCTGATTGGGGATTGTAAGTCCCTCATATGTCTAACAGTTCAGAAACAAGTGCCTAAACTTTTGTCATGATCGGTAAAGATTTGGATATAGCTACCATATATATCTTTATCCGATATCAGGTTTATTGTACACAAAACAGCTAATATCAGCCCAAAAGTAAAGAAGCAACTTGATCGAAACCCGCGTCGCAGTGGCTCGTGAGCGGAACATATTGCAATATTTCATTCGGCAAATATTGAAAAATGAGCTCGGGGTATAACCATTGAAATTCCAAAAAGTGCAAGAACTTACACCGCAGCGGAAAGAAAATAAACTCAAAAGAGCTAAATAGTTGCATTGCTTGGCCTAAAGTGGTGAACTGCCGAATTTGGTTTTCTCCGATGAGAAAACATTCCTTGTCCAGCAGTTTGAAAACAAACAAAATAATTTGTTTCCTTCCCAAGGAGTCGGCTGAAAATGTGCACCTTCGGTTGGCCACCAGAACTGAAGCGCCGGCCATGGTGATGGTATTGGCCGCCATGATAGCCGATGTCGCTCTCCGAACTCAAAAGCCGATGGTAGTGCCCGCTTGTATTAAGCGCCTTCGGTTGGCCACCAGAACTGAAGCGCCGGCCATGGTGATGGTATTGGCCGCCATGACAGCCGATGTCGCTCTCCGAACTCAACAGCCGATGGTAGTGCCCGCTTGTATTAAGCGACCGAATATTATCGGGAAAATATTCTGCAGGGTGTATTAAAGCCTTGGGCACGCAAAAATTTTGGCCGCAGACCTTGGACGTTCCAACAGGACTCAGCACCATCGCATTCAGCACGCGCCACCCAAAAATGGTTACAAAATTAGGTTCCACGCTTCATTTCTAGCGCACAATGGCCACCAAAATCTCCGGATACGAACCTGTTGGACTATTGTGCCTGGAGTATTTTGGAAAAAAAATACTAAAGTGTCGATCACCTCAAGCAAGCGCTTCGCCGGGAATGGACCAAAATACCGCAGAGCAACATTGGGGCAGTGTGTGACGGTTTCATTGGCCGTTTGAAGGCCATAATTCGTGCCAAATGTGACCAATTCGAACAAATCTAAACTTATTCTAAAATTTGATGCTATTTCCGACATTCATTTAATAACATTTAAAAAAATTAAAATTATGGCATTTGACTTTATTGCATTTTTTTATCTCACCCTATTTCCGACATTTATATACCCTACACCACAAGGTGGTCAGGGTATAATGTCTTTATACATTTGTTTGTAACAGACAAAAGGAAACGAGATAGACCCATAGTCGCATTCTGAGTCGATTTATGCATGCACGTCCGTCCATCCGTCTGTCTGTCCGTCTGTCCATGTATTTTTGTAAACAAAGTAAAGTTCGCATTTATTGCCCTATCCAGATGAAATTTTGCACAAATCATTTGTTTGGCACAAGGACGAGCCCTATTGAAATTGGAGATAATCGGTCAAAATTTAGATATAGCTCCCATATATATCTTCGTCCGATTTGCCTTTTATTGTGCACCAAACGTGTAATATCAATCCGAATAGTATGGAATTTCACACATACGATTAGATTGGACCTGAAAATAAGTATGCCAAATTTGATCGAAATCGGTTCAGATATAGCTATAGCTCCCATATATATTGTTCATCCGATGTGTTATTTTTGTCCTCCGCAGCCGTAATATGTACTCTGTAACAACAATATTTGGGGAAATATATCAAATACAGCTCAGAAATACATTTGCTAAATTTTATCGAGATCGGTTCAGATTTGGATATAGCTCGCATATATAACTTCGTCCGATTTACCTTTTTATTAATATACAAGTCCGAATTTAAAAGATACAAATGCTTCGGCATATTTAGTCCTTTGAACTTTAAATTATAATTATAATCATAGCGTATATGATTGAATTCTCCCATGAAAACTTTTAATTGTTATGCGAAGCTCCACTAAATTAGCAAAGTGGTGTAGGGTATCATAAAGTCGGCCCCGCCCGACTTTAAGTCTTTCTTTACTGGTTTGCTTTCATTCAATAAAATTAAAAAAGTCTGAGTTTGTTGCAGTTTTTTTATCTCACCCTGTATATTGCTCGAATAAAGGTACAATAGCTTCGGTCAAATTTGTTGAAAATCGATTCAGACTTGGATATAGTTCCCAAATTGTGACTACTCTAAAGTTCGTAGTTTGTATGATCTACTTCACACAAATTCCCAATATAAACATTTTTTGGGAAGTGCGCATAGTGGTGTAGGGTATCATATAGTCGGCCCTGCCGGACTTTTGACCTTTCCTTACTGGTTTTAAATTAAATTTACGAAAAGAAGCTTTGCAGAGATCGACAATTGTGGTCTTTTAAAATGAAACATTTTAAAAATCTTTGAAAACCTTCTTAAAATAAATCCAAAATTGAGGCTATTTGACAAATTCTCTTTTTTATACCCTCTAGCATATTCTAAAAGCTTTTCACGAACAAAAATATCTACTTACTATTCGGCAATTTCCTTGATATTCGTCTGCAAGAAATCAAAAGCAATTTCAAAACCAATTGGATTTTCGGCAACAGCTCTAAATGCACGGGCGCCATCCTGTTTCATAATAAGGGTGGAGTTGAGTGTCATATTTAAATATCTGCAATGGAAGAAAAACAATTTTTTTTTTAACAATGCGGATGTGAATGGGGTGAATGTATTTAAAACAAAACAAACAGACGTTAGTGCGTGCGAGTGTAAACACACACACACATATGCTCAATACAAAATTACGAAACTATATTTTGGTACATTGGTCGTTATATGGTTCTATGGTGTAATGGTTAGCACTCTGGACTTTGAATCCAGCGATCCGAGTTCAAATCTCGGTAGAACCTGAATGAGTTTTTTTTTTATTTTTTTTTAATTTATATTTGTTTTTAATTGTTGTGTACTTACTTGGATAACAACCATGGTTTCGTTGTACAACCCAGCGATGATAAGATCTGTTCTTTTTCTGAGGCACTTGTGGTACGATTGTATTGTTTATAGGCAAAATGCCATTCTTGGAAGGAACCCTCTTCCATGGCAGTACAATAGATAATTGATTTCATGTTGGGTGTGATGCTATAAGGAAATTGGAAAAAATAGGTTTTATTAAAAAGAAATGCAAAAAAAAAGGAGAAATATAAGCAAAGTAATGAAAGGGTTTTATGGCATACAGGAGTTCGCAATCAGTTAAGTGAGTGACATTTATTTAATGGGAGTTTTTAAGATAAAAAAAGATTAAAAAAAGAAGATAATAATAATAAAAATAATAATAATAACAATAATAATAATAATAATAATAATAATAATAATAATAATAATAATAATAATATAATAATAATAATAATAATAATAATATAATAATAATAATAATAATAATAATATAATAATAATAATAATAATAATAATAATAATAATAATAATAATAATAATAATAATAATAATAATAATAATAATAATAATAATAATAATAATAATAATAATAATAATAATAATAATAATAATAATAATAATAATAATAATAATAATAATAATAATAATAATAATAATAATAATAATAATAATAATAATAATAATAATAATAATAATAATAATAATAATAATAATAATAATAATAATAATAATAATAATAATAATAATAATAATAATAATAACAATAATAATAATAATAATAATAATAATAATAATAATAATAATAATAATAATAATAATAATAATAATAATAATAACAATAATAATAATAATAATAATAATAATAATAATAATAATAATAATAATAATAATAATAATAATAATAATAATAATAATAATAATAATAATAATAATAATAATAATAATAATAATAATAATAATAATAAAGTTAACGACATTGGCGACACTGTCGCTTCTGCAACTTAAGCTCATTTCATTTTGATTGCAACACGCGCTTCCGATCCAATTTCGATATTGCAAGCGATGAGAAATTCTTTCTGCAGTATCAGCACCTGCATACTGGCGCGTGTTGGTCGAACAGAATCAATCGAACCATCGAGTCAACAAAGTTGGAAGGCAACCGGCAGTCTTGGCTATGGCTACTTCGAGTACAGTTCATTAAATATTAATATCTTCTGTGTAATTAATTATTTTGAGTATCATTAAATTGTGAATCGTTATAATTGTTAAAGAATTAAATATCCGTGTTTTATTTAATCAGGCGCAGTTGGAAGCGCCTTGGAATTAATTTTTTTATTCGCGATCGTGTAAAATCCTTTAACTGGCGCCCGAGCAGGGACCCTGACTTAAGTGCTTAGTGGTCCTGTGAGTTATAAATTAATTCACAAAATCTAACTCCTCCTTCGCTAATCCGGTATTCCTGATAGTTATCCAACCGAAACATATAACCGTAGGTTACCGAGGCGAAAGTGAAGTAAACCGTACCTCAGTAGGTATCCACGATCATAAAAGTGGATCTCCAAACCGGAGAAATACGGTCCTTCCGTGAGGAGTAAAAGGGTTTTAAACGGTCGCGTCGCGCTGCCTAGCCAAGGCTCACCAAAATATAAAAATTCAAAAAAAGAATTGAAAATTAAAAAAGGATAAAATCCAAAAAGAAAAAAAATTGAAAATTCAAAAAAATAATAAAATTGAGAAATAAAAAAGTATATAGAAATAAAAGTATATAAAAAAAGAGAAAGAGTTGAATACAAAAATAAATGGAAAATTAAGAAAGAATAAATATAAAGAAGAATTTTTTTATAAAGAAAGTAAAGTGAAGTGAAAACAAAAAGGATCTTCTTCATAAAAAGAATTGAAAATTAAAAAATAATAAAATTGATATATAAAGAAGTTTTTTATTTAAAAAGAAGAGAAGAAGTTAAATACAGAAATAAATTGAAAATTACAAAAGAATAAATATAAAGAAGAATTTTTTTTATATAAAAAAGTAAAGTGAAGTTAAAACAAGAAGGACCTTCTTCATAAAGGACATAACAGGTACGTGAATATTTTTATTTTTCCCCCTTGTCAACAATTAGAAATGGAAGAACTTAGGGCCACGGTAACGACCATGACTGGAGCCATAAATCGGTTTATGGAACAGATGAAGTCGATAGAAAACAGGATAGGGACGATAGAAGCTAGTTTGAGCAACAATGCTTTAGGAAATGTCTTGGATAGAATAGAGCGTCTATAAAATAGCCAGGTGGCCGCGATACCACCACTGGTCACCGACGAAGGATCTCTTCAACGACCGCGGACTGAAACAGAGTTAAAAGATATAAGTCGCCTCCCCGACAGTGTGAAAGAGTTAAGAACCTTTGAAGGCAATCCCACTCAGTATATTTCCTGGGTTCATTCAGTGGAAACTATACTGAAGGACTTTGAAATAGTTAGGGACAAACCTATTTATCGAGCAATTATACAAAGTGTCCGTCAAAAAGTTACGGGCGCTGCCGACACAGCCCTGGTATCCTACAATGTATTTGACAGTGATTGGACGGAAATAAAAAGAATACTTTCCCTGCACTACGCTGATAAACGGGATATTCAAACTCTGGAACATCAGCTCAACCAGCTGTCCCAGGGATCCTCAAGCGTAGATGAGTTTTATTCGACAGTCAACCATCAACTTTCACTCATCATTAATAAATTAAAAACAGAGTCCCACAGTGAGGAAACGATCAAAGCCTTAGTAGGAACATACAGGAATAGAGCGTTAGACATATTCATACGCGGATTAAAACCAGAGCTTTCCCGTATGATTATAATACAGCGGCCAGGAACGTTGCCTGAAGCGTATTCCGCTTGTTTGGAGTTACAAAATCTGACCATGCGAAATAACATAATTTATTCGAAGACGAAGGCTTATGATTCAATCTCCACAGAAACGACTTATCGTCCTGGGCCTTCAAGACCTCCAAAATTATTCCCTAAGCGATCGGGATGGCTGAATAAAAATTCTCAGCCTAGAAATTGGGAGTATAATAATAATAATTCTAAATTTCGGGTAAATGAACATGCGAATTATAATAAGCCAGCGTTACCTCCACGGTATCCGGCCATAAAACACGAACCAATGGATATTGATAGGACAATACAATCTCGTCGCGTAAATTACATTAACCATCCTAGGACAGCTGAAAAAAGAGGCGCTTATGAAGAAAGAACAGGGCATAAACAGGCAAAACTTTATCACATAGAAACTTTTTCTGACGAGGACCTCATGGCTGAAAATGGGCTGGAGAGAGACTCTTGTCAGGAAGAAACTGTAGGCGAAGTAAATTTTATGGGGAAAGGCCATCAAGCTTACCCTATATAGAATACCCTTCTGTTAATGGCGGTACTTTATGTTTTTTGATCGACACGGGTTCTAACAAGAACTTTTGCAACCCACACTTATCACATGGTAGCATACTATTAGAAAAACCAATAAAAGTTCGATCAGTGGGAGGAGATATTAACATAGATAGGAAAGTAATTGGACCATTTTTTAAATTTTTAGGGATAAGTGAGCCCGTTGAGTTTTATGTTTTGCCAACGCTTAAAACCTTTGATGGTATAACAGAAGACGAACCAGATTATCAAGAAGATCAATGAATTAATTACCAAGATAAATAATATCACGAGTGGTAAAGATTATACCCTTATAGAACAAGGAACCATCAACGAGGTCACAATCTTGAAGGATGAAGTAAATGAAATTGTTCGAGCCTGTCAGCTGGCTAAGAGCGGAATTATCAATACAAATTTGCTAGACCAATCGGAAATAAATAGTGTTGCATTGGTTGGTTGTGGTATCAGCAAACGAGGAAATTAAATCTCCCAAAGCTACGTGTCCAGCTACCCTCTATAGATTCGCAGATCTGCGGGACGCAGATATTTAAGGAGGGAGGAGTTAACGACATTGGCGACACTGTCGCTTCTGCAACTTAAGCTCATTTCATTTTGATTGCAACACGCGCTTCCGATCCAATTTCGATATTGCAAGCGATGAGAAATTCTTTCTGCAGTATCAGCACCTGCATACTGGCGCGTGTTGGTCGAACAGAATCAATCGAACCATCGAGTCAACAAAGTTGGAAGGCAACCGGCAGTCTTGGCTATGGCTACTTCGAGTACAGTTCATTAAATATTAATATCTTCTGTGTAATTAATTATTTTGAGTATCATTAAATTGTGAATCGTTATAATTGTTAAAGAATTAAATATCCGTGTTTTATTTAATCAGGCGCAGTTGGAAGCGCCTTGGAATTAATTTTTTTATTCGCGATCGTGTAAAATCCTTTAACTATAATAATAATAATAATAATAATAATAATAATAATAATAATAATAATAATAATAATAATAATAATAATAATAACAATAATAATAATAATAATAATAATAATTATAAAAATAATAAAATAAAATAAGTTCGCTCTTCACGGGATTCGAACCCACGGCTCTGTTTTTATGGGGGGTAGTGGAATGTGTTATTTCAGTATCGTAACAGGGTAATTCAAATACTATTAAAAGTTATGTTAAAATCACAAAAGCTTTTTAAAGATAAACCTCTTTTGTACAGTAAATGAGACGTTCCATTCTTATTAAACCCTCCACCATACTATGGAGAGCACTTGAAATTTGTCATTCTTTTTGAAACACCTCGAAATATTCGTCGGAGACCCCAAAAAGTATATATAATCCTGATCAAAATAAAATTAACAGGTGATTTAGCGATGTCCGTCTGTCCAACTGTATATCTGTCACGATAGAGTCCACATTATTCAATCTGAAACTTTGAAATTTGGCCCAAAGGTTTATATTGTTATGCAGGCTGATTGGTATTGAAAATGGGCTATATTGGTTCATGTTTAGATACAGCCTCATATAATGGCAGAAATCCATAATTTCGAAACAAATCAGCTGAAATTTGATATTTTGGGCTTCTTGAAATTTCTGTACTCAACCTGCAAAAAATATTCGACAAAGGTTCACTATTTAGTATAGTCCTCATATAACGGTACCTCCCGATTTTCAATATTTTGAGAGTTTCGTCGCAATTTACAACCAAAACAGTTAAAAATTGACATTTGGGGTTCTCGGTAGGTCTGTTCTCTCCTTTCAAATAATATTCTCCACAAATTGGTGTGGCTCCCATATAACGATACCTCCCGATTTTCGGTAGTTCAGAGTTTTCTGCCTCAATTTAGAACCAAATTAGCTGAAACTTGACAATTGTGATAACAGGTAAGTCTGTTCTCTCCCTGCAATTGGTGTGAAATTGGCGTGGCCCATAAAACGATTACTTCCGATTTTCAGTAGTTTAATAGTTTCTGCCACAATTTCATGAAATTAGATTAAACTTGAAAATTGGGGTTCTCGGTAGGTCTTTTCTCTCCTTGCAAAAAATATTCTAGTCAGGTCTACGAATTGGTATAGCTCTCGTATAACGGTACCTGACGATTTAAGCCACATTTTCTAACGGATTTGTCTACAATTTAGTATTTTAAGTTCGTTGTTTATTCTAGCTAGGGTGGAAGAACATTTTGTACATAGGTTCAAGTTTTCCCACAACAACAACAGTTTTGGGATCAATATCTTCAAAAGTGGACCAATATTGACCACTTCGTATCGTATTTGGAAAATGTGGATGAGGGCGAAACTTGGCAAACTTTAAAAACGCCGGTACACGAGTCTCCCATTTTTAGTTCTACCTTTATATACTACTCGATTCTCCTTGTAACAATTTTTTGTTGATTGTGACGCATATACTTTTCTTCGCGTCCTCCCCAAGCTTACCGATTAAAATTAGGATTTTGCATCCATTCCCTGTATTTGGTGTGGGCAATGTTGTAGCAACGATCATATTTAAATTTACAAGCTAATTTGGCAACCAATGCTCGATGCTGCAACTGGATATGTGATTCATTATCGGGTTCCTGTAGGCCATACTGATCAAAGGCTGGGCGCACCATGAACTTCATAAAGGCCTGCAAGGAAAAAGTTAAAAATTAAAAAAAATTAAAAAATCCGCATTTCACTCACCCTAAATGTTTCATAGCCCGGTTCACGGCTCATCATGTGTATCAAATAGTTCAAACCCTGTTGGGCCGACGACCATAGTAGCTCATCATCGATGGATGTGAAAATCTCCATAAGGAATGTCAACGGTATGTCATAGGTTAAGTACTCAGCCTGGGCCAAATGGAAGGCATCATCCAGCAACTGGGCCCTGGTTACGCGTGGCAAATTGGCAAATTCCTTTTTCAATGCCAACCACGAAACCAAATCATAATTGACCCGATAATATCCCTGACGATTCAAATTCAAATAGACAATGTCATTGGTGTTGTTGTCCGATGTGAAGACATCTTTGATCACCAATTCGTGGCCATTATCCATTAGCCAATGGGTGGGTATGGTGTGGCCAGTGCGCACCTCATTCGTTTCAAATGTTATCGGCACAATCCATTTGCTGTCATCGGCCATATCTCGTGAGGGTAAAATATAACGTTCTTGGGTAATTATCAAATCGGCATTGTGTCGCTCCACATTGATGACCGGATAACCGGGTTTCGAGATCCATGTATCCATAATCGTCTTAATGTCCATGTGTTCCGGTAGGGTTTTCTTTAAATGACCATGTTTGGTCATAAACTCCCATAGGTCATCACGATCAGCATTGCCATAGGCAAAGGTGTTCAACAAATCCTGGGTGGCATCACGGAATGCCTCATTGCCCACAATGGAGTTGAGCATGCGCAATAGTATGGTACCCTTTGAATAGGTGATGGGATCAAAGATACGACGTATGTCATTGGTCGATTTCACATTGAACGATATGGGATGCGAACTGTTGTCGGAATCATGTTGCATTGACTCTTTAAATTCGAACACCGTAAATGTGTCCATAATTTCAAATTCCGGATGAACACTGTTCAGGGCAATGTAACTCATGTAACAGGCAAATCCTTCCTTTAACCATAAATCATCCCACCATTTGGGTGTGACCAAGTTGCCAAACCATTGATGGGCCAGTTCGTGGGCAACAATTTGCGCTACATATTCCATGTGTTCGGAGGAGGAAGCTTTCTCTAAATCGGCTGGTACCAAAAGCGAGGAATCTCTGAAAGTACGAAAGGGGAAGAAAATTTAGAAGAGTTGTACACAAAATGAAGGTATGGAGAAAGTAAAAGAAATAGAGATACTGCACAGACAAAGTTTTTGGAAGTGTTCTATCCACAGAAGACTTGTAGAAGGTCTTCTATCCATAGAAGACCGGAGGTCTTCTATCCATAAAATATCTGTGGAGGGACCTGTAGAAGGTCTTCTATCCATAGAAGACCTGTAGAAGGTCTTCTATCCATTGAAGACCTGTAGAAGGTCTTCTATCCACAGAAGAAGACCTCTTAAGGTCTTCTACTTCTATGGATAAGGTCTTAAGGTCTTAAGGTCTTCTATCCATAGAATACCTCTTAAGGTCTTCTATCCATAGAATACCTCTTAAGGTCTTCTATCCATAGAAGACCGGAGGTCTTCTATCCATAAAATATCTGTGGAGGGTATTTTATCCATAGAAGACCTGTAAAAGTTCTTCTATCTATAGAAGACCTGTAGAATGTCTTCTACCTATAGAAGACCTCTAGAAGTTATTTTATCTATAGAAGACCTGTAAAAGGTTTTCTATCTACAGGAGACCTGTAAGAGGTCTTCTATTTGTAGAAGACTTATAGAAGGTCTTCTGTCTATAGAAGGCCTGTAGAAGATCTCCTATTCATAGAAGACCTGTAGAAGGTCTTCTATCCACAGAAGACCCGTATAATGTTTTCTATCTTCCGAAAACCTTCCATCCATGAACAATTCCTAACACCTCCCTATGCACAAACAGCTCACCTGAAAGTTATTAAGCCCCAATTTTCCATAGCACCAAAACCAAAATCGGGCACCGTTACCATATCGATTTTCTGCAAACGATTCTTAATACCAAAATAACCCTCGTAGAAGGGCAGGAATTTGCGCACCAACGAATAGGCATAGGGCGTCATGTCACGACTCTCGGGCCTGGTCCAGATTTCAACACGCGGCACCAAATTGGCATCGTGATCGGAATAATGTGATTTCACCAAATTCGAGACAATAAAAGCTAAGAGGTAGGTAGGCATTTTGGGTGTGGTCATAAAGTCATCACGTGTAAAACCGGGACGGCAAATGCTGAAAAAAGTCATATTTTACATGAAAATTCTCCCAAACAAAAGAGCCAGAACTTACGTGCTATTATCCACGGGCATGTTGGACAGGGCCATGGCTGTGCGGGTGGGTCTGACAATACTGATTGTAAAATTCGCCTTCATATCGGGACGATCGAAACAGGGGAATGCACGACGGGCATCAATGGGCGAGAATTGGGTGCTGATCATCCATCTGCAAAAAGAACAATACAAAACTCAGTCCAAAATTCCCTCTCTCTCTCTCTCTCTCTCTCTCTCTCCTTAAAACATTCACACTTACTCTTTCCTTCCGGTATTCACATCGAGGTAACTAGTCTTATAGACTCCCTGCAGTGTATCCGTAATTTGACTCACAAAATCCATGCTGACAATCAGTCGCAGATCTCTGTCATCGGCCAACGACTTGGCCAGTGTGATAACATACGCAGAGTAGTCGCCATTGTAGCTACCCTCGAATTCAACATCCTCGGCTTGCATCAGATTCGCGGCATAGGTGTCACGTGTAACGCGCACATTTGTCACCGTTACATTATTGATGTCCAAGACAATGGGTTCGAAGGATTTTAGACGGCCGTCACGTTGGACACGTATCGCCACACTGCCATTGCTGGTGGATGTTTGATTGTTCGGTTCGATAATGAGGCTAGAAATGAAAAAAATGGAAGGAGAAAAATTATTGTAATTGTTGGAGTAAAAGATGGGGTGGAATTGTTTGGAATATCAGAAATTATGCAGGGTCGGAATATCGGTTAAAAATCTATACACCTATTTAAAATAGTAAAAGCAAAGTGATTGATGGCTCCATTAACGCTCAGAAGAAACGACTAAAGTAAAAATCTTGAAAATTGGCATGTACGTAGCTTTTGGCAGGGACGTACACGGGAGGGGCCCTTTTTGTACTTTTTGCATGGAATGTTTAATTCTTTACCAAGACATTTGGTGTCGAGCTAGGGTTGTCCGTCCGTCTGTATGTATTTCTGGCTGAGTGCTGAGTGAGTTCGACAACTCCCGAAGGGTGCATCCGATTTCATCCAAACTTTATACTTCGTAATATTATAATAAAAATTAGAATGAGTTCAAATATGGACTATATCGGGGCATTTTATCTGGTATCTCCCCCTAAAAAATTAATTAAATACATTTTGACTTCTGGTATTATTATTCAAATTGTTGACACTCTATGGGGTAATTTCCGAAGGAATGGACAAATAGTGTCCATTTCGTGAGGTACCAAAAGGGGTTCGCAGATGTATATCGTCTTCACAACAGATCTTGTGTTAGGAAAAATGTTTGTATGTTGAGAGAGTTGAAGGCTTTTTCGCTTTCTTTAAACGTTTTGTTTATTCAAAACTTTGATCCTTTGTGGGGCAGGTACCAGAAGAAATGGTTCAATCTGTACCATATTTATAACCGAACTTGTGTTTATGAAAATATTGAGAAGTGGATTTCAGATGTTAATTTCGCATTTGATGAGGTTCATGGATATACAAAATGTTGACCATTTGTGGTGGGGTGGGGGGTGGTTGGGTGCGTTTGTTGTGTACCAGTAGGACTGGGCGGATATATTTCACCTTCACAGCAGATCTTATGTTAGTAGAAACAATGGGATGTGTGAAATATAAAAAGAACCGGATGCTTATTTTGGATTTTGTAATCGTTTGGGTTATTCAAAACGTTGACCCTTTGCAGGGGAGGTACCAGAAGGAGTGGACCGATCTTTGCCATCTTTGTAAGAGATCTTGTGTTGACGGAAATATTGAGATGTACCAAGTTTGAGTGGAATTGGATGTTAATTTCCCATTTTATGAGCTTCATGGTTATTTAAAATTTTGACCCTTTGTGGGGGAGGTACGAAAAGGAGTGAGTAGATCTTGTGCTAGTAAAAATAATAAGGTATGTGAAATATGAAGAGAATCGGCTGCTTATTTCAGATTTTATAATCGAGTTGGTTATTCATAACTTTGACCCTTTGTAGGGGAGGTACCAGAAAATCTTGTGTTGATGAAAATATTGAGACGTACCAAGTCTGGAATGGAATCGTATGTTAATGTCGCGTTTTATGAGCATTATTCATATTCAAAATTTTGACCCTTTACGGGGGACCGATATATCCCATCTTCACATCAGATCTTTTGTTAGTAGGAACAATGAGATGTGTGAAATATGAAGAGAACTGGATGCCTATTTCGGTTTTTTTTTTATCGTTTTGGTTATTCTAAACTTTGACCCTTTGTGGGTGACATACCAGAAGGAATGGTCCGATCTCTACCACCTATAAAACAGATCTTATGTTGATGAAAATATTGAGATGTACCAAGTCTGAATGGAATTGGATGTTAATTTTGCGTTTTATGAGCTTCATGGGTATTCAAAATTTTGATACTTTATGTTGGTCCAGAAGGAGTGGACCGATATATTCCATCTTCATATCCGACCTTGGGTTAATTTAAATATAGTGATGTGTGTAATTGAAAGATAATCGGACAGTGCAATTTATAAGATTTATAATTATTCAAAATATTGACCCATTGTGGGGGAGTGTACCGATATTGTCCATTCTCGCACCTGACCTAGCACTGATGCTAATATTAAGATTTGCAAAGTTGGAACAAAATCGAATTATCCTTTCTCTTTCTGGGCAGTAAAATATTTTTTTTAACAATTTTTATTTTTGCTGAGAAGATATTAGATGCATTGGACTGATGATGCCCACCTCCGAACTCGGTCTAAATTTGACAATAATAAGACGATGTACCACCATGTGTGGATCAAATCGGATACTCCCTTCCAGAGTTGTCGTGCACACCAGCCAAACATACGGACGGACATCGCTAGATCGACTCCAATGTTCTGAAACGGATTTGGTCCAAAGAGACCTAGGGTCTAAAACTGATATTTCGATGACTGAAGGTATAAAAAAAACCAAAATTATTATCAAACTGTGAATATTTTTAATCCTGGCGAAATCGGAAATATATGGAATGGTCAATTCTGACCGTTATACTGGTGTTAATATCCAAGATATCGGACATATATACACATCTATTTATGTAAAAAAAAGATGCTAGTTAGCTGAAGAACTGCTGAAAGGATTCTAAGAATTCTCATCACTTCAGAGTGTTCTCTTGAAAAATAAGAATAAAATCTGAAAAAAAATCGTATGAAAATACGTTAATAAAAATCTGAATATTTTTTATTACATCTTGCGATATGTATATTGCATGCGATCTTTAAGTAAGTTTTGCGATTTTTTTTTTTTTTTGGAATTCTGAATGATAATCAAAGTATTGCACACTGGCAGTTGCGAATTCATTCCTTAACCGACCACCATAGCTATATGGGGCTTGTATCAAAATGTGGATCTTCTATTTGTGTATGGTGAATTTTCGTCCAATGATTACAGCCAAATAAAGAGGATTATTCGAAATGAGGAGCGAATAGTCACATCTCCCTTTAAATTGGAAAACGACCCAAATTAGAGAACGAACTTCTATTTGAGGGTGTTGTTATTCTAGTCAAAAAGTATAATTTTCCATCAATTGTAGTGTTGCAGGTTATCAAATGGTCGTCTGCGCTCGACTGTAGCCATTGCTTACTTCTTTTAAATATAAATTGTTTGAAAACTGAATCTCGTACTTATATCCCTTTTAATATCTAAGAATACACATTTTCTCATTTTATCCGACATGTTTTGCTCTAAAATAAATATTTACTTCTGCCAACGTCAGAAGTCTTTCTGATGGTAGTGGTGGTGCATTGCATTGCGACCCCAAACACCGAACACGCTGCTTTGATTGACATTTTGGCAAATTCTCGATCGAACAAAAGAATGTTCTAATTGTAACACAATGACCGCTGCCGCCGCCGTCGCCACGGTTTCGTGTAACATTTCCGGTATTCCCTTGGCGAATAAAAATGCTTAACTTAAAACAAACACCAAATCAAAATAAAACCTCAGAGGAAAATAGATGTTTTCCGTCTGTAAAAAAAAGATTTGAAAAAAAAAGTTTTCACTTTTGTTTTGTGGTAAAACAGAATTCATTTGCATTCTTCGCTGCGAACATGGAATACGCTTTACATGCTAATATTTTTTTTTTTTTTTGTATACCACGAAAGGTGACAGTGGGGGATCTTGAAAGAAAAAAGCTCATTTAAAAGAAAAAAATGATTTGAAAACTGATGTAAGTTGGCACATAGAGATATATGAGTCTGTGGCAGAAAAAATATAAAAAAAACCAGCTAAGCTCGGCCGGGCCGAATTTGTAATATCCTCCACGATTTTAAAGGAACTTGAAAGATTTCCAAAAAATCCATCGAAAAATACCGCCCAATGCGGAACTTTACGAAGACGTGATCCAGCATTAGAAATATCTGTTCATAGGCTGTAGTACCAATTACGAACTTTAAATTTAAAATTTGAAGCAATTCCGGTTAAAAATATCGCTAATATCATTAATATTGAAGATGTGGACCTACATAGACAATTTTCCGTCATAGCTTGCTGTAATCTTTACGAGCTTCAAATTTATAAGTAATTCCTTTAAATAATGTCTCTAAAATCATCAAAATACCGAATATCGGGAGGCATCGTTATATGGCGGCTATACGAAGACGTGGACCTTCTTACGCAAGTTTTTGTCAGAGGCTGTAGTACTCAATACGAACTTTAAATACGGTCAAAAATGTCGAATATCGTAGACCCATGTAGACAATTCTCTTCCAGGGGGTAAAGAACTCAGAACGAACTCCTTGTGCTTAAAATCATCTAAATGCCCAATATCGTAGAGGTGCCGATATTTGGGGGCCATATAATATCGTGGACCGATATAGGTCATCTTCGAACTTGACCTGTCTGCAGACAAAACATAGATTTGGGCAAAAACAATTCTCCAACGGATTGGTATCCGGAGATTTTGGTGGCCATTACGCGCAAATGAAGCGAGAAACCATTCTTGGGTGGCGCGCGCTGAGTGCGATGGTTCTGAGTCCTGTTGGAATATCCAAGGTCTGCGGCCAAAATTTTTGTGTGCCCAAGCACCCTCCAAAATATTTTCGCGGCAATATTCGGCATTTTCTCTGATGCCACGGTCAATTAATACGAGCGGTGAGCGACCATCGGCTGTTATGGCGGCCCACACCATCACCACGAGTGGCGCTGAGTTCTGGTGGCCAACCGAAGGTGCACATTTTCAGCTGACCCCTTTGGCAAGTAAACACGATCATTTTGTTTGTTTACAAACTGCTGGACAACGAATGTTTTCTCATCGGAGAAAACCAAATTCGACAGTTCACCACTTTCGGCCAAGCGAAGTAACTCTTTAGCTGCTTTGAGTTTATTTTCTTTCTGTTGCGGTATAAGTTTTTGTACTTTTTGGAATTTCAATGGCTTTACTCCTAGCTTATATTTCAATATTTGCCGACGTGTTCAGCTCACGAGCCATTTGTCGGCCACAGCGACGCGGGTTTCGATCAAATCACTTCTTTACTTTTCGAACCATTTCTGCTGATGTTGCTGTTTTCTTCCGTCCACTTCCTTGGTATCACGGTAACGAGCGATGATATGAGACACAAAAGATTTATTCACAATTAAATGCTAGAGTGCTCTAGCGATAGCCACTTTTGGTTTTCCAGCCAAATAGAAAGAAATCACACTATCACGCTTGAATTCCAACACGAATAACTTTTTTTCTGGAAAATTTTCACCAAAATGCTTTTGTACGCTTGTAAACAATATAATGAGCTGTCACTGGAATAATTGTAACAGCTGTCGGACGAGTGGCTTAGAAATGACAGCAGTCTGAAGTCGGCTGCAGTTTTTGCATCTCATGCTGTTTATAATTTGTTAGGTCTAAATTGTTATTTCGATAAGTTACAAATGGAATGATGAACTTAATATACTCTCCATACCAGGGAGAGGTGGAGGGTATACAAAACAAGTAAAAAATTGGTAATTTCCGACGGCCCGAACTTCGAATACTCTCCATCAAATGGAAAGAATTTTGATATTTTTTTAAAAAAAATCTGTTAACAATTCTGATGAAATCTTAAGAATGCAGAATATAGGGAGTTACCGCCATATTGGCGTCCATACGAAAACGTGATATGCATAGGCAATTTTTGTTATAGCCATTATAGTGTTCAAATACGAAACTTAAAACAATTCCGGTGAATAATGTAGGTAAAATCATCAAAATACCGAATATAGGGAGATACCGATGTAAAGGGGGCTATACGAAGACGTGGACCTGCATAGACAATTTTATGTCATAGGCTGTAGTACCCAAAACTTCTTCCATACCAATACCATATTAAAATTTTCTTATTAATAATTCTCACACCCAATTATATTATTTCCTCCCATTTTTCTTTCCAATGTTCCCTGGTAACACAATTCCGGAAATAAATCCATCATTCGCACGATAATTCCGTGATAATTTCTTTGCCATATGGATTCCTGGATAACCCACCCCACCACCACTCCAAATTGTTTGCTTTTCTTAAAAAACGATTGTATTTGTTGGTTTTTCCACATTCGTTTCCATTCTGTGTGTGTGTTTCCTAAAACAACAACAACAACAATAACAACACTTCAGGCCTTTATGATTCCACTTCGGCCTTTTGCTATTTTTCATTCCAGCTCGAGGAAAACAATCCGCAAAATGCAAAATAAATATTTGTTCAACTGTCTGAAAAATACATTCGTTGTTTGCATTCGTTGATTATTGATATTAAACGTGGATTCTTATACAAATCGAATGATGCTATTAAAACATGTTTGAATAATATTTAGAGGAACAAATGCAGCTGCCGGTGGGGGCCACTGGTGGCCGGCTGGGTGAGTGACAGATCAGGAAATGATATAATGTGTTGCTATTTTTTGCAATGGAACGTTGTGGAACAATTTGTGGTTACAAAGTAATTAAAAAGATAGAGAAGAAGGCTCTTTTTCAGAGCTTCTATAGGTTATATTTTTTCGCAGGAGATCAGTAACAAGTATTTCGCCTATAAAAGACCCTAAAAAATTATTCTTTGTATAAAAGACCCTTTTGGCCCTACAAGATTCATAAAACCTCCTCTAATATTAGAATAACTTTAAAAGGGCTTCGGATTCCAGAAGACTCGTGAAAAGATCTTTTGAGTACCGAACATGTTTTTAGCCACCTGACGCTTCAAAACCCACCTCCATTTGTCAAGCCTGAATATAGTATAGTATATAAATATAGTACAATTTAGTACTTTTCCTGCACTTCTGGCTCGAATTTCCGAACCAACATTTCTTTATCCCAAGCCTCAGGGACCCCAACACAAAATTTAACAAGTAAGCAAAGACTATAGTCGTGCGGGGCCGACTATGTTATACCCTACAACACTACAATATGTTAGAAGCCCCCCTATGTCCAAATCCATATTGGAAGATTTCGCATTTGAGAATAGGATTTTGACTAGGGACATTTGCCAATATTTCTGCACTCCTTCGGGCTGTTAGTTCTTGTAGTCCATTTTACAGTTAAATATAATCCAATGGTCATCCAATATGCTAGAATTCTTCCCTGTCCTTAACTCTCTTCACAGGCGTGTCGATTGGCTTCAATTGTGTGATCGGAAAAACATTTCTGTTTTTGGTTAATTTGAACCCCTAAATATTTTGCAATCATCTCCAAAAGCAAGAAGCCCCTCCGTATTTCCAAAGTTATTCGTCAACGAAATCAGCATAAAAAAGCCAGAAGTTCGCCTTTTGGGTATTTCGGATATCGCCTGTAAGTAATTCTGGTATTTTTTCACACAAAATTAGTGGTCCATTGTACCCGCTGTACTAAACTCCAACTTTATGCGAGATTTCATGTCCTTTGGTTTCTATTTGTGACCTTTACAACGGCTGCAAAATCAGAAAAATGTTTAGTTGTTGGTCCATTTCAACCCCTAATATCTTGCGGACATCCTTGAAAACAATAGGCCTAGCCCTCCTGAGCCCAACCCTACCCTTGTGAAAATGTTCGTGAGGATCTGACGATATTTGCAACCCTTATATAATATCCCCAACCTGTGTTGCAAGGTGAAAAAATATTACAAAATATTATAAGTCAAATTGAAAAAATCGCACGCGATAAAAAATATGAAAATATAAAAAAATGTCACAAAATACTACAAAATCTAAATTAACATCATTATTGGCATATTTTTCTACGATTTTTTTAGATTTTATACTTTTATGCCAAGAGGGCATTCTGAATTGACAAAATTTGTCAAAATCGGTCCAGCCATTCTTGAGATATAAGAATTCTAACTAACATCCCCTTCCTTTGTATATACACATTGTATATATTTCGCTATATATAACCGATATATTTACTATCGGCACCTACGTAACGGTCAGAATTGACCTGTTCGTCTATTTGTGATTTCGCCGGGATTAAAAATATTCGCGGTTTAACGGAAAATTTGACTTTCATTTAACACAAATGTTGTGGCCTATTTCACCCACTAAATAGCACCCGATGACCATCAAAATTGGAAGGCTTCTGCCCAGCCCTAAGCTCTAGCCCCATGCTAACTTCCGCTTTGATTGGTCTATAATTGTGACCTGTAGAGCAACTGCAAAATCAGGATTTTTTTCAGTTTTTGGCCCATTTCAACCCCTAAATATTATGCAATCATCTTCAAAAGAAATAGGGTTCTATTCTGACCCTAGCCCCTTCTCCATTCTAAATTTCGTGAAGATCGGACCATAATTGCGACCTGTAGAGTGATTACAAATTAAAATGGACAGACGGACGGACGGACATACATAGCTAGATCGACTCAGCTCGGCGAGATAGGAAGATCCATATATACTTTCCTATCTGGGAAACCAATATTTCGTGGTGTTACATAATTTTTGGCCCAATCAAACTTATAATACCCCCAACACATAGTGTTGTAGGGTATAAAAATTCCAGCCCCATTCGTTTAACCTCAAGCAAACTGTTCTAAATTTTGTACCATTTAGTACGGTTCGTACACTTCTTACATATTTCTAGAACCACTTTTATGTATCAAAATTACTTTCCGACCCTAGTAAAAAAATTGCAAACTGCAAGCACTATCTGCTCAGCTAAATACCAAATTGTACCAAATATAGTACCATCAAGTACCTTTCCTGCACTTCTGGTACACATTTCCAAACCAACACCTCTTTATCACAAATATATCACCAACAGGGACCCCAATACCAAATTTCAAAATTCCAGCTTCATCCGTCCGCCCTGAACAAAACTTTTACAAATTTGGTACAGTTCGCAAACTTTGTACACATTTCCCAAACCACCTTTATTTATAAAATCTACTTTCCATCCTTAATTCCCATAATTGTAAGTTGTTAGCTCTATTCATTCACTAAATACCAAATAATACAATTTTAGAAGTTTAGTACCATTTTAGAACTTTTCGTAATATTAAAGTTCAAATTGCACAAAACCCTTTTGTACATCTAGCCTGCACTCCATCAGTTAATCTTATTTCAAATTTCAGAAGTGTATTTCGCTTGTCCAATACAAAGTATTACATTTTTAGTACAATTTAGAACAATTTAGTCCTTTTAGTACGAATTTCCAGAAAAATCCAGTATAACCAGCGTGGGTTTTCAGTGAGTAGGTAACTACTCTAATATATTTTTAGTTCACTTTTTAAAATATTTTGACCTGCTACGATCCATATTTTTTGCCATATTTTAAGACCCAATTTGAGAGATAGACCCATAGTTGCTTTTGAGGATCATTATTGAATCACTTTCTGAGTCGATTTATGCATGTCAGTCCGTCTGTCAATGTATTTTTGTGAATAAAATGCAGCTCGCATTTATTATCCGATTGATATAAAATTTTCCAAACAATATTTGTTCGGCCCAAGGACGAATCGTATTGAAATTGGTGAGAATCAGTTTAAATTTAAATATAGCTCCCATATATCTCTTCAACCGATTTCGGGTTAATTGTGCACCAAATGGCCAATACCAGTCAAAATGATCAGAATTTTGACACGTCCGACCTAATTTAGCCTAGAAGCAAGTTCATCAAATTTGCTGAAAATCGGTTCAGATATAGCTATAGCTCCCAAATATGTTGCATCCGATTTTGTCTTTAAGTTCCTCATATTATATTTGGTACCACATATCTTATAGAGCTCGGAAATACCTTTGCCAAATTTATAAAGATCGACTCAGATTTGGATATAGCTCCCATATATATCCTGAATCCGATTTCAGGTTTATTGTGCAAATAATGGCTTGTATCAGCCCAAATGGAATGAATTTCGGGTCGTATGTTTTCCTTTGATGGACCTGGGCTCCGATATATATTTTTTACCCTCCACCATAGTATAGAAGTTATATTAAGTTTATCATTCCGTTTGTAACACCTCGAAATATACACATTAGAACCCACAAAGTATATAAATTCTTGATCTGCATAAAATTTTATGTCGGTTTAGCGATGTCCGTCCATACGTCGAAAACACTTTAGCTTCCGAACGAAATGAAGTAGGTTGATAAAATTTTACTCAAATGTATATTATGTCTGCAGGACTTTTGGTATTGAAAATGGGCCACGTAGGTCCACGTTTTGGTATAGTCCCCATATAATGGTACCTCCCTATTTTCGGTATTTTGGTGATTTAAGCGGCATTATTCACCTGAAATGTTTGAAATTTGGTATTTGAAGTTCGCAATGGATGCTAAAGCCTATGACAGAAAATTGTTCGTGCAGGTCCACATATAACGGTACCTCCGGTATTCGGTATTTTGATGATTTTGGCGACATTACTCGCCGGAATTCTTTCAAATTTGGTATTTGAAGTTAGTAATGTATACTACAGCCAATGACAGAAAATTGTCTGTGCAGGTCCACGTCTTCGTATAGTCCCCACAAAATGTTACCTCCTTATTTTCGGTATTTTGTAGATTTAAGCGGCATTATTCAACGGAAATGTTTAAAATTTTTTATTTGAAGTTCGTAATGGATACTACAGCATATGACAAAAAAATTCTGTGCAGGTCCACGTCTTTGTATAGCCCCCTAAATAACGACACCTCCATATTTTCGGTATTTTGATGATTTTAGCGACATTATTCATTTTTTTTTAAATATTGTAATGACTTATGACAAAGGTAGCCCAGGCAGGTCCACGTCATCGTATAGACCCTAATAAAACGGCTACATTAGGTATTTTTAAGATTTTAACCGAATTTTTAACGGACCTTAACGGAAAATTTCTAAATCCGTTCCAAATGGTGGAGGGTATTCAAAGTTCGGACCGGCTGAACTTACATCTTTTTTACTTGTTTTAATATAATTTTTCTCGAAGTGATATCATGAACTCTATAGCAAGATTATTTGGTATAAAAGGTACCCAAGGCAACCAACTTCAGACTGCTGTCATTTCTAAGCCACTCGCTTGACAGCTTTTAGAATTGTTTCAGTGACAGCAATGTTTACAAGCGTACAAAAGCATTTTGGTGAGAATTTTCCAGAAAAAAATTATTCCTGGTGGAATTCAAGCGTAATAGTGTGATTTCTTTATATTTGGCTGGAAAGCCACAAGTGGCTATCCTTAGAGCACTCCAGCATTTAAGTGTGAATAAATCTTCTGTGTCTCGTACCATCGCTCGTTACCGTGATACTGGTAGCGTAGCCCGACATCAGAGAAGTGGACGGAAGAAAACAGCGACATCAGCAGAAATGGTTCGAGAAGTAAAGAAGCGACTTGATCGAAACCCGTGTCACAGTAGCCGAAAACTGGCTGGTGAGCTGAACATATCGCAGTATTCCATTTGGCAAATATTGAAATATGAGCTCGGGGTAAAGCCATTGAAATTCCAAAAAGTACAAGAACTTATACCGCAACAGAAAGAAAATATACTCAAAAGAGCTATAGAGGTGCTTCGCTCTGCCGAAAGTGGTGCACTGCCGAATTTGGTTTACTCCGAGGAGAAAACATTCGTTGTCCAGCAGTTTGTAAACAAACAAAGAGGTCAGGACCGCCGTAACAGCCGATGGTCGCTCACCGCTCGTATTAATCGACCGTGGCATCATCAAATGTCGAATATTATCGGGGAGGGTGTATTAAAGCCTTGAGCACACAAACATTTTGGCCGCAGACCTTGGACATCCCAACAGGACTCAGCAGCATCGCACTTAGCACGCGCCACCCAAAAATGGTTAGAAAATGAGGTTTCGTTCTCCGGATACCAAAAGAAAACTTATTCTGAAATTTGATGCTATTTCCGACATTTTTGGCTTTCATTCAATAAAATTTAAAGAAAAAAATGTAAAAATTAAGGATTTTGACTTTTTTTGACTCACCCTGTATACTAGTTCCCTCTGAAACCAAATGATAACTGCTCTAAAGCAAAGTTTGATAGGAGGTATGATCTACTTCAAATATTTTTTTTTGTTATGGGAGCTATATTAAATATGCATAGTGGTGTAGGGTATTATATAGTCGATCCCGCCTGATTTTTGACTTTTCTTTACTGTTTTTCCGGAAATCAACAATTATAGCTCCTCGAAAAATATTTTTAAAAAATCTCTAAGAAAACATATTACTCGAATGTAGTTGAAAAGGTTTTACAAATCCCTTGGAAATTCACGGGTGTGCCTTTAATGATCCTTTTATAGAATATCATATCTAAGAAAAAAGCACAAACTAATTGAGAATGTTATGCTACACCCCTCGCACTGCCATTAGAGAAAGGAAACTATCAAAATGATTCTTAGCTTTATTTTTGCGATTTCAAATTATTTAATTTCTCCAACTGTAAACGTCAGTTTTTGCCACGACTCTTTGGCAAACTCTCAGAATGACGTGATCATTGTCAATTAATTCAATTCAACATCAGCTAATCACACAAATTCGATGAGTGCACACACTAGCAGCAACAACAAGAATACCAACAACAACAACAAAGAAAAAAAACTATGACAACAATTTGCAAGCATTTTTTTCTTGCCGCAACATTCTTGCCATGATGAATGGCATGGATGGATGGAATGGCATGACGACGACGACGACGACACTGGGTGATGATGATGATAATGTTGGTTGGTTGGATGGTTGGATCGATTGATCGTTTCACCAGGCCCCAACCATGGCACTGGCACGTTATGCGAATCCATATTTGTTTTTGTATTATTTGACTATATCAGTAATAATTCCTTGTAAAAGAACGTGCTTTGTTTTTGTAAAATGCACCATGCATTGCTATCGGCCGCAAACGATCGATCGCTGATCTCAATGCATGCAAAGTTGTAATTTGGAATTAGTTTTGCAACACCTAGGTCCCCATTGAGCCGCCTCAGGGGCCCATGTAGAGAAAATGTTATTCATAAATTATGGAAACTGTGGAGGGAGCAGAAATAACAAAGTTATTAAGTGTTGATGTCATTGCTGTGACATGGCTTAAATTGGCCGAAGGTGGGGGGCGAGGTAGATGTTAAATATTAATATTAGTAATCACATTCTAATTAAAACCCTCTAGCCCTTAATTACCTCATCACATGTTTCTTCTAAATTAAGCCTAATGACTTCATTTAATTTTCCCAGTGACATGATGATATTCATTTATTGACAGGCCACTGCCAAGTTTTTGCCTGACATCAATCCATTGACATTTGACAACTTATTTCAGAACGGTGAATATAATACAATTAATTTATTGCCTGACACTTTTAATTATTCTTTTGTTGTGGTGTGAAAATCAAGTTAATTTCAAATCGAATTCCTATTTATTATTTATGTCCTGGTATGGCTGTCAATTGGCGAGATCAAAAACTATCGACTGGCGCCCAATAGTTATCTACAAATGCAATCGATTGCATTGTTCTTTTTCCCAATTGATTGAAATGTTATCTTATGTAATTGTAAGTATTGGTAATTGAATAGAATATAAATGGCGGAATAAATGATATCATTTGAAGTAAAAATAGTTTCAAGGAAATGTACATATTTTTCTCAAAAAAAAAAAAAAAAAAAACCTCAATAAAGGAGTTTAATTTAGAGACAATTTCCCAAGGACTAAAAAATTTTATTTTTTTTATTTTATTAAGGATTTTTTTTAGGATTATTTCAGGTTATATCAGAGCTAGAACCATGTTTTCCATGGGAATATTTTTTGAAACGCGAAGCATTAACTTTGAATATCCTTCACCATTTCGAACGAATTTGGCAATATTCAAAACAATAAAATCCGTTAAAAATTCTGTTAAAATCTTAAAAATATCGAATGTAGCCGATATTTTAGGGTCTATATGACGACCATCCATTGCGAACTTCAAATACCAAATTTGAAACAATTCCGGTCAACAATGTCGCTAAAATCATCAAAACACCGAAAATATGGAAGTACCGTTATATGTAGGCTATACGAAGACGTGGACATGCACGGACAATTTTCTGTCATAGGTTGTTGTATTCATTACGATCCTCAAATATCAAATTTGAAACAATTCCGGTGAATAGTGTCGTTAAAATCATCAAAATACCGAATATCGGGAGGTACCGTTTTATATGGAGACTATACGAAGACGTGGACCTGCACAGACAATTTTCTGTCATAGGCTGTAGTATCCATTATGAACTTCAAATACCAACTTTGAAAAAATTCCGATGAATAATGTCGCTAAATTCATCAAAATACCGAATATCGGGAGGTACCGTTATGTGGGGGCTATACCAAAACGTTGATCTACATGCACCATTTTCAATACCAAAAGTCCTGCAAGCATAATATACATTTGAGCAAAATTGAATCAACCTACTACTACTACGGAAGCAAGAGTGATTTCAACAGACGGACAAACGGATAGATGGACGCTAAATCGACATAAAATTTTATGCAGATCAAGAATATATATACTTTGGGGGTCTACAATGTATGTTTGGAGGTGTTAGAAACGGAATGACAAATTTAATACAGGGTTGCCCATATTCGACGGACCCATGACTCTTTGGGCCAATTCCAATCGACGAGGCTTGTCCGCAGGCAACATTCTTTGCGTCAATTGAATTTTGTACGGGAACAAATGCAAATCAATGCGAATAATCCGTTGTAAAGTGGACCGAGCCATGTCCAACTGCTGGGAACGGCGTTTTTGGGATGTTCTTGGGGACCTCTCAACACTGGCTCGTAAGGCAGCGATATTCCCGGCCGATCGCCTTGGTGGACTTTTATATGGCCTCTTCGAATTAGAAAGAGCCTTACCAGTCGAAAATTTTTCGTATAAACGCTTAATGGTGTTCTTAGAAGGCGCACTTCTCACATTTTTTTTCACAATTGACTTCTTCTGTTGAATGTAAATTTCAACTATTTCAGAGCGCGTATTGGTTCATGGTAAAAATCTGCTTGGACTGACGCTTCAAATGCGGTATGTCATTAAGCGATGTGACATCTCTGTCAAAAGTTATGGCGTTGTCAGATGGGTCCGTCGAATATGGACAACCCTGTATATCCTCCATACTATGGTGGAGGGTATAAAAATAAGGAAGAGTCAAAGTCGGTCGGCGCCGACTATATGATACCCTACACCACTATGCGTACTTAGTAGAGCTTCCGTAACAGAAGTTTGTATTGGAAATTTATGTGAAGCAGATCATACCAACTATGAGCCTTTTTTGAATGGCTTTAGAGAAGTAACAATTTGGAAACTACGGGGTGAGATGAAAAAACTGCAACCAACTTCAGGCTGCTGTCATTTCAAAGCCACTCGTCCGATAGCTGTTAAAATTATTCCAGTGACAGCTGATTATATTTTTTACAAGCGTACCAAAGCATTTTGGTGAGAATTTTCCAGAAGAAAACTTATTCGTGATGGAATTCAAGCGTGATAGTGTGATTTCTTTACAATTGGCTGGAAAACCACAAGTGGCTATCGTTGGAGCACTCCAGCATTTAAATGTGAATAAATATTTTCGCAGCATAGCTCGTTACCGTGATACTGGTAGCGTAGCCTGACGTCAATGAAGTGGACGGAAGAAAATAACAACATCAGCAGAAATGTTTCGAAAAGTAAAGAAGCGACTTGATCGTGAGCTGAACATATCGCAATATTCCATTCGGCAAATATTGAAAAATGAGCTCAGGGTAAAGCCATTGAAATTCTAAAAAGTGCAAGATGTAACACAACCACTGAAAGAAAATAGACTCAAACGAGTTAAACGAAAAGTGGTGAACTGGTTTGGATTTCTCCGATGAAAAAACATTTGTTGTCCAGCAGTTTGTAAACAAATAGAATGATAGTGTGATCGGCTTGCCAAAGAGGTCAGCTAAAAATGTGCACCTTCGGTTGGCGTTTGGCCACCATAACTCATGCTCCGGCCATGGTGATGGTGTGGGCTGCCATAACAGCCGACCGTGACATCAGAATAAATGCCGAATATTATCGCGAAAATATTCTGGAGGGTGTATTAAAGCCTTGGGCCCGCAAACATTTTGGCCGCAGACCTTGGACATTCCAACAGGACCAAGCACCATCGCACTCAGCACTCGCCACCCAAGAATGGTTGCAAAATGAGGTTCTTCGCTTCATTTCCAGCGCACAATGACCACCAAAATCTGCGGATACCAATTCGTTGGACTATTGTGTCTGGAGTATTTTGGAAAGCAAGGTTCGCACTAAAAATACCACAGTGCCGATCACCTCAAGCAAGCGCTTCGCCGGGATGGGCCAAAATGCCGTAGATCAACATTCAGGCAGCGTGTAACGGTTTCATTGGCCGTTTAAAGGCCATAATTCGTGCCAATGGTGACCAATTCGTACAAATCTATAATTATTCTAAGAGTAACATTCGGGCAGCGTGTGACGTTTGCATTGGCCGTTTGAAGGCCATAGTTGTGCCAAAGTTGACCAATTCGAATAAATCAAAACTTATTCTAAAATTTGATGCCATTTCCGACAGTTTTTTGGTTTTATTCAATAAAAATTAAAAAAAAATGTAAAAAATATGGCGCTTGACAGTTTGTTATCTCACCCTGTATATACAATTTTTCGCCGCACGAGCTAGAATCCATTATAACCTACAAATACGAATTTTTAGACAAATCCGTGGAAAAATGTGGCAAAAATCAACAAAATACCGACAATTGAAAGGCAACGTTATATGGGGACTATACCAAAACGTGGACCGATGTGTCTCATTTTCAATACCTACCATCCTGAACACAATACATTTTTTCTAAATGCTAAATGCTGCTAAATTTTCTTAATATGTAATGGCGATACAGATTTCTTTTCGGTGGTAACTTTCAGTGACATTTGATGAAGAATATATTTGTATTTGACATTATCCTTCAAAAATGATGTTTTGTAGGAGAATTTTGCATAAACTTATATGACGTACGAATTTAACCCTAAAATGTGTTTTCGATATTTGTGACATCCTAGCATTGGGTAAAATTCAGACTGTCGTTGTCTTTAGAGATCTATAGTAGAATTAAATGACAAATAATTTTGATATTTTAAGTCACTTTTATTGGACATTTTTTAACAACATTTTAAAGAAAGAAAGAAAGGCCCAAAAAGACCCCTTTTATGACTCGCTTGAGGGTTAAATTTTTCTACCAAAATAGTTCTCATTTTGTTATCAGTAATATTGCCGAAGACACGACCTTCTATTATTGAGATTTTATTTTCGAATTTAAATGTTCTTCCATTGGCATTTAAATTTTGAATTTTTTGAAACTTTTGCCTAGACTCCTCGTTGCCACATTTGCTAACTTACAACCAGCCAGTGTTCGACTTGAGGTAATACATAGTTATTAGACTTCTTCTGCCAGCCAACAACCATCGAACACAAGTTCCAACATATTTGTCTAGCATTATCGTTGTTGATGTTGATTATTACAAGGAGATAAAAAAAGAAGAGGCTCGCGTTCTATGCCACAAGAATGGCTGGCTGCAATGGAACGCCTGTAAATACACACTGGGCCATTTCTAGTGTGATGTGAGCCGCCATGGCTACTGGCGTACGCAGATGGAATTTGCAATGTAATGGATTGTTAGAGAAAAAGTTCAACTGATTTTATATCAAATGGCTATTGTTGTTGTTGTGGCATAATACTTATTTCCTGGTTAGCCCACAATATATATCGCGCAAGCCATACATCCATCTGGTCTTAGAACGACCATAGAGCATAATGTGCTTTCTATCATCGCAAAAAAAAAAAAACGACGAATATCTATTAACTGGCATCTGGCATGGAACGCGATGACGTGCTGGCGCATCCATCTCCAGACATACTTCGTCATTATGTTCCAAAGATGTTTGGTTAATTTGAGCGGCATTGTTGCTTTAAAAGAAACTTGCCGAAACAATGATTTGCTGGAACGTTCGTTCAATGATTGTTTTTCGTTTTAAATTTCTAGCATTTTTTCTTACGGGAAATTGATCTCCAATCTTAGGCGCATCATTGTTTAACTCGCTGTTTATCGTCATACACGAAAAACGTGCCACACATGTCATAATTGTTTGTTTGCAACATTCATGCACGCAACACAAATATGTTGGTGGTTAGATGGCCCGACGAGTGCACAGTGTTTGAAATGATCACGAGTTCATGGTGGTTGAAACAAGTTAATGTACAGGGTGAGATTAAAAAACTGCAACCAACTTTAGACTGCTCGTCATCGTGATACTGGTAGCGTAGCCCGATGTCGAGGAAATGGACGGAAGAAAAAAGCAAAATCAGCAGAAATGGTTCGAAAAGTAAAGAAGCGACTTGATCGATACCCGAACATATCGCAATGTTGCATTCGGCAAATATTGAAAAATGAGCTAGTGGTAAAGCCATTGAAATCCTAAAAAAGTGCAAGAACTTACGCCGCAACAGAAAGAAAATAGACTCAAAAGAGCTAAAGAGTTGCCTCGCTTGGTTGAAAGTGGTGAACTGCCGAATTTGGTTCTCTCCGATGAGAAAACATACGTTATCCAGCAGTTTGTAAAGAAACAAAATTATCCGCTCGTGCTTACTTGCCAAAGAGGTCAGCTGAAAATGTGCATCTTCGGCTGGTCACCAGAACTCAAGCGCCGGCCATGGTGATGATGTGGGCTGGCATAACAACCGATGGTCGCTCTCCGCTCGTATTAATCGACCGTGGCAACAGAATAAATGCCGAATATGCGAAAATATTCTGGAGGGTGTATTAAAACCTTGGGCATGCAAAACATTTTTGACGCAGACCTTTGTCATTCTAACAGGACTCAGTACGCGCCACCAATGAATTGTTATAAAATGAGGTTCCTCGCTTCATTTCCAGCGCACAATGGCCACCAAAATCCGTTGGACCATTGTGTCTGGAGTATTTTGGAAAGCAAGCTTGGCACTAAAAAATACCAAAGTGTCGATCATCTCAAGCAAGCGCCTCCCCGGAAATGAGCCAAAATACCGCAGAGCAATATTCGGGCAGCATGTGACGATTTCATTTACCGTTTAAAGGCCATAATTCGTGCCAATGGTGACCAATTCGAACAAATCTTAACTGAATCTAAAATTAGATGCTATTTCCGACATTTTTGCTTGATTCAATAAAATTTGAAAAAAAAAATGTAAAAATTATGGCGTTTGACTTTGTTGCAGTTTTTTTATTTCACCCTGTATACCCTTAGCCAATGTTCTATTATTTAAATATATTATGACTTCTGTTGTTGCAAAATGGTCAGGCTTTATCCCTTTATTGTTGTTTTTATAAAAACAACGTTTGTTTATTAGTGGAAAACGATGGTAATGTTTACCAGGGGGTAAGGCAGGAAATACCTAGGTTTCGGAAAGAGCCACCAATCCTCATCAGTTCCCTTGTTTTTTGTCTGGGATATGACAAAAAAAAAATGACTTCTGTTATTAAAATTATGTTATTCAAATGTTTGATCCTCTTTGGAGTAGGTTCCGATGGAATGAGCAAATGTAGTCAATTTCGTATCGGACCTAAATATATATGATATAAATATTGGGAAATGCCAGATTTGGAGTATATCGGTTGCTTCCTTCTCTTAATATGCGATATGTGATAGTTTTAAGAAAATGCTAAAATGTGCGTGAGGTACCAGATATAATCGACCGAAGTATTCCATTTTCATACCTCATCTAATACAGATGAAAATATTGGTATGGGCAAAACTACAAGAAAATCGAAAATGTATATCCAATTTTGTGCGAAATCTTAATCATCCAATAAAATTCCATATTCATCCCAGGTTTCCGGTTGAGAGAAATATTTAGATTAGCAAATTCTAAAGAATCACTGACTTGTTTCGCAAGTTATGACATATACAACTATTGACAAATTGTGACCCTTTGTGGGGCAGGTAGCAGAAGAAATGGTCCCAACTCTATCATCTTTATAACAGATCTTGTGTTGATAGAAATATTGAGATGTACCAAGTTTGAATGGGATGTTAATTTCTCGTTTTATGAGCCTCATGCATATTTAAAATGTTAAGCCTTTGTGGAGGAGGTACCAGAAGGAGTAGACCAATATATTCTATTTTCACTGCAGATCTTGTGTTAGTGGAAATAATGGAATGTGTGAATTTTGAAGAGAACCGTATGCTTATTTCGGATTTTATAATTGTTTTGGTCATTCAAAACATTGAGCCTTTGTGGGGGAGGTATCAGAAGGAATAGTCCGATCTCAACCATCTTTATAACAGATCTTGTGTTGATAGAAATATTGAGATGTACCAAGTCTGAATGGAATCCGATGTTAATTTCGCGTTTTATGATCGATATGTTCGATCTTCACTCCAGACATTAGGTTAATAAAAATATTGTGAGGAGTGTAATTTGAAGGCAATTGGACTCTTACATCACATTTTTTAGGAGTTGTAACTATTCAAAATGTTGACCCTTTGTGGGGGATATACTCGATGGAGTGGACCGTTGTTGTCCATTTTCGCACCTGACCTAGCACTGATGTAAATATTAGGATATGCAATGTTTTTGAGCAAAATCGAAGTATCTATTCTCTTTTTGTGCAGTAAAATATTTTCTTTGAAAAGTTCGACCTTTTGTGGGGGGAGGTACCTTAAGAAGTGGTCCGATATTTATCATCTCCGAATTCAATCAAAGTTTGATAACAATATTATGTATTATCAAATATTATACGAAAATAGCAATAACTGAAATCAGTCGGCATCTTTATATAAAGACTGTACCGACAACCTTGATTTATTACCAATAGTGACCTCGATTAAAAATTTCAGAATTACATGTTTATAGTACGCATTGCAAAAACCACCTCCTTCTTTTAATTACTGACACCCATATCAAATTTCAAGATTTCACCACTATCCCTTCACCCAATACCAAATTTAGTAGCATTTAGTTCTTTTCGTACATTTCCACAACAATCTCTATATCTCAATCTCAGAAATTTTAGCTCTATAAGTTTCCCAATCACCATATTTAGTACCATTATTACAAATCTAGTACGCTTATTAAAAACCAGTGCCTTCTCTTAACCACAGACACTAAGAGTGACATCCATATCAAATTTCAGGATTTCGGCTCTATTCCTTCAGCCAATACCCAATTTAGTATGACTACGTACAATTATAGTACACATTTCCAAAACCACTGTCATATCTCAATTCCAGACACCAACAGAGACTTCAAATCAAATTTGAGGATTCCAGCCATATCCCTTCACCCAATTCCAAAGATATGTAGTAGCATTCAGTACTTTGCGTACAATTATAGTACACAATTCCGAAGCCAATGTTCCTTCCCTATGTCCAGGCTACACATAAAGAACGATCCTAATACCACATTTCAGATTTCAAGCACTATATGTTCACCCAACACCGAATTGTACCAAATATAGTACTATTTAATACCACTTAATACATACAGTTCCAATACTTAGTATACATTTCCAAACCTTCCTCCATATGTCAAACTTACTTTCCAGCCTTGATCCGGTTACCAATTTTCAAGTTTTTAGGTATATCCATTCTAATCCATCCTAATACCAAATTGTACCCTTTTAGAAGTTTAGTATGATTTTCGAATTTTTCATAATCTTATAGTTCGAATTTTCAGTAACAACTTAGTTCATTTGTTCTTCAGTGAAACGCATTCCAAATTTTAGAATTCAAGCAGATTTCGTTTGTCCAATACAAAAAATTAAATTTTTAGTCCATTTTAGTTCTTTTCGTAACCTTTAAGTACGAATTTTTAGTACGAAAAGCCCATCCTTTTTTTCTCATCCACGCCTTCGCACCAAGACTGACCCTCGTGTTAAATTTCCAGATTCTAACTTTAGACGTTTTTTTTTGTAATTTTGTATTTATTTGATTTATAATTTTGAGAATTTTGTTTTCTTTCCACGACAGATAAGTCGCGTAATTTTTATACCCTCCACCCTAGTATGGAGGGTATATTAAGTTTGTCATTCCATTTGTAACACCTCGAAATATATATTTTAGACCCCACAAAATTATCAAATTATATGTCGATTAAGCGATGTCGGTCCGTCGTCCATCTGTGGAAATTACTCTACCTTCCGAACGAAATGAAGTAGGTGGAAAAAATTTTCTTAAATGTATACTATGTCTGCAGGACTTTTGGTATTGAAAATAGGCCATATAGGTCCACGTTTTGGTATGGCCCCCCTTATAATGGTAACTCTTTTATTTTCGGTATTTTTATGATTTTAGCGACATTATTCACCGGAATTGTATCAAATTTGGAATTTCAAGTTCGTAATGAATATTACAGCCTATGTAAGATAATTGTCTGTGCAGGTCCACGTTTTGGTATAGCCCTCTTATAATGGTACCTTTCTATAATTCCGTATTTTGATGACTTTGGCTACATTATTCACCGATTTATTTTTAAGTTTCGCATTTGAATATTGGTAATGGCTTATGACAAAAGTTGCCTATGCAGGTCCACGTGGTCGTATAGACCCTAAAATAACGGCTACATTTTTTTATTTTAGGATTTTAACAGAATTTTTAACGGATTTAATTTTTTTTTTGAAATTGCAAAATTCGTTCCAAATGGTGGAGGCTATTAAAGGTTCGGCCTGGCCGAACTTACTGCTTTTTTTAACTTTTTTTTTACCGAATTTTAAAATATGGTGTTTTGAAAAGTCGTAACATATATTGTTATGACCTTTCTTCACCACTGTTTTAGCCACACATGACAAGAATTCGTGGGGGTGTCGATTTTCCATTTGTATTCCGAAATGAAGAATGAAGACCTTTTTGTCGGAAAGTGCCACCCATACATTCCGAACTAATGTAAAAACACGCACATTTTTTTTTTTTTTGAAAGAAACAAATTTAGCGCGCAAAACGTTTTATTAGCGCCGCCTTACACCAAAAAGCCTGTTGTTCGCCAGCTTCTAAATGCAACGGCATTCATTCACAGCTTAAAACAGCTGTGGCATGCTGCCAATAATGTGTGTCAGCAGCTAGGCTGGTTAGCTGACTGACGGTGGCGTCATGTTAACTTCTTCTTTTCGTCTTTTCGAAATGCCTCCTAACATCGGCGGCAACATCTTGAGACGGGCAAAAATACATGCCAATGAATCCATTGAAAGCAATAATTTGTGGTTGCCGTTGTTGTAACACCCTCGCTCGCTCTCGCTTTGCCAGTTAAGTGGGGATAAGTTGTTGAAACATTTTTGTTTTTTGTGCGACTCTAGGCAAAGGTGCAACAAGGCTTTGCGTTTAATGCTGCTTCTGCAGCTTTTGTGTGACAATCAAGAAACATGTGTAATTCGCTAATTAACTTGTGTAAATTATGAGTGTTTCCAAATGGGAAATTTTTACAAAATAATATTTTTGTTCAGATGTTATTTTAGAAAAAAATAAAATAGAGCCTAGAAAAAAGATTTTTCACAAAATCATTGAAAAAATTGAGAAGGGTCAAAAAATTGAACTTACAAAATATTCAAAAATATCTATTTAAACGATTCAAAATTTAGTAGTAGAGCTAAAAATGGAAGACATTTGTGTAGGCATTTTGATAGTTTATATGGCAAAGTAACTTAAAAATTGCGGAGTAATTATCCTTTTTCTACATTTTTTGAAAATTTCCGACTAGAATTCCTGTGAATACTTAATTTTTAGGTATATTGTGTCTTTGGCAATTTTATAAAAAAGAATGTGAGGATTATTTTGCTCCAAAATTTTAACTTTCAAGCAGGTCACCAAAGGGGTGTTCTTGGTTTTTATACCCTCAGTCATATTGCTTCGTGCCTCATCGTAATAACGGTTTCAGACACTAGGTCTCCTTTGACCAAATCCGTTTCCGGACATTTGGAGTCGATCTAGCGATGTCCGTCAGTCTGTCTGGCTGGCTGGTGCGCACAATAAGAAACCTGGTACATCATAATATTATTATCAAACTTAGATCGAGTTCGGAGATGGGCAATATTGGTTCACTCCTTCAGGTACCTCCCCCACAAAAAGTCGAAATTTTCAAAAACAAATAATAAAGCTGTAAGTTCGTTCGGGTCGAACTTTGAATACCCTCCACCATTTGGAACGAATCTGGTAATTATCAAAAAAAAAAAAAAAAAAAAAACGTTAAAAAATTCTGTTAAAATCTTAAAAATACGTAATGTAACAGTTACATTAGGGCTCATACGATTACGTGGGGGACGTATGGGCTATAGTCAAATTTTGTCATAATCCATTATAAGATTCAAATTCGAAACTTGAAAAAAATCGGTTAATAATATCGCTAAAATCACCAATATACCGCATAAAATAAATATTATATGGGGGCCATACCAAAACGTGGATCTGAACAGGCAATTATCTGTCATAGGCTGTAGTACCCATTGCGAAGTTCAAAAACCAAATTTGAAACAATTCCAACAATATCCACTAAAAACTTAAAATTTTGTCTCTAAAATCAAAAAATATCGAATATCGGGGGGGTTACGAACTTCAAATACCAAATTTGGAACAAATCGGGAAAATAATGTCGCTAAAATCGTCAAAATAACGAATATCGGGATGTATCGTTATATTGCGGCTATACGAAGACGTGGACCTGCACAGACAATTTTCTGTCATAGGCTGTAGCACCCATTTCGAACTTCAAATACCAAATTTGAGACAATTCCAATGATTATTGTCGCTAAAATCATCAGAATACCGAATATCGGAAGAACAGTTATATGGGGGCTATACGAAGACGTGGACCTGCACAGATAATTTTCTGTCGAACTTCAAATACCAAATTTGAAAAGAATTCCGGTGATTAATGTCGTTAAAATCATTAAAATACCGAATATCGGGAGGTACCGTTATATGGGGGCTATACGAAGACGTGGACCTGCACAGACAATTTTCTGTCATAGGCTGCAGTATCCATTACGAAAATGCGAAATTTGAAACAATTCTGGTAAATAATGTCGCTTCAATCATCAAAATACCGAATATCGAGGGTACCGATATATGGGGACTACAGGAAGATGTGGAGCCCATTTTCTGTCTTAGACTATAGTATCCATTACGAATTTCAAATATCAATTTTGAAACAATTCCGGTAAATAATGTCGCTAAAATTATCAAAATACCGCATATCGGGGGGTACCGTTAAAGGGGGGCTATAGGAAGACCTGGACCTACATGGCCCATTTTCAATACCAAAAGTCCTGCAGACATAATACACATTTGAGTAAATTTTTATCAACTTACTTCAATTCGTTCGGAAGCTAGAGTGATTTCAACAGACGGACGAACATCGCTAAATCGACATAGAATTTTATGCTGATCAAGATTATATATATACTTTGTGGGGTCTAAAATGTATATTTCGAGGTGTTACAAACAGAATGACAAACTTAATATACCCTCCATATTATGGTGGAGGGTATAAAAAAGCCCAGCAAGACCTTTTTGGAGGCTAGCTTGAGGGTGCACATTTTATTACCAAAATAATCCTGAATTGCAGAATTTAATGCGAAATTTTCAAAAAATGGGGGTGAGGGGTAGACTTGCTCTCTTCATTTAGGTTACTTTGGGATGTAAGCTTTTAAAAATGCCGATGCACGTGTCTTCTCTACTTTCATAGACTGATGGATTTTTCATGTAATTATTGAAATGCGTCGCACAGTGTAATTGGTGATGGTGGAGAGTCAATATTCCTCGAAAAAATTGTACACATATTATTTGAAATATCCAATAGTATTGTAGAAAATATGAAAATCCTAGATCTAATGGTAATTAAAAAAATATGTTTTTCTCATTTTTTTTTCATTTATGTTCTCTTCCAGAACTGCAAGAATGTAAAAGTTTTTACTGCGATAACCAACTTTCCGTTGATTATATCCAAGAAATTAGTAGATTCTTGCAGGTACTGGAACAGAGCATTAATGTTCCTTCCTTAAGATTTTTATTTTCAATCGTTTTTAATATTTCATTTTCAATTCCTGGCTTGACATATTCTTGCCAGAAACAAATATGTTTTTTACACGTTGTTACATGAACTTGATTGTAAAACCACCATCACCCAGATATTCTTGGCCGCAATAAAAACTACAAAATATACCGCGAATAGTGACAGGAAACATTTGTTTGAATGTTTGCTCTGGTGTTTTGTTTGGTTAACAATTACAACGAATGAGGTTAATAAAATCAGACCATTAGAAAAACCGCATAAATATTGTCACATCAAAACAGTCAGTCGATAATGACAAACGGAAAGTTCTGAATAAAAAGCAATGTTCATTGTTATTGTTATTGCAATTTTACTTACTTGTAGTGCAGCGGTAACCAGCCGTCATACAATTGCAGTTGACGATCCGGGAACTTGTCTTTCGCCTCGCCGAATATGTCATTGTCCGGTGGTATGTCACCGACAGGCGCCACCTCATCGTTGTTGTATTTCGATTTTGGCAAAGGCATGCCCAACATACTGGCTGTGGCTAAGTGATTGTCAGCGGTGACGGGACCATGGCCATTTGTGCAGCTGGAAGAGAAATTGAGGGGGAATAAAACATTTGAGAACAAGAGTAATTGAAAAATAATTTGAGAAACTTAGATCTGATGGGAAAGCAAAAATAAAATTATAAACCAGTAAAGAAAGTCTTAAAGTCGGTCGGGCCGACTTTATGATACCCTACACCACTTTGCTAATTTAGTAGAGCTTCACATAACAATTAAAAGTTTTTATGGGAGAATACAATCATACACGCTATGATTATAATTATAATTTAAAGTTCAAAGGACTAAATATGCCGAAGCATTTGTATCTTTTAAAATCGAACTTGTATTACCCATTTGGTGCACAATTAATTTGAAATCGGATAAAGATATATATGGGAGCTATATCCGAATCGGAACCGATCTCGATAAAATTTGGCAAAGATATTTCTGAGCTGTATTTGATATATTTCCCTGAATATCGTTGTTACGGAGTGCATATTACGGCTGTGGGTAACAAATATGACAAATCGGATGAACAGTATATATGGGAACTATAGCTATATCTGAACCGATCTTCGCCAAATTGGACATACTAGCTAAACTCAATTCGGTCGTAAGTGTCAAATTTCATCCAAATTGGGCAAATATTAGAAGTTTGGTGTACAATAAAAGGTAAATCGGACGAAGTTATATATGGAAGCTATATCGAAATTTGAACCGATGTCGATAAAATTTGGCAAAGATATTTCTGAGATGTATTTGATATATTTCCCCATATATTGTTGTTACAGAGTGCATTTTACGGCTGCGGAGGACAAAAATAACAAATCGGATGAACAATATATATGGAAGCTATAGCTATATCTGAACCGATTTCGATCAAAATTTGACATACTTATTTTCAGGTCCAATCTGATCGTACGCGCAAAATTCCATACTATTCGGACACGTTTGGTGCACAATAAAAGGCAAATCGGACGAAGATATATATGGGAGCTATACCTAAATTTTGACCGATTATCTCCAATTTCAATATGGTTCGTTCTTGGATCAAACAAATGATTTGTGCAAAATTTCATCTGGATCGGGTAATAAATGCTAATTGTTCACAAAAATACATGGACAGACGGGCGGACGGACGGACATGCATAAATCGACTCAGAATGTGATTCTATGCAGATCATCAAAAGGAACTATGGGTCTATCTCGTTTCCTTTTGCCTGTTACAAACAAATGGTGGTGTAGGGTATAAAAAGTCCAAAGTTTAAAATTTTTGAGGGATTTTTTTTAAACAACGAAAGTGAAAGATATAGGAATAAAATATTTCGGCAACAATCACTGGCTATGAGAATTATTAATTAGTAATTTAAAAAAAAAAAAAAAAAAAAAAATATATATATATATATATATATATATATATATATATATATATATATATATATATATATATATATATATATATATATATATATATATATATATATATATATATATATATATATTTACAAAAATCAAAATCTCATATTCTTTGAAAAACATCACCTGAAAATTTGTGTATAACTTCCAACTTAAAAATTCTTGACAAGCCATTTAAAAATATTTAATATTTAGAAAAATGATTTTTAAAAAATCGACGAATGGAAAATCCCTGAGAATACTATCTTAAAAACATGACAACCTCGAAATCCTTAAAAAATTCAGGACATAAAAAATTCTATAAAAACCTCGGCCTGAAAATCATTAAACCATTATGCTTTAACTGTCTTTAATTCACCCATTTTTTTTAAACCAAATCGTGAAAATTCTTCAAATCTTTATTCTTCCAAAAACCACGACTTTAAAATCCTTGGTAAAATGCCTTTTGAAATTATCGTACAAAAATGTTCCAAACCAAAATACCATCAATAAATCCACGAACTTGAAATATTCAACAAAATTACCTTTAACCAATTTTGGAAAAGACCATATTTAAAAAAAAATCCTTAACAAATTATATTTTAGAATCCATGTCCAGAAATTGGTTGAAATTCTTAAGAACCTATGACAAACTAAAATTCTTTGGCCCAGTTATGCCACTGATTTAAACCCCGCACCAAGTTCAAGCGTATACACAACCGTATTCATTGAGGGGAGGGTAAAACTAAATACCTTTCAATTCAGACATAAGCTAATAGGTACTATTCACAAAATAAGCTTTAGTTGAAAAAAATGTTAGATTGCGGATCCTGTGAAAAAAAATGCATCAATGTTCCAAAAAACAAAACAAAAAAAAGGAGAGGCCAAAAGTCGGGCGGAGCCAAACTATATGACACCCTACACCACTGTGCGTATTTTGTACAGCCCCCGTAACAATAAAGTTTATATTGGAAATTAATGTGAAGTAGATCATACCAACCACGAACCTTATTTGAGTGCGTATCATGTCATCATTTGGGAACTACATCCAACTCTGAATTGATTTTCAACAAGTTTGAGGCTTTTGTACATCTAGTATCAAATAACATTGCTGTAGAGAGCATGATATGACTTCGATGAGAATTATATTAAAAAAATGTATTTGAACGGACCGAGTTACACAAAATGGTAAAATTCGGTTGAATATGAAAAAAAACTATTCAATTTATGCTGATATTACATACAGGGTGGACAATAACCGTAAAATCGGATGAAGATGTATATCGAAGGTATATAAAAGTCTCCGATCTCGATGAAATTTGGCAAAGGTATTTTGGGACAGTATCAGATTTCCGGTACCAAAGATCATTGTCTTGTAGTGCATATTACGCATGAGAGGGACTCAAATCCCCAAATCGGATGAAACATATATATGGGAGCTACAGCTATATCTGATCCGACTTTCACCAAATATTAAGAACTTGTTCTAGGATGAATTCAGTCGGAATTGCCAAGATTCGGTTTATTTAGGCTGATATTAGCCATATGTGCACAATCAACCTGACATCGGATAAAGATATATGTACGGGAGCTATATCCAAAGCTGAACCGATCTTGATACAATTTTGGGCACATCTGTTACCAAAGATCATTGTTTTGGAGGCCATATTACGAATGCGAGGGATTCAAAACCCCGAATTGAATGACACATATGTATGGGAGCTATATCCAAATCTGATCCGATCTCGATAAAATTTGGCAAAGGTATTTTCTGATTTCAGGTACCAAAGATCATTGTTTTGTAGTGCATATTACGCATTTGAGGGACTTAAAACACCAAATCGAATGAAACATTTTTATGGGAGCTATAGCTATATCTGAACTGATTTTCAGCAAGTTTGAAGTAGTTGCTATTAGACTGAATTCGGTTGGATGTGCCAAAAATCAGATTATCAGGTCGGTTGAAGATATATATGGGAGCTATATATAAATTTGAACCGATTCTCACCAATTTCAATAGAACAGACGGACAAACAGACGGATTGACACGCATCAATCGAGTCAGAAAGGGATTTTACGAAGATCCCCAGAAGTAACTATGGGAGAGGGGAAGAGTGGGGAACTTGCCCACTCTATTTAGTTTACTTTGCAATGTAAACTTTCGAAACGCCGATACACGAATCCTCCATTTTTGGCTCTACTCTATTGAAAATTTTAAATTTTGTCGCATGGTGTTATTGAAAAGAAGTAAAGCAAGTAAAAAACAGCTAAGTTCGGCCCGGCTGAACTTTTTATACCCTCCACAATTTGGAAGAAACTTGAAAAATTTCCAAACAATTATGTCGAAAAATTCCGCTCGAATGAAAACCTATACGAAAATGTGGTCCTGCATAAGTAATTTGTGTCGTATTCTAAAGTAACGGTTCCGAAGTTTATACCCGAAAATTGAAATAATTCCGCTGAATAATATCGCAAGAATCATGAAAATACCGAATATCTGAGGGTACCGTTATATGGGCGCTATACTATAACGTAGATCTATTTAGACAATTCTCTTCTAAGGGGTAAAGTACTCAGAAGGAACCCCTTGTGTGGATTTTAAGACAATTCCATTGATAGACTTGGCTTAAATCATAAAAATACCGAATATCGGGGGTGTAGCGTTATATGGGGCTATACGATATCGTGGACCTAAGTAGAATTTTTCTCTGTCAGGGTGTAAAGTACTCATGTAGAACTGCTTGTGTACAATTTCAGACAATTTTATTGAAAAATGTGGGCAATATCATCAAAATACCGAATATCGGGGGTAACTTTATATGGGAGCTATACGATATCGTCGACCTATATAGGTAATTCCCTTGCATGTGATACTGTACTCACAAGGTTCTCCTTGTGGAGTTTTCAGACAGTTCCGTTGAAAAATGTGGCTACAATCATCAAAATACCGAATATCGGGGGGTACCATTATACGGGGGCTACGGACGGACGGACGGACAGTCTTGGAAATTTACGGTGATCAAGAATATATATACATTGTTATATCTAAAAGCTTATTTCGATGAGTTACAAACGAAATGACGAACTTAATATACCATCCATACTAGGGTATAAAAACTCCACCATTTGGAAGAATCTTGCAAAATTTTAAATATTTCCGATGGAAAATATTGCGAAAATTATTCAAACACCGATCATTGGGTGGATTAGTTATATCTGAAAAGTGGACCTATATTTCGTGGACGCTAGAGTGATGGACGGAAAATATTTATATACTTTGTGGGGTCTAGAATGATTATTTCGGGGAGTGATAACGGAATGATAAACTTTATATACCCTCCATTCTATGTATGGTGGAGGGTTTACTTTTCCACATAAACGGAAAATACTTGAGAACAAGATTGTGAAAAAATTCTACGCCGTGACAATCCGTAGAATCATACCAATCGAAAAAAAACATATCTAAAAAATAGCCTTTTTATACCCGACCACACTATGGCATGGTATTATGTCATTGTGCATTTGTTTGTAACATAGAGAAGGAAGAGAGATAGACCCATAGATCCTTGTGATCACCATAGAATCTCATTCTGAGTCGGAAAATACTCTCCACGACAACGTTATTTGGTTCCAACCATCAGATACAGCCAAGAAATACCTCTGCTAAATTTTATAGAGATCGTTTCAGATTTGGGTATATCTCCCATATGTATCTTCATCTGATTTCTGGTTTATTGTGCCCAAAAAGTGAAATATCAGCTGAAATAGGATGGAACTTGTATGAATACTGGTTCAGACACAAAAGCCTACGTCAAGTTTTGTAGAATACGGTAGCTGCCCGCCATATATAAGTTCCTTCGGGTTTTGAATTATAACTGATTTAACGATCATAGTTGGTATGTCTTAATTCTCATAAATTTCCTATAAAAAAAACTTATTTGTTATATTATATATCTAAAGTGATGTAGGGTATCATAAGGTCCGCCCCGCCCGAATTTGGCCTTTCTTTACTGGTTATAATTTGAAAAGATCAGGACCAAACATACCTTGAAAAAAAATTATTTTAAGAGTTAAAAATTATTGAAATTTTCTACCTAATAATCTTTAAAAAATAAAAACTTACATCCATCCTGATACTCCTTAAAAAAAAATCCTTACAAAATACAAATTTAATTTTAAAATCAAACCCATTTCAAACTTACCCCGTTGTCATTGTGTTGGCTGTTATGAAATATGTAATGGCCACACTAAAGATGAGTATCAGCAAGGCGATGATGAACGAACAGACGGCACACATTTTCGATACAAATATACCCGATGGCCGGCCATTGAAGACATATTTTTGGCCATTTTTTGTTTTTAGCTGCCCGCCTGGAAAGAAACCAAGAGAAGAAAATAAAAAACCCGAACAATTATTATGAGAAACAGGAAATTTTTGCAATGTGATTTGGTCAATTGAAAACTCATAATTCATAATTTAAATCAATTGTTGTGAAGTGTGGTTTATGACTTCTTTAGTTTATTTCACGTTTGTCTTTATGGCCGATATTTGCTCTGCGTTATTAGATAAATGGCGTCAAATGTCCACAACTTCGATTTACTCTTTTTTTGGGTTTGGTCGATTAAAAGTTCCATTGGGAACTGGTCTCATAATATGGGCTAAGGGGGTATTGTGTCATTCGTGTGAACGCCTAACTTTTGTTTTATTGAAAATGACATTATTATTGTCTGGCTGTTTTGGAATAAAAACTCAATTTTATGTCAGAAAAGAAACAAGGCATTTCTTCTTAATTGAGTGCAGCGATAAAAAATGCATTTTAATTGTTTTGTGATTTTTTCTAGTTAGTATTTCTTGGAATGTATCTTTTTATTAGAGAAGCGAAGTGATATTTAGATGGTCCACTTAAGAAAAAGTAGTAAATAAAAGTTCAGAAGAATGAAAAAATTAAAAAAACACATAGGAAGAAAATTGAAAATGACTAAAAAATTCATGAATTCGTCTTCAAAAAAAAAAAAAAAAAAAAAAAAATAATAATAATAATAATAATAAATAAATAAATTAAAATAAAATAAATAAATGAAATAAAATAAACAAATCTTCAAATTTTGTCACACAGAAACAGTTTTTAAAGAATTTTATGTATGTTGGTATTGAATTAATTATTTTTTTTTTTTTTGAAAATATCACCAACTTATTATTATTGAAGACTACGGACCCATAAGAATCTTCTAAAAAACACAACCAGAAAAATGTTCTAAAACTCAGGAAATAAATATTTTGAGACGACTACTTGAAAAATGCTCTAAAAAATCATTCAAATTTCTTATAAAATTACATTCAATACCGCAGAAAATTGGAGTTCACACTTTCGAAATACAGAATGTCGTCTGATGCCGCCAAAATTAAATGGGGATTATTTCTAAGAAAAAATCTGTCATAATCCCCTGAAAGTAGCGACCACAATTAAGATTTTCTCCTCTGGGTATGTCCACAACCGGCTATCGCTAAACAATGTTTTCTAATTTTTTATTAAGTTTTCTAATTCTTTTTTTTCATTTTGTAAGAAGCAGTGGCTTCACATTTTCTCCACTGGGTATGCCCTTTAGCAGATAAAGCGAACCTAATTTTACTGCATTTAATATTATGTCCTTTGTGCAAGTGGATATAGTCCCCACTAGATTATGGGGGTTATGACGAAAAAACCGGTCACTAACTCCATATTTGCAATGAGGATTATGTCCGGACCTCCACAAAAACGTGATACAATAATGCCACTCCTTGATAGGAGAAGTGACCCAATTAAACCTCCAAACTAAAACATCGCACCAAAGAATTCCTCACAAAATCTCCTGATAAAAAATTCTGGCATTTGACAATACTTTTAAGGATCTCTTTACCAAAAATAATATATAATTTTTAAGAAAAAATTTTAAAAGGAATTGTGGATTATAAGGTTTTGTGTGGTGTTTTGAAATACCTCCTGACAAAATCCGTGGAACTTTCAATAAAAATTGGAGGATTTATTAAGAATACTCGTTTATTAGGATATTTGTTGTGTTTTGAAGAACTAACTGAAAAAATTTGTTGAGTTTTCAAAAAAAATCTTTCAAGAACTTTTTGCCACTTAAGGACCTCCTTCTATTAAAAAAATTAAGGACCTGTTGGACAAAAATCGTGAATTATTTAAGATGTTTTCTTCAAGGAACCTCTGCTCAAAAACCGTGGACTTAAAAGACATTTTTAAAGGATCTGCTAATCAAAAATACTATTCAAAGAGATTATTTCCAATAAATTTTGGATTATTTGAGAATTATTTTCAAGGACCTTCTGACCAATTTTTGTTTATTTTTAATTTTTGTGCTAGGATTGGACTATTGTATCTGGAGTATTTTGGAAAGCAAGGCTGGCACTAAAAAATAAAAAAGTTTCGATCACCTCAAGTAAGCGGTTTGCGGGAAATGGGCCAAAATACCGCAGAGCAACATTCGGGCAGAGTGTGGCGGTTTCATTGGCCGTTTGAAGGCCATAATTCGTGCTAAAGGTGACCAATTCGAAAAAATCTAATCATATTCTAAAATTTGACGCTATTTCCGACATTTTTGGCTTTCATCAATAAAATTTAAAAAAATGTAAAAATTATGGCATGTGACTTTGTTGCAGTTTTTTATCTCACTCTGTATGGGTTGCCCATATTCGACGGACCCATGACTCTTTGAACCCATTCCAATCGACGAGGCTTGTCCGCAGGCAACATTCTTTGCGTCAATTGAATTTTGTACGGGAACAAATGCAAATCAATGCGAATAATCCGTTGTAAAGTGGACCGAGCCATGCCCAACTGCTGAGAACGGCGTTTTTGGGATGTTCTTGGGGACCTCTCAACACTGGCTCGTACGGCAGCGATATTCTCGGCTGATCGCCTTGGTCGACTTTTATATGGCCTCTTCGGATTAGAAAGAGCCTTACCAGTCGAAAATTTTTCGTATAATGGTTTTCTTAGAAGGCGCACTTCTCTTCTCTTTTTAATGATTTAAAAGCACGTTGAGTTTTCACAATTGACTTCTTCTGTTGAATGTAAATTTCAACTATTTCAGAGCGCTCGCGTGGCGTGTATTGGTTCATGATAAAAATCTGCTTGGACTGACGCTTCAAACGCGGTATGTCATTAAGCGATGTGACATCTCTGTCAAAAGTTATGGCGTTGCCAGATGGGTCCGTCGAATATGGACAACCCTGTACCATTTTGTCTGATTTTAAGTCTTTGCAAAAAATTATGTGAGAGATTTTTAAAAATATTTATTTTAATGTCTAGCGGATCGTGGATTTTTGGGAATATAAATTTCAAAAATTAGAAAGTCGTCAATTCTTCAAGTATAATGTTTATAACTATTCTCGTCTGACTGATCACGATATTCAAGTGTCCGAGGAAAATAGATATAGAAATTTTTCTTGAAAAATCTACAACATTCTAATTTTTTTTGGAAGATATATTCCCCCAAAAATCCACGATCTGCTTAAATATTAAAAACTGTTTTTTTAATGTCATAAAAGTTTTTAAAATCTTAAAAAATCTTAAAATCTAATCTTAAAAAAAATATTTTAAGAAAATTCGAAATCAACTCAATTTCTTAAAAAATATATGCCCTGCATATTTGAAAAAAAAAAAATTTAATCCAAATATCGATATTGATCAAAAATTCCGAAATATTTCGCAGAACGTATTTTTATTCAATACATATTTTTTAAAAAATCCGTGATAATATTAGAAGTTGTTTGGATATTCAATCTTCTATTGGAAAATCTCTGGACTTGGAAATTGAGTAAAAAAGATCTAGTTTAATACCGTGCTTAAACCTATCTAAATCAAGAGCATGACAATTAGAAATTTAAACATATTTCGGCTTAAGAAATGACCTTCAGCTTGCTACTGTTTTCTTATGAAAACTGTTGAGTCTTTGACCATTCATTCCCATTCCCATGGCATATGTCTTGGATAGTTGTATCAACCGTAAAAAGCAGCGGTACATTCCCATTACTTCAAAAAAAAGTGTTTTGTCATCTTTAAAAAGCATATCAACTAACAAACTGAAGAAATTAACAAGCGTCAATTTGTTCGCCTCTTGCTACTGTTTCCCAGAAAGCGATCGAGTCAGCGAGCGAGTGTGTGCGAGACATTTGTCCGGGATTTAATTTAATGGCGTCGCACTTAACGAGCGAACAACTGCAGCATTATTCCCTGGACTCAATGAAATGCAAAACAATTAACCCATTTCGGATGTTTTTTCTTTCTTTTATTTCAACTCTTGAATGGTTTTGGTTGTCTTTCTTTCTTTCATTCGTCTTCTTTTTTTTTCGTTGTATGTCCACTTAAGATCACTTAAATTTAGGCCACAAGAACCTAGCATATTTTAGACTCTCGTAAGAGTCATAAATGTCCCATCAAATTGTATGGGACCGCTCAACACATTCGTTGTTTTTTTCAATTCTTAAGAATCTGATCAAAATATACAAGTCACTGATTCTTGTTGTAGTTGTTGTTGCTGTTGTCTTATGCTAAGCCACAAATATCCAAATCTGAAGAGTCAATTCTTTGTTCTGTTCGTGCTTCGCCTGAATTGTATGCTAAACACGTGTGGGCACCTTACAGACAACGTGCCCACTACCACGAGAATGACCGTGGCAAGCGGTCTGCGAGAGATTATAGAGAAGAGTACTTTCATCGTTAGGGATGACAATGAATGGTAGGATTTAAGTTGAGATTCTAGAAAAAAAAAAAATCGAAAATCAGTGAGAAAATCTATGAAATAATTGCTCTTTAAGAGAACATATAGTGACCTTCAGCAGGAAGAGCCATTGGTTGGCTATGAGAAGATCTTTCAATCTTCTGAGAGAAAAAAAAATATTGCTTTTCTCTATCTTTATTTGCGAGAAATCTTTATCTTGGGTGAAGAGGCTTGATCTTTTAGGAGACGATCAAGAGAACTCTTCATCTTCCGGAGAACTATTCATCATTCGGGAGAAGATCCATTTATCTTCTCGCAACAACCTATGACTTCAATTGGGCAGATCTACAGACCTTCTGAAATAAACATCCATCGATCTGATGAGAAAACTTATATTGATATTTTGCGAGAAGATCCATTGACCTTCTCACAAAAATATATCGACTTTTTGAGAAAAGATGATCTTCAGGACGAATATCAATAAATCTTCGGTCGTAAAATCCTCAGCTCTTCTCACAGAAGAAGATGGAAAAAGATTTAAAGATTCTCTGGACAAAGATCCATCGGCCTTCTGGATGAAGATCTTCTAGGAAAAGATCAATAAATCTTTCGTGAAAAAATTCTCTGTACCTTTTGGAAGAAGATCTATCGATTTCCTGTGAGAAAATCCTCTGCTCTTCTGGAATAAGATCCACTGATCCATTAGAAGAAGATCTCTGAACAAGGGTTTTTCTGGACGAAGATATATTTGGGGAGGATCAATAAATCTTCCGTGAGAAAATGCCCTGTTCTTCTGAAGGAAGAAGATGGGCAAGGTCTAATGATCTCTTGGAAGAAGAAACATTGATCTTCTGTGGAAAAATCTTTGAGAAGATTCGTAGATCTTCTGAGGGAAGGACTATCGATCATCTTTAAGAAAATCTATTGACATTCTTTCAAAAGATCTATTGATCTTCTGGATGTTCTCTGGTCTTCTACGAGAATACCCATTGATATTCTGTGAAAAACCTGTTTGGGTGAATATCCATAAATCATCTAGGAGAATATCCACATTCTTTCAAAAGATCTATTGATCTTCTGGATGTTATCTGATCTTCTAAGAGAATACCCATTGATCTTCTGTGAGAAACCTCTCTAAATTTCTGGGAGAAAATCCCTAAATCATCCGGAAGAATATCCAAGGATTTTTTGAGAGAAGATCCCTCGACAAATTGGGAGGAGATACAACGATCTCCTAGGAGAAGATCCAGTGATCTTTTGGGAGAAGATCCATCCATCTTCTGGGGGAAGATCCATCGATATTCGGGGAGAAGGTTCATTTATCTTCTGTGACAAAACCCTCCGATTTTCTGGGAGAAGATGAATAGATCACAAAGAATATCTTTTCACATTCTTTGAGAAGATCTATCGATCCATCTGGGAGTATATCCTCTGATCTTTTGGGAGTATATCCATAAATCATCTCCACCGATTTAGTGAGAGAAGACCCATGGATTTTTTGGAAGATAATTTATCGATCTGATAATATACAATGATCGTTTGGGAGAAAATTTATCGATAACCTGGGAGAAGATTCAACGACCTTCTGGGGGGAAGACCCATTGATCTTCTGGAAAAAGATCCATTAATCTTTTGTGAGAAAATTCTCTGAACTTCTTAGAGAAGATCCGTTGATCTTATGAAAGCGGAAACATTGGAGAAGATCTATAAGTCTTCTGTAAGAAAATCCTCTGATCTTCTGGATGAAGATCAATGGAACCTCCGGGAAAAAATCATCTGTTCTCCTTCGAGAAAATCCATCGATATTTTTAAGAAAAGGACTATCGATTATCTGTGAGGAATCCATGGATCTTATGGAAGAAGATCCATAGATCTTTTTGTAAAAAAAATCGATTGATCTTCTCAGAGAAGAGCCATCGATCTTTTGAGAGAATATCCCTTGATCTTTTGAGAGAAGATCCATCGATCTTTTGAGAGACAATCACTTGATTTTCAGAGAGAATATCCCTTGATCTTTTGAGAGAAGATCCCTTGATCGATCATTTAGGAAAAGGTGAATTGACCTTCTGGAAGATTCATTGAGAGGATCTCAGTAATCTTTTGAGAGAGGATCTCATGATCATCTGGGGAAAAATTCTCTGTTTTTCTGGGAGAAGATTTGTCGATTTTCGATGAAAGCATAATCTAGTCTTAAGGGAGAATATCTATCAATTTTTTGAGAGAAAATATATTCACATTCTTTGACAATATCTACCGATCTTCTAGGAGAATGTCCATCGATCTTTGATGAGAAGATACATCGATCTTCTGAGAGAATATCCATCGATCTTCTGAGAGAAGATCAATTGATATGATCTTCTGTGAGAAGGACTATCGATCCTCTACGGGGAAAAAACTTTTAGAAGATTTACCCAGAATTTAGAGAAGATTCTCCGGCTTTTGATGAGAGGAATTCCTGATTTTCTGGAAGAAGGTCGATTGATATTTGGTTAGAAGAGCCTCTTATCTTCTGCAAGAAGATCAATCGATCTCCGAGAGAAGGCATATTGGTCTTTTTGAAAGGGACCTCTTAACTTCTGCAAGAAGATCAATCGATCTTTATGAAAGGGACTATTGATAATCTGTGAAAAATTCTATAGATCTTTTCTGAGAAAAACTTAATACTTCTATAACTTGCAGAAGAAGGCGAGATACCCTTTAATCTTCTGAGAAAACATTTTAACAGATCATCTAGGAAAATAAAATACCGTGACATTATCTTGAAACTATTTCGTCTAATCCTAAATGACAGATTTTCCCTTTTTACAAACATAAATGTTCCCCCTATCAAAATTCCCATTAAATCCTATTTCCATTTTTGCAACCCTATAATATCTACCAAAAGCAAAGCGAACAATATGTAAATTTCCAAGTAAAGAGAAAAGGAATTGCTGCGTACAACATTTTCTGGCCATAATAGTAAAATTAAATCGTGCCGCACAAATCAAATGACTAATGGCCGTATAAACTATTCATTGGCTTGCGGTCTGATATAGCCAGGCTAATATCCATGGCCGTAGAGTTTAATGATCTTTCTTTCTTTCTATTATGCCATTACTTCTTTGCAAAGTGACACAGTTTTTGGCCGGTAAATGGCAGATCTTTGACTTGCAAATAAGCCAACGAAATGTGGGTTTATGGCTTGGATGATTATTCTTGGATACGAATTTGGAAATTTGATGATGGCGACATTGGGGAGAGATAAGTAGATTTTTACGGGATGTTGAGTGTTTGGAAAGGGGGGGAATAAGAAATATTTCTATTTGGAAATGTTGTAAAGTCTTCAAGGAAAAATGTATCACAATTGTAAATTTTTCATGGCTAATCTTAAAATAAATAGCTTCGGAAATGTTTCTGTTCTGTTTATTTAAAGAATTCAATGAATGCATGGAATAAATTTATCGAATTCATTAACAAAACATTGTAGACAATTTAATGGTGTTAATAAATTTTTACATTCATTCACAGCGAATTGAAAGAAAAAAATTTACTTTTATTTTTAGTTTTCTCAGAAATACCAAAAATCAAACAGAATTTATTTTTAAAATCAAAAATTCTCTAACAAATGTGTTATATGAATGTAAAAACAACAACAATGAATTGCTACAGATATTAACAACAACAAGACATAAAAACTTATTGAAATGCGGAAAATTTATAAACATTGAATAATTATTGAAAACATTGAAATGTAGACAAACAAATGAAACAAAGATTGGAGGAACAGTGGACCCTTGGGTCTGAAGTTTTCTATGGAAAAATATCAGAGTACAAGAATATTTTTTTTTAAAAGTCAAATTAGCTTCTATAAAATTAAACTCTGGCATTTTTCTGAAATGTTTTTGGAAAACATGTCAGACTGCACTTTCTGAAGATTTTCTCAAGGAAGATCAATGGATCTTCCTCCCAGAAGATCATTGGATCTGTTCCTAGAAAACCAATAGATCTTCTAACTAAATGTCATTCTCCCTCAAGATAATTTGATCTTTTTCCTGAAGATCGATAGATCTCCTCCACCAAGACCGATAGATCTTCTCAAAGAATGTCAATTCATTTTCTCACAGGTATTCATTCTCACAGAAATTCGATCAATATTTTCAGACAATTTTTTTCTAGAAATTCAGAGGATCTTTTCGACGAAAATCATTCTCGAAGAATATCAATAGATTTTCTCACAAATGATCGATAATCCTTCCCACAGAAAATCGGTGGATTTTCTCCCATAAGATCAGAAGATTTTCTCCCAGGAGATGTTTAACAGAAGATCGATGGATCTTCTACCAGAAGAAGCATGGATCTCCTACTAGACGATCGATTGATACTTTCCCCGAAGACCGATGGATCTTCTTCCAAAAGAACGATAGATCTTCACCCTGAAGATCGATATATCTCCTCCATCAAGATCGATAGAACTTCTCAAGAATGTCAATCAATTTTCTCACAGATGATCGATATGCGTTCTCACAGAAAATCGATGAATATTCTCAGGGGATTTTCTGATAGAAGATCAGAGGGTCAACGGATCCTCTCGACGAAGATCAGGCAAAAGATCAATATATCAGAAGACCGATGGATCTCCACTCAGAAGAACGATGGATCTCCACCCAGAAGAACGATGGATCTCCTCCTAGACGATCGATTGAATATCGATAGATCTACTTAGAGATAATCTATAGTCGTTCTCGCAGAAAATCGAAGGATATTCTCGGAGGATTTTCTTCCAGAAGACCAAAGGATCAATGGATCTTCTCGATGAAGATCAGGCGATATTTTTACAGAAGAGCAATAAATTTTCTCAAATAATGTCAATAGATTTTCTCACAAATGATCGACAGTCCTTCTCAGAGAAAATCGGTGGAATTTCTCCCGAAAGGTAAGATTTCTACTAGAAGATCGACGGATCTTCTCCCAGACGATCGATTGATATTTTACGCGAAGACCAATAGATCATCACCTTGAAGATCGATAGATCTTCTTAAATAATGTCAATCCCAGTGACCGATGGATGTTCTCGCAGAAGAACGATAGATCTTCTTCCTGAAGATCGATGGATCTCCTCCTACGATTGATATTTTCCCCGATCGATTGATATTTTCCCCGGAGACCGATGGATCTTCATCCTGAAGATCGATAGATCTTCTCAAAGAAGTTCAATTGATTTTCCCAGAGATGATCGATAGTCGTTCTCAAAGAAAATCGATGGATATTCTCGGAGGATTTTCTCCCAGAATATCAAAGGATCAATGGATCTTCTCGACGAAGATCAGGCGATATTTTTACAGAAGAGCAATAGATCTTCTCAAATAATGTCAATAGATTTTCTCTTAAATGATCGATAGTCCTTCTCAGAGAAAATCGGTGGAATTTCTCCCGAAAGGTAAGATTTCTCCTAGAAGATCGACGGATCTTCTCCCAGACGATCGATTGATATTTTACGCGAAGACCAATAGATCTTCAACCCTGAAGATCGATAGATCTTCTTAAATAATGTCAATCCCTGTGACCGATGGATTTTCTCGCAGAAGAACGATAAATATTCTCCTTGAAGATCGATGGATCTCCTCCTAGATCGATCGATCGATTGATATTTTCGATAGATCTTCTCAAAGAAGTTCAATTGATTTTCCCAGAGATGATCGATAGTCGTTCTCAAAGAAAATCGATGGATATTCTCGGAGGATTTTCTCCCAGAATATCAAAGGATCAATGGATCTTCTCGACGAAGATCAGGCGATACTTTTACAGAAGAGCAATAGATCTGCTCAAAGAATTTCAATAAATTTTCTCACAAAGTCCTTCCTCATAAAAAATCGGTGGATTTTCTCCCAAAAGATCAGATTTCTCCCAGAAGATCGAAGGATCTTCTTCCACACGATTGATTAATATTTTCCACGATACCCTGAAGATCGATAGATAATTTTAAATAATGTAAATCGATTTTCGCACAGAAGAACAATAGATCTTTACGCTGAAGATCGATAGATCTTCCCAAATAATGTCAATCGATTTTCTCACAGAAGAAAAATATATTCTTCCAGAAGGTCAGTATTTTTTCTCAAAGAAGATCCATGTATTTTCTCCCGATCAGGCGATATTTTCACAGTAGATCAATGGGTCTTCTTCCAGAAAATCGTTTGATATTTTCTCAAAAGATCGATGGATCTCCTCTCAAAAGATCGATTGATATGTTCTCAAATCGGAGGATTTTCTAGCAGAAGATCGATGAAAATCGGTGGATTTCTCCCACAAGATCAGAATATTTTCTCCCAGAAGATCGATTGATCTTTTCACAGAAGACCGATGGATTCTCTCCCAGATGATCGATTGATATTTTCTCAGGTCGGTGGATCGATGAATCTTCTCTCACATCTGAAGACTGAGAAGATCAGGGGATATTCTCACAGAAGATCTACTCTTAGAAGAGCAGAGGATTTTCTCGCCAAAGTTAGAGGATCTGCTTCGAGCAAATCCAATAGATTATCGATAATCCCTCTCTCAAAAGATAGCTTGATCTTTTCTTAAATCTTCTCCCAAAGAATTGATGGTTTCTTACTGCCCTTAAGAAACTCAATAGTCCTTCTCTCAGAAGATCGATGGATCATCTCTCAAATATTTTCCCAAACGATCGATGGATTCAAACTGTCCTAAGGAGACTCATTGGCATTCTAATCGAGGGCCCATCATCGTATCTTAGTAGATTTTCTCATAGAAGGACAATAAATGTGATCGCAGATGATCGATGGTCCCTCAGGAGATCGATGGATTTTCTCTCAAACCTTCTCCCAAAGGATCTATGGATTCTAACAGCCCTTAAGAAATTCGATAGTCTCTCCCTCAAAAGATCGATGGATTTTCTCTCAAATCTTCTCCAAAGGATCGATGAACTCAAACTGGCCTTACGAGACTCATTGGCATACTAAGTGAGGACCCATCATTGTATTTTCTAGTTATTTTATCTCAACTCCACTGTAGTCCGTTTTTTCCCATTTTCGCATATCTTTAAGCAATTACTGTGTTCATACATACACATAGAAAAACATATGCTCGCATTTTTGTTTAGCTATGTTTTATGTTCCGATTTTTTTGTATTTTTTTTTCTTCAAATGCTAATTAAGACAATTGATTGCCTGGCTAACCTTGATCGCAAATAAATGAATATTTACAGATATAATAACAATTTTTCGTTAATAGTTTTAACAAATGATTCAGTTCGTTGGGGGTATCTATTATTTACTTAAGAGAGAAATCTAGGAGGGAAGGCTAAAAAGTGAGAGAGGAACATTTTTTTTTTTTTTCATAATTTTAAAACAATTGAAATGAGGGAATAACATGGAAAGAGGGGTTCTGAGGAGAGAACTGGTCTTGTATGTATAATCCAACTGGTCCTCTCTGAAATTGTCTTTTATAAAAAACCAATAGAAAAGTTTGAAACTGCTGTCCACCGATCTCCTGAGATGTGGTTGATTGGAATTTTGAAATGAAGAATTTACCAATTATATTTTTTTTTGTTTTTAGTTGTCTTTGAAGTTTCAATGACATTTTTTTCAGAAAAATGTTTAATTGTTGAAAAATTGAAAATAATTCCAAATTGGTTTTCATCGAATTTATTTTCTCCTCAAGGCGATAAAGCTAAATATTACAAATCTATCAGTTTCCGTTTTCAAAAAATGGTTCTCTGGAGAGATAAAGATTGATATTTGAAGCTATCAAGAAAATTATGAGTTTTTTTTCTACATTTATACTTTACACCACATACAGGGTGAGATGAAATAACTGCAACCAACTTCAGACTGCTGTCATTTCTAAACCATACGTCCGACAGCTGTTAAAATTATTCCAATGACAGCTCATTATATTGTTTACAAGCGTACAAAAGCATTTTGGTGAAAATTTTCCCGAAAAAAAGATATTCGATGGAATTCAAACGTGATGGTGTGATTTCTTTACATTTTGCTGGAGCATTTACAAGTGAATAAATCGTGGCCGAAAGTGGTGAACTGCCGAATTTGGTTTTCTCCGAAGAGAAAACATTCGTTGTCCAGCAGATTGTAAACAAAAAAAATGATAGTGTTTACTTGCCAAAGACGTCAGCTGAAAATGGCCACCAGATCTAAAGCGGTGATAGTGTGGACCGCCGTAACAGCCGATGGTAGTTCTCCGCTTGCATTAATCGACAGTGGTATCAGAATAAATGCCGAATATTGTCGCAAAAACAATCTAGAGGGTGTATTAAAGCCTCGGGCACCCAAACATTTTGGCCGCAGACCTTGGACATTCCAACAGAACTCAGCATTCGCCACCCAAGAATTGTTACAAAATGGGTTCCTCGCTTCATTTCCAGCGCACATTGGTCACAAAAATCTCCGGATACCAATCTGGAGAATTTTGAAAAGCAAGTTTGGTACTATAAAATACCAAAGTGTCGCCGGGAATCGGCCAAAATACCGTAGAGCAACATTCGGGCAGCGTGTGACGGTTTCAGTGGCCGGTTGAAGGCCATCATTCGTGCCATAGTTGACCATTTCGAACAAATTTAAATTTATTCTAAAATGTGATACTATTTCCGACATTTTTTTGTTCCATTCAATAATTTTTTTGTAGAAAATGTAAAAAATATGGTGTTTGACTTTGTTGAAGTTTTTTATCTCACCCTGTATATACTTCAGAACAATGATATTTGGTACCTGATATCTTATAGATCTCGGAAATGCCTGTGCCAAATTTTTTCAAGATCAATTCGGATTTGGATATAGTTCCCTTATATATCTTTATCCGATATTAGGTTTATTGTGCGCATCGATTACAAACTTCAAATACTTGTTTCAAAGTCCGGTGAATAATGTCGCTAAAATCATCAAAATACCGAATATAGGGGCTCTACCAAAACGTGGACATACAAGGCCCATTTTTAATACCAAAAGTCCTGCAGACATAATATGCATTTGAGTAAAATTATATCAACTTATTTATTTTCGTTCGAAAGCTAGAGCGATTTCCACAGACGGGCAGATGGACGGACGTCGCTAAATGGACATAGAATTTTATGCTGATGAATAATATGTAGACTTTGTGGGGTCTAAAATGTATATTTCGTGGTGTTACAAACGGAATGACAATCCGAATATACCCTTCATACTATGGTGGAGGGTATAAAAAGTGTCAAAAAATATTCTATACCAAATTTCATTATAAGTATCCGAATAATTTATATATCTACATATAATAGTCTTTACGATTCGAAATTGATATTTTTATTAGAGCAAAAAATTTTCTCAAAAATACCATTTTCCTCAAAAACTACTATTTTACGTTTTCTCGATTAAAACATCAAAATTCCGAATTTCTCTATCTTCATAATCGATATCAATGAAATCGAATATAAATCATATTAATTTTTCGATTTAAGTGGGCGTTTATATTCACAAAACCAATACATTTTCCGTATGCCACAATCATCAGCACCTCCCCATTGTTAATCCCACTCCAAAAAGCAAAATAAAAAAAAAAAAAACGCTAAACACACAATCAAGTCACTCAACTAAACGAATATTTAATACAAATCTGAACACCATAGGGATTCCTTTCAAAATCCCAAAAAATGCATTCAAAATTCAAATACATAATTCAAATGCAGCAGCAAAAAGCTTTCAACAGCTTAGCTGCTACCGCAAAGAGATTGCATGGCATGGTAGTATAAAAGCTACAGGTGGTGACATCAATTTTGTCGAATACAAAAGAGAAAAACCGAAGGTGAGGAAAACCGCACAACAAATTTGAAAAACCACAACATATTTTCGAAACAGTGAATCTGTTTTTTGTTTAGATTTAAATTGTTTACATGTGTATGCATTTATTTATGTGATGCGGTATGATGCCTCATTTGTTAATAATGAAAATTAGTTGGAAATATCTTTTTTTTTTAGTTTTGGAGAATTTAAAACTGAATATTTTTGTGAGGGGAGAGATTGGCGGCAAAACTTCAAAAAACTTGAAGGAATAATGACTGTTTGGTGGGTTAATGTTGTCGCTATTCTATATAACCTCATTAGCTCTCAGTAGTATAACCTCATTAGTACTCTCATCTATATTATCATAATCAAAACATAATTTTGTACCTGTTTGTACGGAGAAATAAAAGATAACCCCAGTAGGTTATGAAAATAGAGGTAAAAATGGAGGACACGTGTATAGGCGTTTTGGGAGATTACATCGCAAAATAATCTAAAAGTGGAGGGACATTTTGCCCCTCTTACACTATTTTAGGATTAATATGCCTTGGAATCCTTAAATTTTAGATACCTGTTAAATACACTATGTGACACAAAAAAAGAAAAAGTCAAAAGTCAGGCGGGGCCGACTATATGATACCCTACACAACTATGCATAATTAGTAGAGCCCCCGTAACGAAATAATTTATTTCAAGTGGATCATACCACCTATCAACATTTGCCTTTAGACCAATTATAGCTCGCTATAGAGTGCATGATATAAGCAGGAGAAGGATTATATTAAAAACATATATGTCGGAGCCGAGTTGCACAAAATTGAAACGTACGTCCTGAAATTCACTCCATTTGGGTTGATATTGGCCATTATTTGCACAATAAACCTGAAATCGCATTAAGGATATATATGGGAGCTATATACAAATCTTAGCTATTGCTATATCTGAACCGATTTTCTCCAAATTTGATGTACTTCCTTCTAGACCGGATGTACCAAAATTCAGGACTTTTTGACATATATTGGTCATTTTGTGCACAATTAACCCGAAATCAGTTGAATATATATATGGGACCTATATCCAAATCTGAACCGATCTTTATAAAATTGGCAGATGTATTTCCGAGGTCTATAAGATATGTGGTACCAAATATCATTGTTGTCGAATGGATATTACGAATTTTAGGGACTAAAAACCAAATATCTATCTATATCTAAACCGATTTACACCAAATTTGCAGTTCTGCTTTATAGGATGAATTTAGTCGTAATTGTTAAAATTCAGTCGATTTGGGCTGATATTAGCCATTTGGTGCACAACAAACTAGATATCTGATAAATATATATTTGGAGCTATGTCCTAATCTGAACAGATTTCGATAAAATTTGACAGATGTATTTTCGAGCAGTATATGTACCAAATCGAACCGAGACCTAATACCCTTACCACTATGTGTATATATCAAGAAAACATTTGTTGATATTATCCAGAAGGAATGCCGATTGATCTTCTCATTAGAGACCAGTAGATCTCCTCATAGGAGACCAGTTGGCTTTTAATAGTAGACTAATTCTTCTTTTCATGGAAGAAAACTCGGTCGTCTTGAGAAAAACAACCGGGTCCTTTGAGGAGCCCATGTAAATATCGAGTGGATTTTTGTGAGAAGGTCTACTGGTCTTCTATGAGAACAACAATCGGTCTTCTTGGAAAAACCAACCGGTCTTTTAGATATGATCAACTGGTCTTGCATTAGAAGACTAAGAAGAGCTGGACTTAAAAGATGAAATCATGTGGTCATCTGCAAGAAGACCAAGAGGACAACTGAGAGAAGGAAATTGGATCCTCTGAGAGACGATCACCTTGTCTACTTCAATGAGAAGACCAACTGTTTTTCCATGGTCTTCATTGGTCTTCTCGTAAAAGAGCAGATGGTGTTTATATAGAAGACCAACTGACGTGCTAATAGAAGACCAACTAAACAATAATTTTTGTGGGGTATGTCTCACTTTAAACAATACAAACAATGACGAACGTGCTCTGTTTCCCCCATACAGGGTGAGATAAAAAAACAACAAAAAAAGTCAAACGCCATAATTTTTCCTTTTTTTTTAATTTTATTGAATGAAAGCAAAAAATATCGGAAATAGCATCAAATTTTAGAATAAGTTTAGATTTGTTCTAATTGATCGAAATCGAAACCGCCAATGATATCGTCACACGCTGCCCGAATGTTGCTCTGCGGCATTTTGGCCCATTCCCGGCCAACCTTTCTTTCCAAAATAATCCAGAATAGTCCTACGGATTGGTATCCAGAGATTTTGGTGGCCATTGTGCATTTTGTAACCATTCTTGGGTGGCGCGAGCTGAGTGCGATGGTGCTGAGTCCTGTTGGAATGTCCAAGGTCTGCGGCCAAAATGTTTGGGTGACCAAGGCTTTAATACAACCTCCAGAATATTTTCGCGATAATATTCGGCATTAATTCTGATGACACGGTCGTTTAATACGAGTGACCATCGGCTGTTATGGCGGCCCACACCCTCATCATGGATAGCGCTTGAGTTCTGGTGGCCAACCGAAGGTGCACATTTTCAGCTGACCTCTTGGGCAAGTAAACACGATCCTTTTGTTTGTTTACAAACAGCTGGGCCATGTATGTAGGCCCCCTCATATAATTTTACCTCCCGATATCCGGTATTTTGATAATCTTAGCAAAATTATACACAGGAAATGTTTTAAATTTGACATTTGAAGTTCGTAATGAGTTCTACAGCCTGTGACAAAAAAAAAATTGCGTAACTTTTCTTTTTCTCATGGTCGAGGATATTAAAACTTTTAATTTAAAAGTTCGGTCCGGTCGAACTTAACTCATTGTTTTTCTCTTCAAAACATTTTTTTATCTAAAAATTATTAAAAAAAAACATTTATTTAACACAAATACAACAAAAATCTGCTAATTTAAAATAAAACACTCCCAAAAAAATGTAACAAAGTGCCGGCTTTAATAAAGTGCTTGTATGGCAATAGTGATTATGATCAAATAGAAGTGAGAAATTCCCAATCACATTCTCAACTACAAATATGGGATATTTCAAATTCCAAAAGAAAAAAAATTCAAAAGAAATCTAAAATCCATGTGGGTTGATTAAATTGTGAATGGTAGCGATTATAGGTTTAGATTAGCCACTACTCTACTGGTTACAAAAATAAAACTCAAACACACACACACAGTTACACACATTACTATCCAACAAATCATAACTCATTTACATAAGTAATTCGAAATAAAAAAAAAAAATCAAACACAATCAAGCTAATCTACTTCAAACCAAATTGAGAGAAATTCAATACCAAATTAAAAAAATAATAATTTAGGCCTCAATAACGCTCTACACCTACCCATAAACTCCTCCTTGGGGTAATATTCAAAATAGAATCTTTGTTTGAATTTTCTCAAGTCACGCCAATCAATGTTGCGAAACAGCTGTCGGGCTCCCTCCGAGGTTGTCAGCCAGGTGGGTCGTTTCGTGTTTTTCGAATCTAACGGTTTTGTGGTGCTAGCATAGGGCAGTGTCAGATCCAGATCATCGTCATCATCGGGACTTAGTGAAAGCTTTATGGGTGACGAGGTGTCACTGGCCGGCAGCAGGGGTGAGGGGTGGCGTGTGTCATGTTGCTGCTGATGATGATGATGATGGTGGTGGTCGTGATGATGATCAAGAACATGATCATGATGATGATGGTGATTATGATGCATTGCTGCAGCGGATGATGACGACGGATTGCAATTGATTGGAATGCGTGCTGCGTGAAGAGGAAATAAGACAAGAAAAAGACAAAAAGAATGGTATTGTTTGTTGTTATGCCAGGCGTTATACTAATTTTTTTGTTATTGTTGTTATTCATGGATTAGTTACAGATTATTGACAATTAAGGGCGAATTTTTTGTTATCAGGATTTTTTTTTTAAATTGCGGTGCAGTTATCAGGAGATGAGAAATGGATGATATTAGCAATACGTTTTTTATAAAATATTTTTTTTTGATCATAAAACTTTTTAATTATTAATAATAAATGTTAGAACATGTATTTCCATATAAATATACATAAAATTAAAACCACAAACATTGATGCTTTACAGACCCAAGAAGGATTTTGTAATCTAAGGTGATCCTCTCATAGAAGAGCCGGCAAACTTCTCATAGAAGATCATGTGATCTTCTCATGGAAGATAGCGGGACCTTCTCATAGAAGATCAGGTGATCTACTCATAAAAGAGCAGGTTATCTTCTCATAGAAGATCAGGTGATCCTCTCATAGAAGATCTGGCGAACTTCTCATAGAAGATTAAATGATCTTCTCATAGAAGATCAAATGATCTTCTCATAGAAAATTAGGTGATTTTCTCTCATAGAAGAGCAGGTGATTTTCTCATAAAAGATCAGATGATCCTCTCTTAGAAAATCAAGATCTTCATAGAAAATTAAGGGATATTGTCATAGAAGTTCGGGTAATATTCCCATAGAAAATCGAATGATCTTCTCATAGAAGTTCAGGTGATTTTCTCATAAAAAATCAGGTGATCTTCTTACAGAAGATCAGGTGATCTTCTCATAGAATATCAAGGGATCTTGTCAAAGAAGCTCAGGCGATCTTTTCGTAGAATATCAAGTTATCTTCTTATAGAAGATATTCTCATAGAAGATGAGGTGATTTCCCATAAAAGATCAGGTGATTTCCCATAAAAGATCAGGTGATCTTCTCATAGAAGATCAGGTGATCTTCTCAAAGAAGACCAGGTGATCTTCTCATAGAAGATCAGGTGATCTTCTCAAGAAGATCAGGTGATCTTCTCTCATAGAAGATCAGGTGATCTTCTCTCATAGAAGATCAGGTGATCTTCTCTCATAGAAGATCAGGTGATCTTCTCTCATAGAAGATCAGGTGATCTTCTCTCATAGAAGATCAGGTGATCTTCTCTCATAGAAGATAAGGTGATCTTCTCTCATAGAAGATCAGGTGATCTTCTCTCATAGAAGATCAGGTGATCTTCTCTCATAGAATATCAGGTGATCTTCTCTCATAGAAGATCAGGTGATCTTCTCTCACAGAAGATCTCATAGAAGATCAAGTGATCTTCTCATAGAAGATCAAGTGATCTCCTCACAGAAGATCAAGTGATCTTCTTATAGAAGATCAGGTGATCTTCTCATAGAAGATCAGGGGATCTTCTCTCGTAGAAGATCAAGTGATGTTTTTGTAAAGAAGATCAAGTGATCTTCTCTCATAGAAGATCGGTTGATCTTTTCTTAGAAGATCAGGTGATCTTCTCATAGAAGATCAGGTGGTCTTCTCATAGAAGATCGGGTGATCTTCTAATAGAAGATCGGGTGATCTTCTAATACAAGATCAAGTGACCTTCTCATAGAAGATCAAGTGATCTTCTCATAGAAGATCAAGTGATCTTCTCATAGAAGATCAGGTGATCTTCTCATTAAAAATTATGTGATCTTTTCATAGAAGATCATGTGATCTTTTCACAGAAGGTAAAATGATCTTTTCACAGAAGATCAAGGGATCTTCTCACAGAAGATCAGGTGATCATGAAAAATCAATTGATTTTCTATTGGAAAAATCATAGAAAATCATTTGACCTTCTCTTTGAATATCAAAACGTAGCCTCATAGAATTAGTATAACAATGTAGGCTACCCAATCGTTGACCTTTTCTCACTACTTTTTGTTCTTCCATATGACACATCACCATAACAAAAAAAAAACAAAACTATAAAATCTTTTCATCATTCAGCCGCATATCGATCAATCGAACAAAAACTGATTTCATCGGATCATTCACGCCAATTTGCCAATAACAATTAAATAGTTTGTCCAAAAATTAATTAGCCATACCACATTTTGTCGAGAGGCAAAAAAAAAAAAATAGAGAAAATTGAATATCAGCTGAAATTAAAACTCGATCACAATTAAAAGCTGAACGTTCTCTAAACAATGCATGTGTGATATGGTCTTGGGTAGTAAACAAATGCCAATGGCCATTAGTGGCGCTCTCCAGCATCTTTGTATCTCATCTGGGGGTCCATAAACGACGAATGCAGTGCAAACACATTTTCCGATATTGCCTCATGTCAATCAAAGTGATATTCACAAAAACCAAACAAAAAAATAAATAAATAAACAGCAACTACAATAAAACCCATGAAAGCCATTCGGCATTAAGAGCGATGAGCCCCCAACAAAAACTAATTGTAATTTATGCGAATATCATCGGCCGGGCGATAATGCAAATGTGAGCGTCAAAACATTAAAGAAAAAACCAAAGTAATGGATAAATTGCGCTAGTTTTGGAAGGCGATCTTTTCACACCCTACTAGAATGACAATCCGAGTAGGTGAGGATTTGGTTATATGCTAAGTTATTATGGTGGTCTCGTGTCGTAAAAATTTGAAAATACCACCCAGGACTTTAAATGCTGACTATTGAGAAACTATTTGCATCTACTCAGGATTCCATGGCTTTGCTTAATTCAACGAAGTAAAGATCCCAAAGGTCGATGGTGTTTCCCATTTATTACAGGGTGAGATAAAAAAACTGCAACAAAGTCAAACGCCATAATTTTTACAATATCTTTTTTTAAATTTTATTGAATGAAAGCAAAAAATGTCGGAAATAGCCTCAAATTTTAGAATAAGTTTAGATTTTTTCGAATTGGTCAACTTTGGCACGAATTATGGCCTTCAAACGGCCCATGAAACCGTCACACGCAGTCCGAATGTAGCTCTGCGGTATTTTGGCCTATTCCCGCGAAGCGCTTGTTTGAGGTGATCAACAATTTGATATTTTTTGGTGCCAACCTTGCTTTCCAAAATACTCCAGACACAATAGTCCAACGAATTGGTATCCGGAGATATTGGTGGCCATTGTGCGCTGGAAATGAAGCGAGGAACCTCATTTTGTAACTATTTTTTGGTGGCGTGTGCTGAGTGTGATGGTGCTGAGTCCTGTTGGAATGTCGAGGGTCTGTGACTAAAATGTTTGAGTGCCAGCGCTTTAATACACCCTCCAGAACATTTTCGCGATAATATTCGGCATTTATTCTGATGTCACGGTCGATTAATACGAGCGGAAAGCGACCATCGGCTGTTATAACGACTCACACCATCACCATATTCGGCGCTTGATTTCTGGTGGCCAACCGAAGGTGCACCTTTTAAGCTGACCTCTTTGGCAAGCGGCGATCACAGGATCATTTTATTTGTTTACAAACTGCTGGACAACGAATGTTTTCTCATCGGAGAAAACCAAATTCGGCAGTTTACCACTTTCGGCCAAGCCAAGAAACTCTTTAGCTCTTTTGAGTCTATTTCCATTCTGTTGCGGTGTAAGTTCTTGCACTTTTTGGAATTTCAATGGCTTTACCCCGAGCTCATTTTTCAGAGCTCAATATTTGCCGAATGGAATATTGGGATATGTTTAGCTCACGAGCCATTTTCGGCCACTGCGACGCGGGTTTCCACCAAGTCCCTTTTTCACTTTTCGAACCATTTCCGCTAATGTTGCTGTTTTCTTCCGTACACTTCCTTGAAATCGGGCTACGCTACCAGTATCACGGTAACGAGCGATGGTACGAGACACAAATGATTTATATACATTTAAATGCTGTAGTGCTCTAAGGATAGCCACTTGCGGTTTTCCAGCCAATTCTAAAGAAATCACACTATCACTCTTGAATTCCATGACGAATAACTTTTTTTCTGGAAAATTCTCACCAAAATGCTTTTGTACGCTTGTTAACAATGTAATGAGCTATTACCGGAATAATTTTAACAGCTGTCGGACGAGTGGCTTATAAATGACAGCAATCTGAAGTTGGTTGCAATTTTTTCATCTCACCTTGTATTTTTTTCAATATTTCTTTTTTGTAATGATGATTTCAAGTACCACATATATTTTTAGATTTTTTGTGTTCATTAAGGTAGAAGAGTGTAGGGTATCGCGATCTTAAATACCTTAATCTAGTTTTTATTTTCAATCAGCACATTTCGCTTGGCATTTGCCATTTTTCTTTCTTTTGATAGCGTCTCCATAAAATAGCTCTAAACGTTCCATGGCTCATTAACCACATATATATGTAAATACTTGCGTTGTTTTTGCATGGTATTCTCTTCTTGCCTTGCCATCTGACAGATTGTTTGGCATGCAGTTCATTTGAGAAGAATCAGATGTATAAAAAAACGCACAACAACTAAACCAGACGTTGGGCGCCATTTGAGATAAGTGTTGCTGCCGTTTTGTTTGCAACGAGCGTGTGGTTAGAAACAGCAACACCAAACAACCAACGAAAAAATGAACAAAAACTGCGTTGATTTAAAAACTGAAAGTGATCGCTGCGATCGTTTTTTGGGGTGTGATATTTATGTCTTTCTGCGGTGGCAATTTTTCTATTCTGCTTCGTACGGTCGCAAAAATACATTTCAGTTTTGTGTTTCTAAATTTAGATCAAGTTCATTCAACCGTTCACATTAATTGAAATTGAAATGCTAAATTACCTGCACTTGATGTGTGAAGATAAAGAGAGAGAGAGAGAGGGAGGGGCAGCAGATTAGGTTGCCGTTTGGTGGAATATAAAAAAGGGGGAGTGGAGAAATAAACTCACCTCAAAGTATATACCTTTTGCAATACCACATACAATTTAAGTAGAGAGTGTACAAGTCCGCCAAACTAACATTTTTTTCCGAATTCGGAAAAGATTTCTGCACAAGTTTACGATTCTGATTTCAAATGCAGAACAAATTCGGAAAAAATGTTTGAAATTGCCCATGATTCTAAAAGCTTTTTTTTCGGAAAGAACATTAGAGTTAAAGTTTCGTGACAAATTCGTTTAGAATTTGCAAAAGAAAACACGTAAATAGCAGCTAAGTTCGGCCGGGCCGAACTTTTATTACCCTCCACCATTTGGAAAGAACTTGAAAATTTTCAAAAAAAACGTCCGGAAACTACCACTTAAATGAAAACTGTTATATGAAGACGTGGACGCGCTTACGAAATTTTTTGTTATAGGTTGTAGTACCCATTACGAACTTCAAATATCAAATTTGAAACAATTCCTGTGAATAATGTCGCACAAATCGTATCGGGAGGTACCGTCATATGGGGGCTATACGAAGACGTAGATCTGCGTATAAAAATTTTTTGTCATAGACTGTAGCACGAACTTCAAATACGAAATTTAAAATAATTCCGATAAATAATATCGCTCAAATCATGAAAATACTGAATATCGGCAGGTACCGTTATATGGGGGCTATACGAAAACGTGGACAAATATTTATTCAAAATTTTGAACCTTTGTGGCGGAGGTACCAAAAGGAATTATCCGATCCATACCAACTTTATAACCGATCTTGAGTTGATAGAAATACTGAGATGTGTTAAGTCTGAATAAAATCGGATGTTATTCTCGTTCTTTATGAGTTTTATGGTTATTCGAAATTTTGACTCTTTGTGGGGAGATACCAGAAGGAGTGGGTTGATATATTCCATCTGCACACCAGACCTCGGGTTAATAAAAATATTGTGATGCGCACTCTTCCATCACAGTTTATAGGCGTTATAATTATACAAAAATTTTGGGGAGGTACTTGATGGAGTTGAGATTTTTAAAGTTGGTGCAAAATCGGATTATCCTTTCTCCCTGTGCAGTAAAATACTGCACCATTTTGGCCTTTTGTGGGGAGGTACCAGAAGGAGTAGACCGATGTATCCCATCTTCACAGCAGATCTTTCGTTAGTAGAAATAATGGGATTTATGAAATACGAAGAGTACCGGATGCTTATTTCGGATTATATGATCGTTTTAGTTATTGAAAACATTGACTATTTCTGTGGGAGGTATCAGAAGGAATGGTCTGATCTCTACCATCTTTATAACAGATCTTGTGTTGATGGAAATACTGAGATGTGTCAAGTCAGAATGGAATCCGATGTTAATTTCGCGTTTGAATGAGCTTAATGGATATTCAAAAGTTTGACCCTTTGTGCGGGAGATGCCAGAAGGAGTGGACCGATATATTGCACCTTAACACCAGACCTTGGGTTAATAAAAATATTAGGATGTGTGAAATTTGAAGATAATCGGACTCTTACATCACACTTTATAAGAGTTATAATTATTCAAAATATTGACCCTTTGTGGGGGAGGTACTTGATGGAGTTGTCTATATTCGCACCTGACCTAGCACTGATGCAAATACTGGGATGTGCAAGGTCTTTCTCTTTCTGTGCAGTAAAATATTTTCATTGAAATTGTAGACATTTTGTGGGGCAGGTACCTCCAAATGCCCTACAACGGATTTGGTCCAAAGAGACATAGGGTCCGAAACTGTTAATTCGATGAGGCACGTTTTGGCCGTATCAAATGATATACAGGGAGAGATAAAAAAACTGAAACTGCTGTAATTTTTAAGCCACTAGTCCGACAGCTGTTAAAATTATTCCAGCGATTATTGTTTGCAAGCGTACAAAAGCATTTTGGTGAGAATTTTCCAGAGGAATAGTTATTCGGGATGGAATTCAAGCGTGATGGTGTGATTTCTTTATATTTGGCTGGAAAACCACAAGTGGCTATCGTTAGAGCACTCCAGCACTTAAATGTGAATAAATCTTTTGTGTCTCTTACCATCGTTCGTCACCGTGATACTGGTATCATGGAAGTGGACGTAAGAAAACAGCAACATCAGCTGAAATGGTTCGAAAAGTAAAGAAGCGACTTGATCGAAACCCGCGTTGCAGTGGCCGAAAAATGGCTCGTGAGCTGAACATATCGCAATATTCCATTCGGCAAATCGCAATCAAAAAAAGAGCTCGGGGTAAAGCCATAGAAATTCCAAAAAGTGCAAGAACTTACACCGCAACAGAAAGAAAATAGACTCAAAAGAGCTTAAGAGTTGCTTCGTTTGGCCGAAAGTGGTGAACTGCCGAATTTGGTTTCTCCGATGAGAAAACATTCGTTGTCCAGCAGTTTGTAAAAAAAAAAACAAAATGATCGTGTGATCGACGCTTGCCAAAGAGGACAAAGAGAACTCAAGCGCCGGCAATGGTGATGGTGTGGGCCGCCATAACAGCCGATGGTCGTTCTTCGCTCGTATTAATCGACCGTGTCATCAGAATAAATGCCGAATATTATCGCGAAAATATTCTGGACATTCCAACAGGACTCAGCACCATCGCATTTAGCACGCGCCACCAAAGAAAGGTTACAAAATGAGGTGTCCCGCTTCATTTCCAGCGCACAATGGCCATCAAAATCTCCGGATACCAATTCGTTGGACTATTGTGTCTAGAGTATTTTGGAAAGCAAGGTTGGCACTAAAAAATACCAAAATGTTGGTCACCTCAGGCAAGCGCTTCGCCGGGAATGCGCCAAAATACCGCAGTGCAACATTCGGGCAGCGTGCAACGATTTCATTGGTCGTTTGAAAGCCATAATTCGTGCCAAAGGTGACCAATTCGAACAAATCTAAACTTATTCTAAAAATTGATGTTATTTCCGACATTTTTAAAATTTAAAAAAAATTGTAAAAATTATGGTGTTTGACTTTGTTGCAGTTTTTTTTATCCCACCCTGTATACCCTCTCTAGCCATATGGCTGAGGGTTTAATTAAACTACAATTCACTTCACTTTATTTAGTGACACTTGCAGAATTTACAATAAACAAGTAAAAAAAAACATTAAGTTCGGCCGGGCCAAACTTTTAATACCCTCCACCTTAGGGTAAAGGAAACATTAGAAGAAATGTGGCGAAAACCACCAAAATACCGAATATCGGGAGGTACCGTTATATGGGGGCTATATCAAATCATGGACCTATACATACAATGTTTCGCCAACGGAGCTAGAACCTATTATTACTACAACTACCAATTTTCAGAGTAATTCTTGAAAAAATGTGTCAAAAATCATTAAAATACCGAATATTGGGAGGTACCTTTATATGGGGGCTGTACCAAAACGTGGACCCATACATGCAATGTTTTGCCACACGCATAGGGACCCATTATGACATACAAGTACCAATTCTCAGACAAATCCGTGAAAAAATGTGGCATAAATAATCAAAATACCGAATGTCGGGAGGTACCGTTACATGAGGATTATACCAGAACGTGGACCGATATATCTCATTTTCAATACCAACCATCCTAGACACAATACAAATAGCTCTGCTAAATTGTGGCGCTCTACGTCAAATAATGTGGGCTGTATCGTGATTTTACAGGCAGACAGACAGACAGACGGACATCGTTAAATCGACTTAGAATTTTATGCTGATTATGAATATATATACTTTATGGGGTCTGCGACGAATATTTAAGGATGTTACAAACGGAATGACAAAGTTAATATACCCTCCTTTCCAAGGTGGAGGGTATAAAAAATAAATGGACGCACCCGCTCCCCGAACGAATTGCCGAAAAAATTCAAACGAAAATTATTAGTTTACCAGAGAAGTCTTGAACTTCTGCCAGCGGTGCTACTAGCTTCATGAGTCATGTAAATTGCTTATCGGATATTGAACTCGCACGGTTTTTTGTACTCGCCAATAAATAAACATAATTTTTACAACATTGTTCTTTTTGTATATAAGTTCTGTAATAAAAAAATTCTTCAATTCTTAGACGAATTGAATTCTTAAAGTTCATTTTCCAGCATTTTTGTTTATATTCTTTTTTTCGCCTCATCAGAATCAGATATCAATAATACAATTACAAACTTCAGATGTTTAGAAAACAAAGCAAAAAAAACCTATTATATACAATTCCAATATTAATTACTTCAAGTGTTTTCCAAGTGTAATTAGAAACATTTCAATACAACTCTTTTGGCTTTTTGTTCTTATCGTGTAGACATGCGAACGATTGAAAAATGATTTGTTTAACTATTCGAGATATATTAAATTCCATTTGAACTCGTCCGACATTTTTGTTCCTCTTTCTTTTTTCGTTGAAGTGACAAAACGGTTGGGTAATTTAAATAGCCATCGTTTTGTTTAGATTGTATTTGTTTTTTTTTTTTTTTTACAAAAAGAAGGAATAATGGAGCAAAGAACCTTGGGGAATGTGTGAAAAGAATACCTTACTCACGAAATTCTTTAAATGGGGAATACGATTTCAAAGCATAATAAAAATAAATAAAGTTTGCTTAAATGGCAAATGAGCCATTTGAAACCTCTATGCGATCAAATACCAATTGCGGATGGTGAGTGTTTTGCATTAGGTAGTGAGTGACTCATCTTGAAATTATACAACAATTATATCAATGTTTGGAATTTTGAGCTGGTACAAATTCCATAGGACTTCTTTGGACCGAAGCTCTTTTGTAGAAAATCTTTTGAAGACAGGACCTTTTACAAGGCCATTTAGCTGATATTAGCCATTTGGTGAAATCGGATGAAGGGGAGTTATATCCAAATCTGGACCGATCATTACAAAATGTTAAACCCTTAAAATTGTTTGGAAAATTTCATCTCAATCGGACAATAAATGCGACCTGCATTTTAATCACAAAAATACAAGAACATACGGACAGACCGACATGCATAAATCGAAAGTTATTCTATGAAGATCCTCAAAAGTAACAAATTTTCCAATAATTTTAGCTCTTATAAAATGTAGCATAAGAATTCGATTGTCTTCAAGTTACACACATCACAATATTTTTATTAACCCTCGGCCTTGTGTGAAGATAGAATATATCGGTCCACTCCTTCTGGTACCTCACCCACAAAGTGTCAACATTTTGAATATCCATGAAGCTCCTAAATCGCGAAATTAGCATCCGATACCATTCAGGCTCACTATTTCTGTCAACACAAGATATGTGATAAATATGGTAGAGCTCGGACATTTCCTTCTAATTGCACCCCCACAAAGGATCAATATTTTGAATAATTATACCTCTTATAAAATGTAATGTAAGAATCCGTTTGTCTAAATTTTGCACACATCTCAATATTTTTATAAACTCAAGATCTGCTGTTAAGATGGAATACATCGGTTCACTCTTTCTGGTAAATCCCCCACAAAAGGTCAAAATTTTGAATATCCATGAAGCCTACTAAAATGTGAAATTAAAATCCGATTCCATTCGGATTTGGTACATCTCAATATTTCCATTAACACAAGATCTGTTATAAAGATGATAGAGATCGGACCATTTCTTCTGGTACCTCCCCTTCAAAGGTAAATGTTTAGGATAATCAAAACGATTATAAAATCCGAAATAAGCATCCCGTTCTCTTCATATTTCACACATCCCATTATTTCTACTAACACAAGATCTGTTGTGAAGATGATATATATTTGCGAACCCCTGTCTGGTCACAATTTTCAATGCTTTTATCAGTCATAACTTGGGAAACAAGTCAGCGATTCTTTACAAATTGCTATATTTAAGTAATTCTCTTAACCAGAAACCTGAAATGAATGTAGAATTTATGATTTCCCATGAATTGGATTTTCGATTCGATTTTCTTGTAAATTTGCCCTCCACCATTCTATGGAGGTATATTAACTTTGTGATTCCATTTGTTACACCTCGAAATATTTATAATAGACCCTACAAAGTATATATATTCTGGATCAGCGTAAAATTCTAAGACGATCTAGCGATGTCCGTCCGAATGTCTGTCTGTCTGTTTGTAATCACGAACGAATTGAGATAGAAGGCTAAAATTTTGCATACATGCAATGTCGGTCCACGTTTTCGTATATGGGGGATATACGGTACCTCCCGATAGTCGGTATTTTGATGATTTTAGCGACATAATTTTCCGGAATTATTTCGAATTTCGTATTTGAAGTTCGTAACGGGTACTACAGCCAATGACAACAATTTGTATATGTAGATCCACGTCTTCGTATAGCCCCCTTATAACGGTACCTCCCGATAGTCGGTATTTTGACGATTTCAGCAACATTATTCACCGGAATTGCTTCAAATTTGATAATGTCAAATTTCGTATTGAAAAATCTTAATGGGTACTACAACTTATTGTAAAAAATTCGTATGCAGTTCCACATCTTCGTATAGCCTCCATATGACGGTACCTCCCGATACTCCATACTTTCATGATCTTTGCGACATTATTCACCGTAATTGTAACAAATTTGTAACATCGTAATGGGCCCTACAGCCTATGACAAAAAAATTTCGTATGCAGGTCCACGTCTTCGTATAGTCCCCATATAACGGTTTTCATTTAAGCGGTAGTTTTCGGAATTTTTTTTTAAAATTTTCAATTTCTTTCGAAGTTGTGGATGGTATTAAAAAATCGGCCCGACCGAACATAGCTGCTTTTTTACTTGTTAGCTACATTATATTAACTATGAAAAAAAAAATACTTCGGTCGACTATACCTTGTACCTCACGCACTTTTTTACATTTTCTGAAAATTATCACATGTGTCCAAGTTACCTCATATTTATATCGTATTTATTTAGGTCCGATAATAAATAGGCAATATTGGGCCATTCCCTCAAAACCCAGTCCATAGAGGGTCAACAGTTTGAATAATCATAACAGAAGCCAAAATATATTTAAATAATCGAACAATGGCTGAGGGTATTTGTCTGTCGGCGGAACCTATTGAATTTTTTTAAATTGTTTATTTTTCTTGCAAAGAGCGAAAGCCAATATTGTCAAAGTAAGAGAAAATATGAAAATTATGTTGGCATAAATGAAAAGATTTGCACGATTTGTGTGCAGAGAGTTTGAGACAAACTGAGAGCCAATAGTGGTAAAGTTGGGAGAAATAAGAAAATAATTTTGGAATAAATGAAAACCGTTCGTAATATGTAAATATAGTGACCTAAGTATGATTACAATGAAAATTTATTTAAAATGAATGGTATTATGAACAGCTCAATAAATATTTTTTCTTTTGGAAAAAATTAACCAATCTCCACATTAACAAATTAACAGAACAACCACAGTTATGTTCCATATTCTTAATAAATATTAATGAAATTCTGACCACGAAATTTGGGTCAATGCAATAATTTGCGACACATACAGTTCAGATGCAAATACTCATTCCACATTGAGTTAATAGTCGTCCGTCTTAAGTCAACGCCGACAGAAAAAAAACTGCTCCCAATTTGTGACAAATTGCAGACAGAATTTTAAAAATGGGAATTTCATGTTCCAGCGAAAATGAAATGAAGAGAAGAATGAGCTAAGAAGTACGACTGTCGGACGACACTCAGTCATTGGCTTTGTCTGCGACTCCGGCAGTGTAAATAAAAGACTACCAAAAAAAAAATGCTTGCGACAAAAAAAACTGGCCATAAATTAAAACCCTCGCAAATTCTTCGGATGTCAGTTTCCAGGAAATAATGAGAGCATTCTCATGGAATTAAATTTAAGACTTTATTTGGTAAAATTGTATGGCTGCTTTTTTTCAACATTTAGACGAGACATGAAGAAGCCGTACGTGCTCTGTCAATGTCATTAACATTTAACGAAAAAAAAAAAAAAAAAACAAAAAAAAGAAATTCAAATTCAGCAATTGCTTGATTTAAATGGCCAATAAGAAACCAAAAATGAAATTTTAAATTCAACATTGTTATATGGAATTCTCTGGGGTGAAGATTTAAATTTTTCAATTCTTTCCCCCATTTTTTTGGGATCTCTCTTTAAGGCCCAAGCGAAATCCAATTACATTGTAAGTCGTTAAAATTGAAATTATGGGGTTAAGGAAAGTATTCAAAAACACTTGAAAAGGCAATTGCCTACAAAATACCAATTAAAATTTTTCAACTTAAGACATTCATGTCAAAGTGTTAACGTGTCACGACGTCATTCTCCATTCTCTGTCACACACACACGCACACAGAAACAATTCTTATAATTAAAATGCATTTTGTTCCAATTTTATGTCATTGTTTTTTCGTGAACTGCACTAGTTGCTGTTAACAAATTCATGGAATGCAATTAAATGCTGTTAAATGTCATGTTTTTTGTGTCAGACAACTCAAAAAAAAAAAGAGTTATAAGAACATTTATGATTATGTTTTTTGGATGTTGTCTCTCGGTGATTTTGACAAATTTGAAATCACCCAAGATATCTAATTAATCGGTTTCATTAACAAAAATGTTTGACAAAAACAAATCCAAAACTCAAAACCAGTAAATAAAGTCTTAAAGTCGGGCGGGGCCGACTTTATAATACCCTACAATACTTACAATTAATTTGAAATCGGATAAAAATATATCTGGGAGCTATATCCAAATCGGAACCGATGTCGATAAAATTTGGCAAAGATATTTCTGAGCTGTATTTGATATATTTCCCTGAACATCGTTGTTACGGAGTGCATATTACGGCTGTGGGTAAAAAATATGACAAATCGGATGAACAGTATATATGGGAGCTATAGCTATATCTGAACCGATCTTCACCAAATTTAACATACTAGCTTCTAAACTCAATTTGGTCGTAAGTGCCAAATTCCTTCCCATTTGGACAAATATTAGACGTTTGGTGCACAATAAAACGAAAATCGAACGAAGTTATATATGGGAGCTTTATCCAAATCTGAACTGATCTCGATAAAATTTAGCAAATGTATTTCTGAGCTTTATTTGATATATTTCCCCAAATATTGTTGTTACAGAGTGCATATTACGGCTGCGGAGGACAAAAATAACAAATCGGATGAACAATATATATTGCAGCTATAGCTATATCTGAACCGATTTCGATCAAATTTGGCATACTTATTTTTATGTCCAATCTGATCGTACGTGCAAAATTCCATACTATTCTGACTGATATTACACGTTTGGTGCACAATAAACAAACACAAATCGGACGAAGATATATATGGGAGCTATATCTAAATTTTAACCGATTATCTCCAATTTCAATAGGGTTCGTCCTTGGGCCATACAAATGATTTGTGCAAAATTTCAACAGGATAGGGCAATAAATGCGGACTGTACTTTGTTTACAAAAATACATGGACAGACGGACGGACGGACAGACGGACATGCATAAATCGACTCTGAATGTGGTTCTATGCAGATCATCAAAAGGAACTATGGGTCTATCTCGTTTCCTATTGCCTGTTACAAACAAATGCACAAAGACATAATACCCTGACCACCTTGTGGTGTAGGGTATAATCATATTTGTATACCCTACACACTATGTGTTGAGGGTATTATATTCCGGCCGCAATTATCGTCCGATTCTCACAAAATTTTGCATGGAGGTAGTGGTAGGGTCAGAAAAAAGGCTACTGTTCTAACGATGTATATCTAGGGGCTAAAATACACCAAAAAAATAAAATTTTAATGATTTTGCAGTCGATCTACGGGTCACAATTAAAAATCAATCTACACAGAATTTTATATGAAGAGAGAGTGAAGAACATTGCAAAAGTCTAGCATTTTGGAAATTGATTTTTCATGTGAAATTGTTTTGAATATCAATCCACAAGTCAGCGAGGGGCAAATGCCCCGGTCAAAACCCAGGTGTAATATTTGTAAAGAAATGTATTGCATTATTTAAAAAAAAAAAAAAAATAAAATAAAAAAAATATTCTAAAATGGGTTTGGACCAAAGGAAGTTGTTCAACGCCGTTGTTGTAGGGTATCACATGGTCAACCCCGCACGACTATAGCCTTTGCTTGCTCGTTTTTTATAAAGATTTGATGACATTGCCTTCATCTACGGGCGAAAAACTAATTTCATGATAAAATGCGAAACAGTAGGCAGTGGATAGTCTAAAAGCTCGCAAATATTTGCCAATAAGTCTCCCAACAAAATTCTTGACGATTCAATTTTGTCACTTGGTCCACAATCTTTGGCAAGGGAAATCTTGTAGAAAATATAATTTTTAAAAGAATTTTCTTGTACGATTTACGCAATTTTTAATTTTTGTTTTATGTTAACAATCTTAAAATAATAGTATAAGGATATTCACGAATAAAAAAGGAAAGATCTACAAAAGTAGGACATACCGGAAGGGGCTCTCGGAGAAGTTAGAGGCCTTTAAATCAAATAATACTTTACTTTTAAGAAGGAGGATAAAAATAATGTGGTCTACAAGATATACTGTGAAGGAGACAATTTCAAAGTCTCTCTCAAGAAAAGATATTCAAAATTTCGACCTTTTGTGGTGGAGGTCCCAGAAGGAATGGTCCGATATCTACCATCTTTGTAATATATCTTGTGTTGATTGAAATATTGAGATGCACCAGGTTTGATTGGAATCTAATGTTAATTTCAAATTATATGAGCTTCATGAATATTCAAAATGTTGTCCCTTAGTGGGGAAGGTACCAGAAGGAGTAGACCGAAATATCCCATCATCTCACCAGATCTTGTGTTACTAAAAATAAAAGGATGTGTGAAACATGAAGAGAACCGGATGCATATTTCGGATTTAATAATAGTTTTATTTATTCAAAATTTTGGCAAAAGGAGTTAACCGATATATCCCATCTACATACCAGATCTTGTATCAGTGAATGTAATGGAATTTGTGAAATATGAAGAGAATCGGATGATTATTTCGGATATTAATATAGTTTTGGTTATACAAAACTTCGACGCTTTGTGTGGGTGGTACCAGAAGAAATGGTCCAATATATACCACCTGTATAACAAATCTTGTTTTTATAGAAATATTAAGATGTACCAAATCTGAATGGAATCGGATGTTAATTTCACATTGTATGACCTTCAGAAGGAGTGGACCGATATCAGAAGGAGTGGACCGATATATTATATCTTCACACCAGATCGTGGGTTAATAAAAATATTGGGAAGTGTGAAATTTGAAGACAATCGGACGTATTTTATAAGAGTTATATTTAATCAAAATTTTGACCGTTTGTGGGGAGGTACTTAATAGAGTGAACCGATGTTGCCCATATTCGCACCTTACGTAGCACTGATTCAAATAGTAAATTTCGCAAAGTTGGAGCAAATATTAAATCGTAATATTATTTTCAAACTTAGATCGAGTTCGGAATTGGGCAATATCGGTCCAATCCAGCTGGTTGCTCGCAAAGAAAGGATAATTTTCCTGTACAGTAAAATATTTTTTTTTTTTTTTTGAAAATTTCGACATTTTGTGTGAGAGGTATCAGAAGGATTTTGCCCATCTCCGAACTCGATTAAGTTCGACAAAAATATTACGACGTACCAAGTTTGGACCAAATAGGATACTCCTGAAACGGATTTGGTCCAAAGAGTACTAGGGTCTAAAACCGTTGTTTCGACTAGGCACGTTTTGGCCGTTTCAAATGATATAAAGGTATAAAAAGTTTGACTACAAATTGCAGAACATCAATTCAAAAATTTTCATCAATTCAAAATTTCATATTCCTCGTTATGAGAATTGAAAACAATTAATAAATTGAGCCCCTCCTTTGGAATAAATGTGTCGAGGGGTTTGCAACATATAGTATAGGCCTAATTGTTTAATAATATTGACAATACAATTTTTACACTTTCCTCTTTTTGCAATTGTCTAAAATTATTTCCAAATTCATATGACACTATACAAAAAGTCTTAAAAAATTAAAAATTTATGAAACTCTCTTTGTTCAACTATTCCCAATTCATTACAGATTAAATCTTTTTTTGATAAAAACTGGCATCGAAATGAGGTTACCAGCCGAAGAAAAAAAAAAACGCAACATAAAACACTTATTAATAATGCATTTTTTTATCAGTAGCAGCTAAATGACAATCACTTTCGGGTAAACGATAGTCATGCTTGAACATTAAGGTATGACTATTTGTCAGTCCGTCTGTCGCTCTTGCACAACAGAATGACTGGGCATCGCCTAGAAAACGACACAAAAGAAATTGGAGAAAATATTTCATTTCGATCAAATTAAATGCCACAGATAGGCTTTAATTATTTGTTTAGATATCAAAATGAAATTTACGCCTCAAACCACAGAAAATCAAAAGAAAAAATGAAAGAAAAAGAAATGTTACAATTTTTTTTGTAGGCTTATAGCAAAGATTTGATATTGGGGGAGCACAGTGTAATAATACGGAAAAATAGTTTTAAAATAAAGGGTGATTTTTTAACTATTGTTTTTTTTTTTTTTTGCAACAAATGTTTAAACTACTCACACAAGTTTCGTGTTTTGTTTCACTGTCAAACAACTTCAAGTTGGTCTATAACATTTTGTAACACAAAAATTATTTACACGGCCGGCTGATTATGAAAGTAAAGCCCCAAAAATAAGGCTCGTGTATCGGCCATTCTAAGGCTATCCGACGAAAAGTAGCCATGAAGCCCTAGTTCCACACTTTTGGGCATTTTCGGATTAAGATTCCTTGGAATCCGTGCATTATAGGTATATAGTGACATCGGTAATATTAGCGATAAAAATACAAGGAATATTTTGGTCGAAAATATTAACCCTCGAGCGAGTCAAAAATGGGTCTTTTTTTTGGTTCTTTTTGAAAATAATGGCTAAAAAGATAAAGATATTCTACAAAATTATTTGTCTTGAAATTCCAACAAACAGCGTGACTTGATGGAAACCCGCGTTACAGTGGCCGAAAAATGGCTCGTTAGCTGAACACATATCGCAATATTCCATTCGGCCATTGAAATTCCAAAAAGATGCAAGAACTTGCAGAAAGAAAATAGACTTAAAAGAGCTAAAGATTTGCATTGCTTGGCCGAAAGTGGTGAACTGCCGAATTCGGTTTTCTCCGATGAGAAAACATTCGTTGTCCAGCAGTTTGTAATCAAACAGAATGATCGTGTTTACTTGCCTAAGAGGTCAGCTGAAAATGTGCACCTTCGGTTGGCCACCAGAATTCAAGCGCCGGCCATGGTGATGGTGTGGACAGCCCTAACAGCCAATGGTCGCTCTCCGCTCGTATTAATCGACCGTGGCATCAGAATAAATTGCGAATATTATCGCGAAAATATTCTGGAGGATGTATTAAAGCCTTGGACACGCAAACATTTTGGCCGCAGACCTTGAACGTTCCCACAGGACTCTGCACCATCGTAACAAAGCACGCGCCACCCAAGAATGGTTACAAAATGAGGTTCCTCGCTTCCTTTTCAGCGCACAATGGCCACCAAAATCTCCGGATATCAATCCGTTGGACTATTGTGTCTTGAGTATTTCAGAAAGCAAAATACCACAGTTCAACATTCGGGCTGCGTGTGACGGTTTAATTGGCCGTTTGAAGGCCATAATTCGTGGCAAAGGTGACCAATTCGAACATATCTAAATTTAATCTAAAATTTGATGCTATTTCCGACATTTTTTCTTTCAATCAATAAAGTTAAAAAATTTCAAAGTTATGACGTTTGACTTTGTTGCACTTTGTTTATATCTCACACTGTTATCTACATCTCTCCCTCCACGACACCAACGGTGATTTAAAATTAGTACCATTTAGTACGTTTCCAAAATTTATAGTATGCATTTGTAAATCCACCACCAGAGATGTCAATACCAAATTTCAGGATTCCAGCTCACCCAAAATTAGCACCACAGAATACCTTTCGAACAATTACAGTACACATTTCCGAAACCATCATCATATCTTACCACAGACACTAACAGTGACATACAGGGTTGCCCATATTCGACGGGCCTTTGGGCCCATTCCAATCGACGAGGCTTGTCCGCAGCAACATTCTTTGCGTCAATTGAATTTTGTACGGGAACAAATGCAAATCAATGCGAATAATCCGTTGTAAACTGGACCGAGCCATGCCCAACTGCTGAGAACGGCGTTTTTGGGATGTTCTTGGGGACCTCTCGACACTGGCTCGTACGGCAGCGGTATTCTCGGCCGATCGCCTTGGTCGACTTTTATATGGCCTCTTCGGATTAGAAAGAGCCTTACCAGTCGAAAATGGTGTTCTTAGAAGGCGCACTTCTCACATTTTTTAATGTTTTAAAAGCATGTTGAGTTTTCACAATTGACTTCTTCTGTTGAATGTAAATTTCAACTATTTCAGAGAGCTCGCGTGGCGTGTGTTGGTTCATGGTAAAAATCTGCTTGGACTGACGCCTCAAACGCGGTATGTCATTAAGCGATGTGACATCTCTGTCAAAAGTTATGGCGTTGCCAGATGGGTCCGTCGAATATGGACAACCCTGTATATGTTATAAAAATGGCGGAGATCGGACTGTTCCTCCTCCAAATAGGGGCATGCAATTTTCTTCAAACTTCACACATCCAAATACTTTTGCTAAAGTAAGATATGTTGTGAAGATGATATATATCTGACAACACATTCTGGTAACTCACCAAAAAGTGTCACAATTTCCAATACCTATATATGTCATAACTTGCGAAACAAGACGGCGATTCTTTACAACTTACTATATCTTATTATTTCTCTTAACCAGAAAAATACATTATTTATCGAATTTTATGATTTCGCATAAAATTGGATATAAATTTTCGATTTACTTTAAATTTTGCCATATCAATATTTTTATCTGTATTAGATGAAGTTTGAGAATGGAATACTTTGGACCGCTATAACTTTTAACTCACGCATATTTCCACATTTTCTAAAAATTTGCACATATCTCATATAAAGTATAGGAAGCAGTCGATATAGTCCAAATCTGACACGGTGTAATATTTTTATCAGTTTTGGATCAATATTGCCCAACTGCTTCGGACCCCCCTAAAGGGTCAACAGTTTGAGTAATCATAACTCAAGGCTGGGGATAAAAATCTCTCGGCAAAACCGACTGATGATATTTTACTTCCCTGTCCCAATTTCGTTCCACTGTGCCATTACAGTGACATGTCATTGTCATGTCATTTTTATTACTCTTGTTCAGATTATGGAACATGTTTCGATTTTCTTTAGTTTTTTTTTTATTGCAAGATAACCTAAATTTCCTCTGATTTGACTTTCTTATTTTTCCCCTTTTATATACTTTTTGTTTACATGTCTAAATGTTACACTGGGTGTGTCTGTGTCTTTATTGAGTGAGTGTCTCCATACTTTTTACATTGAAGTTCATTTTTTGTTGCTGTGTAGGTTTTGGGCGGTCAAAATGAAAGGGAAAACGACTATGAATAACAACACCAGATACGTCATTAAGTGTTAATTGGCTTTTTAGATAAAAAAAAAAAACAACAATAACAAAGGGAAGACACCCCCAAGTAAGGAAAATATGAATATTTTAAGAATTTCCAAGCCATTTGACATATTGCTGCATTGGTATAAAAATTCGAAAAATATTAAATTTTTATTTTTACATTTCTGAAATTCAGAAAAAGAACTATATGGAAAGTCCTAAGGGACATTTAATTTGTATTATTTACAGGTTCTAGGTACAATAAGTATTAAAATTTTCAAATATTATTCAAATCGAACAATAATACCAGACCCGCACATCCCGAGTCAGATTTTATTTTAAATTTAATTGAAATCAATAATCAAATAATGGAGAATAGACAACCAACCACATTTAATAATAGATTTTTTTCCGCCATAAAATCGGAAATAATTTCAAAAGCTTTTAATGATGAGATTAAAATCAATATTTAGTATTTCAATGAAAACGTAATTAATCATTGCAAGTTAACACAAAAATCTTGTTAATTTGTGATAATCAATAAATTGTGTGCTTAACTTAAGATGGCTGACCTTCTGAAGATATTAAGGTTTTTTAATTTTTTTTTTCACCCACGTTGAGGTGTAGTATAAAATTAATGAAGACAAGATAAATTTGAATAATCCATTGTCGTGACTAAAATCATTGGCGCTGTCTACAAATTTGTTAAACATGGGTCATGACAAACGCCAAATTGGTTGTCAAACTCTGAGATAAAATAAGGTTCAGTTGTGCTCTGTTAACTTATAATTCTGAAAAAAAAATAATCTTGAGTAATTTTGTAGAGCATTTTGATCCAGTACGTTCACATCCTAATGGTGTTTTAAACGTTTTTGAAGGAAACTAATTAAAATACCCCTTTAATAGCACAACTGAGGATTTATTTGTTTTACAAGAATATTACTCTGATAGTAAAATTGCCGAATACAGTATATACAGGGTGGGATAATAAAAACTGCGAGAAAGTCTAACGCCATAATTTTTACTTTTTTTTTCTTAATTTTATAGAATGAAACCAAAAAAGTTCGGAAATAGCATCAAATTTTAGAATAAGTTTTGATTTGTTCGAATTGGTCACCATGGCACGAAATATAGCCTTCAAACGGCCAATGAAATCGACACACGCTGCCAGAATGTTACTCTGTGGTATTTTGGCCAATACCCGGCAAAGCGCTTGATTGAGGCGATCGACACTTTGGTATTTTTAAGTGCCAACCTTGCTTTCCAAAATACTCCAGACACAATAGTCCAACGGATTGGTATCCAAAGAGTTTGCTGGCCATTGTGTGCTGGGAATGAAGCGAGGAACCTCATTTTCTAAACCATTCTTTGGAGGTGCGTGCTGAGTGCGATGGTTCTGAGTCCTGTTGGAATGTCCAAGGTCTGCGGCCAAAAGGTTTGCGTGCCCAAGGTTTTAATAAACCCTCCAGAATATTTTCGCGATAATATTCGGCATTTATTCTGATGCCAAGTTCGATTAATACGAGCGGAGAGCAACCATCGGCTGTTATGGCGACCCACACCATCACCATGGCGCTTGAGTTCTGGTGACCAACCGAAAGTGCACGTTTTCAGCTGACCACATAGGCTATAAAACACGATTATTTTCGTTTTTTTTTATTTACAAACTGCTGGACAACGAAGGTTTTCTCATCAGAGAAAACCAAATTCGGCAGTACACCACTTTCGGCCAAGCGAAGCAACTCTTTAGCTCTTTTGAGTCTATTTTCTTTCTGTTGGCGTGTAAGTTCTTGCACTTTTTGTAATTTCAATGGCTTTACCCCGATCTCATTTTCAATATTTGCCGAATGGAATATTGCGATATGTTCAGCTCAATAGCCATTTTTGGGCCACTGCGACGAGGGTTTCGATCAAGTCGTTTCTTTACTTTTCGAACCATTTCTGCTCATGTTGCTATTTTCTTCCGTCCACTTCCTTGACGTCGGACTACGCTACCAGTATCACGGTATCGAGCGATGATAGGAGACACAAAAGATTTATTCACATTTAAATGCTGGAGAGCTCTAACGATAGCCACTTGTGGTTTTCCAGCCAAATATAAAGAAATCACACTGTCACGCTTGAATTCCATCACGAATAGCTTTTTTTCTAGAAAATTTTCACCAAAATGCTTTTGTACGCTTGTATACAATATAATGAGCTGTCAATGGAATAATTTTAACAGCTGTCAGACGAATAGCTTAGAAATGACAGCAGTCTGAAGTTGATTGTAAATTTTCAAAACGCTAATACAAGTGACTACTTTAACCTTAACTTTGCAATCTTTCGAAATCTTTTCTGCATTGAAAAAAAAAAAACAAGTAAAAAAACATTAAGTCCGGCCGAGCAGACCTTTCACCATTAGGTAAAAAAGACAACAAGTACGGTTATGTGGTGGCTATAGGAAAACGTGGACTAATATAGACAGGGAGATGCCACAGAAGGTAAAATCCATTATATACCCTCAGCCAATGTTCGATTATTTAAATACATTTTGACTGCTGTAATGATATTTCAAATTGTTGACCCTCTGAGGAGTAGCTTTCGAAGGAATGTGCAAATATGATTAGGGTACATATCATTTGATACGTCCAAGACGTGTCTAGTCGAAAAAACGGTTTTAGATCCCTAGGTCTCTTTGGACCAAATCCGTTTCAGTACATTTGGAGGCAGATGCGCACGATAACTTTCGAAGGGTGTATCCGATTTGGTCCAAACTTGGTACATCACAATATTATTATCAAACTTAAATTGAATTCGCAGATGGGCACTTCTTCCGCTACCTCCCCCCACAAAAGGTCGAACTTTTCAAAAAAATATATTTTCTGCGCAGAAAGTGAAGCCATACTCCAATTTTGCTCCTACTGTACAAATCCTAATATTTGCATCAGTTCTAGGTCAGGTGTACAAGGGTCAATATTTTGAATAGTTATAACTTTTATAAAATATGATGTAAGAGTCCGATTGCCTTCAAATTTCACACATCCCAAAAAAAATTATAAAACCAAGATCTGGTATAAAGACGGAATATATCGGTCCACGCCCACAAAAGGTCGAAATTTTGAATATCCATTAAGCTCATAAAACGTGCAATTAACATCCGATTCCATTTAGAATTGGCACATCTGAATATTTCTATCAACATAGGATCTGTCATAAAGACGGTAGAGATCGCACTATTAATTCTGGTACTTCCCGCACGAAGGTTAAATGTTTTGAATAACCAAAACGTTCAAAAAATCCGAGAATAAAGATGATATATATCTGTAAATCCCTTCTGGTACATCACTCACAAAGAGTCACAATTTTTCTTTTATCTGTCATAACTTGCGAAACAAGTCGGCGTTTCTTTACAACTTGCTATATCTAAATATATGTCTCTCAACCAGAAACCTGAGATGAATATAGTATTTATGATATCCCATAAATTGGATATAAATGTTCGATATGCTTATAATTTCGACCATACCAATATTTTTATTTGTATTAGATGAGGCATGACAATTGAGTACTTCCGTTGAATATATCTGGTACAGCACGCACATTTAACATTTTCCTAAAATTATAAAATTTCTCATATAAAGTGAAAGAAGTAACCCATATATACCAAATCTGGCACGTCGCAATATTTATATCGTATTTATTTAGGTCCGATAGGAAATGAACAATATTGACCCCTTCCTTAAGAACCCACTCCATAGAGGGTCAAGAGTTTGAATTACCATAACAGAAGTCAAAATATTTTTAAATAATCGAACATTGGCTAAGGGTATAAGTCTGTCGGCAGAACCGACTGATAATTTTTAACTTGTTTTGTATTTCATAAAATATTTTAACACCCTTCAATAAATGATTTAATTCTATTTATAACTTCTCTATAATTCCCTTTGTCGAAAATAGAAAAAAAACACAAGTCACCATGATTACACGCTTCCCCAATTCTATCGGGTCAACTTAATAAATTTTCTATGATTTACAGCTATTGTTATTATTATTTGTTATTTTTTGTTGCTGTTCTTGTTGTAACACTTCGATTAATAACTAACAATGACCTAACCCCAAAAAAACCGTAAAAGAAAATGCTATACCACACGCTGACCGGTAACATTGAATGACCTTGGCTAGAATGATTACATAACTGGGTTTGTGTGTTTGTGGGAGCGAGCTAGAGTGTGTTTGTGAGGCGTTTTTTGGACAATAGAATAGCCCTCAAAAATACAGGTTTCAAATAAATTCACAGACACACGCACACATGCTATGCAATCGAATAGAATAAATATTTGATTCAAAACGTTGTGAACTCTGCTGGTTAGAGATAGGTCAGTTTGAGATTTGGGTTTGAGGGTCAAATGGTATTAAGAGAGTTGTTTTATGGTGAGAGTTTGTGCCACACAATCGATGTGGGGCATAAATTCTTAAGATAATATGGGATGATTTTTGTCTGTGGATTTTTTTTTTGTGTTTTAGGACTGTTACTTTCGCGCCTCCCAAAAAGTGACCCATGATATTATTTGATATGTCACAATACTGGTGAACGAATAAAGTTTAACCAAACTGTCAATATTCAGGATTGACATCGTCCAATTGACAGCAACCACACCACATAAATACACAGATCAAATGAATGAATAAATGTCAGGACACAACTGTTCAAGAGAAAAAGGAAAGTGAAGGTGACCTCTTTTACCTGTTATCCTTTTAACCCACAACTTTGGCATAGCCAGTTAATGCACAACGACAGTTAAATGGGATTTTGCTTCTCAAAGAATGAGACTTAGCTCCTACCAGAGATGAAATGTTATAATCTCTTAGCACATACAAATGTACATACATTAATTTCTTCGGTCGATTTGAGAAAGGTAAAAAATAGTTTTAATATGTATGAATATTGACCGTGCCTCGAAAAATCTTCATGGAATATTTTCACCTTTGATTGGAGATTTTATATACATATGTGTATCTTTTTTGAAAAACAGGTGTTGGAATTTTTATCATCATACTCACATGCATACATTCAACCCTTTTTCCAATTATGTAAAATATCTACATATATTTTCTTCATAATTTGAAAACACATATGTTTCCAGGGCATAATCTTACCTGAAAATAGAGGAAAGAGAATGCAAATTACCAACTGAATCAAAACAAAAAAAACCAGTAAAGAAAGTCCTAAAGTCGGGCGGGCCGATTTTATGATACCCTACATCACTTTGCTAGTTTAGTAGAGCTGCGCATAACAATTAAAAGTTTTTATGGGAGAATTAAATCATACGCGCTATGATTATAATTGTAATTTAAAGTTCAAAGGACTAAATATGCCGAAGCATTTGTATCTTTTAAATTCGGACTTGTATTGCCCATTTGGTGCACAATTAATTTGAAATCGGATAAAAATATATATGGGAGCTATATCCAAATCGGAGCCGATCTCGACAAAATTTGGCAAAGATATTTCTGAGCTGTATTTGATATATTTCCCTGAATATCGTTGTTACGGAGTGCATATTACGGCTGTGGGTAACAAATATGACAAATCGGATGAACAGTATATATGTGAGCTATAGCTATATCTGAACCGATCTTCACCAAATTTGACATACTAGCTTCTAGACTCAATTCGGTCAGGTAAGTGCCAAATTTCATACAATTTGGGCAAATTTTAAACGTTTGGTGCACAATCAAAGGTAAATCGGATGAATTTATATGTGGGAGCTATATCAAAATCTGAACCGATCTCGTAAAATTTAGCAAATGTATTTCTGAGCTGCATGTGATATATTTCCCCAAATATTGTTGTTACAGAGTGCATATTACGGCTGCGGAGGACAAAAATAACAAATCGGATGAATAATATACATGGGAGCTATAGCTATATATGAACCGATTTCGATCAAATTTGTAATACTTATTTTCAGGTCCAATCTGATCGTACGTGCAAAATTCCATACTATTCGGGCTGATATTACACGTTTGGTGCACCATAAAAGGCAAATCGGACGAAGATATATATGGGAGCTATATCTAAATTTTTACCGATTATCTCCAATTTCAATAGGGTTCGTCCTTGGGCCAAATAAATGTTGTTTGCAAAATTTCATCTCAATCGGATAATAAATGCGACCTGCATTTTGTTCACAAGAATACATGGACAGACGGGCAGACGGACGGACGGACGGACAGACGGACTGACATGCATAAATCAACTCAGAAAGTGATTCTATGCAGATCATCAAAAGGAACTATGGGTCTATCTCGTTTCCTTTTGCCTGTTACAAACAAATGCACAAAGACATAATACCCTGACCACCTTGTGGTGTAGGGTATAAAAACGAATAATTAATAAGAAAATTAATAAATTATATCAAGATAAGTTAATTAGGTGAATGTAAAACGAAAAGAGTTTCAACGAAAGTGACTAATTTCATAAATTATTTCGGAATCATAAACATTTTCCCATAATTACGAGAAAAGTCCTGTAGACAATGAGAGTAGAGTTAAAAAAAACAAGTAAAGCAAAAAACTATAAGTTCGGCAGGGCCGATCTTTTAATACCCTCCACCATTTGGAACGAATTTTGTATTATTAAAAAAAAATAAAAGAAATAAATAAATAATAATAATAATAATAATAATAATAATAATAATAATAATAATAATAATAATAATAATAATAATAATAATAATAATAATAATAATAATAATAACAATAATAATAATAATAATAATAATAATAATAAAATCATAAAAATAATAATAATAATAATAATAATAATAATAATAATAATAATAATAATAAAATCATAAAATAATAATAATAATAATAATAATAATAATAATAATAATAATAATAATAATAATAATAATAATAATAATAATAATAATAATAATAATAATAATTATAATAATAATAATAATAATAATAATAATAATAATAATAATAATAATAATAATAATAATAATAATAACAATAATAATAATAATAATAATAATAATAATAATAATAATAATAATAATAATAATAATAATAATAATAATAATAATAATAAAAATCATAAAAATAATAATAATAATAATAATAATAATAATAATAATAATAATAATAATAATAATAATAATAATAATAATAATAATAATAATAAATACAATTCGTTATATTAGGGTCTATACGACAACGTACAGACAATTTTCTGTAGTACCCATTACGAACTTCAAATACCAAATTTGAAACATTTTCGGTGAATAATGCCGCTTAAATCACCAAAATTCGAAAATAGGAAGGTACCATTATATTGGGGATATACCAAAACGTGGACCTACATGACCCATTTCCAATACCAAAATCCCATTTCCAAGAAAAATCATCAAAATACCGAATATCGAGAGGTACCACTATATGGGTCTATACAAAAACGTGGACCTATACATACAATGCTTTGAGCTAGAACCCATTATGACCCAAATCCGTAAAAAAATGTGGCAAAAATCATCAAAATACCGAATACCGGGAGGTACCGTCATATGGGGACTATACCGTCATATCCGATCTCTACCATCTTAACAATTGATCTTATATTAATAGAAATATTGAGATTTACCAAGTCTGAATAGAATCGGTTGTTAAAAAAATAGATTTTTGACCTTTAATGGTGGAGGTACCAGAAGAAATGCTCCGATCTCTACCATCTTCACAGCAGATCTTTTTTAGTAGAAATTATGGAATGTGTGAAAAACGAAGAGTGCCGGATGCTTATTTCGGATTTTATAATGGTTTTGGTTATTTAAAAATTTGGCCCTTTTTGAGGAAGTCTAAATAGAGGAGGTAAGATCCCCTCTTCAACATTTTTTTTAAATTTTTGGTTTAGGATTCCTTGGAATCCTGGCATTTTAGGTACATAGTACCCTTGGCAATGTTACTGATAACATTGCCAAGATTATTTTGTTGAAAATTTAACCCTCAAGCAAGTCACACAAGCGGTCTTCTTGGTTCTTTTGTTCAAAAAATGGTTAAAAACTTCCTTTAAATGGGATCGTTACAAGTCCACATAATCAAATAATTATTTATCATAGAATTCTACAATAGGTCTCAGAATACAGCAAAACCCTTAAGCTTAACTGAACGCCAGGAATTAATTATTATTTTTCTCTCATTCAATAATTTGATTTGATTTGATGCCATGACCTTAATCCACAGCAGTACTTGTCGAAAACCGAATCATAATTTTTCACCCAAAAACCCCCTCAAAAAATAACATTGAAACTAACAATTGAATTTAATTCAATGGCATTTTAGCAAAATATCATATCGTGGTTGTTGTTGCTGGTTGGTTACTTAGCCTTTAGAATAAGAAGACTACAATCACACAACCATACATAAATCATTCAACAACAATCGATTGCGTGCCTCCAATGGAAGACAGACGCTGGCTGAGGATACATTGAACGTTGTTCAGCTTTGGGGATTTCAAGTTCAAAGTCAAAGCCATTATTGGATATTGGACGATGAAAGAACGGAAACAATTTATTGAAATATGAAAGAGCAAAAAAAGGAAACAATAAAATAAAACAGCACTTCAGAGAAGGCAACGAAAAATTTGCAAGGCTTGCCACAGTGGAGGGGGATAAAATAGGGAAAAGAACTAAAAAAAGTGTCCTATGTTATAGAATAGAGCACAGAAGAGTATAAGAGACGAGAAGCAGAGAAGACTTTAAACCTTCTTTAGCGCAAAGAAGAACTTAAGGTCTCCTATAGCGCCGAGAAGACTTTAAGCTCTCCTATAGAGCAGAGAAGACCTTAATGTCTCCTGCAGGGCATGGAAGACTTTAAGCTCTCCTATAGGGCAAAGAAGACCTTAAGGTCTCCTATTGGTCAAAGAAGACCTTAAGGTCTCCTATTGGTCAAAGAAGACCTTAAGGTCTCCTATTGGTCAAAGAAGACCTTAAGGTCTCCTATTGGTCAAAGAAGACCTTAAGGTCTCCTATACGGCAAAGAAGACCTTAAGGTCTCCTATACGGCAAAGAAGACCTTAAGGTCTCCTAAACGGCAAAGAAGACCTTAAGGTCTCCTATACGGCAAAGAAGACCTTAAGGTCTCCTATACGGCAAAGAAGACCTTAAGGTCGCCTATAGAGCATAGAAGACCTTAAGGCCATAGAAGCATACTCCAAGCTTAAGGCCTCCTATAGCGTATAGAAGACCTTAAAGTCTCCTATAGCGTACAGAATATCTTATGATCTCCTCCAGCGCAAATAAGGCCTTAAGGTCTCCTATAGAGCATATAAGACAATAATTTGTCCTATTGGGTATAGGAGACTTCAAGCTCTCCTATTGTGTAGAGGAGACCTGAAGCTGTCCTTATAGGAGACCTCAAGCTCTCCTATTGCGTATGGGAGACCTCAAGCTCTCCTATTGCGTATGGGAGACCTCAAGCTCTCCTATTGCGTATGGGAGACCTCAAGCTCTCCCATTGCGTATGGGAGACCTCAAGCTCTCCTATTGCGTATGGGAGACCTCAAGCTCTCCTATTGCGTAAAGAGAGACCTCAAGCTCTCCTATTGCGTAAAGAGAGACCTCAAGCTCTCCTATTGCGTAAAGAGAGACCTCAAGCTCTCCTATTGCGTATGGGAGACCTCAAGCTCTCCTATTGCGTATAGAGAGACCTCAAGCTCTCCTATCGCGTATAGGAGACCTCAAGCTCTCCTATTACTTATAGGAGACCTCGAGCTCTCCTATTGCGTATAGGAGACCTCGAGCTCTCCTATTGCGTATAGTAGACCTCGAGCGCTCCTATTACTTATAGGAGACCTCAAGCTCTCCTATTGCATATGGGAGACCTCAAGCTCTCCTATTGCGTATGGGAGACCTCAAGCTCTCCTATTGCGTATGGGAGACCTCAAGCTCTCCTATTGCGTATGGGAGACCTCAAGCTCTCCCATTGCGTATGGGAGACCTCAAGCTCTCCCATTGCGTATGGGAGACCTCAAGCTCTCCCATTGCGTATGGGAGACCTCAAGCTCTCCCATTGCGTATGGGAGACCTCAAGCTCTCCCATTGTGTATGGGAGACCTCAAGCTCTCCCATTGCGTATGGGAGACCTCAAGCTCTCCCATTGCGTATGGGAGACCTCAAGCTCTCCCATTGCGTATGGGAGACCTCAAGCTCTCCCATTGCGTATGGGAGACCTCAAGCTCTCCTATTGCGTAAAGAGAGACCTCAAGCTCTCCTATTGCGTAAAGAGAGACCTCAAGCTCTCCTATTGCGTAAAGAGAGACCTCAAGCTCTCCTATTGCGTATGGGAGACCTCAAGCTCTCCTATTGCGTATGGGAGACCTCAAGCTCTCCTATTGCGTATGGGAGACCTCAAGCTCTCCTATTGCGTATGGGAGACCTCAAGCTCTCCCATTGCGTATGGGAGACCTCAAGCTCTCCCATTGCGTATGGGAGACCTCAAGCTCTCCCATTGCGTATGGGAGACCTCAAGCTCTCCCATTGCGTATGGGAGACCTCAAGCTCTCCCATTGCGTATGGGAGACCTCAAGCTCTCCCATTGCGTATGGGAGACCTCAAGCTCTCCCATTGCGTATGGGAGACCTCAAGCTCTCCTATTGCGTATGGGAGACCTCAAGCTCTCCTATTGCGTAAAGAGAGACCTCAAGCTCTCCTATTGCGTAAAGAGAGACCTCAAGCTCTCCTATTGCGTATGGGAGACCTCAAGCTCTCCTATTGCGTATGTGAGACCTCAAGCTCTCCTATCGCGTATAGGAGACCTCAAGCTCTCCTATTACTTATAGGAGACCTCGAGCTCTCCTATTGCGTATAGGAGACCTCGAGCTCTCCTATTGCGTATAGGAGACCTCGAGCTCTCCTATTGCGTATAGGAGACCTCGAGCTCTCCCATTGCGAATAGGAGACCTCGAGCTCTCCCATTGCGAATAGGAGACCTCGAGCTCTCCCATTGCGAATAGGAGACCTCGAGCTCTCCCATTGCGAATAGGAGACCTCGAGCTCTCCCATTGCGAATAGGAGACCTCGAGCTCTCCCATTGCGAATAGGAGACCTCGAGCTCTACTATTGCGAATAGGAGACCTCAAGCTCTCTTGTTGAGTATAGGAGACCTCAAGCTCTTCTATTGTGTGCAGGAGACTTCAAGCTCTCCTATTGCGAATAGGAGACCTCAAGCTCTCCTATTGCGAATAGGAGACCTCAAGCTCTCCTATTGTGAATAGGAGACCTCAATCTCTCCTATTGCGAATAGGAGACCTCAAGCTCTCCTATTGCGAATAGGAGACCTCAAGCTCTCCTATTGCGTGTAGGAGACCTCAACCTCTCCTATTGAGTATAGGAGACCTCAATCTCCTCTCCTTTTTGGAGAATAGATTGTTTTTTTTAACCCTAAGCTAATTTCCTCCACTGTACATCCCTCCAAGTACCTCATTGATACATGTTGCAAATATAAGTAAGTGTCATATAAATTATGGATTATATTCAAGCATATCACATGAGCACGTAACAAGCTAAACGTAGAGGAGACATGAATGTGAGACTTAATCTCTTTATCTCCAATAAAAAGAGAAACAGAAAAACACAAAAACCCAATCGAGGCAGACTTCATCCAAAATAAAAAGATATTTTATGGTAGATAACGATAATGACGTTTTTATGGTATATAATCTCGTTTTCAACAACAACAACAATTTATACTACAACAACAAGAAGAAGTAGAAAATTACTATCAAGGTGTGTTCGCAACAACATATCCGCAAACAGCCAACACATCATCCCTGCAAATATTATCATCATCGTCAACCTCATCCGCAAGGGAGTAGAAGCCTCTGCCGTAGAAAACAGAAACCGGCCACATAAACAAACCTGGATGGCGATCATCCCAAATGGTTTCGCATGTTGACGTTTTGACGTCTGCGGGGAGTTAAGACACTGGCAGGAGGCTGGTGTCATTTTCTGCCTGCCATATTTCTTCGTATTCTTCTTTGCAAAATTACCCACAATTTTCTTGGCATTTAGTTGGCAATTTGAGACCATTTATGCCAGCGAATGAGCCAACCAAACAGCCAGTCAGTCTGTCAGCCACTCATCGAGTTAAGACTTGACGCCCAGCCAATGTTTGTCCCCCCAACCCAGGGTTTATTACTTTTTCTCCCTAAGGTCTGCGTTTTGGTTATTTTGTTGTTCCGATTAATGCAATTGGATACTTGCCGATAATATCGGATTTCTGAAACTATTTAGACCATGACACTCAGACGCCGCCACCACCACGATATTCTGTACGGTACTCAATGTGAGGTACGAGCGTGTGTGTGTGTTTGGCGAAGTTTAATGGCTGAAATGCAATAAAGTTGATTGTACTGTTAATTTCTTTTTTTTTTTTTTTTTTGTGGCCAGGCGGTTTGAAACGGGAACCTCTTCCCGGATCATATCCTCTTTGGTGAGCACTAGTACAATGATCTTTTAGTTGCGGTTATGAGTAATGAGGGCTTGTTGTTGGTTAAAATAAGAAATCAATGAAACAGAGAACCGTTATGATATTTGAGATCTCTGGATATCGGAGGCGATCGGTTGTTATTAAAAACCACAACAGAATTATTATTGTTTAACATATTTTGTTTGTAATTATTATTATTTTTTTTATGAAGAGGTTAAAGAAACCTTAGTTTGGGTATTTGGTGTTGGATTGCAAAATTTCTAAAAAAGAGATGCAAAGGATGGGACTGCTTTAAGAAAGGGCCGGAGGAAAATTTTCACAGGTAAATGACTTGGAGTTCATATAGATGAGCTAGCAAAGATTTCATATTTGCGAATTTGTTCCTGTCCTGAAGATACGAGCTGGCAGGCAGACCAAAATGTTTATATAAGCGAACTGAGTGTCCCACATACATTTTACAATTAGGGTAAATATAAATTTGGAGAATTATATTAGATCCAGCAATTACTCCCTATAATGTCAGTGAAAAGTCCTCCATAAAAATGTAAATTCGTTCCAACAGTTCGTGTTGGACCTTTTATATCCTCCACCATACACAGTATGGAGGGTATATTAAGTTCATCGTGTCGTTTGTAACTCATCGAAATAATAATTTTAGACCTAGATTCTGGATCAGCGTAAAATTCTAAGACGATTTAGACCTGTCCGTCCGCCTTTTCTAATCACGCTAGATTCAAAACAAATTGAGCTAGGAAGCTAACATTTTGCACAGATTGTCTGCAGGCAGTCAGTCAAGTTCGAAGATGGGCTATATCGGTCCACGATATCGCATAGTCCCCATATAACGGTACCCACCGATGTTCGGTATTTCAATGATTTTAGCCACATTTTTCAATGGTAATGTCTGAAATTCTACACAAGGAGTTATTTTTGAGTACTTTACCCCCTGAGTACTGAGTACTTTACCCACGTTTAGTTAAATTTGAAGTTCATAGTGGGTACTTCAACCTATGATGGATAATTTTCTATGCAGATTCACATCTTCCTATAGCCCTACCTCACTCACTAGGTATTTTGAAGATATTAGCTAATTTATTAACTGGAATTTTGTATTTGAAGTTGGGAATAGTTACTACAGCCTAAGGCTAAAAATTAACTTTGCAGAACCACGTCTTCGTATATCCCCCATATAAAGGATTTCAATTGATCGGTATTTTTTTTTAATTTTTCAAGTTCCTTCCAAATGGTGGAGAGTATAAAAGGGGGATATTAGTAAAACCCTTGCACAAAAGACCCACATTCACTTTTTTCTGTCCAAAGCTACATATGTAAACCCTAGACACCAATAATGACATCCATATAAAATTTTAAGTATTCCTGCTCTATCCCTTTTCTTAATACCAAATTTAGTATTATTTAGTACTTATCGTACAATTATAGTCCACATTTTCAAAACTTCTTCCATATCTTAACAGTACACGTCAACAGTGACATCTGTATCAAATTTGTGGATCTTAGTTCTATTCCTTTACCCAACACCAAATACAGAACCATTCAGTACTTTTCGAACAATTATAGAACACATTTCCAAAACCTCACATTCACAAATTCTCATTCCCATATCTCAATTCCAGATACCAACAGAGACTTAAATATCAAATTTGAGGATTTCAGCTCTATCGCTTCCATATCTCTATTCAGAATATATATAAATTTCAGAATATATATATATAAATTTCAGAATATGTTTAGATTTGTTCGAATTAGTCACCTTTGGCACGAATTATGGCCTTCAAACGGCCAATGAAACCGTCACACGCTGCTCGAATGCTGCTCTACGGTATTTTGGCCCGTTCCCGGCTTTGGTATTTTTTAGTGCCAACCTTGCTTTCCAAAATATTGGTATCTGGAGATTTTGGTGGTCATTGTGCGCTGGAAATGAGGCGAGGAACCTCATTTCGCAACCATTCTTGGGTGGCGCGTGCTGAGTGCGATGGTGCTGAGTCCTGTTGGAAAGTCCAAGGTGTGCGGCCAAAATGTTTGCATGCCCAAGGCTTTAATACACTCTCCAGAACATTTTTGCGATAATATTCGGCGTTTATTCTGATGCCATGGTCGATTAATACGAGCAGAGAGCGATCATCGGCAGTTATGGCTGCCCACACCATCACCATGGCGCTTGAGTTCTGGTGGCTCACCCGAAGGTGCACATTTTCAGCTGACCTCTTTGGCAAGTAAATACGATCATTTTGTTTGTTTACAAACTGCTGGACAACGAATGCTTTCTCATCGGAGAAAACCAAATTCGGCAGTTCATCACTTTCGGCCAAGCAACCGAAGCAACTCGTTAGCTCTTTTGAGTCTATTTTCTTTCTGCTGCGGTGTAAGTACTTCAACTTTTTGGAATTTCAATGGCTTTACCCCGAGCAAATTTTTCAATATTTGCCGCATGGAATATTGCGATATATTCAGCTCACGAGCCATTTTTCGGTCACTGCGGTTTCGATCAAGACGCTTCTTTTCGAACCATTTCTGCTGATGTTGCTGTTTTCTTCCACCCTCTTCCTTGATGTCGGGCTATGCTACCAGTATCACGATAATGCTGGAGTGCTCTAATGATAGCCACTTGTGGTTTTCCTGTCAAATATAAAGAAATCACACTATCACGCTTGAATTCCATCACGAATAACATTTTTTCCGGAAAATGCTCACCAAAATGCTTCTGTACGCTTGTAAACAATATAATGAGCTGTCACTGTAATATTGTTGACAGCTGTCGGACGAGTGGCTTAGAAAGGACAGCAGTCTGAAATTGGCTGCAATTTTTTCATCCCACCCTGTAGTACCATTTATTATATTTAATACAATTGTAGTACACATTTTCGAAAGAAATAATGAGTTTATACCCTGGGTCTCTTTGGACCAAATTCATTTCAGGATATTTGGAGTATATCTAGCGATGTCCGTCCGTCCGTCTTTCCGCTGTCTGTCTGGCTGGCTGGTGCGCACGATAACTCTCGAAGGGGGTATCCGATTTGGTCCAAACTTCGTACATCGTAATGCTAATATCGAACATAGATCGAAATCGGATAATCATGTATCTCATATGAAGTGAAGAATAGTCCAATCCCGGCCCGTCACATTATTTATATCATATTTACTTAGGTCCAGCAATTGTGGCCCAATGTTAGCCCATTCCTTCGAAACCTACTCAAAAATTTCAATAATCATAACAGAAGTCAAATCGGATACTGACATTTTAACTTGTTTTCTACAAAGCCAATATGTTCGGTAAGTACTCGTCGAGGTATTTTAATGGGAAGTTAAGTGATTCCAACACTTGTAGATTTATTGTAGTTTTTTTGAATATTTTATATTTATTTATAAACTTTTTTAATTAATTATTAACCCTTTCCGAAGTCGTGAAAAATTTGGCTGGTTTTTCTCTTGGCTACATGAATTAAAATTGTACTTTACACTCATTTTTCTTCCTGCACTTCATCTTTATTTAAGGCCTTAGTCCTCTGGTCTTATTCACAGATACCCTAATATACACCTCCTCCATAAGGATGTCCCTGCCATTTGTTCCCTCTCAAAAGACTTATAAACATTTTTTTCTTTCCCAGCAACATTGCCAACAAACTAATTAAAAATCTTCCCATTACTGTGACAAAATCCCCCAATCCCCTTCTTAGCAAGAATCTCCATCCCAACCAATGTTTAGTTGTTGTATGTAAATTTTTAGTTTATCTACGCTTTGCCCCTCAATCACTGGCTACAAAATGTCATGTTACTTGGACGGGTACAGGATGTTTTCTTTTTCGGATGCTTGCTAAATTAACAATGCATAAGTGAACGTTTAACAAGATTTGCAAGCAACAACAACAACAACAGAAAAAGGATGTAGGCGTAACACCTAAAGTTGCGAAGGCAGCAAATAAGTATTTTAATTCGATCTCAGAGGCAAGTACTTCAGGGATGGCCATAACAATATTTGGGACCTTTTTTATTTTACTTTGGGAGCACTGTGACACAGAAAAAAATAAACAAATAACAGTAAAGAAAGTCTTAAAGTCGGACGGGGCCGACTTTATGATACCCTACACCACTTTGCTAATTTAGTAGAGCTGCGCATAAGAATTAAAAGTTTTCTATGGGAGAATTCGATCATACACGCTATGATTATAATTATAATTTAAAATTCAAAGAACTAAATATGGCGAAGCATTTGTATCTTTTAAATTCGGACTTGTATTGCCCATTTGGTGCTCAATTAATTGGAAATCGGATAAAAATATGTATGGGAGCTATATCCAAATCGGAACCGATCTCGATAAAATTTGACAAAGATATTTCTGAGCTGTGTTCGATATATTTCCCTGAATATCGTTGTTACGGAGTGCATATTACGGCTGTGGGTAACAAATATAACAAATCGGATGAACAGTATATATGGGAGCTATAGCTATATCTGAACCGATCTTCACCAAATTTGACATACTAGCTTCTAGACTCGGTCGAAAGTGCCAAATTTCACCCAATTTGGGCAAATATTAGACGTTTGGTGCACAATAAAAGGTAAATCGGACGAAGTTCTATATGGGAGCTATATCCAAATCTGAACCGATATCGATAAAATTTAGCAAATGTATTTCTGAGCTGTATTTGATATATTTCCCCAAATATTGTTGTTACAGAGTGCATATTACGGCTGCGGAGGACAAAAATAACAAATCGGATGAACAATATATAAGAGAACTATAGCTATATCTACACCGATTTCCATCAAATTTGGCATTCTTATTTTCAGGTGCAATTTGATCGTACGTGCGAAATTCCATACTATTCGGGCTTATATTAGACGTTTGGTGCACAATAAAAGGCAAATCGGACGAAGATATATATGGGAGCTACATCTAAATTTTGACCGATTATCTCCAATTTCAATAGGGTTCGTCCTTGGGCCAAACAAATGATTTGTGCAAAATTTCATCTGGATAGGGCAATAAATGCGAACTGTACTTTGTTTACAAAAATACATGGAGAGGCGGACGGACGGACGGACGGTCGGACATGCATAAATCGACTCAGAATATGATTCTATGCAGATCATCAAAAGGAACTATGGGTCTATCTCGTTTCCTTTTGCCTGTTACAAACAAATGCACAAAGACATAATACCCTGACCACCTTATGGTGTAGGGTATAAATATGGTGTGCTCATCTCAGATGTAAGTTAAATCTGCGTCTCATCTCCACTTCACCGTAACTTGTGGGTCATTAAGTTTCAATTTTTTTAGGATTCGTTCCTCTTTTCATTTCATGGTAATTATACGACGTTCGCGTCTATTAGGTGCTGTCCTTACATGGTGTTCTGGGAAGAAATAAATTGACAAAAGAACACAACTACTAAAAATTACCATATGTCATTAATGCCACTGAGAACCTGAGATTCTCCACATATTGTGTGTAGGTCTGTCTGTCTGTCTGTCCGTCTGCATGTGAGTAAGCAAGTTTTTTAGCAACGTATACAGTTTTTTTCGTCTGAATGTTTTGCCTCATTAGCATAAACCCACTGAAAGTATGTGAAACTGTTTTCCTTGTTTAGCTATGCACTTCGAACCAATCTCTCGGCGATCTTAGGAAAAGGTTAATGTTACGATAAGGTCTAAGTGATAGTTTTAAAAGGCTGAGGTGCTTTAAATTTCAATTTTCATTTAAATTCATATGGAAAACCATATGAACAATTGTATTAGTACAGGGTGGGATGAAAAACCTGCAACCAATTTCAGACTGCTGTCATTTCTAAGCCACTCGTCCGACAGCTGTTAGAATTATTCCAGTGAGAGCTCATTATATTGTTTACAAGCGTACAAAAGCATTTTGGTGAGAATTTTCCAGAAAAAAAGTTATTCGTGATGGAATTCAAGCGTGATAGTGTGATTTCTTTATATTTGGCTGGAAAAATGCAATTGGCTATCGTTAGAGCACTCCAGCATTAAAATGTGAATAAATCTTTTGTGGCTCTTACCATCGCTCGTTACCGAGATGCTGATAGCGTAGCCCGACGTCAAGGAAGTGGACGGAAGAAAACAGCAACATCAGCAGAAATGGTTCGAAGAGTAAAGAAGCGACTTGATCGAAACCCGCTAGGCAGTGGCCGAAAAATGGCTCGTGAACTGAACATATCGCATTTTTCAATTCGGGAAATATTGAAAAATCGCAATATTCCATTCGGCAAGTATTGAAAAATGAGCTCGGGGTAAAGCCATTGAAATTCCAAAAAGTGAGAGAACTTACACCGCAACGGAAGGAAAATAGACTCAAAAAAGCTGAAGAGTTGCTTCGCTTGGCCGAAAGTGAAGAACTGCCGAATTTGATTTTCTCCGATGAGAAAACATTCGTTGTCCAGCAGTTTGTAAAGAAACAAAATAATCGTGTTTACTTGCCAAAGAGGTCAGCTGAAAATGTGCACCTCCGGTTGGCCACCAGAACTCAAGCGCCATAAACGGTCATGAGGATGGTGTGGGCCGGTCGATAATCGACCGTGGCATCAGAATAAATGCCGAATAGTATCGCAAAAAATACTCTGGAGGGTGTATTAAAACCTTGGGCACGCAAACATTTTGGCCGCAGACCTTAGACATTCCAACAGGGCACTTAGCACGCGCCCCCCGAGAATGGTTACAAAATTAGATTCCTCGCTTCATTTCCAGCGCACAACGGCCCCCAAAATCTCCGGATACCAATATCCGTTGGACAATTGTGTCTAGAGTATTTTGGAAAACTAGGTTGGCACTAAACAATACCAAATGAATGAACCAAAATACCGCAGAGCAACATTCGGGCAGCGTGTGGCGGTTTCATAGGCCGTTTAAAGGCCATAATTAGTGCCAAAGCTGGCCAATTCGAACAAATTTAAACTTGTTCTAAAATTGTATTCTAATTCGTGAACCGTGAGTGGGGGAGATACCAGAGGAAATGGTCTGATCTCTACCATCTTTACTACAGATCTTGTGTTGATGGTCATATTCAGATGTGACAAGTCTGAATGGAATTTGATGTTAATTTCACGTTTTATGAGCTTCAAGGATATTCAAAATGTTGACCCTTTGTGGGGAGGTACCAGAAGGTGTGGGCGGTTCTGCAGCTCTTGTGTTAGTAGAAATAACGCGAAGTTTGAAATATGAAGACAATTGAATGCTTATTTTGGAGTTTATAATCGTTTTGTTTATTCAAAACTTTGACACTTTGTGAGGAAGGTACCCGAAAAAATAGACAGATCTCTACCATATTTATAACAGAACTTGTGTTGATAGAAATATCGAAATGTGGCATGTCTGAACGCAACCGGACGCGTAATTTCGCGTTTTATTATCTTCATGGATACTCAACATTTTGCCCCTTTGTTTTGGAGGTACCAGAAGGAGTGGACCAACATATTCCATCTTTACACTAGACCTCAGGTTAATTAAAGTATTGTGATGTGTGTAATTTGAAGACAATCAGAATCTTATATCGCATTTGATATTAGTTATAATTATTCCAAATTTTGACCCTTTGTGGGATGATGTTAATATTCGAATTTCCAAAGTTGAATCAAAATCGAATTATCCTTTCACTTTCTGTGCCGTAAAATATATTTTTTTGTTATACCCTACACCACAAGGTGTCTTTGTGCATTTGTTTGTAACAGGCAAAAGGAAACGAGATAGACCCATAGTTCCTTTTGATGATCTGCATAGAATCACATTCTGAGTCGATTTATGCATGTCCGTACGTTCGTCTGTCCGTCCGTCCGTCTGTCCATGTATTTTTTAAACAAAGAACAGTTCGCATTTATTGCCCTATCCAGATGAAATTTTGCACAAATCATTTGTTTGGCCCAAGGACGAACCCTATTGAAATTGGAGATAATCGGTCAAAATTTAGATATAGCTCCCATATATATCTTCGTTCGATTTGCCATTTATTGTGCACCAAACATGTAATATCAGTCCGAATAGTATGGAATTTTGCACGTACGATCAGATTGGACCTGAAAATAAGTATGCCAAATTTGATCGAAATCGGTTCAGATATAGCTATAGCTCCCTTATATATTGTTCATCCGATTTGTTATTTTTGTCCTCCGCAGCCGTAAAATGCTCTCTGTTACAACAATATTTGGGGAAATATATCAAATACATCTCCGAAATACATTTGCTAAATTTTATCGAGATCGGTTCAGATTTGGATATATCTTCCATATATAACTTCGTCCGATTTACCTTTTATTGTACATCAAACTTCTAATATTTGCCCAAATTGGATGAAATTTGGCACTTACGACTGAATTGAGTCTAGAAGCTAGTATGTTAAATTTGGTGAAGATCGGTTCAGATATAGCTATAGCACCCATATATATTGTTCATCCGATGTGTTGTATTTGTTATCCACAGCCGTAATATACACTCCGTAACAACGATATTCAGGGAAATATATCAAATACAGCTCAGAAATATCTTTGCCAAATTTTATCGAAATCGGTTCCGATTTGGATATAGCTCCCATATATATTTTTATCCGATTTCAAATTAATTGTGCACCAAATGGGTAATACAAGTCGAATTCTCCCATAAAAACTTTTAATTGTTATGCGCAGCTCTACTAAATTAGCAACGTGGTGTAGGGTATCATAAAGTCGGCCCCGACCGACTTTAAGACTTTCTTTACTGGTTTTTTAAATGTCGATCTTTTGTGGGTGACATGCCAGAGAAAGTAGACCGATATCGCCCATCTCCGAACTCGATCTAATTTTGATAATAGTTTTACAATGTATGAAGTTTGAATCAAATCAAATACTCCCTTCGAGAGTTAACTTGCTTACCAGCCAGCCAGACGGACGGACATCGCTAGATCCTGTCCTAAAATTTGGCCCGTTTTTTCGTTGAGGCACATTTTGGCCGTATCAAATGACATATATCCTCTCTAGCCATATGGTTGGGGGTATAAAAATGTTGTCAAACTGAACCAATTATCATTTTGAAAGGCCTAATACGAACTGATGGAACGAATCTAAAATGTTATGGTGGGTTTTATACTCTTCTCGTCGTTCCCTGTTCTATCCCAAACCTCATACTCCTTCCTTACCTTTCCTGCCCATTCAATGGACAAACCAGTTTAATGTTAATGCAGAAAAATAAGGCAAATTTTAAAATCCTCTCCAAAACACCTCGGGTGTTAAAATTCCGCGATAGCAAAAAAAACGTGTCAGGAAGACAAATTCATCAACCGAAAGAAACAAAAAACAGAACCGACACTTGTTCTCTATGCAAATGCCCTTTTAGATAGACAATTTGTCTGGCAAGTCCACGGCATTATGGCAGAGGCAAATACTACTACAAATACAACAACAAAACGCTATAATTATGGCAAATATGTACGCCTGACCGTCTGTCTACTCTGTTCTAGATATTCAGGGTATTGGGTACTTAGCATTTCATAGCGGTGTTGTTGTTGCTGTTGTTGTTATTGTTCTTATTGGTGAGTGGTTTGTTGTTACTACTACTGCTACTATGGCTATGGGGCTAATTGGCTGGAATGACGTAATTGTTTCCTTAGCTTCCAACTAATAAAGCGGAACCGGGTGGTCGGTCGGGAAGTTGGTCGAACGCTCGCTCGGTCGGTCAGTTTGTTGTGGAGAACATGTTAATCACCGTCGTGCGACTCAATGAATGTGAACATGAATTGTTGTTGGTTCTTTTTGTTTTAGGTGAGTGTAGGTTGGGAGTTTTTGTTTTAATTTTACTAGAAACTGAAATTGAAGGTATGTCGGAGCTTATCACTATAGCGGCAGACAGGCCTACCCACACACACACATATATAAAAAAAATTTATTCACGTTGGGGTGTTGTTGGCCAGACTAAAATCATTGACCACTAATGTAAACCGGAATACCGTTGAGAGGGCAGGGACGGGCAAAATTTTGCAGTTCCACAATACAATTGTGTTAGTATTTTTTATTGTTATTGTTATTATTAACATTATGACTGGCTATTGTTATTGTCTTCCATAGAGTTAATGAAATTAACATTGCCTTATGAAATAACCCATGACTTCATGAATTGTAACGATTTGCTGAACAAATAAATCTGAGAATCACAACAACGTGCCTTAAACTTTCGATGCACTTCATGCATCATCGGCTACGATGGCGGTAACGTCATCATAAACATGCCGTACAATGACATTTGAATAATTTTAAGTTTTTTTTTTCGAGATTTATTTATTGCCAGTAATCCAATGAAAATTGATAGTCGTGCACTTGGCTTACACTGCCAAGTCATCCATCAAAGCGGTCTATGAATATTACTACGATTCGACAAAAATAAATTTTATGATGAGGTAGATATGAAAAAAAAAATTTGCTTTTGTTTTGTATGAAATATATAGTCAGCGTTAAAGTTTCGTAATTTAGCAAGTCAATACTCCCAACGGTTTTGGGTAAGGTGACCTAAATAGTTTAGGGGATTTTTTAGGATTTTATGTGATTTTTTGGGGGACCGAGTTGAATAGGAAGAACTTCAAGAGAAGCTAACGACAGGGGACTCTGGAGGCCCAGAGTGATTTAATAGGCTAGCTGAAAGATCAACAGAAGGCCAGACGACCTGGAGGGATAGACGATGTGGAGGGCCAGCTAGTCTCTATAGACCAGCTGGAGGGCCAGCTAGTCTCTATAGACCAGCTGGAGGGCCAGCTAGTCTCTATAGACCAGCTGGAGGGCCAGCTAGTCTCTACTGTAACGACGAGTTTCCTCCGGTCGCTGGGATATGCTCGCGGGGGTAGGGTTCGTCACAGACCGTAGCAAGATGTGTAGAAAATGTGGGATTGATGGCCATAAGTCAAACTCATGTCCAAACCAGATGAGATGTGTTATATGCCTTGAGGCTAAACAAGAGAATACACATCACTATATGGGAACAGGCTCATATTGTAGATATGCGATTTAAAATCCTACAAATTAACTTAGGAAGAGGACGGCAAGCTCAAGATCTAATGATAAAAAATGCCTCTGAAATGGAAGCTGATATCATTCTAATCAGCGAGCAATACAAGAAATGTGAAGGTAAACTGTGGTACCAAGACGTCAGTACAAGGGCGTCGATATATGTCAGAAATTCAGGAATAATTATACAAAGCGTTGAGGAGAACAATGAAAATTTCGTTGTCATACACACAAAGGAATTGAGCATATATAGTTGTTATTATTCGCCAAACATGGAGCTACAAGAGTTTTTAAAAAAAATATGTGAACTGGAAAGGCACATAAAATTACAGCATACACCCGTCTTAATTGCTGGAGATTTTAACAGCAAATCGTCCGAATGGTACTCACGGATAACTGACAAAAGAGGTTTAGCAGTCAGCGAGATGATAGCATCACTTGGGCTAGCTATACTCAATAAAGGTAATACTCCTACTTTTATGAGAGGCAACGCCACTTCAATCATCGACATTTCATTGGTCTCAACAACAGTTGCACCGACAGTACTAAACTGGAAAGTTTTAAGTGACGAATCACTAAGTGACCACCAATACATATCGTTTGAAATGGACCATACGATGTCTGCGACAAACACTACTAGGCCCAGGTGGAACATAAGGAAACTAAACACTTCCAAATGCAAGAACAAAATTATTGATTTAAAGGGTAGTGTCAATCTCAATGAATACGATGATGTGAACAGTGCAAGCAAATTGCTTGTAAAGGTTCTCACACAAGCATGCGATAATGGGATGATAGAAACAAAGCCAGTAGTTAACAACAAAAAGCATGTCTACTGGTGGAATAACGATATTGCTGATTTGCGAAAAAAATGCATCAAAGCAAAAAGGGTAGCAACGAGAAAAAAAGGAGACATAGAAGCTGCAGGCCTATATAAAGTCGCTAGGAAAAATCTTCGCTTAGCAATAAAAAATGCAAAGAAAAAATCGTGGGAGTCACTAATTAATGAAGTGCAAAATGACCCTTGGGGTCTCCCATATAAGATTATCACAAAGAAAATTGGAAATAGAAGTGCTATACCAGGGATAAGAGATCCACAGTGGGCTTTAACAATAGTTGAAACTCTTTTTCCGAAGTGTAACAACAGAAGGGAAATATTTCCCGAACAACAGGAGAGAAACTATGAGTCCCTTACCACCGCAGAAATCATAGAGACATGTCAAAAATTAAAGAAAAGGAAAGCACCAGGACCTGATAGAATCCCAAACGAAATAATATCTCTTGTTGGAACAACGTGGCCAGAAATATTCCAACATGTTTTCAATCAATGTTTAAGGAAGGGCGAGTTTCCACCAGTTTGGAAAATGCAGCAGTTAGTGTTGCTACGTAAGAACGACAAACCGTTAGACAATCCGTCGTCGTACAGACCACTTTGCATGCTAGACACATGTGGCAAATTCCTAGAAAAATTGTTGTTAAACAGGCTAGAACAAGAAGTACAAATAAGCGGTGGTTTCTCGCCAATGCAGTTCGGTTTCATCAAAGGAAAATCCACCATAGATGCTATAAGGGAAGTCGTTGATTGTGCAAAAATGTGTTTGAATCAAATGAGATACTGTGCGATAATCACCTTAGATATCAAGAACGCATTCAATTCTGCGGACTGGGATGTCATAAAACACACAATAAGGATGCGTAACATATCAGGATACCTGATCAATATTATCGATAGCTACCTGGAAAATAGAACTCTGTTGTATGATACAGAAGAGGGTATCAAGCACTATAAAATAACATCTGGGGTCCCTCAAGGTTCCATCTTGGGTCCCTTCCTGTGGAACCTCATGTATGATGGCTTGCTAAACATAATATTGCCAAAAGGCGCAAAAATAGTTGGGTATGCTGACGATATAGCTCTTATCGTCGACCAACCATCAACAGAACTAGTCGAAATTACAGCAAACGACAGTTTGTCAAGGATCTCAAGGTGGCTTGTATCTAAAAAGCTATCCCTTGCCCCCCATAAAACTGAGGCGATTCTCATAACTCGAAGGAGAAATTTTAATCTTCCAAAGCTATTAGTTGACGGATATGATATTAAAATAGAAAACTCACTAAAATAAGTAATTCTCGACAATAGGTTGTCTTTTACACAACACGTCAAAACAGTATCTGAGAAAGCAGTTAGAACTGCAAACAAGCTAGTTAGAATAATGCCCAACATTAATGGCCCAAACCAACTAACCAGGAGATTAATTGCTTCTGTAGCGTACGCTCAAGTTACGTATGCCGCACCAATCCTAAGCGATGTCATAGCAAGAAGCAAGAATTTACGTGGGCACCTAGAAAAGGTGCACCGTTTGTGTGCATTACGAATTGCATCCGCTTATCGCACTACGTCCACAGCAGCGTTGGGTATCCTAGCTGGAGTGCCTCCTATTACTCTAACGTTAGACGAAAGGAGATACATATATGAAAAGAGAAAATTATTACCAATCGGATACACAAAAAGAGATGTGTCTCAAATAAAACGACAAGCCAGAGATATACTATTTGCACAGTGGCAATCTATATGGAATAACTGTGAAAAAGGTAGATGGACTTTCAAGATAATACCTCAATTGGAAAGGTGGATAAATAGAAAACATGGAGAACTAAATTTCTATTTAACTCAAGTTCTCAGTAGCCATGGAAACTTCGGTAGTTACCTATATCGCTTTCATTTAAAAAATGAAGCAACCTGTGAAATATGTCACGAAAGCGAAGACAACGTGGAACACACACTTTTCTGGTGCAAACGCTGGGAGAACGAAAGAAGCGTCTATAATATATCGACTCAATGGTCCGTTGAGGATCTAGTTAAAAACATGTTGGAAAGTAAGGAAAGATGGTCGCAGTGCTCAATGTTCATTGAAAAAGTATTGACCGAAAAGGTGAAGTACCTGAACAGATATGAATCGAACCCCTAATCACAATCGAATGGACGGGGGAATAGAAATAAGCTGAAAGCCGTATGATCGGTTCACGAACACCACCTCGAAGTAATGCGAAAGCGGTCCCGGGTGGTTGTTCCGGTGTAGGACCACTATTGGTAGTGCGCTATCATTACGTCCAAAAAAAAAAAAAAAAAAAAAAAAAAAAAAAAAAAAAAAAAAAGCTAGTCTCTATAGACCAGCTGGAGGGCTAGCTAGTCTCTATAGACCAGCTGGAGGGCTAGCTAGTCTCTATAGACCAGCTGGAGGGCTAGCTAGTCTCTATAGACCAGCTGGAGGGCTAGCTAGTCTATATAGACCAGCTGGAAAGCTACCTAGTCTCTATAGACCAGCTGGAGGGCCAGCTAATCTCTATCTATAGACCAGCTGGAAGGCCAGCTAGTCTCCAGCTATATCTCTCCATATAGACGAGTTGGTGGCCCAGCTGGTCTATATCTCTATATAGACGAGCTGGTGGACCAGCTGGTCTATATCTCTATATAGACGAGCTGGTGGACCAGCTGGTCTATATCTCTATATAGACGAGCTGGTGGACCAGCTGGTCTATATCTCTCTGTATAGACGAGCTGGTGGGCCCAGCTTGTCTATATCTCTCTGTATAGACGAGCTGGTGACCCAGATGGTCTATACCTCTTTATATAGACGAGCTGGTGGCCCAGCTTGTCTATATCTCTCTATATGGACGAGCTGGAGGGCCCAGCTGGTCTATATCTCTCTATATAGACGAGCTGGTGGCCCAGCTGGTCTATATCTCTATATAGACGAGCTGGTGGACCAGCTGGTCTATATCTCTATATAGACGAGCTGGTGGACCAGCTGGTCTATATCTCTCTGTATAGACGAGCTGGTGGGCCCAGCTTGTCTATATCTCTCTGTATAGACGAGCTGGTGGCCCAGATGGTCTATACCTCTTTATATAGACGAGCTGGTGGCCCAGCTTGTCTATATCTCTCTATATGGACGAGCTGGAGGGCCCAGCTGGTCTATATCTCTCTATATAGACGAGCTGGTGGCCCAGCTGACCTATATATCTGTATAGACGATTTGGATGGCCCAGCTGGTGTATATATCTTTTTCTATATCTTTTCCTTCTTTCACATTTTTTTGACCAAAAATATAATCTACAAACATTAGGAAAACTACATCATTTGAGCGCCACAATGCATTACACCTTTTCTGTACAAATCTAGGTCTATCACCCGTGGAGCATGCATGACAACCGGTGACAATGTTGTAATATTTTCAAATTAATATTCCGCTTCTATTAAATTGGTCTGTCATATTTTTTAGACACTTACCCATGTTTCTTGTTTTGCTCTAGGCTTTGATGCTGAATTTTTTGGTTGATAAGAAAATGAAAAAATTAAAAAACAACTGAAAATCAAAATCTTGATCTCCAATTCATTCATAAATATTCAAAAGTTGTGTGTTTGGAAAAGAAGTCAACAAAATTGTTGTTGCCACTTGTCTTTCGGGCTTTTTTCGCCCGGCTATTGGACAGATATTGGCTGCCGGTGAATTTTGTTCACAAAACAAGTGCAGTGATCTTTTTTTGTCAAACTGGACGCCTGGCTGATGGTGTGTCAGTCGGACAACCATTTATGAACACGTTTATCGATAAGCTTCAATAGGTTTGGTTGTCTCTTTTTTTGACGAGGATATATATTTGATGTTTGTGTAATTATTTTTAACGATTATTGGGTTAATAAAAACGTGATTATTTTATTTTGAACAGTGGTGGGCGTAGGAAATAGGTTGGAGATATTTTGGAGGTATTGACTATTTAAATTGTGTTATAGACTGAGACAATTTTTTTTCTGAACTGACCTCAAATATTAAATCGTATTCTCAAAAACCCCAAATTCCTTCTTTGAGCTTGGACATAAAAAATATATATTTTTTTATTCCAAACTTTAGTGACAACAGAATGAGTCACTTTTCTCATAGCCCCGACTGTCTTTATTTCTAATTATAGAAGAAAAAATTTATTTCCGATTATTTCTACGGCTACTTGTTGTGTTTAGAGGTACAGAAATATGGGCATACATTTGTATGAATGTGTAGATATGTTCATATTTTCAAAACTATAAAATATGCCGTCGTTCGTTCGTTCGACTGTTTGAGCGTCAGAATATGTGATTAAATTTTAAAAATAGAATTTCATTCATAAAAACTAAAAAAAAATGTTTATAATGAATTCCGTGAGTAAAGCAAAACCATACATTCATTGGTTGGATAGCGGTTTGCGGTATTGGTCAAAGAGGTATTTCGTATGGATTTACGGAATACCTTAACTAAATGCTAAATAATATATGTGATTACTGTGTGGCGTAGTAATTTAAATTAATATTTATTTAATTAACCATTATTAAACATAAAACGTTTTGTTGGCAATGCGATTGTGGTTACTAATCGTAGATGGATAAAGGTTTTAGATGACTGGGTTGATAAGGTAGGCAAATGGTTATCTACAAATGAATTCAAAGGTATTTCATAGCCACGAGGCCTCTAAGACCTTCGATATATAAGGATGATAAACGATTTTAATGTATGAGTATTAAGCATGTCAAAAAGGTCAAAAGGATTTTCAATCAGAGCTCCAATTTTACTCGCAGGTTGCAAAAACACTCGTGAGCAGGAGTTCTCAAGAGTACAAATTTTTAACTCTTTTGCTGCCCGCGAATAACACAGTAGGAAAAGCAAGGGTCTAGGGATATGAGAAGATCACCTGATCTTCTATAAGAAGCGCCTGATTTTCTATGAGAAGACCACCTGATATTTTATGAGAAGATCACCTAATCTTCTATAGAAGAGAAGATCACCTGATCTTCTATGAGAAGATCACCTGATCTTCTATGAGAAGATCACCTGATCTTCTATGAGAAGATCACCTGATCTTCTATGAGAAGATCACCTGATCTTCTATGAGGAGATCACCTGATCATCTATGAGAAGATCACCTGATCTTCTATGAGAAGATCACCTGATCTTCTATGAGGAGATCACCTGATCATCTATGAGAAGATCACCTGATCTTCTATGAGAAGATCACCTGATCTTCTATGAGAAGACCACCTGATCTTCTATGAGAAGATCACAAGATCTTCTACGAGAAGATCACATGATCTACGAGAAGATCACACGATCTACGAGAAGATCACCTGATCTTCTATGAGAAGATCACCTTACCTTCTATGAGAAGATCACCTGATCTTCTATGAGAAGATTACCTGATCTTCTATGAGAAGATCACACTATCTTCTATGAGAAGATCACCTTATCTTCTATGAGAAGATCTCCTGATCTTCAATGAGAAGATCACTTGATCTTCTATGAGAAGATCACAAGATCTTCTACGAGAAGATCACATGATCTACGAGAAGATCACACGATCTACGAGAAGATCATCTGATCTTCTATGAGAAGATCGCTTGATTTTCTATGAGAAGATCACCTGATCTTCTATGAGAAGATCACCTGATCTTCTATGAGAAGATCACCTGATCTTCTATGAGAAGATCACCTGATCTTCTATGAGAAGATCAACTGATCTTCTTTGAGAAAATCACCTGATCTTCTATGAGAAGATCACTTCATCTTCTATGAGAAGATCACTTCATCTTCTATGAGAAGATCACTTCATCTTTTATGAGAAGATCACTTGATCGTCTATGAGAAATTCACCTGATCCCTGGATTTTCTGTGGGAAGATCCCTGGATGTTCTATGAGAAGATCTCTGGATCAATAATGCATCTTCTATAAGCATCTGATCGTCTATGATGAAGATCTTCTGATCTTCCTGAGAGAAATACTTCATATTCTATGAGAAGATTGTGTGATCTTATATGAAAATATCATCTGATCTTCTATTAGAAGATATTCAGATCTTCTACCAGAAAATCACTTGGTCTCTTGTGATTTTGAGGACACATCTATCTCAGTTCATTTTATAGCCCCGAATTTGATTTCAATGTCAACCAAATAAACATACGAATGACTACAAATCTGCATGCATACTGTGCCCAACAAATATGTATAGGAACGTAGAATTTTGAAAATCATCAAAAAAAGCTATTATATCAAAATAGGAATCTGCCATTAAATTTGACAGTGCCCAAAACGTGCAGTTCCTGTTTTTATTTGTGATGACAACAGAATAAATCGAGCGTTTTATGATCTTGTTTATGCAGATATTTGTGTGAACATAAGTCCGAAAAAAACCAAATGAAACAAAATTCGCAATAATTGTATTTATTCCAAACCAGAACCTATAAAAATAGTCCACATCAAAATTACTAATCCAAAGCGGCTAGAGATATGACAACAGGTGTTTTTTTTTTTCTATCGTATTTTCACACAACATGTCATTTATCTTTCCGCCTCTTTTTTCTCTATCGGCCCATAATGTAATGTTGTAAGTGGCCCATCCACTATATCATATCACAGCCTTGATCTTTTGCCACGTTCCAGTTGATTGTCACCGATGCGTGTGTGTGTGTGTCTGTCTATCTGTCTGTCATTAAAAACGGTGAGTAGTGTTAAATTAATGACAATTGTTGCTTGTTTGTCGGAACACAACCGTGGACGTCTGTCTGATCTGTTTCTCATTCGTTTTTTTATTTTTCGAAATTATCAGCCTTCACACAACACTGCATATGATTCACAGTGAATGATGATAGATTCTCACTACCAACCAACTTGTTTTTTTTTTTTGTAGGGGAAATGAGATTACCCAGTGAAAGAAAAAACGGTGGGATATGGGGGAAGTGATCATAAGTGGGAGGAAAGCTTAAGAAAGAGAGAGATAGAGGGAGAGATTTTGTAGGTCTTCTCTGAAAGAAGCCCTTTTGAAGGTTTTCTAGAGACAGAAGATATTTTGAGGTCTCCAGAGGTCTATAGTTAAACGACTTTCTAGGAGAGATACTCCGTAGACAAAAAAAACCTTCTAGAGGTTTTAATAGACAGAAGAGCTTCAAGAGATCCTACATACACAGAAGACCTTCTACAGGTATTTCATAGACAGAAGACCTTCTAGAGGTTTTAATAGACGAAAGCCCTCTACATAGAGGTCTTCTATATAAACAGATGCACTTTTAAAGGTCTTCTATAGACAGAAGGTCTTCCATAGACAGAAGACCTTCTAGAGGTCTTCCATAGACAGAAGAAATTCTGTAGCCATAAGACCTTCTATAGGTCTTCTAGAACCATTGGACCTTCTAGAGGTCTTCAATAGAAGAAAAGACTTTTTAGAGGTCTTCTATAGAACGAGGATCTTGTAGAGGTCTTCAACAGACAGGTATCCTGCAAAAATAAGACATTCTAGAGGTCTTCTATAAATAGAAGACTTTCTAGAGGTCTTCTATAGGTATAAGACCTTCTTGGGGTTCTCTACAAAAGACCTTCTAGAGGTCTTCTATAAACAGAAGACCTTCTAGAGGCCTTCCATAGACAATCGACCTTCTGTAGCCATAAGACTTTCTAGAGGTCTTCTATAGAAAAAAAAAATACTTACTAGAGGTATTCAATTGACATAAAAAAATCTAGAGGTCTTCTATAGACCGAAGACCTTATAGATGTCTTCTGTAGAGAGAAGACCTTCTAGAGGTCTATATCTTCTAGTCAGAAGACCTTCTGGAGGTCTTCTGTGGACAGAAGACATTTTAGAGGTCTTCTATAGACAAAATACCTTCTATGGAGCTTCTATAGACAGCAAATCTTTTGAAGGTATTCTAGAGGTCTTTCATATAGGTCAAAAGACCTTCTAGAGGTATTATTTTAGAGAGAAGGGGAGAGAGAGATATTATGCAGGATTTCTATAGAAGAAGACCTTTTAAAGGTCCTCTAGGGCCAGAATACCTTTTGAAGTTCCTCTAAAGACAGAATACTTTTAAGACCAAAAGACCTTCTAGAGGTCTTCCATAAACAGAAGACCTTCTGTAGCCAGAATATTATCTATAGGTCTTCTGAAATCATTAGACCTTCTAGAGGCCTTCCATAGACAGAGGACCTTGTAGAAGTCTTCTGCAGACAAAAGACCATCTTAGGGTCTCCTGCAAACCTAAGACATTCCAGAGGTCTTCCATAGACAGAAGACCTTGTGTAGCCATAAGACCTTCTAAAGGTTTTCTATAGAAAAAAAAAACTTTCTAGAGGCCTTCCATAGACAGAAGAAATTCTAGTGATCTTCTATAGACAGAAGACCTTATAGATGTCTTCTACAGACAGAAGATATTCTGGAGGTCTAGACCTTCTAGTCAGAAGACCTTCGAGAGGTCTTCTATAGACAAAAGACCTTCTAGACGTCTTCTGTGGACAGAAAAAATTTTGAAGGTATTCTATAGATCGATGCCCTTCTAGAGGTCTTCCATATAGGTCAAAAGACCATCCAAAGGTCTCCTGCGAACATAAGGCTTTGTGGAGGTCTTCCGTAGACAGAAGACCTCCTGTAGCCATAAGACCTTCTAGAGGTCTTCTATAGAAAAAAGACAGAGGTTTTCCATAGACAGAAGAAAATCCAGTGGTTTTCTATGGACAAAAGACCGTATAAATGTCTTCTATAGACAGAAGACACTCAAGTGGTCTTCTATATACTTAAGATCTTCTAGAGGACATTTTAGACGTCTTCTGTGTATAGAAGACATTTTAGAGGTATTCTATAGACAAAAGACCTTTTTTGGGGGGCTTCTATAAATAGAAAATCTTTTGAAGGTATTCTATGGATCAAAGCCCTTCTAGAGGTCTTAAATATAGGTCAAAAGATTTTTTAGAGGTCTTCTTTTAGAGAGAGAGGGAGAGAGGGAGAGAGGGAGAGAGAGAAAAAAGAGAAATAACCTGCATAATCAGGTTTTCTATAGAAGAAGACTCTTGATGGTCTTCTACGGCCAGAAGACATTTGAAGCTCTTCTATACACAGAAGAACTCTTGAAGATCTTCTACGGCCAGAATACCTTTTGAAGTTTCTCTAAAGGCGGAAGACTTTTAAGGCCTTTTAGAGGTCTTCTATAAATAGCAGATCTTTTCGAAAGTCTCTTAAAAACAGCAGATATTTTTATGATCTTCTCAAGGCAGCAGACCTTTTAAATGTCCTTTTGAAGATCTTGTATACCCAGGAGACCTTTTGATGATGGTCTTCAATCTCTATGGGAGTGTTTCGATCGAAAAATGCCTTCTGTAGGTCTACAGGGTTTTTTAAGAGTATAAGATATGAAGCGAAATTACCTTTTAATACATTTATTGAGTTTATATCATTTGCAGTCGATCTTACCTGAAACGAAAAAATTAAAAAAAAATTGTTAATAATATTTAGAATTTTCGATTTTAAATTATATTTGTATTTATGTTTCAAAAATAAATTAATATACATATTTATTCGTCCCAAAATGTTTGCTGGGTTCATTATTTCACACAAGTGTATGCATACAACACATAAATTCGTATGATGCAACTATGGCAGTCAGCCGCCACACTTGAACGCCATATGCCGCATAAACAAACTGTTTATTTTTAGCTATTGCATTTCAAATGTCTACCCCCACACCCCCTCTCCACCTTTTCTTCCAACATCCGAACACACAAAAAATACATCCAACCAAACACACATTATTTGCTCGAGTGTACAAAATTTTAGATTGCAAAAAAGAAGAAAACGAAAAATTCAAAAAAAGAAAGAAAAACTTTTAATATTAAATTGTGAGGCAATGTCACTGTTAAAGTGAAAATTTTTGGCTGTCAGCCAATTCAAAGGAAATAAATACTATAAAGCATATTTTCAAGAAAAAAAAAAGAAGAAAAATAGAAATAAAAGTCAAATCATCAACAAAATAAATATGAATAACTCACGTATAAATGCTGACGATAAAAATACGCGTGTTTACTGCTTAGCATTTATCTTTTTTTGGGGAGAAAATTTATTGAATCGAAAGCATTTTCTTAATTTCGGGTGAAATGGTGGCTGACAAGTGAAGAAATGAAAAAAAAAAAAAATGGAAGCACTGTTTATTTTGCAAATTTTCGAATGCGGAAAATGAGGTGACCGCTTTGAAATACCGATTCGAGAGTGAAATGGCACACCAGGAAATCAATAGATATACGGGGAAAATGGACCCACAGATGAATCAATCGTTAACCCCTAAACGAGATTAAGGCTTTCGTGGAATTTTTAATTTAGTATTTCAAGTAAATTCGGAACTGTGCTAAAAGCAAATAGTTTAAATTATTGATGTGAGCTAATTTCGGGAATTTAAATACAAGTTTATTGATAGACAATTTGAGACATAATCGCAGATTTCTAAAGGAATACTTGAATTTTTCCATTTCAATCGACGGGGCTTGTCCGCAGGCAACATTCTTTGCGTCAATTGAATTTTGTACGGGAACAAATGCAAATCAATGCGAATAATCCGTTGTAAAGTGGACCGAGCCATGCCCAACTGCTGAGAACGGCGTTTTTGGGATGTTCTTGGGGACCTCTTAACACTAGCTCGTACGGCAGCGATATTCTCGGCCGATCGCCTTGGTCGACTTTTATATGGCCTCTTCGGATTAGAAAGAGCTTTACCAGTCGAAAATTTTTCGTATAAACACTTAATGGTGTTCTTGGAAGGCGCACTTCTCACATTTTTTAATGTTTTAAAGGCACGTTGAGTTTTCACAATTGACTTCTTCTGCTGAATGTAAATTTCAACAATTTCAGAGCGCTCGCGTGGCGTGTGTCGGTTCATGGTAAAAGTCTGCTTGGACTGACGCTTCAAACGCGGTACGTCATTAAGCGATGTGACATCTCTGTCAAAAGTTATGGTGTTGCCAGATGGGTCCGTCGAATATGGGCAACCCTGTGGATATTCTGAAGGGCCCCTTTAAGTAGTAATTTTGGATAGAATTTGTAGAGGTACTTTAAAGATATTTTTGAAGGCTTGTATATGAGTAGGTAGGCAATGTCAATGCTGACTAAAACCCATTACAATAAGGAGCCACTTAGTCTAGACTCGAATTTCAATGCTAGTTTTGTGGTAGACACAAAACAGCACTGGTGCCCAGATTATTACACTCTTTGAAAATCTGAAAATCTTGTGTACCAGTTTTGTAGTCTTTACAAAACCTTTTTTTATTTTACGTGCAGGAACCAGCAATTAGTAAAATTTCCTAAATCAAATTAAAAAATCAGCTAAATTCGGCCGGGACGAACTTTTTATATCCTTCTCCATTTGGAAGGACAATTAAAAAAAAATCAGTCGCAAAGTACCACATCTTTCTTTGGAGGCCATACAAAGACGTGGTGCTGGATTACTAATATTTTGTCGAACTACAAACACGAAATTTGACCCAATTCTGGTAAATAATGTCGCTAATATCATCAAAATACCGAATAAAGGAGCTACCATTGTATAAGGGGCTATGCTAAGACGTGGACCTGCATAGACAATCACAATTTGTAGTACCCATTACGAACTTCAAATACGAAATTTGACCCAATTCAGGTGAATAATGTCGCGAAAATCCTGGAAATACCAAATGTCTCGGGGTACTGACAATCCTCTTTTCAGGGGGTAAAGTACTCGGAGGGAAGTCCTTGTGTGTATTTTCAGACTATTCCATTGAAAAATGTGGCTAAAATCATCAAAATACCGAATATAGGGTGGCACCATTGCATGGGGGCTATACGATATCGTAAACCTATATAGAAAATTCTCTTTTGGGGGTTAGGTACTCATAAGAACTCGTTGTGTAGAATTCCATTAAAAAATGTGGCTAAAGTCATCAAAATACCGGCAGGTATTCGGGAGGTACAGTTATATGGGGTATATACGATATCGTGGACCTATATAGACAATTTCTGTAGTGGCTAATATACAGGGTGAGATGAAAAACTGCAACCAACTTTAGACTGCTCTCATTTCTAAGCCACTCGTCCGACAGCTGTAAAAATTATTCCAGTGGCAGCTCATTACATTGTTTACAAGCGTACAAGAGCATAAGCGTGAAAATTTTCTAGAAAAAAAGTTATTCGTAATGGTATTCAAGCGTGATAGTGTGATTTCTTAATATTTGGCTGGAAAACCACAAGTGACTATCGTCAGAGCACTCCAGCATTTAAATGGAAATAATTTGTGTTAAGGACCATCGCTCGATATCGTGATACTGGTAGCGTAGCTCGACGTCCAGGAAGTGGACGGAAGAAAACAGCAACATCAGCAGAAATGGTTCGAAAAGTAAAGAAGCGACTTGATCGAAAACCGCGTCGCCGTGGCCGAAAAATGGCTCGTGAGCTGAACAAATCGCAATGTTCCATTCGGCAAATATTGAACAATGAGCTTGGGGTAAAGCCATTGAAATTCCAAAAAGTGCAAAAACTTACACCGCAACGGGAAGAAAATATACTCAAAAGAGCTAAAGAGTTGCTTCGCTTGGCCGAAAGTGGTGAACTGCCGAATTTGGTTTCCTCCAATGACAAACAGTTTGTAAACAAACAAAATGATCGTGTGTACTTGCCAAAGAGGTCAGCTGAAAATGTGCACCTTCGGTTGGCCACCAGAACTCAAGCGCGAGCCATGGTGACGGTGTGGGCCGCCATAACAGCCGATGTTCGCTCTACACTCGTATTAATATACCGTGGCGTCAGAATAAATCGCGAAAATATTCCGGAGGAAGTATTAAAGACTTGGGCACGTAAACATTTTGGCCGCAGACCTTGGACATTCCTACAGGACTCAGCAAGAAGGGTTACAAAATGAGGTTCCTCGCTTCATTTCCAGCGCACAATGGCCACCAAAACCTCCGGATACCAATCCGTTGGACTATTGTGTCTGGAGTATTTTAGAAAGCAAGGTTGGCACTAAAACATACCAAAGTGTCGATCACCTCAAGCAAGCGCTTCGCCGGGAATTAGCCAAAATACCGCAGAGCAACATTCGGGCAGCGTGTGACGATTTGATTTGCCTTTTGAAGGCCATAATTCGTGCCAAAGGTGACCAATTCGAACAAATCTAAACTTATTCTAAAATTTGATGCTATTTCCGACATTTTTTTGCTTTCATTCAATGAAATAAAAAAATACGTTCGTACGACGTTGGACTTTGTTGCAGTTTTTTTTATCTCACCCTGTATATATAGGGTCTATCATGAATATTTCGAGGAGTTATAAATGGAATGACAAAGCTAATATACCCTTCTTAGAATGATGGAGGGTATAAAAACTGGGATATATTGTAATGAAGAACTAGCTGAGGGATAATCGAGGCTTTTGTAAAGAATTATTGATGGAATATATGCGAATAGGTTGCAAACGCCGGTCCTGGCAAAGACAATTTCAATAGTTCCAACAATGGCCATGTGGGGCGGTGCAATCAACTTTTCCTAGACACCGACAGAACTGTGGCGCACTTGATTGGTTTCTGTCTGCAGTACAAAACTAAAAAACTGACTTGAGTATGTATGAATTCATTGTGATTACCTATTAGCCTTTTGTTAGCGCCGGCATTTTGTACCTACTTATACGTATACAGGGTTGCCCATATCCGACGGACCCATCTGGCAACGCCATAACTTTTGGCAGAGATGTCACATCGCTTAATGATATACCGCGTTTGAAGCGTCAGTCCAAGCAGATTTTTACCATGAACCAATTCACGCCACGCGAGTGCTCTGAAATAGTTAAAATTTACATTCAATAGAAGAAGTCAATTGTGAAAACTCAACGTGCTTTTAAAACATTAAAAAATGTGAGAACTGCGCCTTCTAAGAACACCATTTTCGACTGGCGATAATTCCTAAAAAAATACTTAGACAATCTAACCTTATACTATAGATAAGTGTGTGTATGAAACAATATTTTGCCTATAGTCCTCATTTTAACAATACATGTTCAGCTTGTGTGCTGAAAATCAATTTGTTGCTTTTCAATTTAAAAACTAGTGTTGCACCCTGAACCCCATCAGCCATCAGATGGGTTAAAAGAAAAAGTGAAAACTGAACCAAAAACATTGCAAAAACGGTGTCACTTTTGGAAATGGCTAATTAACTTGACAGAATACATTTGCAAAATTTTTAGATTTTCAGGTCACTTTTGTTTGTTTTCACACATCGGCATGGATGAAATGGAAATAAATGTGGACTATTGTGGGGAAATAGGGCACACGTCATTTTGGTTGTCTAGTAAGATATTGAAACTTTTGAAACGTTGGATAAATATTGCGACTATTTTTAGAATTTGTTAAACGAAGAAATGCTAATTTTAGAAAAGAAAATTTGATATTGTCTTTCAATATTAATTTTGAAACATACAATTTTAGTGTTATTTTTTATAAGGGTAAAAAAGAGCAGCATATTTTTTAAGAATTAATATTTTTATTAATTCTTAATTTTAAAAGTTTAATTTTTTTTTCTAATTTTATTTATGTTATGTCTCTTAATGTTTTTCATGTTAAAATACTCTGAATTGTTATTTCTTTGTATTTTCAGTGTTCAAAATCATTCTGATTTTTTTTCAATATGATTTCATTTTTGAAAAATGTAACGTTATCTTTTTTTAAATCACATGCTTGTTACTTTAATGTGTTAGCGTATTACATTCTTCATTGTAATCTATCTTTGCATTAAACCATTCAAGACCATGAGCGATTTTTTTCAATTCATGAACATATTTTTTTATAAGAAATCAAAAAAATAAATCGATTTTCAGTGTCGTTTCTCAGATTTCAATGGAAAAAGACTTGATTTGCATTTTCAATTGAAATTAATACCTTTCAATTAGTAGATACTTATTTTATTTTGCTTTTTTGTCTCTCTCAAAAATACGCTTAAGTGTTTGTAGATGACGTCAGAATTTATTTTTTTTTTTGTAATGCAATACAATCAACGAGGTGCTTGAAAAATACCTCTATCAATTACATCGAAAATGGATTTGAAAGAAAAAAAAACAAATATAGTTAAGTGATCAGGACAGGGTCGTCGGGGAAGCAATTTTCGGGAAAAATAAATGACAAAGAATTTTTTTCCAAAATTTTTGGACAATTTTTTGACGAGCAATCTGGAAAGGAAATGAGCTCGGGGTAATGACATTGACATTCCAACAAGTGCAAGAATTTATACCGCAACAGAAAGAAAATAGACTCAAATGAGCTAAAGAGTTGCTTCGTTTGGTCGAACGTGATGAACTGTCGAATTTGGTTTTCTCGGATAAGAAAACATTAGTTGTACAGCAGTTTTTTAACAAACAAAATGATCATGTGACCGGCGCTTTCCAAAGAGGTAAACTGAAAATGTGCTTCTTTGGTTGGCCACCAGAACTCAAGTGCCGGCCATGCTGATGGTGTGGGCCGCCATAATAGCCGATGGTCGCTCTCCGCTCGTATTAAACGACCGTGGCATCAGAATAAATGCCGAATATTATCGCGAAAATATTTTGGAGGATGTATTAAAGCCTTGCGCACGCAAACATTTTGGCCGCAGACCTTGCACATTCCAACAGGCCTCAGCACGCGCCACCCAAGAATGGTTACAAAAAGAGGTTCCTCGCTTCATTTCTAGCGCACAATGGCCACCAAAATCTCCGGATATCAATCCGTTGGACTATTGTGTCTGAAGTATTTTGGCAAGCAAGGTTGGCACTAAAAAATACCAAAGTGACGAACACCTCAAGCAAGTGCTTCGCCGGAAATGGACTAAAATACCGCAGAGCAACATTCGGGCAGCGGGTGACGGTTTCATGGCAAAGGTGACAAATTGGAACAAATCGAAACTTATTCTAAAATTAGATGCTATTTCATTTTTGACATGTAAAAAAAAATGTAAAAAATTATGGCGTTGGAATTATAGCGTTTGCAGTTTTTTTTTATCTCACCCTGTATATACCTAAAGTCAACGGATTCCAAGGGATCTTGATCCGGAAATTTAAAAAATAATGTGGAAAAGGAGGATCTTCCTCTTTTACATTGCGATTTTAAGCTTTGCCTCTTATTTTTATACCCTCCACCTTGGAAGGAGGGTGTATTAACTTTGTCATTCCGTTTGTAACATCCTCATTCATAATCAGCAAAAAATCCTAATTCGATTTAACGATGTCCGTCTGTCTGTCTGTTGAAATCACGATACAGCCCACATTATTTGACGTAGAGCTCCGCAGAGCAATTTGTATTGTGTCTAGGATGGTTGGTATTGAAAATGAGATATATCGGTCCACGTTCTGGTATAGTCCCCATATAACGGTACCTCCCGATATTCGGTATTTTGATTATTTTTGCCACATTTTTTCACGGATTTGTCTAAAAATTGGTATTTGTTATATAACGGTACCTCCCGATATTCGATATTCTAAAAATTGGTATTTGTGGGTCGTAATGGGTCCTAGGTCGTGTGGCGAAACATTGTATGTATAGGTCCACGTTTTGGTATAGTCCCCATATAAAGGTACCTCCCGATATTCGGTATTTTGATGGTTTTTGCCACATTTTTTCACTGATTTGTCTAACAATTGGTATTTGTAGGTCATAATGGGTCCTAGTTCGTGTGGCGAAACATTGTATGTATAGGTCCACGTTTTGATATAGTCCCCATTTAACGGTACCTCCCGATATTTGGTAATTTGATGATTTTTGCCACATTTTTTCACGTATTTGTCTGAAAATTGGTTTTTGTAGGTCATAATGGGTTCTAGCTCCGTTGGCGAAACATTGCATGTGTAGGTCCACGATTTGGTATAGCTCACATATAACGATACCTCCCGATATTCGGCATTTTAATGGTTTTTGCCACATTTCTTCTAATGTTTCCTTTACCCTAAGGTGGAGGGTATTAAAAGTTTGGCCCGGCCGAACTTAATGTTTTTTTACTTGTTAGCTCTAATTTTATAGTCCGCTGCTCTACTATCATAATCCCTGTAATTTTTGAAAAAAAAAGATTTTTGTTCGCCCAGTGTTATGGAAGACTACGTCTCTGTTTTCCATTGGTTTCTTATTTGAATATCGAAGGCCCGAAAAAAACGGAATTTCTAAACAATTACCGACTCATAATAACTATTGACAGATATTTACGTTTGCATGTGAGTATGTATGTAGGTGTGTATCTGCGTACCGATTGTGGACATTTAAATTGATATTGACACAAATTTAATGGATCTCAAAACACAAATCAAACGTTTGCTTTGCGTTTGGCTGTTGTCCCTGTCTGCCTTCCCACTTCTTAGACTCTCGGTAATGAAACCTAATGAGCAATTTGAAATACATCTCGTTATGGTATAGCTGGCTGGTTGGCTATTTGACTGCTATGCCAAGATTTACTAAACAAACGACAGTAAATGACAAATTTTTGCGTGAGATAAGCAGGGGCTTGTCCACTGTCTTGGATTGTTTAATTAACAAATAAAAAAAAAAACACAAAAAAAAAATCAAAATTCAAATTAAAACCTAACAACTTAATGTCCATTTGCTGTTTATTTACTTAATAAATTAACAAAAAAATAAAGTGCATTAAAAACAACAAACATTGACAATATTCAAATTTCAATTATTTTAGCGCCACACGTTTTAGCGGCCATTGCCTCAACGTCAAGTAATAAATCAATTTGAAGTGTTGGGGGGATTTTGGAAATCTAAATTTACTTTTGAAATTTAAAAAAAAAAATGCAAAAATATTTTGAAAATCGAAATTCAGGTTAAAAGCATTCGCTTGTTTCCCCACTGCAAAGAGGCTTATAAATTTCATTTCCAAAACAATTTAAATTAGATTTAATTCCAATAATTGGCAGCATAAACGGCAATGGTGGTAGTAACAAATTACTGAGATTACATCAGTGATATTTTGCATGTTTCAGTTTTCGGAAAAACTGCTACTCGAAGATCTATAAATCATTTGGTGTTTTCCCCTTTTGTATGGCAATAAAGTGTGCAATTTTGCCCCCCTCATTCTCTAAGCTCATAATTCTTACAAATCATTTCGGCTTTGCTGCCACTTGCAAAGGCCCCGCCATCAGCAAAAAAGCCTCTTAAAGGCTTAACAAATGCAGATTAGATATATTCACAAAGTCAGTCGAAGCGCTCATTTCAAATGTTGCAACGCTGAGCAAAGACGCAAGCCATACAACACTTATCGCCCCACAAAAACTACCTGTGGCTTGGCAACAATAAAGAGAGAAGACAAAATTACACATAGACTGATGGATTGATAGATGATAACAACGACACGACAGGATATGGGGGGTGGTGTAAGAAGGATAGTAACAAAATATAAAGTCTTTTGAATATATGAACTTTTTTACCCAGTGGTATTTTTCTCAGAAGACCTAAAGGTTCTCTTTATAGAAATTCAAAAGAAGGTCTTCTTCGTTGAAGACCCAAACGTCGTAATCATAGAAGACCCGAATCCAAAGAATATCTGGATGTCTTTTCAATAGAAGACCTGGAGGTCTTCTCCACAGAATACGTGGAGGTCTTCTCCACAGAAGACCTAGAAGTCTTCTTCCTAGAAGACCTGGAGGTATTCTACATAGAAGACTAAAAGGTCTTCTTCATAAAAGACAAGAAGCAAAGAAGAAGTCCTTCTTTATATAGAAACCCAGAGAAGCCCCGGATGAAGAGGTTTTATTCGAGGAATACCTAAAGGTTTTCTCCACAGAAGACCTGGAGTTCTTCTTCATAGAATACCTAGAGGTCTTCTAAACAGAAGACCTATAGGTCTTCTCCACAGAAGACATGGTGGTTTTCTCCATAGAAGACTTGGAGGAGGTCTTCTAGATAGAAGACCTGGAGAAGTCCTTCTCCATAGAAGACCTGGAGTAGGTCTTCTTCACAGAAGACCTGGAGGTCTTCTTCATAGAAGACCTGGGGGTATTCTTCATAGAAGACCTGGGGGTATTCTTCATAGAAGACCTGGAGGCCTTCTTCCTAGAAGACTTGGAGGCCTTCTTCCTAGAAGACCTGGAGGTCTTCTTCATAGAAGACCTGGGGGTATTCTTCATAGAAGACCTGGAGTAGGTCTTCTCCATAGAAGACTTGGAGGCCTTCTTCCTAGAAGACCTGGAGGTCCTCTTCATAGAAGACCTGGAGGTCTTCTTCATAGAAGACCTGGAGGTCTTCTTCATAGAAGACCTGGAGGTCTTCTTCATAGAAGACCTGGAGGTCTTCTTCATAGAAGACCTGGAGGTCTTCTTCATAGAAGACCTGGAGGTCTTCTTCATAGAAGACCTGGAGGTCTTCTTCATAGAAGACCTGGAGGTCTTCTTCATAGAAGACCTGGAGGTCTTCTTCATAGAAGACCTGGAGGTCTTCTTCATAGAAGACCTGGAGGTCTTCTTCATAGAAGACCTGGAGGTCTTCTTCATAGAAGACCTGGAGGTCTTCTTCATAGAAGACCTAGAGGTCCTCTTCATAGAAGACCTGGAGGCCTTCTTCATAGAAGACCTGGAGGCCTTCTTCATAGAAGACCTGGAGAAGGACTTCTTCATAGAAGATACCTGAAGATCTTCTTCATAGAAAATACCTGGAGGTCTTCTCCTTAAAAGACCTGGAGAAGGTCTTCTCCAAAGAAGACCTGGAAAGGTCTTCTTCATAGAAGACCTGGTGAAGGTCTTCTCCATAGAAGACCTGGTGGAGGTCTTCTCCATAGAAGACCTGATGGAGGTCTTCTTTATGGAAGACCTGATAGACCATCTGATTTAAGTCTTTTCCATAAAAGAGCACCTTCTCCCTAGAAGATCACCTGATGGAGGTCTTCTGCCTAGAAGACCACCTGACGGAGGTCTTCTGCATAGAAGACCACCTGATGGAGGCATTTTCCAAAGAAGACCACCTGATGGAGGTCTTTTCCATAGATGACTACCTGATGGAGGTCTTCTTAGTAGAAGGACTTTTTCATTGAAAACAGAAAGAAGATCTGGAGGAGGTCTTCTGCATAGAAGATCTGGAGGAGGTCTTCTCTATAGAAGACCTGGTGGAGGTCTTTTTATGGAAGACCTGATGGAGGTCTTCTTTATGGAAGACCTGATAGACCATCTGATTTAAGTCTTTTCCATAAAAGAGCACCTTCTCCCTAGAAGATCACCTGATGGAGGTCTTCTGCCTAGAAGACCACCTGATGGAGGTCTTCTGCATAGAAGACCACCTGATGGAGGCCTTTTCCAAAGAAGACCACCTGATAGAGGTCTTCTCCATAGATGACTACCTGATGGAGGTCTTCTCCGTAGAAGGTCTTTTTCATTGAAAACAGAAACGTTTCATTTAATTACCAACAAAAAAATAAACCAATTATATTCCATTTAGATATAAGGGAGTTAATAACCAAAAAAGTGAAATCCTTTAAGCCGACTCAATTAAAATTCGAAAACCGCAAACTATTTACCATCAACCTTTAGCTCCACCTATATTAAAATAATGCGCTGTTATATTTTTAAAATTGTGTGTGTTCGTCTCTGCTTTTGTTATCCGATGCGAGGATGATGTTTTGCTCTGATCATTACAATTTGCCTTCTTGCCTGCCAATGGGGGCTTAACCTTTTTTTCTTTCTTTTTTCCAAACCGTAAAAGAAACCGCAAAATTTAATCTTACACTGAAGATTTAATTTGAAGCGGTTTGGCTTGTAAAGATTTTCATAATGAATGTTTATGGGTAGAGAGAGAGAGAGGGGGGGAGGGAGGAAGAGAGAAGGAAAATCATTTAAGTCTAAATAGCTTTGATGGTAACCGCTACCAGTGCGACGTCGAGCCGTTGTGTGCGTTGTTATTGTCAAACAGATGTCTAACAATTTATTAGCCAGATTATAATAGACACCAAAACATAAGCTGAGGAGATTTTTTTACACTTAGTTATTTGTGTGGTTAAATGTAATGGAGTTAGGTTGGTGGGTGAAGAAAGTGGGAGGGAAGAGGGAAGTTATACTAAGGGGAAATAGTAAAAAACATATAATGAACTGGGATAGCAGAAGGAAGTATTTAAATTGCTACATAAAATGGATTCCCTCCCAAAATTCCGAAATTTCTTTAGAATTTTTTTTTGCCATAGAATCTTGTTTTTCCTAGCAATAACTTGGATCGTAAGATCAATAGCATTGACCTTGAAGAATAATACGAGTCGCACATATGGCACACATTTTAGACAAAAACTATAGAAATTAATGGCTAATCCCCTCCCCCTCCCCCTCCCCCAACTCCAAAAAAAACAACAAAAAAAAAATCCAAATAAAACAAAAAGAAGAACAACAAACAAAAAAAAACACAAAATAAACATTTCACAATGAGTTATTTATGGTGTATGTATGTTTTGTTGTGTGAACTTTGCCAGTGATCGATCCTCCTTCACCACCACCCACCCTCTCCACTTTGAATAATTTTCAAAGCTTGTCAGAGTCAAACTAACTGTTCGGCACGCATCAGATACTCCATCTTTTTTATCTAATCCGACGCTCGAATCAATGCTGTTCGACTTTGGGCTACGACGTATTTGGTTCAAATTTTCTCAAATGATTTCGGAACATCTGTAATTTTTGTTTTTTTGGGTAAAGGAAGTGGGGGAAGATGCTGCCTTTGAAATTTTGTTAACTTGTGGAGTAATAAAGCTTATTTTTTTTTCTGCGTTGCTCTTGATCCACACATGTTTTGATTTCAGTTCTTTTTATTTTTTTTTGGTTGCCTGTGTGAAAATCCTTGACAAAAATAATTTTAAAGGGAATTAATTTATTCGATCTTATTTGGGGTGTGATATTTCTCATTTTTAATTGAGGAAGTCATTTTGGGGTGATTTTCAGATATTAATTCGTTTCCAGCCAGCGTGTTGATGGACCGCCCACATATCCATCGATGTTTTGGTGCTTATGACATGATCGTGCTTATTTTGTTTTTACAGATTTTTTTTTTTGTTTTGGTTATTTCTATAATTATTATAATAATCTTTTGGCTTTAGGCTTCTATTTCTATAGGGGGAAATTTTGTGGGGAATTGGTTTATTTCGACCCACACCTGATGGTAATTACATGGAAGAGAATTGGTAATTACAAGGAAATACTTATGCTGTTATTAATTTTAAAGGGAGGGAGTGTGAGGTAATTATCGAGTCACTATCACAAAGTTTTTTAAGAAGAGAGAAAAAAAATGAGCGATAATTTGGAATACATGAAATGTTGGAAATTACTGTTTTTCTTTTTTATACCCTCCACCATAGTAGTATGGAGGGCATATTAAGTTTGTCATTACGTTCGTAACATCTCGAAATATACACTTTAGACCCCACACGGTGTATATGTATTCTTTATCAGCATAAAATTCTATGTCGATTTAGCGATGTCCGTCCGTCTGTGGAAATCACTCTAGCTTCCGAACGAAATGAAGGGTTGCCCATATTCGACGGACCCATCTGGCAACGTCATAACTTTTGACAGAGATGTCACATCGCTTAATGACATACCGCGTTTGAAGCGTCAGTCCAAGCAGATTTTTACCATGAACCAATACACGCCACGCGAGCGCTCTGAAATAGTTGAAATTTACATTCAACAGAAGAAGTCAATTGTGACAAATAAAATGTGAGAAGTGCGCCTTCTAAGAACACGCTTAATGGTGTTTATACGAAATAATTTCGACTGTTAAGGCTCTTTCTAATCCGAAGAGGCCATATAAAAGTAGACCAAGGCGATCGGCCGAGAATATCGTTGCCATAGTAGCCAGTGTTGAAAGGTCCCCAAGAACATCCCAAAAACGCCGTTCTTAGCCTTTGGGCATGGCTCGGTCCACTTTACAACGGATTATTCGCATTGATTTGCAATTGTTCCCGTACATTCAATTGACGCAAAGAATGTTGCCTGCGGACAAGCCTCGTCGATTGGAATGGGCCCAAAGGTCCGTCGAATATAGGCAACCCTGTAGGTTGATAAAATTTTATTCAAATGGAAATGTATCTGCAGGACTTTTGGTATTTTTGGGCCATGTTTTGGTATAGCCCTCATATAATGATACCTATATTTTTTCGATACTTATTTAAAAACACATTATTCACCGGAAATATTTCAAATTTGGTATTTGAAGTTTGTAATAGACTCTACATCCTATAACAGTACCATAAAACGGTACCTCCCGCTTTTCGGTACATTGATGATATTAGCAACATTATTCAACGGAATAGTTTCAAATTAAGTATTTGAAGTTTGTAATGGATACTACAGCGTGACCTAGAATATTACTTCCTCCGACAACTTACCCAAAAATTTTTGAAAAAAAAAGCAAAAAAAAAGAAAATCCACCACAAGGAAGGAAATAAATCCACGTTTTATGGCAAAATAAAAAATATTTTCTCAAAACATAATTGAAATAAAATGTTTGATTTCTTTGGTTATTATAACAAAATTTGATGAAAAATGTTTTTGCCTTTAGTGACATCCTTCTAGAATGATGTTTTGTAGAAGAATTTCATATAAATTCAAATTAAGTACGAATTTAACCACGTCCAGGTCAAATTTTATGTTTTGATGTATTCCAGTACAAATTGCGGAAAATTATGGTATATTGTACCCAAGAAAAAAGCTATTTGAGCCTTTAAAAGACCAACATTATTTTTAAAAATCAATCACATCTTCCGAATTCGCTGCAAATGTTATTATAATTTCAATATCCAATAGCCAGTCTAGGTTGTGGAAAATTCGAAGTAGATTCGATGGGAGTCGGTTGATGGATAAAACCAGCAAACGAGTTTGTTATATATAGCCTTGACCATACATAAAAGAGGCCACGAAAATCTGGAGATTTTCTTCGTCACAGAGGACCTGGAGGTCTTCCTATATGGGGGAAATACTAGAAGAAATGGTCTGATCTCTACATGTGCGTGAAGATAAAAACGTTTTTAATTGTCGAAGACTTTCGGTTGTATAACAGTGTATAACAGTTCAAAAACGTTTTTGTATATGAGCGGAAAATAAAAACGATTTTCTAGGTTATAATAAAAACGATTTTCAACGTGTTAGAATTTTAATCTTAGTCATTTGTTTGATTTACTAAAAACGATTTTTATTATCCCCTAGTAAATAAAATACTAATACTGAAATAAACACATAAAATGAAAATACATAATATAAATTGTCAATGTGTAAGAATTATGATTATAAATATTTTTGGCCTATATCTCAGGATCAAAAAAGGATACGAGTATATGGAAGGTATCGTTAGAAAGGTGATTCCTTCTACTTTCCGAATATGTATTGATCTAAGCATTTCATTGCAGAAATTTTGAGAAAAAATTTATCATCGAAAAATACGATTTTAAAGGACAAAATATGTTTTGGCCTATATCTCAGGATCAAAAAAGGATACGCGTATATAGAAGGTATCGTTAGAAAGGTGATTCCTTCTACTTTCCGAATATGTATTGATCTAAACATTTCATTGCAGAAATTTTGAGAAAAAAATTTATCATCGAAAAATACGATTTTAAAGGACAAAATATGTTTTGGCCTATATCTCAGGATCAAAAAAGGATACGCGTATATGGAAGGTATCGTTAGAAAGGTGATTCCTTCTACTTTCCGAATATGTATTGATCTAAGCACTTCATTGCAGAAATTTTGAGAAAAAAATTTATCATCGAAAAATACGATTTTAAAGGACAAAATATGTTTTGGCCTATATCTCAGGATCAAAAAAGGATACGCGTATACGGAAGGTATCGTTAGAAAGGTGATTCCTTCTACTTTCCGAATATGTATTGATCTTAGCATTTCATTGCAGAAATTTTGAGAAAAAAATTTATCATCGAAAAATACGATTTTAAAGGACAAAATATGTTTTGGCCTATATCTCAGGATCAAAAAAGGATACGCGTATATGGAAGGTATCGTTAGAAAGGTGATTCCTTCTACTTTCCGAATATGTATTGATCTAAGCATTTCATTGCAGAAATTTTGAGAAAAAAATTTATCATCGAAAAATACGATTTTAAAGGACAAAATATGTTTTGGCCTATATCTCAGGATCAAAAAAGGATACGCGTATATGGAAGGTATCGTTAGAAAGGTGATTCCTTCTACTTTCCGAATATGTATTGATCTAAGCATTTCATTGCAGAAATTTTAAGAAAAAAATTTATCATCGAAAAATACGATTTTAAAGGACAAAATATGTTTTGGCCTATATCTCAGGATCAAAAAAGGATACGAGTATATGGAAGGTATCGTTAGAAAGGTGATTCCTTCTACTTTCCGAATATGTATTGATCTAAGCATTTCATTGCAGAAATTTTGAGAAAAAAATTTATCATCGAAAAATACGATTTTAAAGGACGAAATATGTTTTGGCCTATATCTCAGGATCAAAAAAGGATACGCGTATATGGAAGGTATCGTTAGAAAGGTGATTCCTTCTACTTTCCGAATATGTGCTGATCTAAGCATTTCATTGTAGAAATTTTAAGAAAAAAATTTATCATCGAAAAATACGATTTTAAAGGACAAAATATGTTTTGGCCTATATCTCAGGATCAAAAAAGGATACGAGTATATGGAAGGTATCGTTAGAAAGGTGATTCCTTCTACTTTCCGAATATGTATTGATCTAAGCATTTCATTGCAGAAATTTTGAGAAAAAAATTTATCATCGAAAAATACGATTTTAAAGGACGAAATATGTTTTGGCCTATATCTCAGTACAAAAAAGGATACGCGTATATGGAAGGTATCGTTAGAAAGGTGATTCCTTCTACTTTCCGAATATGTGCTGATCTAAGCATTTCATTGTAGAAATTTTAAGAAAAAAATTTATCATCGAAAAATACGATTTTAAAGGACAAAATATGTTTTGGCCTATATCTCAGGATCAAAAAAGGATACGCGTATATGGAAGGTATCGTTAGAAAGGTGATTCCTTCTACTTTCCGAATATGTATTGATCTAAGCATTTCATTGCAGAAATTTTGAGAAAAAAATTTATCATCGAAAAATACGATTTTAAAGGACAAAATATGTTTTGGCCTATATCTCAGGATCAAAAAAGGATATGCGTATATAGAAGGTATCGTTAGAAAGGTGATTCCTTCTACTTTCCGAATATGTATTGATCTAAGCATTTCATTGCAGAAATTTTGAGAAAAAAATTTATCATCGAAAAATACGATTTTAAAGGACAAAATATGTTTTGGCCTATATCTCAGGATCAAAAAGGGATACGCGTATATGGAAGGTATCGTTAGAAAGGTGATTCCTTCTACTTTCCGAATATGTATTGATCTAAGCATTTCATTGCAGAAATTTTGAGAAAAAAATTTATCATCGAAAAATACGATTTTAAAGGACAAAATATGTTTTGGCCTATATCTCAGGATCAAAAAAGGATACGCGTATATGGAAGGTACCGTTAGAAAGGTGATTCCTTCTACTTTCCGAATATGTATTGATCTAAGCATTTCATTGCAGAAATTTTGAGAAAAAAATTTATCATCGAAAAATACGATTTTAAAGGACAAAATATGTTTTGGCCTATATCTCAGGATCAAAAAAGGATACGCGTATATGGAAGGTATCGTTAGAAAGGTGATTCCTTCTACTTTCCGAATATGTATTGATCTAAGCATTTCATTGCAGAAATTTTGAGAAAAAAATTTATCATCGAAAAATACGATTTTAAAGGACAAAATATGTTTTGGCCTATATCTCAGGATCAAAAAAGGATACGCGTATATGGAAGGTATCGTTAGAAAGGTGATTCCTTCTACTTTCCGAATATGTATTGATCTAAGCATTTCATTGCAGAAATTTTGAGAAAAAAATTTATCATCGAAAAATACGATTTTAAAGGACAAAATATGTTTTGGCCTATATCTCAGGATCAAAAAAGGATACGCGTATATAGAAGGTATCGTTAGAAAGGTGATTCCTTCTACTTTCCGAATATGTATTGATCTAAGCATTTCATTGCAGAAATTTTGAGAAAAAAATTTATCATCGAAAAATACGATTTTAAAGGACAAAATATGTTTTGGCCTATATCTCAGGATCAAAAAAGGATACGCGTATATGGAAGGTATCGTTAGAAAGGTGATTCCTTCTACTTTCCGAATATGTATTGATCTAAGCATTTCATTGCAGAAATTTTGAGAAAAAAATTTATCATCGAAAAATACGATTTTAAAGCACAAAATATGTTTTGGCCTATATCTCAGGATCAAAAAAGGATACGCGTATATGGAAGGTATCGTTAGAAAGGTGATTCCTTCTACTTTCCGAATATGTATTGATCTAAGCATTTCATTGCAGAAATTTTGAGAAAAAAATTTATCATCGAAAAATACGATTTTAAAGGACAAAATATGTTTTGGCCTATATCTCAGGATCAAAAAAGGATACGCGTATATGGAAGGTATCGTTAGAAAGGTGATTCCTTCTACTTTCCGAATATGTATTGATCTAAGCATTTCATTGCAGAAATTTTGAGAAAAAAATTTATCATCGAAAAATACGATTTTAAAAGACAAAATATGTTTTGGCCTATATCTCAGGATCAAAAAAGGATACGCGTATATGGAAGGTATCGTTAGAAAGGTGATTCCTTCTACTTTCCGAATATGTATTGATCTAAGCATTTCATTGCAGAAATTTTGAGAAAAAAATTTATCATCGAAAAATACGATTTTAAAGGACAAAATATGTTTTGGCCTATATCTCAGGATCAAAAAAGGATATGCGTATATGGAAGGTATCGTTAGAAAGGTGATTCCTTCTACTTTCCGAATATGTATTGATCTAAGCATTTCATTGCAGAAATTTTGAGAAAAAAATTTATCATCGAAAAATACGATTTTAAAGGACAAAATATGTTTTGGCCTATATCTCAGGATCAAAAAAGGATACGCGTATATGGAAGGTATCGTTAGAAAGGTGATTCCTTCTACTTTCCGAATATGTATTGATCTAAGCATTTCATTGCAGAAATTTTGAGAAAAAAATTTATCATCGAAAAATACGATTTTAAAGGACAAAATATGTTTTGGCCTATATCTCAGGATCAAAAAAGGATACGCGTATATGGAAGGTATCGTTAGAAAGGTGATTCCTTCTACTTTCCGAATATGTATTGATCTAAGCATTTCATTGCAGAAATTTTGAGAAAAAAATTTATCATCGAAAAATACGATTTTAAAGGACAAAATATGTTTTGGCCTATATCTCAGGATCAAAAAAGGATACGCGTATATGGAAGGTATCGTTAGAAAGGTGATTCCTTCTACTTTCCGAATATGTATTGATCTAAGCATTTCATTGCAGAAATTTTGAGAAAAAAATTTATCATCGAAAAATACGATTTTAAAAGACAAAATATGTTTTGGCCTATATCTCAGGATCAAAAAAGGATACGCGTATATGGAAGGTATCGTTAGAAAGGTGATTCCTTCTACTTTCCGAATATGTATTGATCTAAGCATTTCATTGCAGAAATTTTGAGAAAAAAATTTATCATCGAAAAATACGATTTTAAAGGACAAAATATGTTTTGGCCTATATCTCAGGATCAAAAAAGGATATGCGTATATGGAAGGTATCGTTAGAAAGGTGATTCCTTCTACTTTCCGAATATGTATTGATCTAAGCATTTCATTGCAGAAATTTTGAGAAAAAAATTTATCATCGAAAAATACGATTTTAAAGGACAAAATATGTTTTGGCCTATATCTCAGGATCAAAAAAGGATACGCGTATATGGAAGGTATCGTTAGAAAGGTGATTCCTTCTACTTTCCGAATATGTATTGATCTAAGCATTTCATTGCAGAAATTTTGAGAAAAAAATTTATCATCGAAAAATACGATTTTAAAGGACAAAATATGTTTTGGCCTATATCTCAGGATCAAAAAAGGATACGCGTATATGGAAGGTATCGTTAGAAAGGTGATTCCTTCTACTTTCCGAATATGTATTGATCTTAGCATTTCATTGCAGAAATTTTGAGAAAAAAATTTATCATCGAAAAATACGATTTTAAAGCACAAAATATGTTTTGGCCTATATCTCAGGATCAAAAAAGGATACGCGTATATGGAAGGTATCGTTAGAAAGGTGATTCCTTCTACTTTCCGAATATGTATTGATCTAAGCATTTCATTGCAGAAATTTTGAGAAAAAAATTTATCATCGAAAAATACGATTTTAAAGGACAAAATATGTTTTGGCCTATATCTCAGGATCAAAAAAGGATACGCGTATATGGAAGGTATCGTTAGAAAGGTGATTCCTTCTACTTTCCGAATATGTATTGATCTAAGCATTTCATTGCAGAAATTTTGAGAAAAAAATTTATCATCGAAAAATACGATTTTAAAAGACAAAATATGTTTTGGCCTATATCTCAGGATCAAAAAAGGATACGCGTATATGGAAGGTATCGTTAGAAAGGTGATTCCTTCTACTTTCCGAATATGTATTGATCTAAGCATTTCATTGCAGAAATTTTGAGAAAAAAATTTATCATCGAAAAATACGATTTTAAAGGACAAAATATGTTTTGGCCTATATCTCAGGATCAAAAAAGGATATGCGTATATGGAAGGTATCGTTAGAAAGGTGATTCCTTCTACTTTCCGAATATGTATTGATCTAAGCATTTCATTGCAGAAATTTTGAGAAAAAAATTTATCATCGAAAAATACGATTTTAAAGGACAAAATATGTTTTGGCCTATATCTCAGGATCAAAAAAGGATACGCGTATATGGAAGGTATCGTTAGAAAGGTGATTCCTTCTACTTTCCGAATATGTATTGATCTAAGCATTTCATTGCAGAAATTTTGAGAAAAAAATTTATCATCGAAAAATACGATTTTAAAGGACAAAATATGTTTTGGCCTATATCTCAGGATCAAAAAAGGATACGCGTATATGGAAGGTATCGTTAGAAAGGTGATTCCTTCTACTTTCCGAATATGTATTGATCTAAGCATTTCATTGCAGAAATTTTGAGAAAAAAATTTATCATCGAAAAATACGATTTTAAAGGACAAAATATGTTTTGGCCTATATCTCAGGATCAAAAAAGGATACGCGTATATGGAAGGTATCGTTAGAAAGGTGATTCCTTCTACTTTCCGAATATGTATTGATCTAAGCATTTCATTGCAGAAATTTTGAGAAAAAAATTTATCATCGAAAAATACGATTTTAAAAGACAAAATATGTTTTGGCCTATATCTCAGGATCAAAAAAGGATACGCGTATATGGAAGGTATCGTTAGAAAGGTGATTCCTTCTACTTTCCGAATATGTATTGATCTAAGCATTTCATTGCAGAAATTTTGAGAAAAAAATTTATCATCGAAAAATACGATTTTAAAGGACAAAATATGTTTTGGCCTATATCTCAGGATCAAAAAAGGATACGCGTATATGGAAGGTATCGTTAGAAAGGTGATTCCTTCTACTTTCCGAATATGTATTGATCTAAGCATTTCATTGCAGAAATTTTGAGAAAAAAATTTATCATCGAAAAATACGATTTTAAAGGACAAAATATGTTTTGGCCTATATCTCAGGATCAAAAAAGGATATGCGTATATGGAAGGTATCGTTAGAAAGGTGATTCCTTCTACTTTCCGAATATGTATTGATCTAAGCATTTCATTGCAGAAATTTTGAGAAAAAAATTTATCATCGAAAAATACGATTTTAAAGGACAAAATATGTTTTGGCCTATATCTCAGGATCAAAAAAGGATACGCGTATATGGAAGGTATCGTTAGAAAGGTGATTCCTTCTACTTTCCGAATATGTATTGATCTAAGCATTTCATTGCAGAAATTTTGAGAAAAAAATTTATCATCGAAAAATACGATTTTAAAGGACAAAATATGTTTTGGCCTATATCTCAGGATCAAAAAAGGATACGCGTATATGGAAGGTATCGTTAGAAAGGTGATTCCTTCTACTTTCCGAATATGTATTGATCTAAGCATTTCATTGCAGAAATTTTGAGAAAAAAATTTATCATCGAAAAATACGATTTTAAAGGACAAAATATGTTTTGGCCTATATCTCAGGATCAAAAAAGGATACGCGTATATGGAAGGTATCGTTAGAAAGGTGATTCCTTCTACTTTCCGAATATGTATTGATCTAAGCATTTCATTGCAGAAATTTTGAGAAAAAAATTTATCATCGAAAAATACGATTTTAAAAGACAAAATATGTTTTGGCCTATATCTCAGGATCAAAAAAGGATACGCGTATATGGAAGGTATCGTTAGAAAGGTGATTCCTTCTACTTTCCGAATATGTATTGATCTAAGCATTTCATTGCAGAAATTTTGAGAAAAAAATTTATCATCGAAAAATACGATTTTAAAGGACAAAATATGTTTTGGCCTATATCTCAGGATCAAAAAAGGATATGCGTATATGGAAGGTATCGTTAGAAAGGTGATTCCTTCTACTTTCCGAATATGTATTGATCTAAGCATTTCATTGCAGAAATTTTGAGAAAAAAATTTATCATCGAAAAATACGATTTTAAAGGACAAAATATGTTTTGGCCTATATCTCAGGATCAAAAAAGGATACGCGTATATGGAAGGTATCGTTAGAAAGGTGATTCCTTCTACTTTCCGAATATGTATTGATCTAAGCATTTCATTGCAGAAATTTTGAGAAAAAAATTTATCATCGAAAAATACGATTTTAAAGGACAAAATATGTTTTGGCCTATATCTCAGGATCAAAAAAGGATACGCGTATATGGAAGGTATCGTTAGAAAGGTGATTCCTTCTACTTTCCGAATATGTATTGATCTTAGCATTTCATTGCAGAAATTTTGAGAAAAAAATTTATCATCGAAAAATACGATTTTAAAGCACAAAATATGTTTTGGCCTATATCTCAGGATCAAAAAAGGATACGCGTATATGGAAGGTATCGTTAGAAAGGTGATTCCTTCTACTTTCCGAATATGTATTGATCTAAGCATTTCATTGCAGAAATTTTGAGAAAAAAATTTATCATCGAAAAATACGATTTTAAAGGACAAAATATGTTTTGGCCTATATCTCAGGATCAAAAAAGGATACGCGTATATGGAAGGTATCGTTAGAAAGGTGATTCCTTCTACTTTCCGAATATGTATTGATCTAAGCATTTCATTGCAGAAATTTTGAGAAAAAAATTTATCATCGAAAAATACGATTTTAAAAGACAAAATATGTTTTGGCCTATATCTCAGGATCAAAAAAGGATACGCGTATATGGAAGGTATCGTTAGAAAGGTGATTCCTTCTACTTTCCGAATATGTATTGATCTAAGCATTTCATTGCAGAAATTTTGAGAAAAAAATTTATCATCGAAAAATACGATTTTAAAGGACAAAATATGTTTTGGCCTATATCTCAGGATCAAAAAAGGATATGCGTATATGGAAGGTATCGTTAGAAAGGTGATTCCTTCTACTTTCCGAATATGTATTGATCTAAGCATTTCATTGCAGAAATTTTGAGAAAAAAATTTATCATCGAAAAATACGATTTTAAAGGACAAAATATGTTTTGGCCTATATCTCAGGATCAAAAAAGGATACGCGTATATGGAAGGTATCGTTAGAAAGGTGATTCCTTCTACTTTCCGAATATGTATTGATCTAAGCATTTCATTGCAGAAATTTTGAGAAAAAAATTTATCATCGAAAAATACGATTTTAAAGGACAAAATATGTTTTGGCCTATATCTCAGGATCAAAAAAGGATACGCGTATATGGAAGGTATCGTTAGAAAGGTGATTCCTTCTACTTTCCGAATATGTATTGATCTAAGCATTTCATTGCAGAAATTTTGAGAAAAAAATTTATCATCGAAAAATACGATTTTAAAGGACAAAATATGTTTTGGCCTATATCTCAGGATCAAAAAGGATACGCGTATATGGAAGGTATCGTTAGAAAGGTGATTCCTTCTACTTTCCGAATATGTATTGATCTAAGCATTTCATTGCAGAAATTTTGAGAAAAAAATTTATCATCGAAAAATACGATTTTAAAAGACAAAATATGTTTTGGCCTATATCTCAGGATCAAAAAAGGATACGCGTATATGGAAGGTATCGTTAGAAAGGTGATTCCTTCTACTTTCCGAATATGTATTGATCTAAGCATTTCATTGCAGAAATTTTGAGAAAAAAATTTATCATCGAAAAATACGATTTTAAAGGACAAAATATGTTTTGGCCTATATCTCAGGATCAAAAAAGGATACGCGTATATGGAAGGTATCGTTAGAAAGGTGATTCCTTCTACTTTCCGAATATGTATTGATCTAAGCATTTCATTGCAGAAATTTTGAGAAAAAAATTTATCATCGAAAAATACGATTTTAAAGGACAAAATATGTTTTGGCCTATATCTCAGGATCAAAAAAGGATACGCGTATATGGAAGGTATCGTTAGAAAGGTGATTCCTTCTACTTTCCGAATATGTATTGATCTTAGCATTTCATTGCAGAAATTTTGAGAAAAAAATTTATCATCGAAAAATACGATTTTAAAGGACAAAATATGTTTTGGCCTATATCTCAGGATCAAAAAAGGATACGCGTATATAGAAGGTATCGTTAGAAAGGTGATTCCTTCTACTTTCCGAATATGTATTGATCTAAGCATTTCATTGTAGAAATTTTGAGAAAAAATGTTAAAAAAAAACCGTCACTTTTATACGAAGAATCGTAAATTTTTTGACTTTTTTGCCTTGGGAAAATTTTCAAAACAGTTCCCAAATAATGGCACCATATTGTGTAAGTTTCATTTTCGAAATGAAACAAGAATATATGAAAGTTTTTGGTAATATAAAAAAAAAGCTTACTACAATTTTATAACAACGTCCATGTCGGGATTTGAACCCACGACACAGTAAATGTCAACAGAACTACTTAGCCGACTCGACCACAGCTTGGATGTGGACGGGTGGTATACTGTTGTTAATACTTCTGAACGTAGGATAATACGTAGATCTTTGAAAATCAACACAAAATCGGTTACGTTAATTTCATTGATTTAACCCCTTAGACAGTGTGTTACAGGTCAACGTATGTAGGCATGTTTAAGAAACTACATATTCGCAACTATTTTGGTATTTATACTAATAATTGTACTTTTATTTTTAATTTGTATATATTTAAATTCTATAAATTATCCTATAAATTTGTTGATTTATGTTAATATTTGTATAATTCCGCATTTATTTATTTTTATTCCGTATTTATGAATTAAATTTTTTGTACTGATAATTATGTTTATATTTCATTTAATTATTATATACATTTTTACTGGTAATTTTATTTTATTTTAATATTTATATTTATTTTTATCATTACAGTTTTACGCTTGCATATCTATATTTTTACGTTAATTTATATTCGTGTTTTCATATTTTTATTTACGGTTTTATGTACAGTTATAATATTTTTTATATTTTTGTACTTATATTTATATGTTCATTTTATTTATTTTTATACTTAAACTAATACCTTTTTACATTTTTATTTATTTTGTTGTTAAATTTAATCATTTTATTGTATTGTAATACCAACACCACGTTATTTTTCACATGCTGGTATCACTTCATATTTTTTATCCATTTGCATTTATGCGGCATGCCCTATCTAAAAAGCAAAAATGCAAAGAATGTGTGAACCGTTACTTTTCGCACGTACCATTGTTGTTGTGTGTGTTTCAAGTTGATCGTTTGACAAACTACCCTTGTTTATGTTTCCACGAAAAAAATGTTTATGTTACTTTTACAATTCTGGTTCACCATCGCCACGAGCAAGTGATAGCTCAAGTGGTAGAGAGGTTGTGTTTTTGTGTCCTGTGTCGCGGGTTCGATCCGCGGTCAAGGTTTTTTTTTTTTTAAATAGAATTTTTTTTGAATATATTTTTTATTAAGAAAAATATTTTTCAAAGCAAGTACAGAATACGACTAAAGTAGTACTCTTATATGTATTTATGTAAGTTCTATTATTTAAGTTTATATGTTGGTTGTATGTATTTATATGTATGACGTTTTAACGGTATGTAAGTTATTTGTAACTGTTACAGTAACCTTACGTTGTATAACTTATTCTGAAAAAAAATTTCGTTAATAAAAAAAAATAAAAAAACATCCTATTTAAAAAAATTAATAAACACACCATGACCGGGGCTCGAACCCGCGACACAGGTCACGAAAACACAACCGTTCTACCACTTGAGCTATCACTTGGTCGCAGCGACAGTGAACCAGAATTGTAAAAGCAACATAAACATTTTTTTCGTGGGAACATAAAAGAGGGTTGTTTGTCAAACGATCAACTTGAAACACACACAACAACAATGGTACGTGCGAAAAGTAACGGTTCACACATTCTTTGCATTTTTGCTTTTTAGATAGGGCATGCCGCATAAATGCAAATGGATAAAAAATATGAAGTGATACCAGCATGTGAAAAATAACGTGGTGTTGGTATTACAATACAATAAAATGATTAAATTTAACAACAAAATAAATAAAAATGTAAAAAGGTATTAGTTTAAGTATAAAAATAAATAAAATGAACATATAAATATAAGTACAAAAATATAAAAAATATTATAACTGTACATAAAACCGTAAATAAAAATATGAAAACACGAATATAAATTAACGTAAAAATATAGATATGCAAGCGTAAAACTGTAATGATAAAAATAAATATAAATATTAAAATAAAATAAAATTACCAGTAAAAATGTATATAATAATTAAATGAAATATAAACATAATTATCAGTACAAAAAATTTAATTCATAAATACGGAATAAAAATAAATAAATGCGGAATTATACAAATATTAACATAAATCAACAAATTTATAGGATAATTTATAGAATTTAAATATATACAAATTAAAAATAAAAGTACAATTATTAGTATAAATACCAAAATAGTTGCGAATATGTAGTTTCTTAAACATGCCTACATACGTTGACCTGTAACACACTGTCTAAGGGGTTAAATCAATGAAATTAACGTAACCGATTTTGTGTTGATTTTCAAAGATCTACGTATTATCCTACGTTCAGAAGTATTAACAACAGTATACCACCCGTCCACATCCAAGCTGTGGTCGAGTCGGCTAAGTAGTTCTGTTGACATTTACTGTGTCGTGGGTTCAAATCCCGACATGGACGTTGTTATAAAATTGTAGTAAGCTTTTTTTATATTACCAAAAACTTTCATATATTCTTGTTTCATTTCGAAAATGAAACTTACACAATATGGTGCCATTATTTAGGAACTGTTTTGAAAATTTTCCCAAGGCAAAAAAGTCCAAAAATTTACGATTCTTCGTATAAAAGTGACGGTTTTTTTTAACATTTTTTTCTCAAAATTTCTACAATGAAATGCTTAGATCAATACATATTCAGAAAGTAGAAGGAATCACCTTTCTAACGATACCTTCTATATACGCGTATCCTTTTTTGATCCTGAGATATAGGCCAAAACATATTTTGTCCTTTAAAATCGTATTTTTCGATGATAAATTTTTTTCTCAAAATTTCTGCAATGAAATGCTTAGATCAATACATATTCGGAAAGTAGAAGGAATCACCTTTCTAACGATACCTTCCATATACGCGTATCCTTTTTTGATCCTGAGATATAGGCCAAAACATATTTTGTCCTTTAAAATCGTATTTTTCGATGATAAATTTTTTTCTCAAAATTTCTGCAATGAAATGCTTAGATCAATACATATTCGGAAAGTAGAAGGAATCACCATTCTAACGATACCTTCCATATACGCGTATCCTTTTTTGATCCTGAGATATAGGCCAAAACATATTTTGTCCTTTAAAATCGTATTTTTCGATGATAAATTTTTTTCTCAAAATTTCTGCAATGAAATGCTTAGATCAATACATATTCGGAAAGTAGAAGGAATCACCTTTCTAACGATACCTTCCATATACGCGTATCCTTTTTTGATCCTGAGATATAGGCCAAAACATATTTTGTCCTTTAAAATCGTATTTTTCGATGATAAATTTTTTTCTCAAAATTTCTGCAATGAAATGCTTAGATCAATACATATTCGGAAAGTAGAAGGAATCACCATTCTAACGATACCTTCCATATACGCGTATCCTTTTTTGATCCTGAGATATAGGCCAAAACATATTTTGTCCTTTAAAATCGTATTTTTCGATGATAAATTTTTTTCTCAAAATTTCTGCAATGAAATGCTTAGATCAATACATATTCGGAAAGTAGAAGGAATCACCATTCTAACGATACCTTCCATATACGCGTATCCTTTTTTGATCCTGAGATATAGGCCAAAACATATTTTGTCCTTTAAAATCGTATTTTTCGATGATAAATTTTTTTCTCAAAATTTCTGCAATGAAATGCTTAGATCAATACATATTCGGAAAGTAGAAGGAATCACCATTCTAACGATACCTTCCATATACGCGTATCCTTTTTTGATCCTGAGATATAGGCCAAAACATATTTTGTCCTTTAAAATCGTATTTTTCGATGATAAATTTTTTTCTCAAAATTTCTGCAATGAAATGCTTAGATCAATACATATTCGGAAAGTAGAAGGAATCACCATTCTAACGATACCTTCCATATACGCGTATCCTTTTTTGATCCTGAGATATAGGCCAAAACATATTTTGTCCTTTAAAATCGTATTTTTCGATGATAAATTTTTTTCTCAAAATTTCTGCAATGAAATGCTTAGATCAATACATATTCGGAAAGTAGAAGGAATCACCTTTCTAACGATACCTTCCATATACGCGTATCCTTTTTTGATCCTGAGATATAGGCCAAAAATATTTATAATCATAATTCTTACACATTGACAATTTATATTATGTATTTTCATTTTATGTGTTTATTTCAGTATTAGTATTTTATTTACTAGGGGATAATAAAAATCGTTTTTCGTATATCAAACAAATGACATAGATTAAAAGTCTAACACGTTGAAAAACGTTTTTATTATAACCTAGAAAATCGTTTTTATTTTCCGCTCATATACAAAAACGTTTTTGAACTGTTATACACTGTTATACAACTGAAAGTGTTCGAAAACTAAAAACGTTTTTATCTTCACGCACATGATCTCTACCATGTTTATAACAGATCTTTTGTTGATAGAAATATTGAGATGTACCAGGTCTGAATGGAATCGTATGTCAATATCCCGTTTTATGAGATCTAGGGATATTCAAAATGTTGACTATTTGTGGGGGAGGTACCAGAAGGAAAGATCTTGTGTTAGTAGAAATAATGCGATGTGTTAAATATGAAGGCAACCTGATGCTTATTTGTGGGGGAGGTACCGAAAGGAATTTTCCGATCTCTACCATTTTTATAACAGATCTTGTGCTGATAGAAATATTGAGATGTGCCAAGTATGTATGTAAACAAATGTTAATTTCGCGTTTTATAAGCTTAATGGATAATTAAAATATTGACCCTTTTGTGGGGGAGATAGCAGAAGGAGTGGGCCGATATATTCCATCTTCACACCAAACCTTGGTTTAATAAAAATATTGTGATTTGTGTAATTTGAAGACAATCGGACTCTTACATCACATTTTATAAGAGTTATATTATTGAGAATATTTACCTATTATGGGGAAGGTGCAGAAGAAATGGACCAATATTACCTTTCTCCGGACTCGATCTACGTTTGATAACAATATTACGATGCACCAAGTTTGGACCAAATCTGATACTCCTTTCGAGAGTTATTTTCTGTAACGAAAAAGTTTACTAATTGCCCAGTACTTAATCCTCTTCTAAAGAACTCAAAAAGATATCACAGAATCTGTAATTAAAGACTTGTTTGTTCTTTAAAAAAATCTATGATCGCCAAAAAGTTATATTGGAAATAAATCACTATTATTGCTCTGTTATCCTTAATACAAATTTCCTTTTGTAACTCCTCAACATTTTCATGATGAGACCCTGCAAAGTACATATGTTCTGGATCAGCGGAAAATTCTAAGACGATTTAGCGATGTCCGCCAATCCGTCTGTTGCAATCTCTGTATCTTTTGAACGTCTTAAGATAGAAGGCTAAAATTTTGCACACACAGGTTAAGTTCGTAAAAGGGCCATGTCGGTCCCCGCTTTCGCATAGGCCCCATATAACCATACCTCCCTATATTTGGTATTTTGATGATTTTAACGACATTATTTTCCCGAATTGTTTCATATTTCGTGTTCAAAGTTCGTAACGGTTAGTACAGCTTATGATAAAAATTGCGTATGCAGTTCCATGTCCTCGTATAGCCCCTATATAACGGTTCCTCACTGTATTCGGTATTTTAATGATTTAAACTATATTATTCTGTGGAATTGTTTCAAATTTCGTATTTAAAGATCTTAATCAGTACTACAGCCTATGACAATGCAGGTCCGCGTTCGTAAAGTCCCCGTATAAAACTCATCATTTAAATGGAATTTTTCGTTTTTCAAGTTCCTTTCAAATGGTGGAGGGTTTTTTTAAATTTTCGGACTAAAAAATCCTCAAATTTTAGGTATATAGTTTGTTTGTCAAAATTACCAATAACAATACGAATATTATTTGGTGAAGAACCAGCAAGGTACCACAAGGGTCTTTTTCGATCTTTTTTTTTTTTTTTTTTTTTAAAAAAACTCCCTTTAATATAGATCGTTACATATTTTGCAGGGTATAGTTACTGATACCAAAATATACGTAGTTTACCCAATATTTTCTAATTAGATTTTTTTACTGGGCGTCTGCGTTTTACGTAGGCTATGTAGCTACATTTCTTCTTTATCCCCTCAAACTAATTTAAATAAAGTAATTATTTTTTTTTTAGTTTGTGATTTTGTTATTGTTAATTCACACCTTTGGTGTGTGAAATAAGTCATCCTCATATCCGAACAATTATACAATTTGTTTTGGCATTGTGTTTTTGCTTGAAATTTTTTTACATAATAATTGTTTGGCTGTTGTTCAGTTTTTTTTTTCTTCTTTCGCATTATATTTTCTCAACTGTTTAATTAGATTTTAATGATGATATCACTTTTTATGCTGTTTACACTTAGTTACAAAGAGCTTAGAAACAAACATAATTTTTTTCATTTTTGTCTAAGATAATAATAATAATTTTTTGGCCTTTGCTTGCTATGGTATTTTGTTATCATTAATTTGCTAAAAAAATAGTTTTTTGGCCTAACACATAAAAGCTTCATTTACATTTATGAAATAATGTTTTAATTGTTTTTGGCAAAAAAAGAGGAAGCCAGACAGGGTTGTATAAATTGCCACAATTTTTACAACTTCTGAAAATCAAAATTCTTTAACCTTGTGATTTTAATAAATATATAGTTATCATTATCACTATCTGTTAGATGATGATGATTATTCAGGTGTAAATTTATTAAATAAACATAACGTAATTTTTTGTGTTTGGAGATTATGTTATGATTTTTTCATTCGCATTTGTTTTCTTGGTCTCTACAGTGACGTCAAAGAAAAAATACTGATATTTCTTACGGAAGAAGATATGATATCATGAAAATTAAAGCATTAACAATGTGTTGAGTTCAAGGTTAGGAAAAGATTAATGAAAAACAAGTAAAAAAGCTGTAAGCTCGGCCGGGCCGAATTTTGTATACCCTCCACCGTTTGGTACAAATTTGGCAAATTTCAGAAAAATAAAATCTGTTAAGAATAGGAAACTTTCTGACATATTATCCAATACGAACTTCAAATACAAAATTTGAAATAATTCAGTTAAATAATCTCGCTAAAATCATCAAAATACCGAATATCGGGAGGTAACGTTACATGGGGCCTAAACGAGGACGTGAACCTGCACAGAAAATTTTCTGGTATATGCTGAAGTATACATTACGAACTTCAAATACCAAATTTGAAAGAATTCCGGTAAATAATGTCGCTAAAATCATCCAAATATCGAATATCGGGGGTACCGTTATATGGGAGCTATACGAAGACGTGGATCTGCATGGCCCATTTCCTGTCTAAGGCTGCGTAGGGGGGTATGGGGGCTATAGGAAGACGTGGACCTGCACGGACAATTTTCTGTCATAGGCTGTAGTATCCATTACGAACTTCAAATAACAAATTTGAAACAATTCCGGTGAAAAATGTCCCTATAATCATTAAAATACCGAATATCGGGAGATACCGTTATATGGAGGCTACACGAAGACGCGGACCTGCTCATACAATTTTCGGTCTTAGGCTGTAGTATCCATTAAGAACTTTAAATACCAAATTTGAAACAACTCTGGTGAATAAATTCGCTAAAATCATCAAAATACCGAATATCGGGAGGTGCTGTTATATGGGAGCTATACCAAAACGTGGACCTACATGGCCCATTTTCAATACCAAATAGCCTGCAGACATAACATACATTTGGGTAAAGCTTTATCAATCTACTTCAATTCGTTCTGAAGCTAGAGTGATTTCCACAGGCGGATAGACGGACGGACATCGCTAAATCGACATAGAATTTTATGCTGATCAAGAATATGTATACTTTGTGGGGTCTAAAATGTTATTTCGAGGTGTTACAAACGGAATGACAAACTTAACATACCCTCCATACTATGGCGGAGAATATAACAATGGGCTTTCAATTCTTCAGAATCTTCATAAGAAAAATGATTTGAGGAGTTCAATACATCCCAGCAAAATACAAAACTTTTACAAAAAAAAAAAAAAAAAAAAAAAAAAACTAAAATCTAAGAAATCAATGAAATCGGAAATGGAACGACATCATCCATTCTTGAGGTAATCCAAAGCTCTCGGTAAAAATTCAATGCCATATTACATAAGTGTCGATATATAGCTCAAAATATTGGGGTCCTTTTATGCATTGCATAGGCTACATTGTGAGATGAAAAAACTGTAATCAACTTCAAACTGCTGTCATTGCTAAACCAATCGTCCGAAAAATTATTCCAGTGACAGCTCTTTATATTGTTTACAAGCGAACAAAAGCATTTTGATGAGAATTTACCAGAAAAAAAATTATTCGTGATGGAATTTAAGCGTGATAGTGTGATTTCTTTATATTTGGTGGGAGAACCACAGGCGGCTTTCGTTAGAGCATTCCAACATCTAAATGTGAGCAAATCTTCTGTGTCTCTTACCATCGCTCGTTACCATGATACTGGTAGCGTAGTCCGACATCAAGGAAGTGGACGGAAGAAAACTGCAACATCAGCAGAAATTGTTCGAAAAATAAAGAAGCGACTTGATCGAAACCCGCGTCACAGTGGCCGAAAAATGGCTCGTGAGCTGAACATATCGCAATATTCCATTCGGCAAATATTGAAAAATGAGCTCGGGGTAAAGCCATTGAAATTCCAACAAGTGCAAGAACTTACAACGCAACAGAAAGAAAATAGACTCAAAAGAGCTAAGGAGTTGCTTCGCTTGGCCGAAAGTGGTGAACTGCCGAATTTGGGTTTCTCCGATGAGAAAATATTTGTTGTCCAGCAGTTTGTAAACAAACAAAATGATCGTGTTTTCTTGCCAAAAAAGGTCAGCTGAAAATGTGCACCTTCGGTTGGCCACCAGAACTCAAGCGCCGGCCATGGTGATGGTGTGGGCCGCCATGACAACCGATGGTCGCTCTCCACTAGTATAAATTGACCGTGGCATCAGAATAAATGCCGAATATTATTGCGAAAATATTCTGGAGGGTGTATTAAAGCCTTGGGCCCGCAAACATTTTGACCACAGACCTTAAACATTCCAACAGGGCACTCAACACGTGCGACCCAAGAATGGTTACAAAATGAGGTTCCTCGCTTTATTTCCAGGGCACAATGGCCACGAAAATCTCCGGATATCAATCCGTTGGACTTTTGTGTCTGGAGTATTTTGGAAAACAAGGTTGGCCCTAAAAATACCAAAGTGTCGATCACCTCAAGCAAGCGCTACGCCGGAAAATACCACAGTGCAACATCCGGGCGGTTTGAAGGCCGTAATTCGTAGCAAAGGTAACCAATTCGAACAAATCTAGACTCATTCTAAAATTTGATGCTATTTCCGACATTTTTTGCTTTCATTCAATAAAATTTAAAAAAAATGTAAAAATTATGGCGTTTGATTTTGTTGCAGTTTTTTTATCTCACCCTGTATATTTAGTTATATTTCAATAATCTACTGAGGTTTCCCCGTAAGTTTCAAAGTTCTGTTCTGTTTCAATGTTCTGTGGCATAGAGTAGAATTTTCTAACAAATGATGTTGAAGAATATTTTGATCGTTTAAAGGAATTTTTAAAGAATTTGGAAAGAGGTACTCAGGATACCACTTTGGAGACTCGCATGTGATCTTGAACGTTCATCGAACATAACCCTCGTATTGTTATCAGCAATATTGCTGAATACCATATTGAAAATTTCAAAAAGTGTGGAAAAGGATAGAACTTGTCCCCTCTATGTGGGTTTTTTACGATGATTACTTTCAAAACGCCAACACATATGTCTCCTGTGTTTAGTTTTTTTTTTTTTTTTGTCTTTCGAACCCCCAACTCTTTTGAACTTCACTGTATTCACTCAAATGCCTTTCGCCTTACATGGAACGTTTCATCGCTAATAAAGCTTCTCATTTTTATTTCGCGCCATTTATAATTTGATTCCCACCTAAGAAACACATTCGCATTTTCTATAATTGCTGTTGAGATGAAGAATAGCATCTGGTTTGCAGATGTCATCCAAGTGGTGTCGCTGCGAATAATATTTCTTAATTTAAATTTGTTTCTGGCATTCCTTCGATGTCGTAAATCAATGTTCCTCTTTCCATTCGAACAGACAATTATTTTTATTTATGAAGCCAGTATATTTTTGTTTTCCTGCAAATCTGCAAATCATTATAGATTTATGTTTCCTTCAATAGGAATGGCATTCATTAAGCCAGCCGCGTTACACCAAGAAGCTGTGGCCTCTTTCTGTTGCAGCTACTTAAAGTTATCTTCCAAACACACACACACACACACACTATGAAGTAGAAGCAGTAGAAACCCGTCATAAATATTTATCTTACTCTCCGTTTCACTTGAATGCCATGAAGAAAAAGTAAAAAAAAAAAAAAAAACATTTCTAGGGTGTTGATCACTAATGGTTTACCTGATTCAGTGTGACATCTTTGGATAATAGCCAGCAGAGAGAATCGTAACTTACCAGCCAAACATGCCACAGAAATTATCAGTAGAAATTAACAAAAAAAAAAAAAGTAAAAAGCTGTCAAAGCGGCCAGGCCGAATTTTGAATACCCTCCACCATTTGGAACGAATTTCGCAATTTTCAAAAAAAAAAAAAAAAATCCGTTAGAAATTCTGTTAAAATCTTGAAAATACCGAATGTAACCGTTATATTAGCGTCTATACGACGTCGTGGACCTGCATAGGCAACTTTTGTCATAACCCATTACAATAGTCAAATGCGAAACTTAAAAAACAATCGGTGAATAATGTAGCTTAAATCATAAAAACCCCGAGTATACAGAGGTACTATTATATGAGGAATATACCAAAACGAGGACCTGCACAGACAATTTTCAGTCATAGGCTGCAGTATCCATTATGAACTTCAAATACCAAAATTTGAAAACTTTTCGGTGAATAATGTCGCTTAAGTCACCGAAACTAGGGAGATACCATTATTTTGGGGATAGAGGAAGACGTGACCTGCACTGACAAATTTCTGCTTAGGCTGTGGTATCCATTACGAACTTTAAATACCAAATTTAAAAAAAATTCCGGTGAATAATGTCATTTAAATTCTGACTATCGGAAGGTAACGTTATATGGGGACCATACGAAAACGTGGACCTGCAGAGACAATTGTCTGTCATAGCCTGTAATATCCATTGCGAACTTCAAATACGAAATTTGAAACAATTCCAATGAATAATGTCACTAAAATCATCAAAATACGGAATATCGGGAGGTGCCGTTATATGCCTTCGAGTAGCAGGCGTGAACCTGAGCACACAATTTTCTGTCATAGGCTGTAGTATCCATTACGAACTTCAAATACCAAATTTGAAACAATTCCGGTAAATAACCTCGCTAAAATCATCAAAATACCGAATATCGGGAGAACCGTTATATGGGGGTTATACGAAGACGTGGAGCTGCACAGACAATTTTTGTCATAAGCTGTAGTATCCAAATTCGACTATCAAATTTGAAACAATTCCGGTGAATAATGTCGCTAAAATAATCAAAATACCGAATATCGGGAGGTACCGTTATATGGGGGCTGTACGAAGACGTGGACCTGCACATACAATTTTCTGTCTAAGAATGTAGTATCCATTACGAACTTCAAATCTGAAACAATTCCGGTGAATGGTGTAGCTAAAATCATCAAAATACCGAATATCAGGGGGTACCGTTATATGGAGGCTATACGAAAACGTGGATCTGCACAGACAGTCTTCTGTCACAGACTGTAGTATCAATTACGAACTTCAAATGCCAAATTTGAAACAATTCCGGTGAATAATGTAGCTAAAATCATCAAAATACCAAATATCGGGGGGAAGCGTTATATGAGGGCTATACGAAGACGTATTATCTATTGCGAACTTCAAATACCAAATTTGATACAATTCCGGTGAATAATGCCACTAAAATCATCAAAATACGGAATATCGGGAGGTGCCGTTATATGGGACCTATACGAAGACGTGAACCTCCAAAGACAATTTTCTGTCTTAGGCTGTAGTACGCATTACGAACTTCAAATACCAAATTTGAGACAATTCCGGTGAATAATGTCGATAAAATCATCAAAATACGGAATATCGGGAGGTGCCGTTATATGGGGGCTATATCAAAACGTGGACCTACATCGCCTATTTTCAATACCAAAAGTCCTGCAGACATAACATACATTTGAGTAAAATTCTATCAACCTACTTCATTTTGTTCGGAAGCTAGAGTGATTTCCACAGACGGACGGACATCGCTAAGTCGACATAGAATTTTATGCTGATCAACGATATATTTCGAGGTGTTACAAACGGAATGACATACATAATATACCTCTATACTATGGTGGAGGGTATAAAAAAAAAACAATTTCGAATCGAAACATTCTTCGACCATTTCACATTGGAAATCAATGACAAACCATTTTACCTGCGTCTTCCAACCTTCCAGTGCCTCCAAGAACTTTAAGTATGTTTGTGGTACAATTGTGAATTTGGATGACGTATGTGTTCGATGTGTCGTTGCCATGTTTAAATGCCTCAAGTTAAACTTGAGCCATTCAGACAACGCTCTCTCGGAACATGGACGTGATTGGCGCCAAGGCGCTTAGTTCGCAAACAACCAACCTCCACATTGGCAAGGTATGTTATGAGCAGTTTTTTTTTATTTGAAGGGAACCTAAGGTATGCTCCAATGTTCCACATCAGCAGCAGCAGCAGCACAACCACCACAAACTATTGACACTTCAACATGCTACAAATGTCAATATCATGTGTCAATGTGACACTTAAGTAGTTGTGGCTCATAAACGCAACAACGAGTCCGGCTGACATTTGACTTAATTTTTGTTTTCAGTAATTTAAATTCAAATGAGGTTTCTTGCCTACTTCAAACACGCTTGGCTGTGTTACAATTTCCATGATCGCCAATGTGACTGGTTGGCTGACTGGCAGGCTGGCAGGCAGGTTGGTTGGTTACTTGTCGACAATTAAGAGGTGATTGTTGTGAAAATTAAACTGACTCATTTATTGAGATATTTGCATTTTTAACCAAGTATTTTCAGGCAGGCCACCGTTGGTCTGTCAAACCATTTGGATGTTGCAATCAAGTTGTACCACACCATTCCGAATATCAGGCGCAATTTGTAATTTGTACTGCGACAAATTGGAATATATTTGGGTATACATGAAAATAATTAGATTTTATTGATTTCGAATATACAGTTACAGGACCTGTGTTGTAATCTTCGAGAAAATGTAAACCTTTGTAAGGGAAGAGATTTTTAAAAGATTTTCTGTAAGTAAAAAATGCACAAAGTACAGGGTGAAATGCAAAAACTGCAACCAACTTCAGACTACTGTCATTTCTAAGCCACTCATCCGACAGCTGTTAAAATTATTCCACTGATAGCTCATTATATTGTTTACATGCGTACAAAATCATTTTGGTGAGAATTTTCCAGAAAAAAAGTTATTCGTGATGAAATTCAGACGTGGCAGGGTGATTTCTTTATGTTTGGCTTGAAAACCACAAGTGGCTACCGTTAGAGCACTCCAGCATTTAAATGTGAATAAATCTTTTGTGTCTCGTACTATCATTCGTTGCCGTGATACTGGTAGCGTAGCCGTAGACGTGGGTCAAGGAAGTGAACGGAAGAAAACAGCAACGTCAGCAGAAATGGTTCGAAAAGTAAAGGAGCGACTTGATCGAAACCCGCGTCGCAGTGACCGAAAAATGGCTCGTGAGTTGAACATACGCAATATTCCATTCGGCAAATATTGAAAAATGAGCTTGGGGTAAAGCCATTGAAATTCCAAAAAGTGCAAGAACTTACACCGCAACAGAAAGAAAATAAACTCAAAGCAGCTAAAGAGTTGCTTCGCTTGGCCGAAAGTGGTGAACTACCGAATTTGGTTTTTTCAGATGAGAAAATATTCGTTCTCCAGCAGTTTGTAAACAAACAAAATGATCGTGTTTATTTGCTAAAGAGGTCAGCGGAAAATGTGCACCTTCGGGTGGCCACCAGAACTCAAGCGCCGGCCATGGTGATGGTGTGGGCCGCCATAACAACCGATGGTCGCTTTTCGCTCGTATTAATCGGCATCAGAATAAATGCCGAATATTATCACGAAAATATTCTGGAGGATGTATTGAAGCTTTGGCCACGCAATCATTTTGGCAGCAGACTTTGGACATTCGCCATCGCGCACGCGCCACCCAAGAATGGTAACAAACATTTCCAGTGCACAATGGTCACCAAAATCTCCGGATACCAATCCGTTGGACTATTGTGTCTGGAGCATTTTAGAAAGCAAGGTTGGCACTAAAAAATACTAAAGTGTCGATCACCTCAAGCAAACACTTCGCCAGGAATGGAGCAACATTTGATGCTATTTCCGAATTTTTTTCCTTTTTTCAATGAAATTAAAAAAATGTAAAAATTATTGTTTTTGACTTTGTTGCAGTTTTTTTTATCTACCCTGTAGCCCCCACATATAAAGGTACCTTCGGTATTTTGATGATTTTAGCGACATTATTCATCGGAATTGTTTCAAAATTGGTATTTGAAGTTCGTAATGGATACTACAGTCTATGACAGAAAATTGTCTGTGCAGGTCTACGCCTTTGTTTAGCCCCCCATATAGGTACCTTCCGATTTCCCGCATTTTGTTGATTTTAGCGACATTACTCACCGGAATTTTTTCATATACTGTATTTGAAGTTCGTAATGGATACTACATCCTAAGACCGAAAATTGTCTCTGCAGGTCTATGCCTTCGAATAGCCCCCATATAACGGTCCCTCCCGATATTCGGCATTATAATGATTTTTGCGACATTATTTACCGAAATTGTTTCAAATTTGGTATTTGAAGTTCGTATTGGAGACAACAGCCTATGACAGAAAATTGTCTGTGCAGGTCCACGCCTTCTTATAGCCCTCATATAACGGTACCTCCCTACCCTATATTTGGTATTTTGATGATTTTAGCGACATTATTCATCGGAATTGTTTTAAATTTGGTATTTGAAGTTCAAAATGGATTCTGCAGCCTTAGGCAGAAAATTACCTGTCCAGGTCCATGTTTTAGTATAGTCCCCATATAAAAGTACCTCCCGATATGCGGTATTTTGTTGGTTTTAGCGAAATTATTCACCGGAATTGTTTCAACTTTCGTAATGGATACTTCAGCCTAAGGCATAAAATTGTCTATGAAAATTGCCAAATTTCCAAAATATTTAGAATATAGTTTTGAAATTTGGCAGGGATCTATGAATAACATCCATTTGGAAAGCACCTCCATCTAAATATCAAATTTCAGAATTGTATTCTCATCTCTCACCCAACACCAAATATAGTACCCATGAACGACAACCCAAATATCAAAATGTAGTTTTCAAGCACTATCTTTTCACTCAATACAAAATCCATATTGTACCAAATTTAGTACAATTATGTATTACAACCTTTTGTACATCTATCGTGCACTTTATCACAGACCCTCATGCTAAATTTCAGAATCCAAGTGCCATTCCGAATTCTAGTAACCTCTGATGTTACGAAGTGAATGAGAATTATATGTTGTGTGGTTAGCGTTAATAGTGTTTGGAACGTGTGCACAATTGCACAAAAAATGCATTGCCGTTTTGGTTCATAAGAGGGCCGTAGCTATCGGGCAGGGATGCAATTGGTGTTTTTATATGTACGTGACATTTACCATGACCAAAGGCCACGAGGAATCCAAATTCGTTTAGAAAATGAAAACTGATGCATTCTCTTTATTTGTGGGTCATTTGACATCATTTTTCTAAGAAATAAATTTTTTGAAACTCAAGGAATGGCACACTTTATGATCCGCCAATTGTTATTTTCATATGGCAGAATTCTTGGAAATTTTCAAAAAGAAAAAAGAAATTATTGCAATGATCTCAGTTTCTTTGAAAAAAATATCATTTAAATATTTTCCATTGCATATTTTTTTTTTCTAAATTAAAAAAAAACTATAAATTTCCATCAGTTCAAGGCAGTTATTGTTTTAAGTTTGTTGTTCTTTTTTTTTTTGCAATTATTTCTCATGCATCCATATGTGGGATTTATATTCATCGGTGTAGTATAATAACTTTCATCAAGCTGTCAAAAATAATCAATAATTCAAAATCCGTTCAACAACATATGATTGCAGTTGGCATGTCGATGATGATGACGATGAATAATGCATGGAATAGCCCACATTAAAAATTTTGCCCAAACACTCCCATATTCGGTGAGTAATGAAAGGCAAAAAAAGGCCTTGCAGATAATATTAGAATTCATGTGGATCATTAGTGACAATAAATCATAACAATATCAGCAGCGGTTACTGTTTTAACTAGCTTCGGTGGGGATGTATTTTAGACGATAGCTACCTGAAAACAAAAATTACAAATTTACGTATTGACAGCTTACGTTTTGTTTTCCGATTGATATGCAATTAGCGAATGAGATTTGGAGAGAGGTAAAATATTTAAATTTTTGAAAATGGTCCCCAAAACGAAATATGCAATACATTAGTAAAACCACATAGTTCAGGGAGGTCTAAATAGTATTTCAAATGAATGGAGAATTTAACATGATGGGATTTTTGCATTTTAAGAACTCAATTCATAATACCTAAAACCCCAGTTCATAAGCGAAAGAGAGGGAGAGAGAGGGAGAACTGAAATAACCTGAAGAGCTCGATTACACTGTGCAATGCAAACAAAATAAGTACAGGAGTTTTTGAATTTCGGAACTCAGTTCAGAAAGTACGAAAAGTACGAAAAGGTATTAAATTTCGTATTTGAAAACGGATAAAGGTAAAACCTTGAAATTTGTGATGAGAATTAAGTTCAGGAAGAAGAGTCTAAGAACTGTACTAATTGGTACTTAATTTGGTACAATTTGATTTCCAATGAACGGATAGAGCCGATCGTTTGGCCACCAGATACAGCAAAGTGTAAATAATCGCTGACTTGTTTCGCAAGTTATAACAGATAAAATTATTGAAAATTGTAACCTCTTTGTGGGTGAGATATCAGAAGGGGTTCGCAGATATATACATATCATCTTAATAACAGATCTCGTGTTAGCAAAAATATTTGTATGTGTGGAATATGAAGGGAGTTGGATGCTTATTTCGCTTTCGTTTTTTCAAAATTTTAAACCTCATGTGGGGCAGGTTTCAGAAGAAATGATCCGATCTCTACCATTCTTATAACAGATCTTGTGTTGATGGAAATACTGAGATGTGCCAAGTCCAAATTGAATCGGAATCGCGTTTCATGAGCTTCATGGATATTCAAAATGTTGACCCTTTGTGGGGAAGGTACGAGGAGGAGTGGACCGATATATGCAGATGTTGTGTTAGTGGAAAAAAATGGAATGAGTGAAAAATGAAAAGAAGCGGATAATATTGAGATGTGCCAAGTCGAAAAGAATCGGATGTTAATTTTGCTTTTTATGAGCTTCATGGACATTGAAAATTTTGACCCCTTGTGGGGAAGGTACCAGAAGTAGTAGACCGAAAATATTGTGATCATAGTTTAAAAGAGTTATAATTATTCAAAATGTTGACCGTTTGTAGGGGAGGTACACCCCCTGACCTAGCACTGCCGCAAACATTAGGAATTGAAAAGTTGGAGCAAAATCGGAATAACTTTTCTCCATCTGTGCAGTTATTTTTGGTCGTTTTGGCCGCATCAATACCCTCTCCCTATCATACCTTCTCTACTTATACATGAGATGAAAAAACTGTAAACGACTTTAGACTGCTGTCATTTCTCAGCCACTCGTCCGACAGCGGTTCAAATTATTCCAGTGACAGCTCATTATATTGTTTACAAGCGTACAAAAGCATTTTGGTGAGAATTTTCCAGAAAAAAGTTATTCGTAATGGAACTCAAGCGTGATATTGGGATTTCATTATATTTGGCTGGAAAACCACAAGTGGTTATGGCTAGAGCACTCCAGCATTTAAATGTGAATAAATCTTATGTGTCTCCTTCCATCGCTCTTTACCGTGATACTGGTAGTGTAGCCCGACGCCAAGGAAGTGGACGGAAGAAAACAGCAACATCAACAGAAATGGTTCGAAATATAAAGAAGCGACTTGATCGAAACCCGCGTCGCAGTGGCCGAAAATGGCTCGTGAGGTGAAAATACCGCAATATTCCATTCCGCAAATATTGAAAAATGAGCTCGGGGTAAAGCCATTGAAATTCCAAAAAGTGCAAGAACTTACACCGCAACAGAAAGAAAATAGACTCAAAAGAGCTAAAGAGTTGCTTCGCTTGGCCGAAAGTGATGAACTGCCGAATTTGGTTTTCTCCGATGAGAAAATATTCGTTGTCCAGCAGTTTGTAAACAAACAAAATGATAGTGTGATCGGCGCTTGTCAAAGAGGTCAGCTGAAAATGTGCACCTTCAGTTGGCCACCAAAAATCAAGCGCCTGCCATGGTGATGGTGTGGGCCGCCATAACAGCCGATGGTCGCTCTCCGCTCGACCGCGGCATCAGAATAAATGCCAAATATTATCGCGAACATATTCTGAAGGGTGTATTAAAGCCTTGGGCACGCAAACATTTTGGCCGCAGATCTTGGACATTCCAACAGGACTCAGCACCATCGGACTCAGCACGCGCCACCAAAGAATGGTTACAAAATGAGGTTCCTCGCTTCATTTCCAGCGCACAATGGTCACCAAAATCTCCGGATACTAATCCGTTGGACTATTGTGTCTAGCATATTTTGGAAAGCAAGGTTGACACTAAAAAATACCAAAGTGTCGATCACCTGAAGCAAGCGCTTCGCCGGGAATGGGCCAAAATACCGCAGAGCAACATTCGGGCAGCGTGTGACGGTTTCATTGGCAGTTTGAAGGCCATAATTCGTGTCAAAGATGACCAATTCGAACAAATCTAAAATTATTCTAAAATTTGATGCTATTTTCTAAATTTTTTGCTTTGCTTTTCGGTTGGGGGTATTAGCAATGAAGCAAATATTAGAATTTTTAAAGTTGGAGCAAAATCGGCTTATCCTTTCTCTTTCTGTGCAGAAAAATATTCTTTAGTGTGGTAGGTACCAGAAGGATTGGACCGATATTGCCCATCTCCGAACTCGATTTAAGTTTAGTAATTATATTACGATGCACCAAGTTTGGACCACAGCGGGTACTCCCTTCGAGAGTTATCGTGCGCACCAGCCAGAAGACTGATAGATGGACAGACATCGACTCCAAATATCCTGAAACGGATTTTGTCCAAAGATACGTAGGGTCTAAAAAAAGTTATTTCGATGAAGACCGTTTTGGCCGTATCAAAAGACAAACACCCTCTCTACTTATAGGACTAAGGCTGTAAAAAATGTGTTATAAGTGTCAATTTTTCTGGGGTATGGTTGCAATATGAATGTGGCTTTTGAAGTATGTACCAAAAAGTACGATAAGTGCCAATTTATATTTAATTTGGTATTTGGGGAATAGACCTAAAATTCTGAAATTTGGAATGAAACTCATTGATGTTGTGTAGAATAGATGGACCAAATTTACTAACAATACGTATACTTAAATGCGCAAAATTTCGTACCATTTGAAAAAAACAAAACGTCAAATCTAACACTTTTTGTAGATTACATTTTGTTTTATATTCCCCGTACTAAAATTAAATGTTTCATCCACCAAAAAAGCGCTTAATTATAGACAACATTAGAGAAGTTAAACAGCTATTATATTCACTATTTTATGACAAACCATTAATTAACCAATTAAAGAAATGCCATAAAAAAGAGCTGCTGGCGTCTGCCACACCAAAAATAAATAAAAAATAAAAAACGAAAATTGTTTTAAAATACACGATCACTATCTGGGTTTACACCCAAACACAAAATGTAATCCAAAACGATCACGTGTTGAAAGGCCATATTAAATTTGAGAAACTACAACGACGACAACAATGAAATTGACACTGCAACAACAACAGCGACACCGACAATGGAGTGTCATTTTTTGAGCAACAATAAATGTCTTTAATGTTGTCAAGCGGCGATGTTCCATTAAGAAAAGTTGTCAAATTTTTATGTCTTTTCAATAGCCGCATTTTGGGTGATGTGCGTGAAGAAGAGATCACCGCTGCGGTCAATTTTTATTACAGCCAATAAAATCGAGGTAAATGATGATGGCTTTTTCGAAATAAGTTTTGCTGGAAAGCAAGAGAAGAGGTCTAAGGTGAGACTGAGTACACAAACTGTTGCTGCCTCAAAGGCTTCAGAATGAAAGCAAGTGAGAGAATGGAAAACTGTTATTATTTCTAAGGAATTGTTGGAAAAGTTGAGAAAATGGATAAACTCTCTCACATTGGTTTTGTCTAATTTTTCTTTCGACTTAATTTAGTCCTGCGCCAAAAGAGATAATGATTTCCAAAAAAAAAAAAGATTTACACCCCACGTTGGGTGCCAAATCTAAATATTTTTTGTTATTCAAAGATTCGTTGCCAATCGCTTGTAATAATATTTTAAACATTTTTATAAATGCTCATTTCTTTATGAAAACCATTTCCAGCTGTAATTTAATCGTGCCACACGTTGGGCGCCAAAAATGAATATTTTGTATATTATACCTATAATTTTGAATTTTTTGAGTGAGACTCAATCTTGGGCGGGACAAGCCTGGTTTTTCTTTTCGAAATACGTCCCATACGGGTACGAAAAGTACTAAAAGGTACTAATTATTGTACCGATCCTATTGAACAATTGCGACATACTAGAGCTCTGATATTTTGTAAATAGATTTGTCAAATTAGTAGTATAGTCATATAAAACGCCAAATCCAAATGATTTTATAATTTAATGATTTGTTGCCAATCGCCCGTAATAATATTTGGAACATCTTTACAGAAACTCATTTCTTTATGATAACGATTTCCATCACTAATTTTTTATACCAGACGTTGGGCGCTAAAAATGAATATTTTGTATAATATAGCTAGAATCCTAAAATTTATACTAAGACTCAATCCTGGGGCGTAAGTTCGAGATAAGGGTGAGTTTTTTTTTCGAAATAATTCCTATAAGGATTGAAAAATGCTAGAGCTCAGATATGTTGTAGATAGGTTTATCAAATTCGTAATATATTCATATACAACCTTTGCACCGTTTCATTTACATCCCATTTTCGCCAAACGCCAAATTTGTTAAAAATTTGTTGCCAATCGCCCCTAATAATTTTTTAAACATCTTTATAGATACTCATTTCTTTATGCTAATCATTTTCAGCAGTAATTTTATTTATGCCACACGTTGGGCGCCAAAAATTAATTCAAGGGAATTTAAGGGTGAGATGAAAAAACTGCAACCAATTTCAAACTGGTGTCATTACTAAGCCACTCGTCCGACAGCTGTTCAAATTATTCAACTGACAGCTCATTATATTCTTTACAAGCGTATTTTGGCGCATTTTCGTGAGAATTTTCCAGAAAAAAAGTTATTCGTGATGGAATTCAAGTGTGATAGTGTGATTTCTTTATATTTGGCGGGAAAACGACAAGTTGCTATCGTTAGAACACTCCAGCATTTAAATGTGAATAAATCTTATCATCGTTCGTTACCGTGATACTGGTAGCGTAGCCCGACGTCAAGGAAGTGGACGGAAGAAAACAACAACATCAGCAGAAATGGTTCGAAAAGTAAAGAAGCGACTTGATCGAAACTAGCATCGCAGTAGCCGAAAAATGGCTCGTGAGCTGAACATATCCCAATATTCCATTCGGCAAATATTGAAAAATGAGCTCAGGGTAAAGCTATTGAAATTCCAAAAAGCGCAAGAACTTACACTGAAACAAAAAGAAAGTAGACTCTAAGGAGCTAAAGAGTTGCTTCGCTTGGCTGAAAGTGGTGAACTGCTGAATTTGGTTTTCTCCGATGAGAAAACATTCGTTGTCCAGCAGTTTGTAAACGAACAAAATGATGGTGTTCACTTGCCAAAAAGGTGCACCTTCGTTCGCGCTCCGCTCGTATTTATCGACCGTGGCATCAGAATAAATGACGAATATTATCGCTAAAATATTCTGGAGGGTGTATTAAAGCCTTGGGCACGCAAACATTTTGGCCGCAGAACTTGGACATTCCAACAGGACTCAGCACCATTGCTGAGTGCGCGCCTCTCAAGAGTGTTTAAAAAATGAGGTTTCAGCGCACAATGGCCACCAAAATCTCCGGATACCAATCCGTTGAACTATTGTATCTGGAATATTTTGGAAAGCAAGGTTGGCACTGAAAAATACGAAAGTGTCGATCACCTCAAGCAAGCGCTTCGCCGGGAAAGGGCCAAAATACCGCAGAGCAACATTTCGGCAGCGTGTGACGGTTTCATTGGCCGTTTGAAGGCCATAATTCGTACCAAAGGTGACAATTTCGAACAAATCTAAACTTATTCTAAAATTTGATGCTATTTCCGACATTTTTTGCTTTCATTCAATAAAATTTGAAAAAAAAAATGTAAAAATTATGACGCTTGACTTTGTTGCAGATTTTTTATCTGACCCTGTATAAGTGAAAATTAATTCTAGGTTTCAACAAAATTCTCCCAGAAAACATCAAAAAATATATATTTTTTCTTGTTTTTTTTTTCATGAACTTTACCTTGTCTTTTTTCGAATTGAGGCAGGAAAGTAACATAAAATTACAATTAAGAAAGAAAGTGTCAGAAGAAGAAATGTTCTATACAATATTTCACTATTAATCTTGAAATAAACCATATACCTAGGTTTAATAGTTTTTAAGAAAATTGCATTCGAAATTTAAAAAAATATAATTGAAAACAAAGAAAAGCCTATTTCCATTTGATATCATAAAAATATTTGCAAAAAAAGCAGACATCGTTCCTTTTTCCATTTGAGGCATGAAAGTAACACAAAATTACAATTTAGGCAGAAAGTGTCAAGGGAAGATATATTCTATTTAAGATTTCACTATTAATCGCAGAATAAATCATATATCTAAGTGGAATAGTTTTTAAGAATATTGCATTCGAAATTTACAAATAGTAAGAGATAATTATACGCTTACTTTTTTTTCCTGCTAATTTTAGACATTTCGAACCTAAGTCAAAATCTCCCTAATTCTTCATTTCTTGGGGAGAGTGTCAAATGAAGAAATATTCTAGATCCAATTTCATTGTGAGTCTCTGAACAGAAGAAATTCGTATTTAAAATGTAACACGAAAAAAACATCATAAATTTCACCAAAACCTTAAACCCTACACTTAATATTATTTTACGCGCATACGGGCTTTCAGGAATACATTAATAACCATTAGGAAGTCATTTAGGTTTCTGAAGGCTTCCATTAAAAGTAAAAAAAAATCGGTTTTTTATTTATTTCCAATACAAATGTGTGCGGTCTACCTAAATCTCACCCAAAAAATATTCCAATAAAAATCGAAAATCATCCATACCAAATGTACCTAAAAATGTTTGTATGTTTTATTAGCTTTTTTTCGGTTTGTTTATTTTGGTTTTTCTTCTCTATAAAGCTAAACATGTCTACCCGTTCCCTAAAAAATTGAAAAAAAAAATTAATATGGCGACCTCTAAACACCGTTTATTTATTGACATCGAAACATATTTGTTTATTTTTCATTTCTCCCTTTTCATTTTCATGCAGCTGACGATGGCTCAGTATTTCTTAGAAATTTCGATTTTTTCATAACCAAACCGCGCACATCCACGATGGTAGGTCCTTCAAAAGCAAAAAATGCCATTAATTTGTTTGTGAAGTTATTTATTGGGATTTTTTGTAGGTTTGCTTTTTGCTGCAACTTCAAGGTTAAACGCAAACTTTTAACTGAAAACGAAATGATATCATCATCATCGAGCAGTGCATGGCGGAAAAGGCGGTTTTATTTTTGAAGAAGAAGAAAATTTGTTAAGGCATACATATGTATATGTATATGCACATGACAATATGTATGTCTGTACGTTATCTGGCGGTATATTTTATGCACATGCCAATTCTTTGTATCAACAAACCCAATATACGGTGGTAAGTGCAAACATTTGTTGTATAAATAAATGGAATATATATCACACGTGATAGCACTGAGCTGCAAAAATGGAGTGTTGACATATGAATGTTTTTTAGTTCCTCGAATTTGTTTAACAGATTTTTAATTTAATTCTCAGATATATTGTGATTTCAGAAGACAGCAGCTGCAGAAAATCAGTCACGAAATTCAGTTTGTTTGAGGTAGATTTTTTTCTTTGAGTTTTTTATTTTAATAGGCAGAGTATACTATAAAATTGATATGTTAAGAATATTTTGGGTCGTTTTTTGTTGCATCCCACGTTGGGCGCCGACATTGAAAACTTTTATAAAATGTCAGAGAATTGTGCACAACTTCAGATATATATTATTTAAGACATCTATCTGGATAATTATGCCCATCCACAACCATTTCCCACTGATATTTTATATGCATGCCACATTGGGCGCCATATTTAAACCGTTTATTAATCAAATGTTTTTTTCGATTATTTGAAAAAAATACGTAATTTGCTAATACAAATTCCTCTTGAGTCACATCTACCGTCTCCTATTTCTAACTACAATGTGAAATGTTGCCCCCATATTGGGCGCCAATCTTCAAACCTCAAGTTTTGGTCATTATACTGTTGTTTGCGCACCTAAACAAGTATGTTTCAGAAAATTTACAAATATAAAAATGTCATACCCTTTTCGAGCAACTCCCCACTTAAGGCGCCACGCCTGAGTCTTTTATGATTAGTTTAAACAAAAATTAAAAGCTGTATAAGCCGAATAAGGCATTAAAAGGTAATGTAAACACTCTACGAACTGTATTATTAGTAGGTGGAAAAAAGTGGGATTTTCTTAAAAAATAAAAAAAAAGAAACTGACTTACTTTTCTCATTACCAAATAATGAGTAACTGATATTAATTATTTACTTGATTTTTTTTTTTCAAAAAAAAAAAATCCTCAAACGAAAATGGTGGTTTTTAATTATGATTAACGTGGACTTTTTAATTATATTTCTTCAAAGGACTATCTGGAACCTTTTCAAAGGACATTCATGAACTTTAATATTTCTTAAAGGAATGGTTCTTCGACTTTTCCAAAGACAGTTTTTGAAAGGAAAATCGAGATTTTTTAAATGATAATTTTTCGAAGGACTAACGCGGATTATTTAAACATATTAAAAAAACAAGTAAAAAAGCTGTAAGTTCGGCCCGGCCGAACTTTGAATACCCTCCACCATTTGCAACGAATTTGGCAAGGGTCAATACGACGAAGTGGACCTGCATAGCCAACTTTTGTCATAAGCCATTACAATATTCAAATGCGAAACATGAAAAAACCCTTTATATGGAGACTATACCAAAACGTGGAACTGCATACAGGGCTATACGAAGACGTGGACCTGAACAGACATTTTTCTGCCTTAGGCTGTAGTATCGATTATGAACTTCAAATGCCAAATTTGAAACAATTCCGAAGAATAATGTCCTTAAAATCATCAAAATACCGAATATCGGGAGGAACCGTTATATGGGGGCCATATGAAGACGTGGAGCTACACGTAAAATTTTCTGCCATAGGCTGTAGTATCCATCACGAACTTCAAATGCCAAATTTGAAACAATTAATCATCAAAGTACCGAATATCGGGAGGTACCATTATATGGGGCTAAACCAAAACGTGGACCTACATGGCCCATTTTCAATACCAAAAGTCCTGCAGACATAATATACATTTGAGTAAAATTTTATCAATCTACTTCATTTTGTTCGGAAGGTAGAGTGATTTCAGTCGTATAGAATAGCATTCTGCTATTCTATACGAATAGCATATTCTGCTATTCTATACGAATAGCATATTCTGCTATTCTATACGAATAGCATATTCTGCTATTCTATACGAATAGCATATTTTGCTATTCTCTACGAATAGCATGTTATTCTGCTATTCTATACGAATAGCATGCTATTCTGCTATTCTATACGAATAGCATGCTATTCTGCTATTCTATACGAATAGCATGCTATTCTGCTATTCTATACGGATAGCATATTCTGCTATTCTATACGGATAGCATATTCTGCTATTCTATACGAATAGCATATTCTGCTATTCTACACGAATAGCATATTCTGCTATTCTATACGAATAGCATATTCTGCTATTTTATACGAATAGCATATTCTGCTATTCTATACGAATAGCATGCTATTCTGCTATTCTATACGAATAGCATATTCTGCTATTCTATACGAATAGCATATTCTGCTATTCTATACGAATAGCATATTCTGCTATTCTATACGAATAGCATATTCTGCTATTCTATACGATTAACATATTCTGCTATTCTATACGAATAGCATATTCTGCTATTCTATACGAGAATAGCATATTCTGCTATTCTATACGAATAGCATATTCTGCTATTCTATACGAGAATAGCATATTCTGCTATTCTATACGAGAATAGCATATTCTGCTATTCTATACGAGAATAGCATATTCTGCTATTCTATACGAATAGCATATTCTGCTATTCTATACGAATAGCATGCTTTTCTGCTATTCTATACGAATAGCATATTCTGCTATTCTATACGAATAGCATATTCTGCTGCTATTATATACGAATAGCATATTCTGCTGCTATTCTATACGAATAGCATATTCTGCTGCTATTCTATACGAATAGCATATTCTGCTGCTATTCTATACGAATAGCATATTCTGCTGCTATTCTATACGAATAGCATATTCTGCTATTCTATACGAATAGCATATTCTGCTATTCTACAAGAATGGCATACTGCTATGGTATGAGAATAGGATTCAGCTAATTTAGGAGAATAGGGTTTTGCTATTCCATGAGAATAACATTCGTCCCTCACATGCGTAATATGCACTCCCCAACAACGATATTTGATAAAGGGCATCAGATAATGCTCAAAAATACCTCTGCCAAATTTTATTGAGATCGGATCAAATTTTTATATAGCTTCAATATTCATCTTCATCCGATTTCGCTGTTATCGTTTACCATTTATGTAGTATAGCCCAAATTGAATAGATTTGGTACTAGAGTTACAAAAGCCTCCTTCAAATTTTTTAAAAATCGATTCAGAGTTGGATATATGTAGTTTCCAATTTGTGACTACTCTGAAGCCATGATACGCATTCAAATAATGTTCATAGTTGGTATGATCTACAGGGTTGCCCATATTCGACGGACCCATCTGGCAACGCCATAACTATTGACAGAGATGTCACATCGCTTAATGACATACCGCGTTTGAAGCGTCAGTTCAAGCAGATTTTTACCATGAACCAATACACGCCACGCGAGCGCTCTGAAATATTTGAAATTTACAAGAAGTCAACTGTGAAAACTCAATGTGCTTTTAAAAGATTAAAAAATGTGAGAAGTGCGCCTTCTAAGAACACCATTAAGCGTTTATACGAAACATTTTCGACCGGTAAGGCTCATTCTAATCCGAAGAGGCCATATAAAAGTCGACCAAGGCGATCGGCAGAGAATATCGCTGCCGTACGAGCCAGTGTTGAGAGGTCCCCAAGAACATCCCAACAACGCCGTTCTCAGCAGTTGGGCATGGCTCGGTCCACTTTACAACGGATTATTCGCATTGATTTGCATTTGTTCCCGTACAAAATTCAATTGACGCAAAGAATGTTGCCTGCGTACAAGCCTCGTCGATTGGAATGGGACAAAAGGGCCCAAAGGTCCGTCGAATATGGGGAACCCTGTACCTCACATAAATTCCCAATATAAACGTTTTTGTAACGGGAGCTCTACTAAACACACATAGTGGTGTAGGGTATCATATGGTAAGCCCCGTCCGACTTTTGACCATTCCTTAATGGTTAAGAATATTTTTATAATTTTATAATTATGTGATATAATAACACAAAAGTGAATAGTTGCATTAATTACCTGGACTTTCCACACCTATAATGGCATCCGAATCCTCTATAAAATTGCAGCAATTTGAAGGGAATATTAAAAAACATTTAAATTCTTTTATTAATATTTCAAATAAAAGGCATTGCATTTACAAAAAAAATGTGCCAAGTGAAAATGTTACCCAAAAGAAATGTAAAACAAAAAAAATATTGAAAACAGCAAAGAATTTGTAATTGAAAGCAGAGAAAACAACTCATTTTCAAGTGTGACTAACTAATAACGAATGGCTGTCTGTCCGACTGACTAATCAAGAAATACTAATTTGTCTATGACAAATTAAAAAAACAAAGAGAAAAAAATGAAAATTAACGATGTATAGCAGCAATTGTTATTAATATTTATTACGAAATTCACTATTTATATCATTGAACTAATGTAATAAATGACTGACTAAATGAATGAGCGAATAGGTGGATGTACGGCACGGTTAAAAAGATAGACGTTTGGACGTTTCTGAGTATCTGTGTTTTGAGAAAATGAAAAAAAAAAAACTATTCAAATATTTCAAGTAAAATCAAAAGTGTGTTGTTTTGCTTTGTTTTTTTTTTTTTTTTTTCAAAATATGCACAAATTGCATTTCTGTTTCTTATGTCAGTGGAATAAGAACACATTTTTGAATATCAAAAAAATATTTCAAAAATTCTTTGAAAATCTACACAGCGCCGCCAAATTTCAAAGTCAATGTATTTTTGGGGCAAGAAACAGTTGTGGTGGAGTAATGTAGCAGATAAATGTTATAAACGAAATAGTTTTCGTGCGGAAGACAAGAAGGTCTTCTTATTACAGACCAAATAATCTGAGAAGATCAGAAAGTTTCTTTTTCATTGAAGATGAGATCCTTTAATAGATGAGTGGGAGGGGTTCTCATGGAATCCTAGAAGGTCTTCCCTTAGTAGAGAGGAAAGTCTTCTAATAAAAAAACAAAGAGTATTTTCTTTGAAGTTCAGAGTATCATGAAAACCATGATGACTTTTCTTTAGAAAGAAAGAAAGTCTTCCCTTAGAATACCAAAAGGCCTAGCCTTTAAATACCAACATGTTCTCTTTTTCAACATTTTTAATTCGTCCTAGAAATGTCTTCTCCCACAATAATTTTTATACCTTCAACCAAATGGCTATGGAGGGTATATATCATTTGATAGGCCCAAAACGAGTCTCATCGAAAGAACGGTTACAGGCCTTAGGTCTCTTTGAACCAAATCCGTTTGGAGTCGATTTGGCCCAAAATTGGTACATCGTAATATTATTATCAAACTTAGATCGTGTTTGGAGATGGGAAAAACCGATCCACTCCTTCTTGTACCTCCCACAAATAAGGTCGAAATTTTCAAAAAAAAAAAAATACTGCACAGTCTTTGGTGCAGTCCATCATGTACCTCCCCCATAAAGGGTAATAATAATTACAGCTCTTATTAAATGTGAAATAAAAAATAAAAACAAGTAAAAAACAGCTAAGTTCGGCCGGGCCGAAATTTTAATACCCACCACCATTCGAAAGGAACTTGAAAAATTCAAAAAAAAAAAAAAAAAAATAATAATAATAATTCCGATAAATAAAGTGGCTAAAATCAAGAAAATACCGAATATCGGGAGATTCCGTTGTTTGGGGGCTATACGACGACCTGGATCTGCACATGAACTTTTTTGCCATAGGTTGTAGCACCTATTAAGATTTTCCAATACGACATTTGAAACGATTCTGGTCAATAATGTTGCCGAAATCCTCAAAATACCTAATATCAGGCTATATGAATACGATGACCTGCATACAAAAAAGTTTGTCATAGACTGTAGTACCCATTACGAACTTCAAATGCGAAATTTGGAATAGTTCCGATAAATAATGTCGCTAAAATCATAAATGTAACGAATAACGGGAGGTACGTTGCAGGGAAGCTATACGAAGACCTGGACTTGCATACGAATTTTTTTGCCTTAGGTTGTAGCACCTATTAAGATTTTCCAATCCTCAAAATACCAAAATACCTAATATCCTCAAAATACCTAATATCAGGAGGTACCGTTATATAGGGACTTCACGAAGACGTGGACCTGCTTACGAAATTGTTTTGTCATAGGCTGTAGTACCCTTTACGAACTTCAAATGCTAAATTTTAAATAGTTCCGATAAATAATTTCGCTAAAATCATCAAAATACAGAATATCGGGAGGTACCGTTATATGGGGGCTAAACGAAGACCTGAACCTGCACACGAAATTTTTTTCCATAGGTTGTAGGACTTATTAAGGTCTTCTAATACGGCATTTGACACGATTCTGGTAAATAATGTTGCTGAAATCATCAAAATACCGACTATCGGGAGGTACCATTATACGGGGGCTTCACGAAGACGTGCACCGGTTTACGACATTTTTTGTCATAGGCTTTAGTACCCATTAAGAGCTTCAAATACGAAATTTGAAATAGTTCCGATAAATAATGTCGCTAAAATCATAAATGTAACGAATAATGGGAGGTACGTTATAGGGAAGCTATACGAAGACCTGGACCTGCACACGAAATTTTTTGCCCTAGGTTGTAGCACCTATTAAGATCTTCCAATATGGCATTTGACACGATTCTGGTAAATAATGTTGCTAAAATCATAAAAGTAACGAATATCGGGAGGTACCATTATACGGAGGCTTCACGAAGACGTGGACCTGAAATTTTTTGTCATAGGCTGTAGTACCCATTACGAACTTTAAATACGAAATTTGAAATAATTTCGATAAATAAAGACGCTAAAATCATGAAAATACCGAATATCGGGAGATACCGTTGTTTGGGGGGCTATACGAAGACCTGGACATGCACACAAAATTTTTTGCTATAGGTTGTAGCACCTATTAATATCTTCCAATACGAAATTTGAAACGATTCTGGTGAATAATGATGCAGAATTCAAATGCAAATCAATGCGAATAATTCGTTGTAAAGTGGATCGAGCCATGCCCAACTACTGAGAACGGCGTTTTTGGGATGTTCTTAGGGACCTCTCAACGCTGGCTCGTACGGCAGCGATATTCTCGGCCGATCGCCTTGGTCGACTTTTATATGGCCTCTTCGGATTAGAAAGAACCTTACCAGTCGAAAATTTTTCGTATAAACGCTTAATGGTGTTCTTAGAAGGTGCACTTCTCACATTTTTTTTTTTTTTCACAATTGACTTCTTCTGTTAAATGTAAATTTCAACTATTTCAGAGCGCTCGCGTGGCGTGTATTGGTTCATGGTAAAAATCTGCTTGGACTGACGCTTCAAACGCGGTATGTCATTAAGCGATGTGACATCTCTGTTAAAAGTTATGGCATTGCCAGATGGGTCCGTCGAATATGAGCAACCCTGTATATATACTTTGTAGAGTCTATTATGAATATTTCGTATCACCATATTCTGATTAACCCACAGTCTGGTGTGAAGATGAAATATATATATGTCCACTCCTTCTGTTATCTCCCCCACAAAGGGTCACAATTTTGAATATTCATGAAGCTCATAAAACGCAAAATTAACACCCGATTCCATTCAGACTTGACACATCTCAATATTTCTATCAAAACAATATCTCTTACAAAGGTTGTAGAGTTAGGACCATTTCTTCCGGTACCTCTCCCACATAGGGTTCAAGATTTTGAAAAATAAAACGATCAAAGAAATAAACATCCAAATCTAAAATTTTAAACACACAACAATTTTTGCTAACACAAGATCGGTTGAGAAGATAATATCTATCTGCGAACCTCTTCCGATACCTCACCCACAAAAGCAGACAATTTTCAAAACTTTGATCTGTCATAACTTGCCAAACAAGTCAGCTATTATTTACAACTTGCTATATCCTGGGATGAATACAAAATTTATGACTGCGCATAAAATTGGATACAAATGTTCGATTTTCTTGTAAATTTGCCCATAACAATAGTTTTATCTGTATTAGATAGAGTATGAAAATGGACTACTTCGGTCGACTATATCTGGAACCTCACGCACATTTTAACATTTACCAGAAATTATCACATATTTCATATGAAGTGAAGGAAGTAGTCGATATACTCCAAACCTGGCACGTCGCCATATTTATTTCATATTTATTTAGGTCCAATACGAAATGGACAATATTGACCCATTCCTTCGGAACCTACTCCATAGAGGGTCAACAGTTTGAATAATCATAACAGAAGTCAAATATATATTTAAGTAATCGAACATTGGCTGAGGGTACACATCTGTCGCCAAACCGACTGATAATTTTTTAAACTGGTTTAGAACACAAGGAAGTCTTTCCTTAGGATACCAATATGTCTAGCCTTAGTAGACCAACATTTTATCTTTCCACCCTTCCTAATGACACCAAGAAATGTATTCTCGAAGAATCTTGTTTCATTCTCCTAAAATCATTTTAAATATGTTCCCCTGATGAAATTCGCTGCATTGCTCCAACCCAGATGCATATTTGTTTTCGCTGCCACTGCATTACATTCTTGTGTCTCATTCACTTTTCGAAAAAAAAGTGGGTGGGTGTTTCGGAGCAGGTTCATTTGATTTCAAAATATGTGTGTAGTTGTTTTTTCTATTTTTTTTTTTATTTTTCATGAAAACAATTTTTGGTGTCTGGTTTGTTTAACATTTGCTCTGATGGCAAATGACGTTGAATAGCATTCAAAGAAGAAAAAACAACAAACTACAATAAAGAAAAATAGTGCAACACATTTTGACTTTGAAATAATTTTCAAATACATTTCCCTCCCCCCTTTCCCTGTTTGCCACCTATTCGAAAAATTAGGCCGAATTGTGGAAAGATGAATGGATAATCTTTGAAATAAGCCTATTTGAATTGGCCGATGAGATTGACATCTGTTTTATATGATGGGTGGGTGGGCAATGACGTAGAAAAGCTGCATTCCCAAATGATAACAACAACAATAATGAAAAATTCAAAAAATATAAAAAAGAATATTATTTGGTATGAAAAGAAGTGAAGAAATTTGAAATAAAGCTGCAATGAATGCAATTCGAAGCAAACATGTTTGGAAGGCGGCAAAACAAAATAATGGAATATTGGCCCAGGCAGGAAGGTGGCAGCCAACCGCAGCAGTGGTGGCGGTGTTGGTGTCAGGGTATTTTTTTATTTTTTTTTTTTTTGTTTATTGGCTGCCACCTCAATGGCCGGAAAAATGTGGGCAGGTAAGACACACAATGTGCGCACATTTATTAAAATTTTTATGCGTTTGTTTTTTTTTAATTTTAGGTGCAACTAAAACATTTCGTAAAAAAACAATTGTTCGTTGCTTGAAAAAAAAATAATTAAAGAAAATATTCATCAACAAACCCCCAGACCACTTTGAGAACAAAATTTGTTTATTTTTTTAAGCAAATATTTTCTAAATAATTTCTCGTAAATTTTCCATAGGTAAAAAAATTGACCGCTACTACACATTTAATTCGAATTAATATTCGATACTTTTAAATTAAAATACCACAATTCCATATGTATTTCGAGGAGTATATATGTAATTCATAACATTTCAATTGTGCCATTTTATATGTATTGTGCATCAAATGCGTAATATCTGTCCAAATCAGATAAATTTTAGCACACACAACCAACTTTAGTCCAGAAGTATACCAAGTTCAGTCCAGGAGTATATCTGGCAATTTTACTGAATATTGGTTCAGATTTAGATATAGTTTCCAAATATGGGTTTATGCATTAAATGCTTAATATCAATCCGAATCGGATGGAATACAGGACCATGCTAAGCTGAAACATGTGTGCCAATTGTGGTGAATATCGGTTAATAAATATAGCTCCAATACATATCTTTATCTAACGTCAACTTTATTTTGCACCAAATACGAAAATACAAGCCCAAATTGAATGGATTTTGACACATACGACTGAATTCAGCCTAGAAAAATATGGGGTAAAATTTAATGAAAATCGGTTCAGCTATATACATATTTCACTCAATTTTGGATTTAAGTCCCTCACATCCGTAAAGAACTATATTTGATGTCGGCATTCAGATACAGCATAGAAATACCTCTGCTAAATTCTATAGGGATCGATTCAGATTTGGATATAGCTTCCATAAATATGTGCATCCGATTTAATATGATGGATTTTGGTGAAAATTGGTTCAGATGCAAATGCTATTTATGCTAAATATTTATATTAACAATTTTGAGGGGTACCAGAAGGTGGGAGAAAGATGTTTGTCATTTCCACACCTGATGTTGTGTTGGAAGATACGTTGCAATATGTATAATTTACAGGGAATCGGATACTTACTTCGAATTAAATGAGCGCTTCGTTATTTGAAAGGAACCAGATGCTTTTTTATACCCTCCACAATAGTAGGAAGGGTCTGTGCATCTGTGGAAATCACTCCGAACGGGACGAAGTAGATTGATAAAATTTTACTCAAATGAATACTATGTCTGTAGGTCTATTGTTATTGAAAATGGGCCATGTAGGTCCACGTTTTGGTACCTCCTCCCCCATATAATGGCACCTCCTTATTTTTGGTTATTTAAGCGGCATTATTCGCCGGAAATGTTTAAAATTTGGTATTTCAAATTCAAAATGGATGCTACAGTCTATGACGGAAAATTGTCCGTGCAGGTCCACGCCTTCGTATAGCCTCCATCTTATGGCAACTCCCCATTTTCGGTATTTCGGTGATTTAAGCGGCATTATTCACAGGAAATGTTTCAAATTTAATATTTGAAGTTCCTACTGGGTACTACAGCCTATGGCAGAAAATTGTCTGTGCAGGTCCACGTCTTCGTATAGCCCCCATATAATGGTACCTGGCATTTTCATTATTTTAGCGACATTATTCATCGGAATTATTTCAAATTTGGTATTTGAAGTTCGTAATAGATAACACAGCCTAAGACAGAAAATTGTCTGTGCAGGTCCACGTCTTCGTATAGCCCCCACTAACGGAAATATTATGATTAGCAATGTTTGATGATCCTTTCGTCTTTTATACGGTAAATTATTTTTCTCAGAAAAGGTACAAGAACAAGTAGACCTATATAGCAAACCTCAGAACTCGATCTAAGTTTGATAATAAAATTATATTTTACCAAGTTTGAACCAAATAGGACACTCGCTTCGAGAGTTGTAGTGCTCAGTGGCCAGGGAGGTAGACAACCCTACGTCCTAAAACGAATTTGGTCCAAAGAGTTCTAGGGTCTAAACCGTTATTTTAATGAGACACGCAACATAGCTGAAGGCGTAATAATTTTTAGAGACACAAACTAGAGAATATCGGTCGGTTTTGTCGACAGAAATAAATTTTGACTTGCGTTATGATTATTTAAATGATCAACGGAAGGTGCCGAAGGCATAGGTCAATATTTGACTATACGACTCTTCCTTCAGTCTATATGAGATAAGTGATATTTTTTGGAAAATGTTAAAATGTGTGTGAAATTCCAGATATTGTGGACCGATGTCTTCCACTATACGAATAAAAATAATTTCAATTTTATGCGAATAGGTGCTAATCAAAATTTTAACCTGTTATGAATAAGGAACCAGAAGGAGTTAACATCAGATCTCTGGTTGAGATAAATATTTTTATTTCTGAAAATTGTGACCCTTTGTGGGGAGGCACCAGAATGAGTGGACCACACCAGACCTTGGTTTAATAAAAATATAATGATGTTTGTAACTTGAAGACAATCGGATTCTTACATCACATTTTATAAGATTCCACATTTTGACCCTTTGCGTGGGAGGTACTTCATGGAGTGGACCGATGTTATCCATTCCCGCCCGACATAGCACTGATGCAATTATTAGGATTTTGGTGCAAAATTTCTGTGCAGTAGCATATTTGTTTGTAAATTTCGACCTTTTGTGGGGGAGGTACCAGAAGGAGTGGTTTGTTAATAATGTCATTTATTTTAAATTGTCCTAAAACTTCCCAAAAGTGGTCTAGAGTATTAAAAAAATTAAAAATTTTAAAAATTATAAAAATTGTAAATATTTTGATTGAAATCTTACCTTCATTCACATAACCTCCCTCCATGGTGCCAAACGTGTACAACTTGCTGCTTTTAGTATTTAACTCGAGCGAAGAACCGACGAATTTCCTTTGGTGAAATTCGGAAAATTTCTAATTTCTTTGTATGATTTTTTTTGATTGCTTTTTTACCAATTTATAATACTTTTTTTAAATATTGACAAAAAATAGATATTGATTTTAAATTCACTTTAAAATTTACATTTGTCTTCTAAGCACTCTGTAAAATAGGAAAATAACACCATTGAAAATAAAATTAAAAGAACAAAATATAAAAACAAATAATTAACAATAAATTGCACTATATTTTTAAAATATAACACTTGAAACTGGGCTCTCTTATTTTTGCTTTCAAAATTATAGCAACTTTAAGATTTCCCAATACGATTTTTTTTTAACGTTACTCCATATGGGCACAAACACACACGATTTCGAGCACTTCAAATTGAAATATATTCTGGGATTTAATTTCTCTCTTTGTTTTCAATCCTTAAACGATTCAACTTCGACAGATTTATATTTTCACTTGTATTTTATGTGTTGAAATTGCATAGTTTTGATATTTTTTTTTCTAGAGATTAAATTGGATTTCATTGGCGGATATTCAATGAAAGAAAAATCTTTGCCTTGTTGGGTTCAATTTGATTATATTTTTATGAGCCGTTATTGCCGTCATTTGCACTATTCTATACTTGCGGACAATTTCACAAAGTCAATATCATCCATTTTAATTCTCAAGGAGCTTTTCCTGTTCTCGTTTGGGTTTTTGTTTTTTTTTTTTTTTTTATTTAATTTGAAGTTATGAACCGTCGATTAAATTCTCAGCATTTATACCATTTACACTGTGGGCGCGAGAACTAATGGAGAAATCTGCAATGAGTCAAAAGAAAAGAAAATATATTTAGATAATATTCTTAAATTTTCTATAAAAAATAAAAAAGTAGAAAATAATTAATGTAAAAATATGTCTGTTAATACTGAATTTCCAGTATTCGGGGGCTAATTCTGTCATTAAGACCATATGGCTAAAATCGTCAAAATACCGAATCTGTTGAGGTACAATTATATGGGGGCTATACAAAAACGATGACCGATATAGTTCATCTTCAAATTTGTCCTGCCTGCAGACAAAAGACAACTTTGTGCCTCTTGCGTGAATACAACAGATGAATGGGTAACTCGACTTAGCATTTTTCGCTGATCACGAATATATAAACTTCGAGGGATCTAAAATTTCGATGAGTTACAAACGGAATCACAAACTTAATATGCTACAGGGTTGCCCATATTCGACGGACCTTTGGGCCCTTTGGGCCCATTCCAATCGACGAGGCTTGTCCGCAGGCAACATTCAAATGCAAATCAATGCGAATAATCCGTTGTAAAGTGGACCGAGCCAGTGGACATCTCTGTCAAAAGTTATGGCGTTGCCAGATGGCTCCGTCGAATATGGGCAACTCCGTATTACTATGTATGTTGGAGGGTGTAAAAAGGTTGAAAGTACCAGTGAGTTTGCCGATTATTTGCAAAGAAATTCTTGAAGAAGAATAAATAAAAAAATCTCTATTTCTCACCAAGAAATTTAATCAATGACATCATTTTTCTTCAGAAATCTCTTACAATATTCAGCAAGTGCTTGAAATATACTTTAAGAAATCGAAGATTGTCAAAATATAAGATTTTCGAATGAAAGGCAACACCAAGATCCTCAAACAAAAAGAAAAGTTAACAAGTAAAAGTCGGTTTGGCGATGTGCCAGGTTTGGATTATATTCGTAACTTCCTTCACTTTCACTTGGCATATATGATAATTTTTAGAAAATGCTAACATGTGCGTTAAGTACCAGATATAGTGGACCGAAGTTTTCCAATTTTATACTTCATCTAATACAGATAAAAATATTGGTATGGCCAAAATTGCAAGAAAATCGAACAGTTATATCCAATTTTATGCGAAATCATGAATTCCGAAAAATGCCATTTTAATCTACGATTTCTAGTTGAGAGAAATATTTAAATACAGCAATTTATAAAGAATCATTTGGCAAGTCATGACAGATTAAGCTATTGAAGATTGTGATCCTTTGTGGGTGAAGTACCAGAAGGGGCTAAAAATATATATCAACTTCACAACAGATCTTGAGTTAGCCCAAAAATTTATGTGTGTGAAATTTGAAGAGAGTTGGATGCTTATTTTGATTTTTTTGAGCGAAATCGGGAGCCCTATATGGTGGAGGTACCAAAAGAAATAGTCCGATCTCAACCATCTTCATATCTTGTGTTTACGAAAATATTGAAATGTGCCAAGTCTGAATGGAATCGGATGTTAATTTCACATTTTATGAGCTTCATGAACATTCAAAATTATTACCCTTTGTGAGAGCGGTACCATAAGGAGTATACCGATATGTCCCAGCTTCACAGCAGATCTTTTGTAGGTAAAAATAATGTGATGTGTGAAATATGAAGAGAACCGGATGCTTATTTCCGATTTTATGATCGTTTCGGTTATTTGAAATTTTGACCCAAAAGGAATATTTCGATCTCCACCATCTATACATCAGATCTTGTGTTGATTGAAATATTGAGATGTACCAAGTCTGAATGGAATCGGATGTTAATTTCGCGTTTTACGAACTTCATGGATATTAAAAATTTTGACCCTTTGTGGTGGAGGATGCAGATGGAGTGGACCGATATATTCCATCTTCAGGGGAGATCTTGTACTAGTAGAAATAATAGGTTGTGTGAAATATGAATAGAACCGGACGCTTATTTCGGATTTTATAATAGTTTTGGTTTTTCAAAACGTTGGCCTCTTATGGGGGAGGTAACATAAGAAATGGTCCGAGCTCTACCATCTTCATAACATATCTTGTGTTTATGGAAATATCGAAATATGCCAAGTCTGAATGTAAGCGGATGTTAATTCCGTGTTTTATGAGCTTCATGGATATTCAAAATTTTGACCCTTTGTGGGGGAGGTACCAGAAGGAATTGACCCATGTAGGGAAGATCTTTTTTTTAATTAAAAAAATGGGATGTGTGAAATATGAATAGAACCGGACGCTTATTTCGGATTTTATAATCGTTTTGGTTTTTCAAAACTTTGACCTTTTATGGGGGAGGTATCAGATGAAATGGACCGATCTCTACTATCTTTATAACAGATCTTGTGTTTATGGTAGTATTGAAATGTTCTAAGTCTGAATGGAACCGAATGTTAATTTCGCGTGTTATGAGCTTCATGAAAATTCAAAATTTCGACTTTTTGTGCCGGAGGTACTTGATGAAGTGGGCCGATATATTCCATCTTCACATCTGAGCTTGGGCTAATAAATATACTGTGATATGTGTAATATTAAGACAATCGGACTCTTACATCGCAATTTATAATAGTTATAATTATTAAAATTTTTGACCCTTTGTGGGGGAGGTAACAGAAGGAGTGGAGCGATATTATCCATTTTCGCCCCTATTATTACTGATGCGAATATAAAGATTTGCAAATTTGTAGCAAAATCACAATATCGTTTCTCTTTCTGTGCAGTAAAATATTTTCTTAAAAAATTTCGACCTTTTTTGGAGGATGTACCAGAAGGAGTGGACCGATATTGCCCATCTCCGAACTTTGATAATAATATTACGATGTACCAAGTTTGGATCAAATCGAATACTCACTTCGAGAGTAATCGTGCGCACCAGCCACACAGATAGACAGACGGAGGGACGGACATCGCTAGATCTACTCCAAAGTCCTGAAACGGATTTGATTCAAAGAGACCGAGGGTCTAAACCCGTTATTCCGATTAGGCACGTTTTATATATACCCTCTCTAGCCATATGGCTGAGGTTGCTGTAAGATTTCGACATTTGGGGACTTCTGGAAACTATATTAGAATTTAATGACAAATAAATTTGTGAGATATTTTGACTTTATCCGATCCCGTTTAAAGGAACTTTTTGATCATTCTATGAAAGAAACAAAAAAAACCCCTTTGATGACCCCAAAATTATTGAGGTCCTTGTATATCTAAAATTAAAGGATTCCAAGACATCTTAATCCGAAAATAAAAATGATGAAGAGATAGGAAAAAATCCTCGGTTACTTTGCCGAAAATGCCGATACTCGTGTCTTCTCGTATTAGCTTAGCATAACATACTGTCGTTTTCATTTTATTATGAAAAAATTTAATTTTGTCTTACATTTTATTATGCATTTCCAGATCCTAGTTTTTATTCATCCCTTGATATCGACATAACATAGTTTTTAAGTTGCATCACCTAATACCAAAAATTCCAATGGAAGTCCATGGAAATTACCAATGATACAATATTCAATTCTCATTTAAAACTGAGTGTGGTTTGTGTCATTACTACCACTTCCTACCAGTTCCTCATCTTGAACACATCTACATAGGAAATAAAAATTTCCATTCTAATACCTTCTGAATATACCTACTGATATTTTTTATAATTATTAATAAAGATATGCCTACATTTAAAAGAGATTACAATTTAACACCTAACTTTGTCGAGTACCACAGGCTGGAAAACATCCAACACGCATTGCTCACACACACACATACATACAAACCAACAATTTTGCGTAAATATTTAACTTTTAATTACCAAGAATTTACGTGTCGTCTAAACAAATGCGAATACTTAACGTTCACGTAGCTAAAAAAAAAACAAACTCAGGTCTATTTACCGAAAAGTGACTCAAAACAAGATAATTATGGGCCAGAGTTATGCGTGGAGCGGAACTGCTGCTGCTGACTATTTGTTAGTGTGTGCGTGTTAAACAGTTACACGGTAGGTATGTGACATTGCATAATAAATTTGCCATATTTGTCTTGGCAATTTCCGCGAAGAAGAATGGAAAGTACCCGGAGGCAACAATAATAAGTACATCTGCCTAGATGACACACATTGGGGAGATAATTGTGAGTCAGCATTGCGGTAAAATATGGGATTACAATTGTTTTTTATCAAATGTTGTGTTACGCTTTTTAGAAAATTGTTCTGAACAACAAAAGGAGTTTTGTTCTTTTCTCCACTATACATTCTATTTAAGATGGGTTTACAGATTTACTTATAGAAGACCTATGGATCTTGGTAAAGGAGATATGTAGATCTTCCCATATAGGGCCTGCAGATCTTCTCATAGAAGATCTGTAGATCTTTTCATCGAAGATCTGTAGACCTTTTCATCGAAGATCTGCAGATCTTCTCAAAGAAGATCAGTAGATCTTCTCATAGAAGATCTAATTATCCTCTTATAGAAGATAAGTTGATCTCCTTATAGAAGATCTGCATATCTGTAGATCTTCTCATTGAAGATCTGCAGATCTTCTCACAGAAGAACTGTAGATCTTCTCATAGAAGATCTGTCGATCTTCTCATAGAAGATCTGTAGATCTTCTCACAGAAGATCTGTAGATCTTCTCATAGAAGATCTGTAGATCTTCTCATAGAAGATCAGTAGATCTTCTCATAGAAGATCTGATTATCCTCTTATAGAAGATAAGTTGATCTCCTTATAGAAGATCTGCATATCTGTAGATCTTCTCATTGAAGATCTGCAGATCTTCTCACAGAAGAACTGTAGATCTTCTCATAGAAGATCTGTCGATCTTCTCATAGAAGATCTTCTCACAGAAGATCTGTAGATCTTCTCATAGAAGATCTGTAGGTCTTCTTATAGAAGATCTGTAGATCTTCTCATAGAAGATCTGTAGATCTTCGGATAGAAGACATGTAGATTTTCCCATGGAAGATCTGTAGATCTTCTCTTTGAAGATCTGAAGATCTTCTCAAAGAAGAACTGTAGATCTTCTCATAGAAGATCTGTAGATCTTCTCATAGAGGATCTGTAGATCTTCTCATAGAAGATCTGTAGATCTCATAGAAGATCTGTAGATCTTCTCATAGAAGATCTTCTCACAGAAGATCTGTAGATCTTCTCATAGAAGATCTGTAGATCTTTTCATAGAAGATCTGTAGATCTTCTCATAGAAGATCTGTAGATCTTCTCATAGAAGATCTGTAGATCTTCTCATAGGAGATCTGTAGATCTTCTCATAGAAGATCTGTAGATCTCCTCATAGAAGATCTGTAGATCTTCTCATAAAAGATCTATAGACCTTCTCATAGAAGATCTGTAGATCTTCTCATAGAGGATCTGTAGATCTTCTCATAGAAGATCTGTAGATCTTCTCATAGAAAATCTGTAGATCTTCTCATAGAAGATCTGTAGATCTTCTCATAGAAGATCTGTAGATCTTCTCATAGAGGATCTGTAGATCTTCTCATAGAAGATCTGTAGATCTTCTCATAGAAGATCTGTAGATCTTCTCATAGAAGATCTGTAGATCTTCTCATAGAAGATCTGTAGATCTTCTCATAGAAGATCTGTAGATCTTCTCATAGGAGATCTGTAGATCTTCTCATAGGAGATTTGTAGATCTTCTCATAGAAGATCTGTAGATTTTCGCATAGAAGACATGTAGATTTTCCCATGGAAGATCTGTAGATCTTCTCATAGGAGATCTGTAGATCTTCTCATAGAAGATCTGCAGATATTCTCATAGAAGATCTATAGAACTTCTCATAGAAGATCTATAGAACTTCTCATACAAGGTCTTCTAATAGAAGATCTGTAGATATTCTCATAGAAGATCTGTTGATTGTCCATTTCGTATCGGAAATAAATGAAGAATAAATGGACCGATCTCTAATATCTTTATAAAAGATCTTGTATTGATGAATATAGAGATGTACCAAATCTGAATGGAATCGGATGTTAATTTCGCGTCTTATGAGCTTCATGGATTATCAAAATTTTGACCCTTTGTGGGGGAGGTACCAGAAGGAGTGGACCATTATATCCCATCTTCACAGCAGATCTTGTGTTAATAGAAGTAATGGGATATGTGAAAGGACAACCGAATACTTATTTCGGATTTTATATTCGTTTTGGTTATTCAAAACTTTGACCGTTTGTAGGGGAGGTACCAGAAGGACTGAACAGATATATTCCATCTTCGCACCAGACCTTGGGTTAATAAAAATATGGTGATGTGTGTAACTTGAAAGCAATCAGACACTTACATCCCATTTTGTAAAAGTTATAATTGTACAAAAGGTTGACCCCTTGTTGCGGAGATACTTGATGGAGTGGACCGATATTGTCCTTTTTCGCAGATGACCTAGCAAATGTTCATTTTTTAATACATACCGAACTTTAATTCAAAATTTAGAATTTTCAAAAAAAAAATCTTTAGTTTTTTTTACAATTTTTATATTTTGGCACATTTAGATGATTCGATATGCAGATATGGAAATTTATTTCACATTTATTTTCATTAAGAATTATTTTCACAATATCACCATTTGGCTAAAAAAGAAACACATAAAACATATCTATTATTTAGATATTATTTACGAGCTTTTAATTTGTTGCTAAAGATCTGCCAGATATGAGCACAGATCAACACCCTGCGTCACTATCACAATTTTGAAAACATAAATTTTATTTATTTTTTTATTTCATTTATTTTTTTTTTTTTGGATCCCATTTTTTGGAAACAAACGAAGGACACCACAAAAAAAAAAAAACATTTTTTATTTCAATGTTAAAAAATAGGAAAACAGATTTAAATATCATAAACAAATCTCAGAATAAACAACAAAGAAAAAGTTTATTACCCCACAATCAAAAAAAATTATCCACACGAATAGAACTGCCCTTATTTACGCCTTCACCACGACAGCATGGTGTGAAACAAACGAAGCGCAACGAACGAGCAAACGATCAGAACAACAACTGGAACACCGTTACAAACCGAACCGTACCCGTCGCTATCTAATGCCCGATTAAAATGTTGCTACGGAATTTTGTGCCGGCTTTGTTGGCTGTCGGCCACCATGAGCAGAGCGATGAACAGCAACGCAGAAGAAGCTCTTCCGCATCTGTCAACCCTTTTTTCTTGGTTCTAGTCCAAGCGGAGAATTTGGCTGGTCTCATCACTCACTCTCGCTGGCATTAATTGCCGCTAATGTGAGCACTCTCACTCGTGACATATGCTAACAGTTTGTTCCGTTCATACTTCGTGTGTTCGTTTGTTCTTTCGTTCGCATGGATTCGGCAGTGTAATTAAATGTAAAAAGACAAAAAGTAATTGAAAACCTGTGGTGGGTTACAATGGCAAATAAAAATACGCTGCTCCAGCTGGGGATCCCAATCAGAAGCACTCGACTCTCCCAGCAGTGTGAATTTTAATGATCATTAAAGGGAGAATGAATCAATGAAAAAATAACCCAGCAAACAAAAAAGGAAGTAGTTAGGGGAACAATCAGAAGGGAAGAAGTCGGATAACTATCGGGATTTGTATCGAGAAATACATGAAATTATAGCTACCTGTGTTCCTTGTTCGATCATCTGATGCTACAACAGATATTTCGTATTGATTTCTGATGGAAACTTAATCCAACTGAAAGGAGTTCCGATACAGAATATCGGTGTATTGAAAGAGGGCGGGCAAGTTCGGCCCATTCCATTTAAAGTTCAAAGGACTAAATATGCCGAAGCATTTGTATCGGACTAATATTGCCCATTTGGTGCACAATTAATTTGAAATCGGATAAAGATATATATAGGAGCTTTATCCAAATCTGAAACGAGCTCGATAAAATTTGGCAAAGATATTTCTGAGCTGTATTTGATATATTTTCCTGAATATAGTTGTTACGGAGTGCATATTACGGTTGTGGGTAACAAATATAAAAAATCGGATGAACAATATATATGGGAGCTATAGCTATATCTGATCCGATCTTCACCAAATTTGACATACTAGCTTCTAGACTCAATTCGGTCGTAAGTGCCAAATTCCATCCCATTTGGACAAATATTAGACGTTTGGTGCACAATTAAAAGTAAATCGGACGAAGTTATATATGGGAGCTATATCCAAATCTGAACCGATCTCGATAAAATTTAGCAAATGTGTTTCTTAGCTATATTTGATATATTTCCCCAAATATTGTTGTTACAGAGTACATATTACGGCTGCGGAGGACAAAAATAACAAATCGGATGAACAATATATATGGGAGCTATAGCTATATCTGAACCGATTTGGCGTACTTATTTTCGGGTCCAATCTGATCGTACGTGCAAAATTCCATACTATTCGGACCAAGATTACACGTTTGGTGCACAATAAAAGGCAAATCGGACGAAGATATATACGGGAACTATATCTAAATTTTTACCGATTATCTCCAATTTCAATAGGGTTCGTCCTTGGGCCAAACAAATGATTTGTACAAAATTTCATCTGAATAGGAAAGACGGACGGACGGACATGCATAAATCGACTCAGAATGTGATTCTATGCAGATCATCAAAAGGAACTATGGGTCTATCTCGTTTGCTTTTGCCTGTTACAAACAAATTTCTATCAACAGGAGATCTCTTATGAAGATGGTAGAGATTGGTCTATTCATTCTGGTACCTCACCCACAAAGGGTTAAAGTTTAACCAAACCAATTATAAAATCCGAAATAAACATCCGCTTCTCGTCATATAGCACACATTTCATTATGTTCACCTGCTGTAAAGATGGGATATATCGATCCACTCCTTCTGGTACCTCCCCCTCAAAGGGTAAAAATGTTGAATATCCATGGGGCTCATAAAACACGAAATTAACATCCGATTCCATTCAGACTTGGTACATCACATTATTTTAACCAACACAACATCTGTTACAAATATAGCAGAGATCGGCCATTTCTTTTGATACCTCTCCCTCAAAAGCTTCAAGATTTTGAAAAACAAAACGCCCAAGGAAAGCGAAATATGCAGCCAACTCTCTTCACATTTCTCACATACAAACATTTTTATTAATACAAGATCTGTTGTGAAGATGATATCTATCTGAGAACCCCTTGTGGTACCTCACCCACAAAGGGTCACAATATTCAATACTTTTATCTGTCATAACTTGCGAAACAAGTCGGCGAAGCCTTACAACTTGCTATATCTAAATATTTCTCTCAACCAGAAACCTGGTATAAATATGGAATTTCTAATTTCGCATAAAATTGGATAAAAATGTTCGATGTTCTTGTAATTTTGCCCATACCAATACTTTTATCTGTATTAGATGAAGTATGAAAATGGACTACTTCAGTCGACTATATCTGGTACATCAGGAATATTTTATAATTTTCTAAAATTATCACATTGCTCATATAAAGTGAAGGAAGTTACCAATGTAGTACAAACCTGACACATAGCAATATTTAAATCATATTTATTTAGATCCGATACTAAAAGGAAAATATTGGCCCATTCCTTCAGAGCCTACTCCACAGAGGGTCAACAATTTGAATAATCATAACAGAAGTCAAAATATTTTTAAATAGTCGAACATTGGCTGAGGGTATATATCTATCGGCTAAGCCGAATGATACTTCTTAACTTGTTTTTAAATCAGTCAAGACATTTAAAGTATCAAACTTTCTTTCCGCCCATTTTTAAATTTTTATTAAAATTCAAGCTAAGATTACTTCGATTTCATACATTTTAGGAATATAATGTCTTCAGCAATGTTACTGCCAAAGGTCCTGTGAATATTTTTTGTTATAAATCAAAAGGGGATTTTGGGTCCGTTTCAAATCGTTCAAAAACTCCATTAAGATATGATGGTATCCGATCAAAATATTCCACAAAATTATTCGTCATAAAATTTTACTACAGTTTCCCGAATATGCCAAAACTCCAAAAATCGAAATAGTGTTACAAAATATCATTTTAGGGGGATGATGCAAAGACAAAAAATCGAAAAAAGACGATAAAAAATTATCCTGCAATTATTAATTATTTTCGCATTGTATTAGCCATATAGTTTCAAATATTTTCTCGATATATACAGAGAAAAGAGATTTCTTTTCTTTGGTGACTTATAATGAAATTTGATGCTAAATATTTTTGTATTCATCATCATCCTTCTAAAATGATGTTTTGTAGGAAAATTTTACATAAAATCACATAATATGTGGACTTGAAAAAAATGTTTTCTTTATATTTACGAATTTTTGGCGACTTCGACTTTCGACTGGGACAAATAATTTTTTAGAATATTATGACCTGCTATGATCCCATTTAAAGGGCGTTTTAATTATATTTTGAAAAAGAGACAAAAAGGCCCATCCAAAATCCATCGTTTTTATGATAGCAGAAAAATTGACAAACCAAAAAGTTGACATTTTGTTGAAGGCAAACATTTAGCCACCCGTCCTTTGCTTTCGACTACATTTCCCTACACCAGTGAAGTTACAAAAATTCCACACAATGTTTGTTGGGTAACATACACCCAAACATATGTGTACGTTTCGCCAAAGGAAGTGGGTGATTGCTAGCGAATGACAATTGTTTGTTTGTCTAAATTGATTCCGACATCGAAATTCATCAATGAATGAATGAATTTATTCTTGAATTGCCATTAATGTTACCCGCTAAAGCAGAAGTGTGCGACAATTTTCAAATCGATGGTAAATTTATTTTGGCTCTATGTATAAGAGAGGCTCTATAAGAGGGAGGGTAAGAACGGGTGTGTGTGTTTGCGGATGTTTGAGACAAAGTCATAAATAAAATCGGCAAATTTGAAATACAGAAAGCCCTTCCAAATATGGAATTAGAGTCGCTAGACTTTGAACTCTTTGGAAATTAAAAATTATTATTATTATTATTTTTTTTTTTTTTTGGAATAATGTGCCTTAGTCATATCCTTTGTTATGATGGAAATCAGCTCAGTTCCGATTAAGGCACTTATAAAATATAAATATCTATAAGTGCCATTAATTGTAAATATCCTACATAAATATCCAATAAAAAAATAATCCGATATAAATATAAAAAACAAGTTGAAAAGAATCAGTCGCTTTTGCCGACAGATGTATACCATCAGCCAATGTTAGATTATTTAAATATATTTTGACTTCTATTATGATAATTCAAATTTCTGATCCTCGAAGGAATGGGCCAATATTGTCCATTTTGTATAGGACTTAAATAAAAATGACAAAAATATTGCGATGTGCCAGGTTTGGACTATATCGACTATACCTTATATGAGATATATGATAATTTTTAGAAAATATTAAAATGTGCGTGACGTGTGGAACGAAGTATTTCATATTCATACTTCATCTAACACAGATAAAAATATTGGTATTGGCAAATTAACAGGAAAATCGAACACTTTTATCCAATTTTATGCGAAATAATATTTCCGATAAAATTCCTTATTCATTTCAGGTTTCCCGTTGAGAGAAACATTTAGTCGATAGATATTGTCCATCTCCGAACTCGATCTAAGTTTGATAATAATATTACGATACACCAAGTTTGGACCAAAGTCTCCCTCTGAGAGTTATCGTGCACACCTGCCAGACAGACGGACGGACGGACATAGCTAGATCGCCTCCAAATGTCCTGAAACGGATTTGGTCCAAAGAGTCCTATGGTGTAAAGCCGTTATTTCTATGAGGCACGTTTTGGCCGTATCAAATTAGATATGCCCTCTCTAGCCGTATAAAAAAATAACCCAAATAACGAAACTTCAAAACGCCGAAAATCGGGAGAACCCGCTATATGGGGTCTATATCAACTAGTTGACATGTAGCTAACCTACCGAGAATTCCAATTTTCAAGTTTTATCTAATTTGCTTAGAAATTGTTGCAGAAACCTTCAAAGGAGGTACCGTCATATGGGGGGCTATACCTAAACGTGGCCCAATATATAGACAATTTTCAATAGCAATCAGCCTGCATATAATATTGGCCTTACTGCCAAATTTCAAAGCTCTAAATTAAATAATATGAACTCTCGTAATTTCAACAGACAGAAGGACAAGACTAAATCGACTTAAAATTTTACGCCGATCAGGAATATGTCCGTCCGATTTCCGTCCGTCTGTGGAAATCACTCTAGCTTCCATGTTTAGGTGTAGCTTCCATATAACTGTACCTCCCAATTTTTTTTTTTTTTTTTTGATGATTTCAGCGACGTTATTCACCAAAATTGTTTCAAATTTCGTTTCGTAAGTTCGTAATGAATACTACAGCATGTGACAGAAAATTGGCTATACATGTCCACGTCCTCGTATAGTCCCTATGAAACCGTATCTCCCGATATTTGGTATTTTGATGATTTTAGCTACATTATTCGCCGGAATTGTTAAAATTTAGTATTTACTCTTCTAATAATGACTACTACAGCATGTGACAGAAAATAGCAGCGAAATTATTCTCCGGAATTGTTTCAAATTTCGTATTTGCAGTTCGTAATGGGCTATGACGGAAAATTGTATATACAGGTCCAGGCCTTGGTATAGCCCCAATATAACGGTAGCACCCAATATTCGGTATTTTTGTGATTTTAACAAAAATTTTAAGGGACTTTTTTTCTTGAAAATTTCCAAATTTGTCCCAAAATTCGGCCCGACCGAATTTATAGCCTTTATCCTTTTTCACATCTTAACATGATTTTCTAACATTGACCAAGCGGTTAGGTTCGATGATAGCCCATACGAAGAGAGAAGAGAGAGAGCCCATTTTAAGGGGAGAGAAAGAGAGTTCGGAGAGGGGAGGGAGAGAGAGTTTTGAGGAAAGAAGTAAGTGATTTCTCTGCAAGAGATATCTAGCTTCGATTGAGTTTAACCTAACGATTAATTTCCTCTCCTTTACATGCTGTATGACCACGGCCATGACTTGGGAGTTTTTATCATACTTCTTTGCTTCTTCATCATAAAGGCAATAGGTCAATGGGTCATTCGATTAAGTCGAAATAGAATTTCAAAATTATACTTCGCAATTTTTATGACAAAATTTCAAAACATTTAATTTTTCTTTTCAAAAAAAAGTGACAATAATTGATGTCCCAACTCTGACAATTTGACTGACTGATCGACTTCCACACAGCAAATGAAACGGAGGCAGACAGCGGAACTAATATTAATTGAAATAACAAATGATTGCAATGACAAAAACATATAAAGCTGTCTGGATTTGATCATCAATTTTGATGAGAACAACAATAATGATGATGATGATCATCATCACCGTCATTGGCATCGACATCATCATGATCATGATCATCACAGCCATCATTCGGAAGAATATTGCTCTTAGGTACACATATATCCAAAATGGTGTTGAAAGATGTCCCCATGAGTTTGTTTTTTGGTGGGTTCATAGAATCATGGCTAATGTTGAAGAGAGGAGGGGAGGGAGGGGAAAGAGGTCTGTCTACAATTGTTCTAAATTCGGCAATAAAAATAAATAATAGAGTAATTAAAAGAGTTGGGGACCAGTGGTAGCCGAAACATAGAGGGAGGTGGAAGGGGTAAATGCAAACAAATTCAATACGTCCATCCATCAATGTTCTTGTGAAAGAGTGTTCTATTGATTTGGCTTTGAACTTTTTTCTGTTGTTGGTGGACTCTACCCCCTCCTCTCCTGCTGAGCAGTGGTGAATGCATTTATTTCACAAAGAAAGGGAGGAAGGGTAATTTGTGATCACCCGTAATAAAGAAAGTGCGCGTGTGTGTGTCTGGGTGTTTATCAATAACCTTGGAAATTTATTAGGGGAAATTGTCTCTCCCTCTACAAACACTGCTGTGAACCGGGGTGGGGGGAGATGTTACAAGAAGTGAATCAAAGTAAATAAAAGGGTTCATTGTCATTCCCATTCAAAGGTCACAGCCGAAATAATGACAACGATGGAGGCAACTCCAATGATGATGATGATGGTAGTGATTATTCTGATCAAAAATAAAATCTGTTTTGTTCAGACCTTGAAATCAGTTTGCTACGATTTCGTATAGCTAAATAAAATTATTACCATTTCAATGCAATCAAATAACCATCATTATCAATTATTTAATAGTTATTTCAAATGAAAACAACAATTATATTCCAAGGGCCGACCATTGTTATGTAATTTATTATTTTTTATATTTTTTTCTTTCGCTGTTGTTGGTTAATATTTTGGGTAATAAAATATAACTAATTGTAAATTTTCATGTACTTTGATATCAAACCACAATACAATTGTGTTTTAATGGGAAATGTGATCTTCAATTGGACCACGCCATCACCGCCAACCACCATCATCATTGGCGTCCTCATCAATCATGGGATGGTTAATATTTGATGTAAAAGGCATGGGGGCTGTAGCATTGTTCTCAAACACCATCAAAAAATACTTTCCCTTTTTTCATATTTTATTATTATTATTTTTATTTCATAACTTGATCATATGATAAAGAAAAATGGATAATATTTATAGGGAGAAAAAAAATCTCAATTTTTTGGGTCAAAATAATGTCAGTTTTAATGGTTGTTCGATAATGGCTGGCGGCATGTGATGTCTTATTTGAAGCCACATGAAATTAATAACAAGCAACAAAGAACGATGCAATGGAAGGATATAAGGGAAACGTATTTGAGCAATTTTTTCTGAAACTTGGAAACTACCGATATTAATAACAACGTGCGGCACCGTTCAATTTTTATACCCTACAACACATAGGGGTAAGGATAATATGTCTTTATTTTGTAACACGGAGAAGGAAGCGAGATATATCCACTTTCTGAGTCGATTTATGCATGTCAACAAAATGCATATTGAGATAAAAATAGCCAAACAATACTTGTTTGGCCCAAGGAAGAACCCTATTGAAATTGGTGAGAATCGGTTCAAATTCAGATATAGCTCCCATTTAGTATATCTTCAAACGATTTCGGGTTATTTGTGCACCAAATTGCCAATATCAGTCCAAATGATCTGAATTTCGGCACATCCGACCGAATTCAGTCTAGAAACAAGTAAAAAATCTGTAAGTTCGGCCGGATCGAACTTTTAATACCCTCCACCATTTGGTACAAATTAGGCAATTTTCAAAAAAAAAAAATAAATAAATAAAATCCGTTTAAAATTCTGTTAAAATCTTACAAATACCGAATGCCTATACGACGACGTAGACCTGCATAGGCAACTCTTGTCATAAGTTATTACAGTATTTAAATGCGAATCTTGAAGAAAAATCTGTTTATAATGCAGCTAAAATCATCAAAATACCGTATATAGGGGGTACCGTTATATGGGGGCTATACGAAGGCGTGGACCTGCACAGACAATTTTCTGGCATGGGCTCAGGTATCCATTACGAACTTCACATGCGAAATTTGAAACAATCCCGGTAAATAATGTCGCCAAAATCATCAAAATACGGAATATCGGGGGGCACGGTATATGGGGGCCATACGAAGACGTGGACCTACATGGCCCATTTTCTGCTTTTTGCTGTAGTATCTATTACGAACTTCAAATACCAAATTTGAAACGATTCATGCAAATAATGTCGTTAAAATCATCAAAATACCGAATATCGGGGTGTACCGTTATATGGGGGCTATACGAAGACGTGGACCTGTACAGATAATTTTCTGTCTTAGGTTGTAGTATCCATTACGAACTTCAAATGCCAAATTGGAAACAATTCCGGTGAATTATGTCGCTATAATCATCAAAATACCGAATATCGGGAGGTACCGTTATGTGGGGGCTATATGACAACTTGGACCTACATGACCCATTTACGAACTTAACCTGCATACTGGCAAAATATACATGCGTGCAAAATTTTAGCCTTCTATCTCAATTTGTTCGAAAGATAGCGTGATTACAACAGACAGACAGATATGGCTTAATCGTCTTAGAATTTTATGCTGATCAAGAATATATATACTTTGTGGGGTCTTAAATGTGTATTTCGAGGAGTTACAAACGGAATGACAAACTTAATATACCCTCCATACTATGGTGGAGGATATAAAAAGGAAAGGAGTATCGACAGATTTATACCCTTAGCCTATGTTTAATTATAAGACTGATATATCGACGTGCCAGATTTGGACTACATAGACTACATGATATATGTGATAATTTTAGGAAAACAGTTGAAATCCGCGTAAGGTACCTGTATATGGCAGACCGAAGTAGTCCACTTCATCTAAAACTGATAAAAATATTGGGTTGGGCAAAATTGAAAGAGAATCTAACATGTATTTCCAATTTTACGGTTGATTACAATTTTAACTTTTTGTGGGGGAGATACAATAACAAGCTCACCGATATATTCCAGATCTTCGGATGAGAGAAATACTTAGATATATCAAGATTGAAAAGAATTACTGACTTCTTACGCCAGTTATGAGGGATATAATTTTTGAAAATTTTGCTCCGTTGTGGGGTAGGTGCCAGAAGCAGTGGTCTTATATATCCCTTATTTATACCAGATCTTGTGTTAATAAAAATATTGGGAATTATGAAATTTTAAGAGAATCAGTTGCTTTTTCCGCTTTTTATGAGATATATAATTAAAAAATTTTGAAAGGTACCAGAGGGAGTGGGCTGATATATCCCATCTACACACCAGATCTTGTGTTCATAGAAATAATTGGATGTGCCTAGTTTGAAAACAGTCAGATGCTCAGTTCGAATTTAATGATCGTAATGGGTTTTCAACATTTTGAACCTTTGTTGAGTAGGCATCAGGAGGCGTGGCCAATTCTATTCAATCTTCATACCAAATTTAGAGTTGGCAGAAATAATGGGCTATGCTAAATTTGAAGACAATGGGACTCTTATTTAACATTTCATAAGAGTTATTATTATTCCAAATTCCGACCCTTCCTAGCACTCATACATTTTTTGGGAAAGAGACCTGAAAAATTGGACTGATTTTGCCCATCTCCGACTTCGATCTAATTTTGGCAATAATATTTGAACCAAATCGAACACTCCATTCGAGAGTTATGGCGCGCACCAACCCGCCAAATAGACAGACGGAAATTGGAAATTTGGTCCAAAAAGGACCTATGGTCTAAATCCGCTATACAGGATGACATGAAAAAAACTGCAACCAACTTCAGACTCCTGTCATTTCTAAGCCACTCGTCCAATAGCTGTAGATATTATTTCAGTGACAGCTCATTATATTGTTGACAAGTGTACAAAAGCATTTTGATGAGAATTATTCGTGATGGAATTCAAGCGTGATAGTGTGATTTCTTTATATTTGGCTGAAAAACGACAAGTCGCTATCGTTAGAGCACCCCGGCATTTAAATGTGAATAAATCCTTTATGTCTCGTACCATCGCTCGTTACCGTGATTCTGATAGCGTAGCCCGACGTCAAGGAAGTGGACGAAAGAAAACAGCAATATCAGCAGATATGCTTCGAAAAGTAAAGAAGCGACTTGATCGAAATCCGCGTCGCAGTGGCCGAAAAATGGCTGAAATGGGCTGAACATATCGCAATACTCCATTCGGCATATATTGAAAAATGAGTTCAGGGTAAAGCCATTGAAATTCAAAAAAGAGCAAGAACTTACACCGCAACACAAAGAAAGTAGACTCAAAAGAGCTAAAGAGTTGGTTCGCTTGGCCGAATGTGGTGAACTGACGAATTTGGTCCTCTCCAATGAGAAAACATTCGTTGTCCAGCAGCTTGTAAACAAACTTGCCAAAGAGGTCAGCTGAAAATGTGCACCTTCGGTTAGCCACTAAAGCTCAATTTACTATTACTATTCGATGCAAACTTTCAAAGTGCCGATACATGTGTCATCTTTTTTTATACCCTCCACCATTCTATGGACCGTATATTAACTTTGTCATTCCGTTTGTAACACCTCGAAATATACATTATAGACCCCACAAAGTATATATATTCTGGATCAGCGTAAAATTCTAAGACGATCTAGCGATTTCCCTCTGTCTGTCTATCTGTGGAAATCACTCGAGCTTCCGAACGAAATGAAGTAGGTTGATAAAATTTAACTCAAATGTATATTATGTCTGCAGGACTTTTGGTATTGAAAATGGGTGATGTAGGTCCACGTATTGGTATAGCCCCCATATAATGGTACCGCCCTTTTTCGGCATTTTGGTGATTTAAGCGACATTATTCACCGGAAATTTTTGAAATTTGGTATTTAAAGTTCGTAGTAAATACTACAGCCGAAGACAGAAAATAGGCCATGTAAGCCCACATCTCCGTATAGACACCATATAACGGTACCTCCATATTTTCGGTATTTGGATGATTTTAGTGACATTATTTACCGGAATTTTTCTAATTTTGGTATTTGAAGTCCTTAACGGATGCTACAGCCAGCCAGATAGAAAATTGTCTGTGCAGGTCCACGTCTTCGTATAGCCCCCGTATAATGGTACCTCCCGATATTCGGTACTTTGATGATTTTAGCGACATTATTCACCGGAATTGTTTTAAATTTGGTATTTAAAATTCGTAAGGGATGCTAGAGCCTATGACAGAAAATTGTCTGTGCAAGTCCACGACTTCATATAGCCCCTATATATTGGTACCGCCCTATTTTCGGTATTTTGGTGATTTATGCGAAATTATTCACCAGAAATGTTTCAAGTTTGGTATTTAAAGTTCGTTCTAGATATTTCAGCCTTTGGCAGAAAATTGTTTGTGCAGGTCCACGTCTTCGTATAGCCCCCATATACCTCCAATATTCGGTATTTTAATGATTATAGCAACATTATTCATCGATTTTTTTAAGTTTCGCATTTGAATTTTCAACGGATTTTATTTTTTTGAAAAGTGAAAAATTCTGTCCAAATGGTAGAGGGTATTAAAAGTTCGACCCGGTCGAACTTACAACTTTTTTACTTGGTATCTCTACCTTCATAATCTGCTGGATTTTCCCCATAATTATTAAAAAATTGAATTTTGTTGCACAGTGTTATTATTAAGGTCATAGCTATTTTTTTTATGATCGAGAGAAATAGAATTTATATAATTCCAAATTAAACCTCAATAGTTGTGACATTCCAAAAAATAATCTTGTTCATCAAAACATTTGCCATATAAATATTTAATTATTTGATTGACTCGAATCATGCCATGCTAATTAGAAGAAATAATTTATAAATATTATGGATGCTTGTTAACGAGACATTAAACGTAATTGGATAATAAAACAAACTACAACAATAGCGGGGAAAATATGAGAATAATTAATATTCCGATTTTATTTATACTCTATGCCATAGGCCATGGCGAGGCTTTCAGTAATCAGGTAAACATTTTTGAAAATTTCCTGTTAAATTATCCTTCCAGAAAACCTGGTCCATTGAAATGAAATCGGTGGAGGTAACAACTTCCAATCCGGATCTAATGGATTTCAACGGTTTCAAAGTGAGTCGGGTGTCGCGTGGCCTCTATGCCCTGTCAGGAAACATTGTTTTGAATTTTGAAATCATTGAAGGAGATGCCAATGAGGTGGGGTTGTCTCTCGATTTATTTTTTTTTTTTTTTTAATAATTTCAATTTTGTATTTTTCAGATGGAAATAAACATGTATTACAGTTCCACTGGCAAGAACGACTATCGTGCTCTACCCTTTCGCATATATCGCCAACATGTCATTGATATTTTGAATTCGGTCTACAAAGAGGGTGCCATGGAGAATTTCGCCTCCTGTTCAAATCTACCACAATTCGAGGATAAATTTGAACCACCCCTCGTAAAGGATACCTATTACATGGACAAGTGTCAATTTGATGAATCCGGCTTTCCAAATCATGCCCAGGAGGGTTTCTATAAAATTGAGGTAATCGGTTATGGGGAAGTTGATTGGACAATGATACTGGTCTTTAAATTGGACGCTGATGTGTGAAATTGTGAAAAAAAGTAATACAATATATGAGAAATAATATCGAATATATATGTAAGGGTTTGAAAATCACCATATAAAGGATTTTTTGGCCCCGAACCCATTAGAAAGAATTATTTTTTAGCTGGGTCCAACATAACTGTTTACCGGATATGATTTTAGAATTTGTCATAAACTGTTTTTTTTTTTTTTTTTTTTTGGAGAATCAAAAGCCTTTGCCGGAATCCATGACCATTTTTTTCTGTTTTAAGAAATTTTATAAAGGTTTCCCTACTTGGTACTAATATTTTGGTTATAGGACATGCAAAGATGCCAAAAGTATTGGCTACATACTTGGTTGCCCCAAAACTGTTCGCTGGGTAGCTAAAGGTCTCAACATGTCTTACAATGTAATAACCACCCTTGATTCTCCTACTCCATTTGTAAGCTGCAAATGTTGATGTCACCACACAAAAAATTCGTCATAGGTCAGGTCGTCATTAGTAAACCTCATAAATTTTATGGCACCCTACATATTGTATATGCGATTGTGTGTGTAGGTATGTGTGTGTCATAGAAACATAAACTGAACTTGCTTTTTTTATCTGCACTTTGCAATCACCAACTTTTAACTGACCTGACCTTAAACTTTAATGCGATTGAACTTTGACATGCAGAGCACATAAAAAACGCAAACACACATTCATACAAAGAGAAATTTCTAGCTAATGGAGAATTTGTAAACTTACAAGCCAGTCATTGTTGTAAGCTCATTTGAGGTGGAGAAATTTTTACAAAACAAGTAAAAAAGCTGTAAGTTCGGCCGGATCGATCTTTGAATACCCTCCACCATTTGAAACGATTTTGGCAACTTCAAAAAAATAAAATCCGTTAAAATTCTGTTCAAATCTTATGAATACCGAATTTAGACGTTGTATTAGGGTCTATACGACGAACAGCCGATGGTCGCTCTCTGCTCGTATTAATCGACCGTTTGTTTGAAGGCCATAATTCGTGCTAAAGGTGACCAATTCGGACAAATCTAAAAATTTGATGCTATTTCCAAAATTTTCATTCAATAAAATTTAAAAAAAAAAAATAGAAATTATGACGATGGATTTTGTTACAGTTTTTTTATATATGATGTTTAGATGGCGCAACTGTCCAACTTTTGATATATGGTTTATTTGGAGATTTATAGTGAAAATTTTTGTAGAATAATTCTTCTTTTGACACATTCTGTCTAAAATGAATTTTTTTGTTATGTTTATGTTGTTCGACTCGAAAAGGGAGAAGCAAAAATTTATCAAAAAAAAAAAAAAAATGGAATTATTTTTTAGTTCGAAACGTTTTTGCGAAAGGAGGAAGTTAGGAATATATCTGGGAATAACTTCAAATATGACAGAGATTTGTAGACCTCAAAAATGGGTCTCTATGTGAAAGAAGCTGAAAAGTTTTCAAGACGAGAGGGGTGATTTTATTTTAACATTTAATAAACTGCGAAGTTTCTTCTTGGAAATTAAGGTATTTGAAATTTTTAATTAAAAGTTTAATATCTTCCAGAATTATATTTTGCTTGCATGAATTTTGCGTAACTGAAATAATTGCCCGCCATCTATATGTTAGTACAACATAATTTTAATGCCATCTAGATATTATATTTGTTCTGAATATTTAAGAAGATAAATGTATGGATAACATGTTAAAAAAATAATGTTATTCTTAATATATCAACTTAATGTGAGATTTGAGAATACATTGTATTATTTGATGTGTAGATGGCGTCAGATTAAGACTTTTTTCCAGAGATAAGAGAGGGTATGGGTATGATAAAATGCGTAAGTTGATTAAATCCGCCCACATATATTTTCAAGTATTCAAAAAGTTGAAAATTCCCACTTAATGAGAAACATAAGAATAAATTGAAATATGTGACGTATAGATGGCGTAACATATCGACAGTGTCCCAATAGTGTATAAACAGTGTACCTAGTAAATATCAGAGAACTTTTTACAATAAAATCGAATAATGTTAGATAGGAATTTATTTAATAGTAAACTTCAATCGTTAAATTTATGGACAGAATTGTAGACCAAAATAACGGATATTATATGAAACATATTGAAATTGAGCGATACAAGATATATTTTGAAGACCTCTCTAGTTGTTTTTTTTGAAATTCTGCTTGGGAAATTAGACGAGAGAGAAGTCTTTTCAGTCTGGCCACCAATAAGTTGCGATGATTTTCTTCTAAAAAAATTACGGTATTTTAAGGAAATCTTTCAAAACTTGTAGGCCCTGCCATCTACATATTACTATAACATAATTGTTAATACTATATTATGAAAATACATGGTTATAAATGACATATAGATGGCGCAACATTGAAAACATGTCCCAGTTTTTTTTTTAATTATATAACTAATAAATACTATAATAACGTTACTATAACATATATATTTATGTTATCCACGGGAACGATAAAACGTGTAATAAGATTTAATCCGCTTGCATTGTGTTTATGAAAACTAAAACTCTATTCAAAATATCGACTTACTGAGAAATATGAGAATACATTGTTATGTGTAGCGTGTAGATGGTGCTTTGTCATATTCCGAGCCCTTCAAACAATACGATTTAATCCAAGATGTTGCATTTTATTAACATCGTGTTCATATACCATCGTGTTGTATATAATTAAAAAAATCAAAAACTCAGAGTTTCTTTTGAGACAATTCTCAGATCACCAATATCGGACAAATTATTAAAAAGTGACTTTTAGATGGCGCATTAAACAGCGAGATTTTTAACTTTTTACTGTGCGTCTAAGTGTCATTCGTCTGCTTATTTTCTGTAATAAATTATGCCAACTAAGCTAATTGTTTTTCTGGATGTAAATTGAAGCATAAATCCACCTTGTTCCATTTACAATTTTAAAACATAGATTGCGTTCTTTGCTTTTCGGAAAAAATACAAGTTAGGGTAATAAGCTCCCATGTTCAACTTGCAATTTAAAAACAGAAGTATAGATGACATTTATAGTCCTGTAAGGAAGAGTTCCTTCCGGTCGCGCGGGATTAAGTTTGTCGAAGAACATTCATACTGAAGTGGCTAAGAGTGAAACAATTTTTTTACTCTTTCGTTAATTCCACCGAGTACAAATTAAAGTACTATACTTATATGAATTGCGACTGTAGCCGGGTACGACTTGATGCTCCGGTGGCTTACCGCTTGACTAATGGGTTTTGTCGTACGCGGTGTGATGGATGAGCTCGTTCGGAGAAATATTTCGATGGTACCTTGGTAAGGAAGAGTGTAAACCATCTTAAGGCCCAAAACGTATCTTAAATTCGTATGGTTTCTACGGTATAAATTTAAGATCCTTGAAGCCCCACGAAGGATTATCAAGCAAGTCGTAGAATTGCGTTCAATCACTCTTTCTATAAAAGACCCACGACGTCACTTTCGCTATTGAGATCACATTTTGGTTTGGCTTGAATTACAATAGTCTTTTTGCTGTTAATATCGAAGGCCCACAAAGGCACTTTGATTCGCTTTGAATCCAAAAACTTTTAAACTTTCAATATCAAAGGCACACAGTAAAAAGTTCAGCCACCTTCAATTTATATTTTTCTTTTCTTATGCTTACTAAAGCTTTGTTTGAAGAGGTATACAACGAGCTATACACTGGATTCCATGGCACCTAACAAGTCTAACTAACAAGCTGTCACTGATTTTGTCCTAATTTAACTCCTTTAGAGGATAAAAATACCTGTTTCAACCTGGAAATATAGACACATTTTTTATAACAAACCTAGTTTAAAAATAACCTCCAGGGACATTCTTTTCATAAATTTCATCGTTATTATCCAAAGAGGTATCAACTAACAATTTATTTAAAAAATCGTTTCTATTTGACTAATCAACACCATTGTCCATTCGGCTGGACCATAGCCACGCACCATAACTTTATAGAATCCCTCGACGACATAATTCGGAAATCCCGACTCATCAAACAGACATCTGTCCATGTAATAGGTATCCGATTTCAGTGGTGGTTCAAAGAACTTTTTGAATTGTGGAAGATTTGAACAATTTTTGAAATTTGCCATTGCAGCATCCTTGTAGAAGGTATTCAATATATTGAACAAATGGGTACGATAAATTTTCAATGGCAGAATTCGAAAATCGTTCATATTCTTGGCACTTCGGAAAAGTTGAACCTCGAGCTGGAGATGTGAAAAGAAGATTTCAAAAAGAAAGTAAATGAAGAAAAAATTATGAAAAATTAAACAAAATAAAGAAATCTTCTCTAAAGGGTCTTAATTTTAATTTTTTGGGCTTCTGCTGCCATAAACCATACCTCATTCGAATCGCCTTCGTTGATGTCGAAATTTAAAACAATTTTCCCAGACAAGGCATGCAGACCACGGCCCACACGTTCCGCCTTAAAGTCCATCATGTTCAATAACTCCGGATGCGAAGAATTCACCTCGACCTTTTTCAATTCAAAGGTCCAGTTTTTCTAAAGAATGTATAGGAATTGTGTTTTTAACTATAGGATTTCTGCAATTTTAAGTTGATTTTACCTCAAATATAGCTAATGCCGTTATCCCCACTAAGAAGGGCGAAAAATGCAATAATATTCTTGTAAATGCTATGAACTTCATTTTGAATAGTTGAAGGTTTCAATATTCATTCTCCACGAGTCGGTCATATTTATATTCTGTTAACTTGTGTTTTGCTATGACATGATGTAGTTTAACTAAACTATTTGAACAAATATTTTTTAATTGGTGGGGGATTTTAAATAATTATCCGATAATGTGACAACCCGACGATTTCAATTAAGATTGATATGAAAACATGCGAATTTGAGTTACATATATTACTACCTCTCATGAAATGCTTTCTACTAAAGCTAGTGGAAAGCAAAGTTCTCACTAATTAGGAAACACGTTTTCCTTATACAAGATTTATGATTGATTACAAATCTTGGGCCTCTGTGGAAGAAGAGTATATATAGGGTGAGTTGAAAAACTGCAACGAACTTCAGACTGCTGTCATTTCTAAGCCACTCGTCCGACAGCTGTTAAATTTATCCCAGTGATAGCTTATTATATTGTTTACAAGCGTACAAAAGCATTTTGGTGAGAATTTTCCTGAAAAAAGGCTATTCGTGATGGAATTCAAGCGTGATACTGTGATTTCTTTATATTTGTTTGAAAACCACAAGTGGCTATCGTTAGAACACTCCAGCATTTAAATGTGAATAAAACTTTTGTGTCTCGCACCATCGCTCGTTACCTTAACATCAGCAGAAATGGTTCGAAAAGTAAAGAAGCGACTTGATAGAAACTCAGCTTGTGAGCTGAACATATCGTAATATTCCATTCGGCAAATATTGAAACATGAGCTCGGTGTAAAGACATTGAAGTTCCAAAAAGTGCATGAACTTACACCGCAACAGAAAGAAAATAGACTCAAAAGAGCAGAATCGTTGCTTTGCTTGGCCGAAAGTGATGAACTACCGAATTTGGTTTTCTCCGATGAGAAAATATTCGTTGTCCAGCAGTTTGTAAACAGGCAAAATAATCCTGTTTACTTGCCAAAGAGGTCAGTCGAAAATGTGCACCTTCGGTTGGCCACCAGAACTCAAGCGCCGATCATGATGATGGTGTGGGCCGCCATAACAGCCGATGGTCGCTCTCCGCTCGTATAAATCGATCGTGGCATTAGAATAAATGCCAAATATTCTCGCGAAAATATTCTGGAGGGTGTACTAAATCCTTGGGCACGCAAACATTTGGCCGCAGACCTTAAACATTCCAACAGGACTCAACACCATCGCACTCAGCACGCTCCACCCAAGAATTATTACAAAATGAGGTTCCTCGTTTCATTTCCAGCGCAAAATGGCCATTAAAATCTCCGGATGCCAATCCGTTGGACTATTGTGTCTGGAGTATTTTGGAAAGCAGGGTTGGCCCTAAAAAAATACCAAAGTGTCGATTACCTCAAGCAAGCGCTTCGCCGGGAATATGCCAAAATACCGCAGAACAATATTCGGGCAGCGTGTGACGGTTTCATTGGTCGTTTGAAGGCCATAATTCGTGTCAAAGGTGAACGATTCGAACAAATCTAAATCTATTCCATTTGATGCTATTTCCGGCATTTGTTGTATATGGCGTTTGACTTTGTTGCAGTTTTTTCATCTTACCCTGTATGTTTCTGGTCAGCGTAAAATTCTAAGTCGATGTAGCAATGTCGAAAAAATTGAGATAGAAGGCTACAATTTTGCACACATGTGTATTTTGTCAGTAGGCTGGTTAAGGTCGAAAATGGGTCATGTCTGTCCACGTTTTAGTATAGCCCCCATATAATGGTATTTTTATAAACCAGAATTTTTTCAAATTTCGTATTTGAAGATGTTAATGGGGTACTAAAAGGTCCACATCTCGAATAGCCCCTATTAACGGTACCACCCAATATGTGGTATTTTTATGGCATTATAGATCGGAATTGTTTCAAGCTTTGTAATGTGCAGTACAACCAATGACAAAAATTTGCGTATGCAGGTCCATGCCTTCGTATAACCATATACCGATACTAGAGGTGGCAAACTATCGATAGTAATATCGATAGTATCGATGGTTTGGTTTTCACTAGACTATCGATGGTTTGTTTTCGATAGCGATACTATCGTTGAAAAAACGGATTCCGGCATTTATTCAGTTAGAGGCGCAACTTTGTTAATTAAACGACTTAGATATCTTCTATATAAACGGCGTTGTTAATTTATCAACTTTGATTTGTCATAAATATATGTAAAAAACAGAACACTGTTTAAAATTAACAGATATTTGAAAAGACCAAACGGTAAGTAAAATGTGTTTATTTATATTTTGTTCAATTGTTGATTAAAAATGTTTACAGATATTTCTACCTCCATTTCCATAGAAGAAACTGGTAATGAAAATGAAGAAGAACGCGAAAATAGCACGATTGGTGGGGAAACTAATAAGTCAAAAAGAGCACGCCACGGTTTCTCAGAAGTATGGAACTATTTTCAAAAAACAACAGATAAAAGAAATGCTAAGTGTCAGCTGTGTGGGAAAATATACAAAACTAGCGGTAACACGTCAAATCTGTTGGATCATTTAAATCCTTCTTATAATCAGCTTCCGAAACCAACGAAAACAATTGATAATTTTTTCAACAATTCAGTCACCTACAATACTGAATCGGCACGTAAAAAGAACTTGATAAGGCTTTAATGAGTTTGATCGCCACTGATGTACAGCCATTCAGTGTAGTAGAGGATACAGGATTCCGTGATTTTGTCCGATGCTTAGATCCGCGCTACGTTTTGCCTTCAAGAAACACCCTAAAAAACGTTCTGATGGTAAATATGTACAACGAAACAAAGAGTAAGTTGCAAACTATTCTTAAAGGGTTACAACACTGCGCTATTACAACAGACCTATGGACATCGCGCGCAAATGAGAGCTACCTCACCGTAACGTGCCACTTTGTTACAAAAGATTTTGTTCTCCGTACAGCTGTTTTGTCTACAAAAAAAACTGTTATGTTCCACTAATCACAACGCAGAAAATATATCAATGTCTATGCGCGCCGTGTTAGAAGAGTGGAGTCTAATGGAGAAAGTGGTGGCAGTTGTCAGCGATAATGCTAGCAGTATGTTGAAAGCGTGCGAATTGCTTCAAAAACGAAATCTGCCATGCTTTGCACACACTATTAACTTTGTGGTGCAAGATTGTTTAGCGCAAGATTATGTTAAAACTACTTTAGGGAAATGTAAGAAAATTGTGAGCTATTTTAAGAGCAGCACAATTTCCTACGAAAAGTTTAAAGCGGACCAAGGAAGAGATATGCCCCACAGCCTAAAACAGGAGGTACCGACCCGCTGGAACAGTGCTCTCAGAATGGTGGAGAGCATTCTCTTAACAAATAATTCTATTTCAAATGTACTGCTAATGACACCAAAGGCACCGCTACCTTTAACGGCAGACGATATAGAATTTTTGCAGGACCTTAAACAATTGCTTATACCATTTGATGCCGCTACAGTCCAAACATCGTCAAGTGCAGCTGTTACTATTTCCCTAGTAGTTCCTCTAACATGTGGTCTTTTTAAATCTCTTGATGAGTTAAAAAGTACTATGAAGACTTCAGAAGGCCATCAAGCTTGTATATTTCTGCTTGAAAGAATAAAGAAAAGACTATTTCCTTACGAGGAGCGTACAGTTACAAGACTCGGAACATTATTAGACCCTCGGTTCAAGAAGGAAGGTTTTCTTTTCCCAAGCAATGCAGATGGAGGAACACAATTTTTACAAAACGAGTTGAGTGGTATGAACAAAAACAACACCATGGAACAAGATAATTTAGAACCATCATGTTCTAAAAATATTCATCAAAGTTCGCAGCCACCGCTTTTAAAATTCGTAGGAAATAAAATTGCCTCTAAAGTAAGATCACATCAAGTAAACGCCATCATTTCTCTTAGGCAATATTTTGAAAATGAAAATGCAGCATTAGAAATAGATCCATTACAATACTGGAAGGTAAATAATATAATACAAAACTATTTATTAACAAATTTACGTAGTGTTATGTTTATTTTCAGAATTGTTCTGGCCAAATGTCACTCACAAAGTCATGTGCCTTACGCTATTTATGCGTACCAGCAACTTCGACAGAGGCTGAGCGAATGTTTAGCAAAACCGGAGCCATAATTTCGGAAAGAAGATCGAGCTTAAAGCCAAAAAATGTTGATATGCTGCTCTTTGTTAACAAAAATTGTTGGGTCAGTAAAGAATTATAAGAAGTAAGGTTTTTAAACAAATAATACCTTTTTCAAGGTAATTTTCATAATAATTTTAAATTTAAATTAATTTGATTAAATATTTTTATAAAATAAGATCTGAATGTATCTGTAATAATGAATTTCAAATATTTTTTGTTTTTATGTTTAGTTGTTTTATTGAAGCGTTATTATGTGTTTTTTTTTTTAATTTTTAATATAAATGTAATTTTTAATTAATTTTTACTACATGCAAATACATTTTTTTGTAAAAGTTGATCTCAAAGTGCCTTATAAAAATGAATTCCAAATATTTTTGTTTTTATGTTGTTGTTTTGTTTAAGCGTTATTGTCTGCTATTTTTTACTATAAATATAGTTTATAATTAATATTTACTTTATGTACATATTTTAATAAAATATAATAACTGTAATAATGAATTCCAAATATTTTTTGTTTTTATGTCAATTTGTTTTGTTCAAGCGTTTCTTAATAAAAAAATATTAATCATTAGATCATTTAATATAATTGAGTCCGTTATTAAAAATACATGTAAGTACATATCGGTGTTGTTTATTGATATTGACTTGAATGGTTATTACATTTGTGATGAGTTTTGTTAGTAGTTATTTTTATTTTTGATAAAAATCGCAAAAGTTTAACAAAAACCATAATACAAAAATAATTATAACACACAAATTAATAACATAGAACAATGAAAAAAAGTTGCGCGCATTGTTGAAAAATTAATATTGGCATTCCCACATTATTTGATACTATCGATAGTTTTCCAACAAACTATCGAAAATATCGAATGGTGCGACTATCGATAGTTTGCCAGCTCTAACCGATACATGCCAATATTCGGCATTTTTATGATTTTAGAGACATTATTCACCGGAATTGTTTCCAATTTGGTATTTGAAGTTCTTAATGGATACTATAACATATGACAAAAAATTGTCTAATGCAGCCCCATGACTTCGTATACCACACATATAACGGTACCTCCATTTTATACCCTCCACCAAAGTATGAAGGTTAGTTGTGGATTTTTGTAGTTATGGAGGTTTATCATTCCGTTTATAACACCTCGAAATATACATTTTAGACCCCACAAGGTATATATATATTCTGAATCAGGATAAAATTCTATGTCGATTTAGCGAACGAAATAACGTAGGTTGATAAAATTTGACTCAAATGGATATTATGTCTGCAGAACTTTCGATATTGAAAATGGGCCATGTAGGTCCCCGTTTTCGTATAGCCCCCATAAAACGGTACCTCCCAATTTTTGGTATTTTGATGATATTAGCGACATTATTTACCGTAATTGTTTCAAATTTGGTATTTAAAGTTCGTAATTGATGATACAGCCTGTGACAGAAAATTGTCTGTGCAGGTCCACGTCTTCGTATAGGCCCCATATAACGGTACCTCCCGATATTCAGTATTTTGAAGATTTTAGCGACATTATTCACCGGAGTTGTTTTAAATTTGGTATTTGAAGTTCGTAATGGATTCTACAGTCTATGACAGAATATTGTCTGTGCAGATTCACGTCTTCATATAGCCCCCATATAATGGTAGCCTCCGATATTCTGTATTTTCATGATTTTAGCGACATTATTTACAGGAGTTGTTGTAGATTTGGTATTTGAAGTTCGTAATGGATGCTACAGCCTATGACAGAATATTGTCTGTGCAGGTCCTCCCTATATTCGGTATTTTGATGATTTTAGCTACATTATTTACGGGTTTTTTTTAAAAATTTCGCATTTAGATATTGTAATGGCTTATGATAAAAATTGCCTATGCAGGTCCTAGTCGTCGTATAGACCCTAATATAACGACTACATTCGGTATTTTTAAGATTTTAGCAGAAGTTTTAAGGATTTTATTTTTTTGAAAATTGGCAAAATTCGTTGCAAATAGTGGAGGGTATTCAAAATTCGGCCGACCGAACTTACAGCTTTTTATACCCTACACCAGAAAGTGGTCAGGGTATTATGTCTTTGTACATTTGTTTATAACAGACAAAAGGAAACGAGATAGACCCATAGTTGCTTTTGATGATCTGCATAGAATCACATTCTGAGTCGATTTATGCATGTCCGTCCGTCCGTTTGTCCATGTATTTTTGTAAACAAAGTACAGTTCGCATTTATTGCCCTATCCAGTTGATGATGATGATTGAGTCTAGAAGCTAGTATGTCAAATTTGGTGAATATCGGTTCAGATATAGCTATAGCTCTCATATATTCTGTTCATCCGATTTGTTATATTTGTTACCCACAGCCGTAATATGCATACAGCTCTGAAATATCTTTGCCAAATTTTATCCAGATTGGTTCCGATTTGGGTATAGCTCCCATATATATCTTTATCCGATTTCAAATTAATTGTGTACCAAATGGGCAATACAAGTCCGAATTTAAAAGAACTTTGAACTTTAAATTATAATTATAATCATAGCGTGATTTCAAAAATGCAACCGTTGTAAAATACCATAACTGTATTGGTGTAGGTTACACATCCTAGACAAGCCCTTTATGACCTGTTTGCGTGCTTAGGATTCGAAAATATTTTCTGTTTTCTAGACAACTATTTGTTCTAATAAACAAATACATAACAAAGACGAGACAGATAATTGCTGCGAATTATGTTGCAATATATCAATAATTTGATTGTTAATCTCAATCAGACATACATGTCATAATTACCTTTTTGAAAAAGTGTTAAGTATTTACAACCAGTGAAGTGGCATGCAAAATTGTTCGTCCCAACTTAGTGTAAGGAAATCTGAAATATATGTAAATAATTAGAAAAATTAGAATATAGGTTTTTTTAATATATACATGAAGATAATTCGAAAAATATTACAATTATTTACTGGGGGAATAAAAAACAACACGGATATAAAATGAAAAAAAATATCATTATATGAAGTTATTGACGTACGTCTGAACGTATTTTCCATCCCCATATATGTCAACATATTTCATTAATTCAATTAAATTGTTTAACGACTTCTGGCAAAAATTAAAAATTCCATGATATCACCTCAAATTCGAGCATTACCTTAATCCCAACAATACAATTTCTCCCATTTCTTTCTTTGTTACAATTGAAAATTGACACAAATTTAATGACAGCGCGATAACAGTATGTCGCCGACCACTCACACACACACACACACCAGCACAAAAATTGGGAATTTAGGTCAAAAAATTGTAATACAGCAATGAAATTAATCAGCACTGGCTAGGTAGGTAGGTGTCAATGAAATCATAAAAAACAAGACGAAAATAACAAAATGAAAACAACAGTAGCAGAAACAAATAATTGGGGAATAATTGATGTTAAGTAAAAAAATAACAAAAAAAGCATTGTTCTCCAACACCATCAGGAATATTTAATTTTTATTGGGGCGATAAAAAAAAATACAAGGGAAGAATTATTAAATAAGGTGGCCTAGATGTGTTCCACAGCTGTATTTTAAAGTGGAAAAGAAGGAGAGTTGAAAGTACTCCCCAGCTCAAGTTTGGTAACCACATGTGTCACTTTTAGCTCTACTGGTAAGGACAATTATATAAATTTTAAGTTTTGTTAGGTTATGTGGCGAAAAATCGCCACATATCTGGTTGACATAGGCTTAGACCAGTATAGGTCTGTTGTGAGCTCTAGATAAAAGTTACTGAATGAAGACGGCTTGTTTGCAGTTTATTATATCAGGAATTCAGTTGCCTTAACAAAATTCCTTTATTTCATTTTCCATAATCTGATTAAGGTCTGCTAGGGAGTCGTTCCCTCTGAAAAAGGTTACGGTATAAAGTTCTGCAACAAAAAATCCAGTCCCACGCCTACAATACAAAAAAGGGAATTGGGATACAAATTTGGAAAAATTATAAATAGACCATGAACAACTGAAAATTGAATTTATAAAAAATTTCGTTGAAAAGGTGACAAGGCAAGAACTGGTAGAATAAGCATTCCAATGCTTTTGTAATGTTTAGGAGAGTTCTTAATTATTGTCTTTATACCCTACACCACAAGGTTTTCAGGGTATTATGTATTTGTGCATTTGTTTGTAACAGGCAAAAGGAAACGAGATAGACCCAAAGTTCCTTTTGATGATCTGCATAGAATCACATTCTGAGTCGATTTATGCATGTCCGTCCGTCCGTCTGTCCATGTATTTTTTTTTAAAGTACAGTTCGCATTTATTGCCCTATCCAGTAAGTATGCCAACTTTCATCGAAATCGGTTCAGATATAGCTATAGCTCCCATATATATTGTTCATCCAATTTGTTATTTTTGTCCTCCGCAGCCGTAATATGCATTCTGTAACAACAATATTTGGGGAAATATATCAAATACAGCCCAGAAACATATTTGCTAAATTTTATCGAGATCGGTTCAGATTTGGATATAGCTCCCATATATAAGTTCGTCCGATATACCTTTGATTGTGCACCAAACGTCTAATATTTGCCCAAATTGGATGAAATTAGGAATTTACGACCGAATTTAGTCTAAAAGCTAGTATGTCAAATTTGGTGAAGATCGGTTAAGGTATAGATATACCTCCCATATACACTGTTCATCCGATTTGTTATATTTGTTACCTACAGCCGTAATATGCACTCCGTAACAACGATATTTAGGGAAATACATCAAATACAGCTCAGAAATATCTTTGCCAAATTTTATCGAGATCGGCTCAGATTTGATCATAGCTCCCATATACACAGGGTGAGATAAAAAACTGAAACAAATTCAAACGCCGTCATTTTTAAATTTTATAGAATAAAAGCAAAAAATCGCGGAAAAAGCATCACATTTTATAATAAGTTTAGATTTGTTCAAATTGGTCACCTTTGGCACGAATTATGGCCTTCAAACAGTCAATGAAACCGTCACAAGCTGCTCGAATTTTGCTCTGCCGTATTTAGGCCCATTCCCGGCGAAGCGCTTGCTTGAGGGGATCAACACTTTGGTATTTTTTAGTGCCAACCTTGCTTTCCAAAATACTCCAGACGCAATAGTCCCATGGATTGGTATCCGGAGATTTTTGTGGCCATTGTGCGCTGGAAATGAAGCGAGGAATCTCATTTTTTAACTTGGATGCCGCGTGGTGAGTGCGATGATGCTGCCTCTTTGGCAAGCGCCGATCACACGATCATTTGGTTTGTTTACAAACTGTTGGACAACGAATGTTTGCTCATCGGAAAAACAAAATTCGGCAGTTCACCACTTTCGGCCAAGCGAAGCAACTCTTTAGCTCTTTTGAGTCTAATTTCTTGCTGTTGCGGTGTAAGTTCTTGCACTTTTTGGTACCTTGCGATATTCGTTATTATTTTAAATTTCGTATTTAAAGCATGAAGTCCATAATGAGTACTACACCCTTGACGAAAAATTGCCTATGCAGGACCACGTCTTCGTATAGCCCACATATGACGGTACTTTTTATACCCTACACCACATGGTGGTCAGGGTATTATGTCTTTGTGCATTTGTTTGTAACAGGCAAAAGGAAACGAGATACACCCATTGTTCCTTTTGATGATCTGCATAGAATCACATTCTGAGTCGATTTATGCATGTCCGTCCGTCCGTCCGTCTGTCCATGTTTTTTTGTAAACAAAGTACAGTTCGCATTTATTGTCCTATCCAGATAAAATTTTGCACAAATCATTTGTTTGACCCAAGGACGAACCCAATTGAAATTGGAGATAATCGGTCAAAATTTAGATATAGCTCCCATATATATCTTCGTCCGATTTGCCTTTTCTTGTGCACCAAACGTCTAATATCAGGCGGAATATTATGGAATTTCGCACATACAATCAAATTAGTATGCCAAATTTGATCGAAATCGGTTCAGATATAGCTATAGCTCCCATATATATTGTTCATCCGATTTGTTATTTTTATCCTCCGCAGTCTGTAACAACAATATTTGGGGAAATATATCGAATGCAGCTCAGAAATACCTTTGCTAAATTTTATCGAGATCGGTTCAGATTTGGATATAGCTCCCATATATAACTTCGTCCGATTTAAATTTTATTGTGCCCAAATGTCTAATATTTGCCCAAATGGAGTAGAATTTGGCTCATACGACCGAATTGAGACTAGAAGGTAGTATGCAAAATTTGGTGAAGATCGGTTCAGATATAGCTATAGCTCCAATATATATTGTTCATCCGATTTGTTGTATTTGTTACCCACAGCCGTAATATGCACTCCGTAACAACGATATTCAGGGAAATATATCAAATACAGCTCAGAAAAACCTTTGCTAAATTTTATAGAGATCGTTTCAGATTTGGATATACCTCTCATAAATATCTTTATCTGATTTCAAATTAATTTTGCACCAAATGGGCAATACAAGTCCGAATTCAAAAGATACAAATGCTTCGGCATATTTAGTCCTTTGAATTTTAAATTATAATTATAATCATAGGGTGTATGATTGAATTCTCCCATAAAATCTTTTAATTGTTATGTGGAGCTCAACTAAATTAGCAAAGTGGTGTAGGGTATCATAAAATCGGCCCCGCCCGACTTTAGGCCTTTCTTTACTGTTCTTTTTTTTTTTGAAAATTTTCAAGATCAGTCAAATAAGTGGATGTTCATCCCGGCCGAACTTAGCTTTTTTACTTGTTTATTATTTGGTCCTGTGGAAAGTCTTCCATGAATAGAAAATGAGTGGAGAATTTTCTATACCGTAATCATTAAAAAAACTTCGACGGATAGAAGACCTGATTTCGATGTTCTACCAATAGAAGAGTACTATATATCTATGAAAGACCTAAGAAAGGTCTTCATTATAAATTTAAATCATGAACATGTAGCACTTGCGGCGACTTTTAGTTGCCCTCCCAGCCATAAAAGACCACACTTCATATTTAATTACATAATACCAAAAACAGAAAACTTGTTGCCTGATTTTTTCTCTTCTTCTTTTTTACAAAGAACCCACAAAATTACACATTTACATTTGTACTAAAACACACCTTGCAAATTAACCACATACACTTTTGATTGTCATTTCTTTTTGTTGAGGAAAAAAATCTCTGCTTTTTTCCCTCACCTTCCCCTTTAGAAAGAAAAGAAGGAGAAGACGAGAACGCAAATTCTGGTCACGTTCGTTTAATGTGTTTTGTTTCTCTAGTTATGGGCGAGTTGAGTCCCAAAGTCGTTGCTGACAGTTTGGCTGAAATGACTAACTGACTTGGCTGACTGTTGTTCGACATCAAGCATAAGACCAAAAAACGCAAGTTATCTTCATTGTCATCACAGTTGTCGCCGGCTTGTTGTTCTGTTCCCTGTTTGGGTGCATAGGCAAATCTATTTTGGGCTTTGGTTTTATTTCAAACTTGAAATGTGGGTACGTGCCTATTTGCCCCGCTTGCCATATTTGTTTGGTGAATTAGAATGCGAATAGTGGAACTCCCTCTTTCTTTTTTGCTCCCTGCCTTGGCTTTATAATTGTTCGTCCCCCCAGGGAAGACATTATTTTGTGACAGGGAGACAGTGATGAATGTTTTTCATCAACAAAAACCATAATTTGACTTTGATTTTCCTCAAGAAAAGTGTTCTTGGAAGAAAATATAAAATCTGATTAAAATGGAGGAAATGTTATTATTTAATACCTAAATGTACAAAAGGTACCAAAATATACGAAAAATTCTACCACTTGAATTTAGTGATCCGATGGGGCTCCAGTGATTTTGTATTTAAAATCGCTGGGGATTTTTAAGCTAAATATTACGAGAAATTCAAAAAAGTATTGAATGAATCAACGCCTGGACGAAACGGAGCTAGAATCTTGAAAATTTGCACAAGGGTCAGTCTTGATCAGCCTCTTTGTACTTGGGTCAGTTTGAAGCTAGAATCATGTGATAAGGCTGGGCTTTTGGCATTCCGTACTAAAAGTGTACGAAAATTACTAAAATGTACTAAAAATTTATTACTTTGCATATTACAAACGGAATGAACTAAAACTTTGAAATTTTAAATGACAGTCCTGATGGAGGGCAGAATGGCTGTACCAAACGGTATTTGGAAATTCGAACTTTGAGGTTACGAAAAGTTCTGAAATGGTACTAAACTTCTAATATGGCGCCATTTGGTATTATGTGAACGGATAGAGCTTTAAACTTAACAAGTTAAAAAGCAGCAAGTTCGGCCTGGCCGAACTTTGAATACCCTCCACCATTTGGAACGAATTTGGAAATTATCAAAAAATAAAATTCGTTAAAAATTCTGTCAAAAGCTTAAAAATTCACAACATAGCCGTTATATAGGTGTCTGTACGACGTGGCCCTACATAAGCATTGTTTGTTATAAGCCACTACCATATTATAAACGGGTATAATGTAGCATTATCAAAATACCGTATATAGGGAGGTACCGTCATATCGGAGTTATACGAAGTTCTGGAGCTGCATAGACAATTTTCAATTTTCACAGGCTGTAGCATCCATTACGAACTTCAAATACGACATCTCAAACAATTTCGGTGAGTATTCCACCCAAAATCATGAAAATACCGAATATAGAGAGGTACTGATATATGAGGCCTATACGAAGACCTGGACGTGCATAAAAAATTTTGTGTCACAGACTGTAGTTCCCATTGCGAACTCTAAATACGTACTTTTAAAATAATCCGGTGAATAATGACGCTAAAATTATCAAAATACCGAATATTGGGAGGTACCGTTATATGGGGGCTATAAGAAGACGTGTACGTACACAGATAACTTTCTGTCCCAGGCTGTAGTATCCATAACGAACTTCAAATACCAAATTTTAAACAATTCCAGTGAATAATGACGCTAAAATCATCAAAATACCGAATATTGGGAGGTACCGCCATAGGGGGGCTATGCGAAGACGTGGACCTACACAGACAATTTTCTGTCCTAGGCTGTAGTATCCATTTCGAACTTAAAATATTAAATCTGAAACAATTCCGGTGAATAATGTCGCTAAAACCATCAAAATACCGAATATCGGTAGGTACCGTTATATGGGGGCTATATGAAAAAGTAGACCTACATGACCCATTTAAGAACTTAACCTGCCTACTGGCAAAATAAACATGTGTGCAAAATTTTAGCCTACTATCTCAATTCGTTTGAAAGATAGCGTGATTACAACAGACAGACGGATAGACCGACAGACGGACATCACTAAATCGACTTAGAATTTTACGCTGATCAAAAATATATATACTTTGTTGGGTCTAACATGAGTATTTCGAGGAGTTACAAACGAAATGACAAAGTTAATATACCCTCCATAGAATAGTGGAGGGTATAAAAATTGGTATGGGATTCATGGTTTCAAAGTAAATGGTACTTAATTGGGAACAGTTTGGTTTTGGGTGAACGGATAAAGATCGAATTTTGAAAATTTGTAATGGACTTTTTGTTGGTGGTAGGATTGTGATAAAGAAGAGGTGTTGGAAATGTGTTCTAACTTTGAGTACTGTACTAAATGGTATTAAATTTGGAACAATTTGATTATGGGTGAAAGAATGAAGCAGAAAATGTTTTGGGTCCATGTTGGTGGTATGATTGTGATAGGAGGTGGTTTTCAAAATGCAAACTACAAGTGCACAAAAAGTACCAAAAATAGTTATAATTGTACAAAAAGTACGAAACTATAATAAATTTGGTATTGGGTGAAGGAATAAGGTTAGAATCCTCAAACTTTATGTTGATATTTATGTTGGTATCTGGAATTGAGCTACGTAGGTGGTTTTGGAAATATTTACTATAATTGTACGAAAAGTACTAAATAGTACTATATTTGGTACAAATTGGTATTAGGTGACCGGATAGTGCTTGAAGTTTCAAATTTGGTATTAGGATGGCTGATAATATGGAGGTGGATTGTAGACTGGACATATGGAGGTTTTTTTTCGGAAATACGTACTACAATTGCACGAAAAATACTGAAGGGGACTATTTTTGGAATTATGTACTACAAAAGTCCGAAAAGTACTCAATGGTACTATTTGGTATTGGGTGAAGGGATAGAGCCAAAATCCTCAAATTTGAAATTTAGATTGATCTTGACATCTGAGTTTGAGATTTGGCGGTGTTTAGGTAATGAGTCCTATTTTCTACAAAAAAAAAATACTAAATGGTACTAAATTTGGTATTGGATAAGGGATATTCCTGAAACCCTAAAATTTGATATAGATATCACAGTTGGTGCTTGTTGTTGAGAAAAGGAGATGGTTTTGGATATGCCCTCTGTAATTGTACTAAATGGTACTAAATTTGGTAATGGGGAAGAGCAGAGCGGAAATCCTCAAATTTTATATTGAGATGACTGTTGGTATCTGAGGTTGAGATATGAAGGTAGTTTTGAAAATGCCAACATTAACTGTACGAAAAGAACTAAATGTTACTAAATTTGGTATTGGGTGTAGGGATATGGTTAGAATCCTCTAACTTGATATTAAGATATTTTTTGGTATCTGGAATTGGGATACGTAGATGGTTTTGAGAAATATGTGATATAATTGTACGAAAATTACGAAATAGTACAATATTTGGTACAATTTGGTAATGGCTAGTGCTTGAAATCTGAAATTTGGTAAATTTGACAGTTCATGTGTAGCCTGGACACATGAAGGTGGTTTCGGAAATGTGTACAATAATTGTTCGAAAAGTACTATCTTGTACTTAATGAAGGGATATAGCTAAAGTCCTAAAATTTGAAGTTTAGATTACTCTTGACATCTGTGTTTGAGATTTGGCGGTGGTTGGTAATGCGTCCTATATTTGAACGAAAAAGTACAAAATGTACACTGTTGGTTTCTGCTGTTAAGATCTGGGGGTGGTTTTGGAAATATGTACTATAATTATACGAGAAGTACTAAATAGTACAATATTTGGTACAATTTGATAATGGGTGAATCACTTGAAATCTGAAATTTGGCATTTGAGTCGCTGTTCATGTGTAGCCTAGACATATGGAGGTGGTTTCGAAAATGTGTACTATAATTGTTCGAAAAGTACTGAATGGTACTATATTTGGTATTGGGTAAAGGTATAGCGCTAAAATCCTGAAATATGATTTAGATTACTGTTGACATTTGTGTTTGAGATTTGGCGGTTGTTTTCGAAATGCGTCCCATATTTGCACGAAAAATACTAAATGGTACTTAATTTGGTATTGGGTGAAGGGATAAGGCTAGAATCCTCAATTAGATATAAATGTCAATGTTGGTCTCTCCGATTAAAATCTGGAGGTGCTTTTAGAAATGTGAAATATAATTGTACGAAAAGTACTAAAGGGTACTATATTTAATATTAAGTGAAGGGATAGAGATAAAATTCTGAAATTCGATATTTAGATTACTGGGGGTATCTATGTTGGAGATTTGGCGGTAATTTGGTTCTTTTGAAATAAAATGTTGACGAACTGAAAAATCGTACATTGTGGCCATAAGGCCTAACATAGACTGTTGGAACAAATCGACCCATATTCGACGGACCCATCTGGCAACGCCATAACTTTTGACAGAGATGTCACATCGCTTAATGACAAACCACGCCACGCGAGCGCTCTGAAATAGTTGAAATTTACAAGAAGTCAATTGTGAAAACTCAACGTGTTTTTAAAACATTAAAAAATGTGAGAAGTGCGCCTTCTAAGAACACCATTAAGCGTTTATACGAAAAATTTTCGACTGGTAAGGCTCTTTCTAATCCGACGAGGCCATATAAAAGTCGACCAAGGCGATCGGCCGAGAATATTGCTGCCGTACGAGCCAGTGTTGAGAGGTCCCAAGAACATCCCAAAAGCGCCGTTCGCAGCAGTTGGGCATGGCTCGGTCCACTTTACAACGGATTATTCGCATTGATTTGCATTTGTTCCCGTACAAAATTCAATAGACGCAAAGAATGTTGCCTGCGGACAAGCCTCGTTGATTGGAATAGGCCCAAAGGTCCGTCGAATATGGGCAACCCTGTAGATATTTGATATAGAGGTAGCTAATGAGGCAGAACATGTATATATACTGGTAGGTGTTTGGAGTATCGAACTAAAATTGAATGAAAAGTACCAGAATGTACTACATATTGTACCACTGGCAGTGGGTTAGTTTTGCATCAACTCAATTGGAAAGTATGGCAAAACCTCTCGCAATAGTTAAAGGGTAATTTTTTTAAGAGTTATTGAAAGTTTTCCGACAAATTCAGAAAAATTCATAAAATCTTTATTTGAATTGACGGTCCTTACAATATCGGTGCGGCCGAACTTTGCTGTTTCTATTACTTGTTTATATTTATTAATTCCCAACGTTCAGGTAAGATTTAGAGTCTTAGAGTACTCTAGGATCTATGATAGAAAAGTATAGTATTGTAGAATATTTCGACATTCTACCACTGATTTAAAGGGAGTTTTTAAGAATATTTTGAAAACAGGACCAAAAATGCCCCTTTGGTGACTCAATTGAGAATTGGTTTGTTTTACAAAAATATTCACCAGAATTTTTCAGTAATAGCTATATACTTAAAAAGCACGACTTCCAAATAATCTTAACTGAAGTATATTGAAAATTGTGAAAAATTAACCGACCTTCACCGCCCATATTGGCGATTTAACTTTCAAAAAACCGATACACATGTTCCATTCTCGATATCGACAGTTATTTGTCTCTTTTCGTATATTAAGTCGTCTTTTCACTTTTCCCTTAGTTTAGATTTGTTTTGCTGCAATTATAATTGTCAGCTATGGCCATTGATTAATTGGCGCTAATAAGAGACGCAATAGCAAAATTTTGCATCTGCAGATGTTTGGTTTCAATTTGTTCAATTCTTTGTGGTTCTTCAATTACTGCCCTAGTTGCAATGTGTCATGTCTTTGGTGTTTGCAGATATTTTGAATGACAGTTTTAGATTGTAGATTGCAAATCATAGATGAGTACAGTTCAAGTGAATATGGCATGTGGTACTTCTTTATCAAAAAGTACGAGAAGTACTGAAATGTACTGAATGTTGTACTGTAGAACGGGTTTAGCTAGAATTCTGGAATTTATATCAAGGTCGGTGTACAGGGTGAGATGAAAAAACTGCAACCAACATCAGACTTCTGTCATTTCTAAGCCACTCGTCCGACAGCTGTTAAATTTATCCCAGTGACAGCTCATTATATTTTTTACAAGCGTACAAAAGCATTTTGGTGAGAATTTTCCAGAAAAAAAGTAATTCTTGAGGGAATTCAAGCGTGATAGTACGATTTCTTTATATTTGGCTGGAAATCCACAAGTGCCTATCGTTAGATCACTCCAGCATTTAAATGTGAATAAATCTTTTGTGTATCGTACTATCGCTCGTTACCGTGATACTGGTAGCGTAGCCCGACGTCAAGGAATTGAGCGAAAGAAATCAGCAACATCAGGAGAAATGGTTCGAAAAGTAAAGAAGCGACTTGATCGAAATCCGCGTCGCAGTGGCCGAAAAATGGCTCGTGAGCTGAACATATCCCAATATTCCATTCGGCAAATATTGAAAAATGAGCTCGCGGTAAAGCAATTGAAATTCCAAAAAGTGCAAGAACTTACACAGCAACAGAAAGAAAATAGACTCAAACGAGCTAAAGAGTTGCTTCGCTTGGCCGGAAGTGGTGAACTGCCGAATTTGAAAGAAATCAGCAACATCAGGAGAAATGGTTCGAAAAGTAAAGAAGCGACTTGATCGAAATCCGCGTCGCAGTGGCCGAAAAATGGCTCGTGAGCTGAACATATCCCAATATTCCATTCGGCAAATATTGAAAAATGAGCTCGCGGTAAAGCAATTGAAATTCCAAAAAGTGCAAGAACTTACACAGCAACAGAAAGAAAATAGACTCAAACGAGCTAAAGAGTTGCTTCGCTTGGCCGGAAGTGGTGAACTGCCGAATTTGGTTTTCTACGATGAGAAAATATTCGTTGTCTAGCAGTTTGTAAACAAACAAAATGATCGTGCTACTTGCTAAAGTGGTCAGCTGAAAATGTGCACCTTCGGTTAGTCACCAGGACTCAAGCGCCAGCCATGGTGATGGTGTGGGCCGACATAATAGCCGATGGTCGCTCTCCGCTCGTATTATTGCCGAATATTATTGCGAAAATATTCTGGAGGGTATATTAAAGCCTTGGGCACGCAAACATTTTGGCCGCAGACCTTGGACATTCCAACAGGACTCAGCACCATCGCACTCATCACGGGCCACCCAAGCAAGGTTGCCACTAAAAATACCAAAGTGTCAACCACCTCAAGCAAGCGCTTCGCCGGGAATGGGCCAAAATACCGCAGAGCAAAATTCGGGCAGCATGTGACGGTTTCATTGGCCGTTTGAAGGCCATAATTCGTGTCAAAGTTGACCGATTCGAACAAATCTAAACTTAGTCTAAAATTTGATGCTATTTCTGACATTTTTTGTTTGCATACAATAAAATAAAACAAGTAAAAAAAACATTAAGTTCGGCCGGGCCAAACTTTAATACCCTCCACCTTAGGGTAAAGGAAACATTAGAAGAAATGTGGTAAAAACCATAAAAATACCGAATATCGGGAGGTGCCGTTTTATGGGGGCTATACCAAAACGTGGACCTATAAATACAATGATTCGCCACACGAACTGGGACCCATTATGGTCTACAATTACCAATTTTCAGAGTAATTCTTGAAAAAATGTGTCAAAAATCAACAAAATACCGAATATTCGGAGGTACCGTTATATGGGGACTATATCAAAACGTGAACCTATACATACAATGTTCCGCCACACGAACTAGAGCCCATTATGACCCACAAATACCAATTTTTAGACAAATCCGTGAAAAATGTGGCAAAAAAATAAAATACCGAATATAGGGAGGTACCTTTATATGGGGCTATACCAAAACGTGGACCCAGATATGCGACGGACAGACAGACAGACGGACATCGTTAAATCGACTTAGAATTTTATGCTGGTTATGAATATATATACTTTATGGGGTCTACAAATAATATTTAAGCATGTTACAAACGGAAGTACAAAGTTAATATACCCTCCTTTCCAAGGTGGAGGGTATAAAAAAAAATTAAAAATCATGGCGTTTGGTTTTGTTGCAGTTTTTTTAACTCACCCTGTATTCTTGATCAGCATAAAATTCTATGTCGATTTAGCGATGTTCGTCTGTCTATACGTCTGTGGAAATCACTATAGCTTCCGAATAAAATGAAGTAGGTTGATAAAATTTTACTCAAATGTATATTATGTCTGCAGGACTTCTGGTATTGAAAATGGTACATGGCTACATGGTAGGTCCATGTTATGGTGTAGCCCCCATACAATGGTACCTCCCTATTTTCGAATTTGTTTTAAATTTGGTATTTGAAGTTCGTAATGGATACTGCAGCTTAAGGCAAAAAATTTCGTATGCAGGTCCACGTCTTCGTATATCCCCCATATAACGGTACCTCCAAATATTCGGTATTTTCATGATTTTTGCGACAATATTCACCGAAATTGTTACAAGTTACATGTTTAAAGGTCGTAACGGGTACTACAGCCTATGACAAAAAATTTCTTATGCAGGTCTACGTTTTGGTATATCCTCCATATAATGGTTCCTCCCTATATTCGGTATTTTTATGATTTTAGCTACAATATTCACCGATTTTTTTCAAGTTTGGCATTCGAATATTATAATGGCTTATAACTAAAGTTGCCTATGCAGGACCACGTCGTCGTATAGGCCCTAATATAACGACTAATTTCGGTACTTTTAAGATTTTAACAGAATTTTATCTTTTTGAAAATTGCGAAATTCGTTCCAAATGGTGAAGGGAATACAAAGTTCGGCCCGCCCGAACTTAAAGCTTTTATATACCCTCCACCATACTATGAAAGGTATTTTAATTTTGTCATTCCGTTTGTAACTCCTCGAAATACTCATGTCAGACCCAACAAAGTATATATATTCTTGATCAGCGTAAAATTCTAAGACGATTTAGCTATGTCCGTCTGTCTGTTGTAATCACGCTATCTTTCGAACAAATTGAGATAGAAGGCTAAGATTTTGCACACATGTATATTTTGCCAGTATGCAGGTTAAGTTAATGGGCCATGTAGGTCCAAGTTATCATATAGGCCCCATATAACGATACCTCCCGATATTCGGTATTTTGATGATTTTAGCGACATTATTTGAAGTTCGTAATAGATACTGCAGCAGCATTTAAATATTGTAATAACTTATCACAAAAGTTGCCTATGCATTTCGGTATTTTTAAGATTTTAACAGAATTTTTAACGGATTTTATTATTTTTTTTTTGAAATTGCAAAATTTGTACCAAATGGTGGAGAGTATTCAAAGTTCGGCCCAGCCCAGAACTTACAGCTTTTTTACTTGTTATCTCTACTTTTATAATCTACTGGTTATTTTTCTGTAATTATTAAAACTATCGTAAGACCCCAAATCAATAATTCTTGATCCAGGGTTTCTGAATTGATTTTGTAGCATCTACAGCTTTTTACACCGTGTTTACTACTGCATTGAGCGAAATCAATATTTTAAACTTGAACTTATTCCAATAATCAATCAATAATGCCATATCAATGTACTTCATTTTTAATGTATTAGTGCCGTGATTTATTTATTTATTACTCTTTGGAATCTCTGTAAATACTTCTATCTATTTATTTTCGCACTTCTCAAGTTAAGCGTAAGCGTTATATGCAAATGACTGTTTACATGCGAAACCAGAAAAAAAAATAGAAAAAACAAATCGAAAGTTGTTAACCGCCACTGTCATTCACTATTTGTTTCGTTTGCTTCTTGAAAAAAAAATAAAAAAAATACTATATTCTAGTATTTGTAATTAATTAATGTCATATACGTGTGTGTGTACATGTGTAGTCACTGGATAGTTTTTTTTTTAGTATTTTGTTGCCATTATTGCTGCGGTTGTTGTTGTTTTTGTTATTTTTTCTTCTGTCTTTTGTCGTCTTCGATTCGTTTGAGTCCGATTTGCTTTTTATTGTGCACCAAACGTGTAATATCAGCCCGAATAGTATGGAATTTTGCATATACAACCAAATTAGGCCTGAAAATAAGTATGCCAAATTTGATCGAAATCGGTTCAGGCATAGCTATAGCTCCCATATATATTGTTCATCCGATTTGTTATTTTTGTCCTCCGCAGCCGTAATATGCACTCTGTAACAACATTATTTGGGGGAATTTATCGAATACAACTCGGAAATACATTTGCTAAATTTTATCGAGATCGGTTCAGATTTGGATATAGCTCCCATATATAAGTTCGTCCGATTTACCTTTCATTGTGCACCAAACGTCAAATATTTGTCCAAATTGGATGGAATTTGGCACTTTCTACCGAATTGGGTCTAGAAGCTAGTATGTCAAATTTGGTGAAGATCGGTTCAGATATAGCTATAGCTCCCATATATATTGTTCATCCGATTTGTTATATTTGTTACCCACAGCCGTAATATGCACTCCGTAACAATGATATTCAGGGAAATAAGCCAAATACAGCTCAGAAATATATTTGCCAAATTTTATCGAGATCGGTTCCGATTTGGATAAAGCTCCTATATATATCTTTATCCGATTTCAAATTAATTGTGCACCAAATGGGCAATATTAGTCCGATACAAATGCTTCGGCGTATTTAGTCCTTTGAACTTTAAATTATAATCATAGGGGGCATAATAGAATTCTCCCATAAAAATGTTTACTTTTTAAGCGGAGCTCTACTAAATTAGCAAAGTGGTGTAGGGTATCATAAAGTCGGACCGCCCGACTTTAAGACTTTCTTTACTGGTTTAAAATAAAGAAATTTTCAATAGTTCTTAGACTACATTTTCACTTAGATTTGTAAAATACTAAATTATTAAAATTCAGATTAAAAAAAATACTCCCATAAAATTTTCCGATGATTTATGGCATTTGAAGAGTATTTATGGTGTCATCAGATAATATCTTATTACAAAAATAATAAATAACAAGCAACACCATTAAATATCATCTCCACAACTACTGTATTCCTTTGGTAACTCATACATCTGTCGGCTTGAAGCCAACTGACCCGCTGACTGAGCAAAAGTAGAGAATAAAAATTTTGTTTTTTTGCCATTTAATTGGTGCCGGCACATTTAACGTTTCTAATTAAAAAGTCAATACAGACCAAACCGAGTGCATGTTGCAATTAAAAGGCGCTTAGAATGTGTTAAAAATAAAATGCTGTCGATAGAACGGTTATTCGCGCTTTACGGATGAATTTAAATTAATTGACACCCGTTTATACATGCTCAATTTTTTATGAAGTAATTTTTGCAATCAATTTATGATATGCAGCGGAACATGGATAAAAAACACATATCGGTAGTAAGAAATTGGTTAGATTAAAGGTGACTTTCTAGCTACTATACTTTTAGCAACACGGCAGGTTTTGTGCTTTGTTTCACTGTAAATGTTGTCAGTTTGGTCTATAACTAAGCCACGAAGCGTCTTAGCATCTTACAAACGAATAACGTTCATTTTTGACTCGATGGGTGCGTAGTAAACCAGAGAAAAATAAAAGATTGTGCGATAATTTTTCAGAAAATTTAAAAACATCCTATATCTAACATCTTTTTGCCTATAAGGTCTATATATTCGGAAACTATCCCTCGAGACCTTTCATTTGGTCCAAGCCTTAACACCTTTTCATTTTTAAATCTTTTAATTTTTCTCTGGTTTGCTACCTCGCTCTTTCTCTTTTCTCTCCCTCTCTGTATTAACCCTTTCTGAACCGGGAAAAAATCGCTTCGTTTGCGTCTTGGCTAATCAAATTCAAACTTTAACTTAACCTCTACGCACAAAATTGTTTTGCCCAAAATGCAAGAGCTTGACGTCCATGACATGCCTTTCCAGCAAGACGATACCACATAAGAGATTAGATAAAATTATACACTTTTGTAAAAAAAAAAAAAAAAACAAGAAAAATAATATCAGTCGGTTTAGCCGAGAGATGTATACCCTCAGCCTTGAGTCATGATAATTCAAAGTGTTAACCCTTTTTGGGGGAGGTTCCGAAGCAGTTGGCCAGTATTGACAAATTAGTATCTGACCTTAGACTGATATAAATATTTCCTCGTGCCAGATTTGGACTATATCCACTACTTCCTATAATTTATATGAGATATGTGCAAATTTTTGAAAAATGTGGGAAAATGCTTGGGGTAACAGATATAGCGGATCGAAGTGTTCTATTCCCCTTTTTCTTCTAGTACAGATAAAAATATTGGTATGAATAAAATTTCAAAGAAAGAAACAATTTTATGCGGAATCATAAATTTGGATAAATTCCACATTCCTATCAGATTTCTGGTTAGGAGAAATATTTAGGTATAGCAAGTCGTAAAGAATCGCTGACTTGTGTAACAAGTTATGACAGTTATTAGCATTGGAAATTGCGATCCTTTATAGGTGAGGTGCCAGTAGGGGTTGGCAGATATATATCATCCTCACAACAGATCTTGCGTTAACTAAAATATAAAAAAATGAAAGAAAGTTTGAGCGTTTTGTTTTTCAAAATCTTGAACCATATGTGGGGGAAGTACCAAAAGAAATGGTGTGATCTGTACCATCTTTATAACAGATCTTACGTTGATTGAAATATTGAGATGTACAAATTCTGTACGAAATGTTACTTTCGCGTTTTATGAGCTTTATGGATGTTCAAAATGTTGACCCTTTGTGGGGAAGGTACCCGAAGGAGGGGACCGATACATCTCTTTTTCACGACAGACCTTGGGTTAATAAAAATATTGTGATGTCTGTAATTTGAAAAGAACCGGATGCTTATTTCGGATTTTATGTTATTCAAAACTTTGACCATTTGTGGGGAAGGTACCAGAAGATCTGGACCTCTACCATCTTTATAACAGATCTTATGTTTATGGAAATATTGATATTGGTCTGAACGGAACCGGATGTTGATTTTGCGTTTTATGAGCTTCATGGATATTCAAAATTTTGACCCTTTGTGGGGGAGTTACCAGAAGGAATGGACCGATATATTCCATCTTAACACCAGACATTGGGTTGATAAAAATATTGTGATGTGCGAAATTTCCCGACAATCGGACTATTACACATTTTATAACAGTTGTAATTATTCAAAGTTTTGAAACTTTGGGGGGAGGTACTTCATGGAGTGGACCGACATTGTCCATTTTAGAAACCTGACATAGCACTGATGAAAACATTAGGATTTGCAAAGTTGGAGCAAAATCGGATTATTTTTTGTCTTTCTGTATAGAAAATATATTTTTTAAAATTTCGACATCTTGTGTGGGAGGTACCAGAGGGAGTGAACCGATAAATTTTATTTTCACACCAGACCTTGTGTTAATAAATTGATTGAGATTTTCGCACCTGACGTAGCACTGACGAAAATATTAGGATTCGCAAAGTTGGAGCAAAATCGGATTATCCTTTCTCTTTCTGTGCAATACATTATTTTCTTTGAAAATTTTGACATTTTATGTGGGAGGTACCAGAAGGAGTGGACCGATATTGTCCATCTCCGAACTCGATCTAAGATTGACAATAATATTACGATGTACTACCTTTGGATCAAATCGGATACTCCCTTCAAGAGTTATCGTGCGCACCAGCCAGACAGACGGACGGACGGACATCGCTAGATCGACTCCAAATGTCCTGAAACGGATTTGGTCCAACGAGGGTCTATAACCGTTATTTCGATGAGGCACGTTTTGGCCTTATCAAATGATATATACCCTCTGTAGCCATGTGGATGAGGGTATAAAAAGACACGTGTCTATTGTTTTGAAAGTTGCAGGACAAAATAATCGGTTAGCCCTGTTTCAATAACTTACTTCTATGTGCAACATATGCAATTGTGTATTTAAAAATATTACCTGAAAATAGAAAGAAGACATACATAGTCAAATTAGTATTTGAAGTAAATTGAAGCTCTTTTTTTATATAAACCGAATTTTTTTAAAGAAATCTTTAAAATTATCATAAGGGGTATTTTCAAGGAATCTTCGTATATAATCTAATTTTAATCAATAAGTTTTAATTTTATATATTGTGATATTTTTTCATGGGACACGAATATCCCATGTAAAGTCCCCACGCATGCCACACCGCTGTTGGTTGTTGGGTGGGGGATTCCCCCCCCCCCCCCCCCCTCCTCATTAACAAAATAGTCCAAGCAAAACAGAAAAACAAATCCCACGTTCTTTTACACAATTCTCTGTCAGCAATGACAATCAAGGTGAAAAATGTTAAAAACAACAACTAAACTACATGTGTTTTCCCATTATGTTGTTGTTGGCAAAGAAGAAAAACTAACAGTGAAATAGATTTTTTCTGTTTGTTGTTGGATTTTTACGAAATGCAAATAAACAACATTAAGAACAACAAAAAAAAACCGACCGACCGCTTATTATAAAAAGAAACATTTTTGGGGGTATCACACGGCTTCTAGCCAACACCTCTGTCCGCCCGTTTCTCGGACTATTAATAAATGTGATGTGATGATGATGATGATAAGAAGATGATGATTCGTTCCAATGGTAAGGTGCTACTGCAGAATATTTCATCCTCTTTCAATTTTTTTGTTTTCTTAAAGAGACAATGAAATATTGAAACGTTTTTCCAACAAAATTTATGGTTATCATTATCATTTCATCGAAGCCAAAGAAAACAAAACTTTTCACAGATTTTTCCTTATGGAAGCATTTATATGCCGAACAGAGGGTGGGAGGGGTTTACGAATTGGTTATTTCATTTTGTCTATATATATTTGCCTGATATCTCCGAATAAATCCACACATTTATATATTTGTTTTAAATTTTTTGACAATTTACGCTGCTCCTGAGTATTGTGTTTTTTTTTTTTAATTTTGCTTTTGTCTTTTTGTGATTATCTCTTGTGATTTGTGAAGTGGCCATCACGGCGTGTGTGTGTGTTTATTAAGTTTTACACCACATCTAATGTCTTATTTCGTGCCTCCGTGAGTGACTCATATAACTAAGAGACTAAGAGTGACGTACGTCATCCGAAAAAAACAACAACAAAACCCATTTAATTCAGTTTCTTATCATTTCAAGGTGAATTTCTTTAGCGTGTATACAGAGCTTTGAGAGAAAACAAAAAGTCTTCTCGCTAATCTCTGGGAGCCCACATTACATATGTACATAGCCACATCTGTATATACCTAAAAAGTATATATGTATATAGCCCACACATGCCATGCGTGCATTAACAACATTTCTATACAACAACGAAACAAGTTCAGGCGAACTTAGAACAAATTAAAATGGGTTAATGTCATAGTTGAAGCAGGCAAGGACTCTATTGAAGCCAGAGGCGTTTTCTTAAGGATATTTTTTTTCAACAACAATGAAATGGAAATTTCTTAGAGATATTTATTCATAGGCCACAAATGTGGATTTTACCCGGAACTTTTTATCAAATACCCCAAAATCGGGGATTTAAAGACGCAAATAATCCTGAATATTTCAAAGAAGATTTTGTTAGACTATTTTTATACCGTATACCACATAGTGGAAAGGGTATTATGTCTTTCTACATTTGTTTGTAACATGGAGAAGGAAGCGAGATAGACCGATAGTTACTTTTTAGGATTAGGATATAGAATCACTTTATGAGTCCATTTATGCATGTCAGTCCACCCGCTTGTCCTTGTATTTTTGTGAAAAACTGCAGGTCACATTAATTATCCAATTGAGATAAAATTTTTCAAACAATATTTGATTGGTCCAATAGGGTTGGTCCTATTGAAATTGGTGAGAATCGGTTCAGATTAAGATATAGCTCCTATGTATATTTTCACCGATTTCGGGTTAATTGTGCACAAAATGGCTAATATCATTCCAAATTACCTGAATTTTGGCACATCCGACCGAATTCAGTCTAGATGCAAGTACATCGAATTTGGTGAAAATCGATTCAAATAGCTTCCACACGTATGTTTCATATGATTTGGGGTTTTAGGTCCCTCACATGCGTAATATGCTCGATACAGCTCAAAAATACCTCTGCCAAAATTAACAAGTTAAAAAGCAGTAAGTTCGGCCGGGCCGAACTTTGAATACCCTCCACCATTTGGAACGAATTTGGAAATTTTCAAAAAATAAAATTCTTAAAAAATTCTTTTAAAATTTTAAAAATACCAAAATGTGTGTCATAAGCCTTTACAATATTCAAATTCGAAACTTGAAATAAACTGTGAATAATGTAGCTAAAATCGTCAAAATATCGTATATAGGGAGGTACCGTTATATCGGAGCTGTGCGAAGACCTGCACCTTCATAGACAATTATCTGTCACAGGCTGTAGCATCCATTACGAACTTCAAATACCACATCTCAAACAATTTCGATTGGTATTATACCTAAAATCGTCAAAATACCGAATATAGGGAGGTACTGATATATGGGGCCTAAACGAAGACCTGGACCTGCATAGACAATTTTCTGTCACAGATTGTAGTTCTCATAACGAACTCCAAATACGTAATTTGAAACAACTCTAGTGAATAATGTCGCTAAAATCATAAAAATACCGAATATAGGGAGGTACCGTTATATGGGGGCTATACGAAGACGTGGACCAGCACAGATAATTTTCTGTCTTAGGCTGTAGTATCCATTACGAACTTTAAATACCAAATTTGAAATAATTCCGGTGAATAATGTCGCTAAAATCATCAAAATACGGAATATCGGGAGGTACCGTTATATGGGGGCTTGGACCTACATGGTCCATTTACGAACTTAACCTGCCTACAGGCAAAATATACACGTCTTTAAAAATTTAGCCTTCTATCTCAATTTGTTCGAAAGATAGCGTGATTACAACAGACAGACAGACAGACAGACAGGCGGCAGACAGACGGACATGGCTAAATCGTCTTAGAATTTTACGCTGATCAAGAATATATATACTTTGTTGGGTCTGACATGAGTATTTCGAGGAGTTACAAACGGAATGACAAAATTAATATACCCTCCATAGTATGGTGGAGGTATAAAAATAATTGTAACAAGTAAAAAAGCAGCTTAGTTCGGCCGGGCCGAATTTTTAATAACCTCCACCATTTTCAAAAAAAAAAAAAAATCCGAAAACTACCACTAATTGAAAACCGTTATATGGGGACTATAAGAAGACGTGGACCTGCTTACGAAATTGTTTTTCAAATGCTGTAGTACCCATTACGAACTTTAAATACGAAATTTGTTACAATTCCGGTAATTAATGTCGCGAAAATCATGAAAATACGGAGTATCCGGAGGTACCGTCATATGGGGGGACCTGCATACGAAAATTTTTGCCATAGGTTGTAGTACCCATTAGGATCTTTCAATACGAAATTTGTTACAATTCCGGTGAATAATATCTCTAAAATCATCAGAATACCGAATATCGTGAGGTACCGTTATAAGGGGGCTATACGAAGAAGTGGACCTGCCTTTGTCTACTTTGTCATAGTCTGTAGTTCCCATTTCGAACTTCAAATACGAAATTTTAAACGATTCCGGTGAATAATGTCGCCAAAATCATGAAAATACCGAATATCAGGAGGTACCGTTATATGGGGGACTATACGAAAACGTGGACCGACATAGCCCATTTACGAACTTAAACTGCCTACTGGTAATCTAAGCATGTATGCAAAATGTTAGCCTTCTATCTCAATTCGTTCGAAAGATAGCGAGATTACAACAGACAGACGGACAGACATCGCTAGATCGTCTTCAGAATTTTACGCCCATAAAAAATATATATACTTTGTAGGGGCTATTATGTATATTTCGAGGAGTTACAAATGGAATGAAAAATCTAATATACCCTCCATAGAATGGTGGATGGTATAAAATAGGGGCCCCTTTTTATACCCTCAGCTACATGGCTAGAGAGGGTATATATTATTTGACACGGCTAAAATGTGCCTCATCGACATAACGGTTTCAGACCCTTGGTCTCTTTGGGACAAATCCGTTTCAGGACTGTTTATCTGGCTGGTGCGCACGGTAATTCTCGAACGTAATATCCGATTTGGTCCAAACTTGGTACATTGTAATATTATCAAACATAGATCGAGTTCAGAGATGGGCAATATCGATCCACTTCTTCTGGAACCTCCACCACAAAAGTTCAAAGTTTTCAAAAAAATATATTACTGTACAAAATGAGAAAGGATGATCAGATTTTGTTCCAACTTTGCAAATCCTAATATTTACATCAGTGCTAGGTCAGATGTGAAAATGGGTCCACTCCATCAACTACCTCCCACACAAAGGGTGAACATTTTGAATAATTATAACTCTTATAAAATGTGATGTAAAAGTCCGATTGTCTTCAAATGTTACACATCACAGTAATTTTATTAAGCCAAGGTGTGGTGTTAAGAGGAAATATATCGGACAACTCCTTCTGGTACCTACCCCACAAAAGATCGAAATTTTCAAATATATATATTTTCTGCCCAGAAAGAGAAACGATAATCCGATTCTGCTCCAACTTTGAAAATCCAAATATTTGTGTCAGTGCTAGGTCAGATGCTGAAATGGACAATATCAGCCCACTCTAGCAAGTACCTACCTCACAAACGGTAAAAATTTTAAATAATTATAACTCTTATAAAATGTGATGAAAAAGTCCGATTGTCTTCAAATTTCACACATCGCAATATTTTTATTAACCCAAGGTCTGGGGTTAAGATGGGATATATCGGCCTACTCCTTTTTGGTACCTCCCCCACAAAAAGTCAAAATTTTGAATATGTGAATATATTCACATCTAGACACATCTCAATATTTCTATCAACACAAGACCTGTTATAAAGATGGTAGAGATCGGACCATTTCTTCAGGTACACTTTCCACAAAGTGTCAAAGTTTTGAATAACCAAAACGTTTATAAAATCTGAAATAAGCATGAGGATCTCTTTATATTTCACACATCCCATTATTTCCACTAACAAAAGGTATGTTATGAAGATGGGATATAGCGGTTCAATCCTTCTGGTACCTCCCCAACAAAGAGTGAAAATTTTTAATACCCATGAAGCTCATAAAACTCGTAATTAACCCGATTCCATTCTGACTTTGTACATATCAAGGTTTCCACCGTAATAATCCTTCTGGTACCTCCTCACAAAGGCTCAAAATTATCCATGAAGCTCATAAAACACGAAATTAATATGCGATTCCATTCAGACTTGGTGCATCTCAATATTTCCATCAAAACATAATCCGGCCTACTGATGGAATATATCTGACCGCTCCTTTCCTCAACTTTCCCCACAACCCGTCAGTTTGAATAAAACAACTCATATCTTGTTACACAAGATCAGGTGTAAAGACAGGATAAATAGGACCACTACTTCTAGTACCTCCACATCAAAGGGTCATACTTTTCAATACATACACAGGGTGAGATAAAAAAAACTGCAACAAAGTCAAACGCCATAACTTTTACATTTCTTTAAAATTTTATTGAGTGAAAGCAAAAAAATTTCGGAAATAGCATAGATTTCCTCGAATTGGTCACCTTTGGCATGAATTATGGCCTTCAAACGGCCAATGAAACCGTCATACGCTGCCCGAATGTTGCTCTGCGGTATTTTAGTCCATTCCCGGCGAAGCGCTTCCTTGAGGTGATCTAAACTTTGATATTTTTTAGTGCCAACCTTGCTTTCCAAAATACTCCAGGCACAATAGTCCAACGGACTGGTATCCGGAGATTTTGGTGGCCATTGTGCGCTGGGAATGAAGCGAGGAACCTCATTTTATAACCATTCTTGGGTGTGCTGAGTGCAATGGTACTGAGTCCTGTTGAAATATCCAAGGCCTGCGGCCAAAATGTTTGCGTCCCCAAGGCTTTAACACACCCTCGAGAATATTTTCGCGATAATATCTGACATTTATTCTGATGCCACGGTCGACTAATACAAGCGGAGAGCGACTATCGCCTGTTATGGCGGAACACACCATCACCAAGGCCGCCACTTGAGTTCTGGTGGCTAAGCGAAGTTCCACATTTTCAGCTGACCTCTTTGGAAAGTAAACACGATAATTTTGTTTATTTAGAAACTGCTGGACAACGAATGTTTTCTCATCGGAGAAAAGCAAATTCGGCAGTTCACCACGTTCGGCCAAGCGAAGCAAATCTTTAGAGTCTATTTTTCAATATTTGCCAAATGGAATATTGCGATATGTTCGGCTCACGACCCATTTTCTTAAACCAAGTTGATTTTTATACCCTACACCATAAGGTGGTCAGGGTATTATGTCTTTGTGCATTTGTTTGTCACAGGCAAAAGGAAACGAGATAGACCCATAATTCCTTTCGATGATCTGCATGGAATCACATTCTGAGTCGATTTATGGATGTCCGTCCGTCTGTCCATGTATTTTTGTAAACAAAGTACAGTTCGCATTTATTGCCCTATCCAGATGAACTCTTGCACAAATCATTTGTTTGGCCAAAGGACGAACCCTATTGAAATTGGAGATAATCGGTCAAAATTTGGATATAGCTCCCATATATATCTTCGTCCGATTTGCCTTTTATTGCACACCAAACGTGTAATATCAGTCCGAATAGTATGGAATTTTACACGTACGATCAGATTGAACCTGAAAATAAGTATGCCAAATTTGATCGAAATCGGTTCAGATATAGCTTTAGCTCCCATATATATTGTTCATCCGATTTGTTAGTTTTGTCCTCCGCAGCCGTAATATGCACTCTGTAACAACGATATTCGGGGAAATATATCAAATACAACTCAGAAATTCATTTCCCAAATTTTATCGATATCGGTTCATATTTGGATATAGCTCCATATATATTTTTATCCGATTTAAAATTAATTGTGCACCAAATGGGCAATACTAGTCCGAATTTAAAAGATACAAATGCTTCGGCATATTTAGTCCTTTCAACTTTAAATTATAATTATAATCATAGCGTGATGATTGAATTCTCCCATAAAAACTTTTAATTGTTATGCGGAGCTCTACTAAATTAGCAAAGTGGTGTAGGGTATCATAAAGTCGGCCCCGCCCGACTTTAAGACTTTCTTTACTGGTTTTATTGTGTGTTATTTCCCAACCCATAGTGCAACCTTATCTAAAGGTTTCAAACCAAAGAGGTGGAGCCCGACACTTCTTTCTCCCCTGTCAATTAATAGTTCAGTTACATGCCAGTATCTATAAATCTATCTTCGTTACAACTCCCCAAAAATTATGATTTATTTGTTGAAAACAGTTGTACGATAGTTTTCCGATAATTTACACTCATACTAGACCATAACGACGGGTCTCTATGGAAAATTATAGTGATTTTCATTGTGGGTTCAAAAAATAAATAAAATTAGAACAACCAACAACAAAAAGAAATAACAAAAGAACAGACTGGCGGACTGACGGGCTGACTGACAAATAATAATTGACCCACATTTGGTGTAATGGTCATGTTCCCTATCCGAACGCAATGAATTTGATATAGACCGCAATGGCATTGGTGGCATTTTTCAACAATGTCGCGTGTTTAATCTCCCCACTCCTTCTCCTCTTCCACGGCTGTGGGAAGAAAAGAACTCGAATAAAAATAATTCCCATTATTCCCTGAAATAAATGTCAAACATTTTTACACTGAGGCGTCAACAAAAATTATGGCAAGTGTTGGGCTTCGGTAGCCGGGGGCACGGCACGCAGCGACACATCTGCTGATGTGAAGGGTATGACAGTCTGACTGCACCCCTCCAATTTGAATAACATCACAACATTATACATAATTATTATTATGTATGAGCTTCTGTCTGTCTGTCTGCCTGTCTCTCTTTTTGTCCATGGTATGTCTGTCAGTCAGTCAAAAAAAAACAACAACTTTTATTATGACATTGTTTCTAGGGGGGGAATAGACCTGTTTCTCTGACATAGCCTGGCAAATGACCTAGAGCGTTTATTGTATGAATATGTAAACGCATTTGTAAAACTATCCTCATCCAAACGGAACTCTCCCTTTTTTCCATTCATGGTGAGTAAATGACAATTTCAACTGTCACTTTTGTGACAGTTTGTCAAACGAACATAACTTGACGCATGCGTGTCGTATGCTACTGTGAGAGCAATTAAAATTAAATTATTTAAAATATACTAATTGTTATCCTTTGTTCGAACTATGTATCGAATTAAAACATAATTATAATTACCTTCAAGAAGGATCTTTAAAATTAATATTGATAACACTGTGCAACACAAAAAATATGTACAGAGGAAATCCAGCACATTATGAATGTAGAGCTAAAAATAGAAGATACGTGTATCGGCATTTTGAAAGTTTACGTGACAAAGTGGCCTAAGTGTAGGGGCAAGTTCCACCCACCCACTAAATTTGTTGAAATTTTCGGGGTAAGATTTCTTGAAGTCCGTTTATTTAGGGTATATGGTGTTCTGGGCAACATTGCATGCGGGTGAGATAAAAAAAACTGCATCAAACGCCATAATTATACCCTCACCCATATGGCTACAGGATATATATATCATTTGATACGGTCAAAACGTGCCTAGTCGAAATAACGGTTTTAGACCCTAGGTCTCTTTGGACCAAATCCGTTTCGGAACATTTGTAGTCAATCTAGCGATGTCCATCCGTCCGTCTGTCTGTCTGTCTGGCTGGCTGGTGGGCACGATAACTCTCTCTATACTCTATCAGATTTGGTCCAAACTTGGTACATCGTAATATTTTTGTCAAACTTAGATCGAGTTGGAGATGAGCAATATCGGTCCACTCCTTCTGGTACCTCACCCACAAAAGAGGGACTCAGAAAGAGAAACGAAAATCCGATTTTGCACCAACTTTGCAAATCCTAATAGTTGCGTCAGTGCTAGGTCAGGTGTGAAAATAGACAATATCGGTCCACTCCATCAAGTACCTCCCCTACAAATGGTCAAATTTTTGAATAATTACTACTCTCATAAAATGTGATATAAGAGTCCGATTGTCTTCAAATTTCACACATCCCAATATTTATGTTATTAAATCAAGGTCTGGTGTTAAGATCGAATATATCGGTCCACTTCTTCTGGTACTTCCCCCACAAATGGTCGAAATTTTCCAAAACAAAAAAAATCTGCACAGAAAGATAATCGATAATCCGATTTTGTTCTAACTTTGCAAATCCTAATATTTACATCAGTTCTAGGTCAGGTGCAAAAATGGATAATATCGGTCCACTCCATCAATTACCTCCCCCACAAAAGCTCGAAGTTTTGAATATCCATTAAGCTCTAATAAAATTAACATCCGATTCCATTCAGACTTGGCATATCAATATTTTTATAAGCACAAGATCTTTTATAAAGAAAGAGTAGAGGTCGGACCATTCGTTCTAGTACCTCCTGGTCTAACTTTGGAATAACCAAAACCAGCAAAGAATACGAAATAAACATTGGTTCTCTTCATATTACACACGTCCCATTATTTCTACTAACTCAAAATCAGGTGAGAAGATGAATATATCGGTGCACTCCTTCTGGTACCTCTCCCACAAAGTGTCAAAATTCTGAATATCCATGAAGCCCATAAACGCGAAATTAACATCCGACTCCGTTCATGCTTGGCACTTCTCAATACTTCTATCAACACCAGATCTGTTATAAAGATGGTAGAGATCGGACCATTTCTTCCGGTACCTCCCCACATAGGGTTCAGGATTTAAAAAAAAAAAACAAAACGCTCAAGGAATTCGCAAGAAGAATCCCAATGCATCCATCCATATCCTCAAATTTTCCACATACAAACATTATTGCTAACGCATGATCAGTTGTGAAGATGATGTACATCAGCCAACCCCTTCTGGTACCTCACCCACAAAGGGGCACAATTTCCAATACTTATATCTGTATACAACTTGCTATATCTAAATTTTTCTCTTAACCAGTATTCTGATATGAATAAGTCATTTGTCGAAATTTATGATTTCGCATAAAATTGGATACGAATGTTCGATTTTCTTCAAATTTGGGCATACCAATATCTTTTATCTGTATTAGATGAAGTATGAAAATACCTGAGGCATATTTCTATTTTCCGAAAATTTGCACATATCTCATATATAGTACAAGAAGTAGTCGATATAGTTCAAATCTGTGCCGTTAATAACTCAAGGCTGGGGTATACATCTGTCGGCAAAACCGACTGATACTATTTTACTTCTTTTTACATTTTTTTTTAAATCTTATTGAATGAAAGCAAAAAAATATCGGAAATAGCATCAAATTTTAGAATTCCTCGAATTGGTCACCTTTGGCACAAATTATGGCCTTCTAACGGCCAATGAAACCGTCACACGCTGCCCAAATGTTGTTCTGCGGTATTTTGGCCCATTCCCGGCGAAGCGCTTGGTAGAGGGTATCGACACTTTGGTATTTTCTAGTGCCAACCTTGCTTTCCAAAATACTCCAGACACAATAGTCCAACGGATTGGTATCCGGAGGTTTTTGTGGCCATTGTGCGCTGGAAATGAAGCGAGGGACCTCATTTTGTAACCATTCTTTGGTGACGCGTGCTGAGTGCGATGCTGCTGAGTCCTGTTGGAATGTCTAAGGTCTGCGGCCAAAATGTTTGCGTGCCCAAGGCTTAAATACACCCTCCAGAATATTTTCGCGATAATATTCGGCATTTATTCTGATGCCACGGACGATTATTACGAGAGTTACCATCGGCTGTTATGACGGCCCACACAATCACCTTGTCCGGCGCTTGAGTTCTGGTGGCTAACCGAAGGTGCACATTTTCAGTTGACCTCTTTGGCAAGTAAACACGATCATTTTCTTTGTTTACAAACTGCTGGACAATGAATGTCTTCTCATCGGAGAATACCAAAACCAAATTCGGCAGTTCACCACTTTCGGCCAGGCGAAGCAACTCCTTAGCTCTTTTGAGTCTATTTTCTTTCTGTTGCGGTGTAAGTTCTTGCACTTTTTGGAATTTCAATGGCTTTACCCCGATCTCATTTTTCAATATTTGCCGAATGGAATATTGCGATATGTTCAGCTCACGAGCCATTTTTCGGCCACTGCGACGCGGGTTTCGATCAAGTCGCTTTTTTTTTTTTTGAACCATTATGGCTGATGTTGCTGTTTTCTTCCGTCCACTTCCTTGACGAGCGATGATATTTGATTTATTCACATTTGAGCGCTGGACTGCTCTAACGATAGCCACTTGTGGTTTTCCAGCCAAATATAAAGAAATAACACTATCACGCTTGAATTCCATCACGAATAACTTTTTTGTGGAAAATTCTCATCAAAATGCTTTTGTACGCTTGTAAACAATATAATGAGCTGTCACTGGAATAATTTTAACAGCTGTCGGACTAGTGGCTTAGAAATGACAGCAGTCTGAAGTTGGTTGCAGTTTTTTTCATTTCACCCTATATATCGTTTTTATTTAGGTCCAATATTAGCTGAGGGTATAGATCTGTCGTTAAAATCGACTGATTCTTTTTAACTTATTTTTTTCGATCTTGTGTGGGGGAGATACCAGAAGCAGTGGACGATATTGCCCATCTCCGAAGACGATTTAAATTAAACAATAATATCATGAAGCACCAAGTCGAGAGTTTTCTGCGCACCAGCCAACTGACGGACGGAAATCGCTAGATCGACTGCAAATGTCCTAAAATGGATTTGCTCCAAAGAAAACTAGGGTCTAAGACCATTATTTAGATGAGGCACATATGGCTTAGGGTATAATAAACGATGAGTAAAGATGTTAAAGAGTTACAGACTAGAGCTCCTCAATCTGATAGGGTAAAACGAAAAATCTGCTTTGTGGAAAAAAACCTCTAAAGTCGACTCTTCTTTCAAATCTAATAGCTCAAAGCCCTTTTTTATGAAAACACCCATGCAAATTATTTCATCGTTCTGTTCATTGCTTTTTTAATCATTTCACTTGAATGCCGAATGCAGAAGACTAGAGGTCATTTGGGAAAGAAATTCATCATTCCGCCGTGACCACCGCCACCAATAAATTGCATAACTTGATCACTGACAACAAAACACATAGAGAAACAAGCCTTACAATGTTTTCTACTATGTAAATGACAGGCTATATTAATTATAGAAAACATTTCTTTCCGTATTCCCATTTCAAAGTTTTGAAAAATCATCATCCACATCTACAAGATAAGAGATACAAGATACAAACAAACCAACAAAACATCGTGGCTGGCGCATTGTAATCAGCCATGTACGCAGACTATGGACATTTATGACAAATGATATGCAATGGCTACGAGGTACCCGCTCCTGAAGTGAGGGGAGGGAGAGATGAAGGAGTGATACTAAATTTGCAATTCTCACAGTGTTCGGCGTTGTTGCCTCTGCCTCTGTCAATGATACCCACTGTGAAAATTGAGACGACTATGGCAATGATAATGGCTGGCGTTGGTGTGCCAACTAAAGACGCAAACCAATTTAAAATATGACAAATGATCTTTGCCACAATTGTAGTAAGGTTGGAGGAAAGGAAGGAGGAAGGGAGCGGGTAGCAGACACTACCGTATATGGCCTGTCTACAGCTGAGCCCGTTTCAAAAAGATCTTCATTCAATCCCTAACTTATTCTGTCACTCATGATCTCCATTCATCAGTTATTTTTTTTTTTTTTTCTTCACATAATTTATGATGAAGTGTTTCTGTCCGTCTGGCATTGTTGAGTCTGAAGAATGAGTTGTATTCCCAATGTGGGTTTATTAGCAACTGTCAGGGCCATCAAGTGTGGGTTCTTCTTTTTGTTTGACATGTCGGGGTACGTTTTGCAGTTGATATGTAAGACAATGTTTTTTTGACAGTTTCAATGGGTTTCTTTAACAATTCGGAAATTATGTCAAGTTGGCAACTTTGTTATAACTCAATTGATTATTAGGGTAAATTAATATGGGGAGATGGAATGTCAAGACACTAATAATTGATAATTTGTAGAATAGCATTTGTGTTCCCAAACGAAAAACCTTGTCAAACTCTTTTAAATGTTTTTTAGTTTAGGTGTCCTGCCTTTTAATAATGCTGAAAAACGATATTCCTCGCATACTTATGCTTTATAAAATCATAAATAGATACCGAATTTAATTAATTGGAAAATATCAGGGGGTATTTATAAACAGGGTCTGTACCAAAACGTGGACCAAATTGATAATTTTTAGCTAGTAGCATTCCGAACTAACAATCCCAGAAACCAAATTTTGGGTAAATAAAATGGAGAATAAGACTAAAAACTAGTTTTTTGAAGAAAATAGGAAAGTAAAAGAAAAAAATATGCATACATTACTAAATAAAACCATCAAAATACTGAATACTATGGTGGCTATACGAAGGCGTGGACCCGCACAGAGAGAATTTTCTGTCATAGGCTGTAAGTATCCATTGCTTACTTCAAATACCAAATTTGAAACATTTCCGTTAAATAATGTCGCTTAAATCACTAAATTACCAAGAATAGTGAGGTAGCGTTATATGGGGCTATACCAAGACGTGGATCTACATGGCCCATTTTCAATACCAAAAGTCCTGCAGATATAATATTTGAGTAAAATGTTATCAACCTACTTCATTTTATTCGGAAGCTAGAGTGATTTCCACAGACGGACGGACATCGCTAACTCGACATAGAATTTTACGCTGATCAAGAATAAATACAGGGTGAGGTAAAAAAATAATAAAACGCTATAATTTCTACATTTCTTTTTTTAATTTTATTGAATGAAAGCAAAAAATTTTCGGAAATAGCATCAAATTTTAGAATAACTTTAGATTTGTTCGAATTGGTCACCTTTGGCACGAATTATGGCCTTCAAACGGCCAATGAAACCGTCACACGCTGCCCGAATGTTGCTCTATGGTATTTTGGCCCATTCCGGGCGAAGCGCTTGCTTGAGGTGATCAACACTTTGGTATTTTTTAGTGCCAATCTTGCTTTCCAAAATACTCCAGACACAAATATCCAACGGATTGGTATCTGGCGTATTTGTTGGCCATTGTGCGCTGGAAATGAAGCGAGACACCTCATTTTGCAACTATTCTTGGGTGGCGCGTGCTGAGTGCGATGGTGCTGAGTCCTGTTGGAATGTCTAAGGTATGCAGCCAAAATGTTTGCGTGCCCAAGGCTTTAATAAATCCTCCAGAATATTTTCGCGATAATATTTGGTTTTTATTCTGATGCCACGGTCAATTAATACAAGCGGAGAGCGACCATCGGCTGTTATGGAAGCCCACACCATCACCATGCACTTGAGTTTTTGTGGCCAACTTGAGTTCTTGTGGCCAACCGAAGGTGCACATTTCCATCTGACCTCTTTGGCAAACGCCTATCACACGATCACTTTGATTGTTTATAAACTGCTGGACAACGAAGGTTTTCTTATCGGAAATAATCAAATTCGTTCAGTTCACCACTTTCGGCCAAGCGAAGCAACTGTTTAGCTCTTTTGAGTCTATTTTCTTTCTGCTGCGGTGTAAGTTCTTCAGTTTTTTGGAATTTCAATGGCTTTAAGCCGAGCTCATATTTCAATATTTGCCGAATGGAGTATTTTGCGATATGTTCAGCCCACGAGCCGTTTTTCGGCCACTGCGACGCGGGTTTTGATGAAGTCGCTTCTTTACTTTTTGAACCATGTCTGCTGATGTCGATGTTTTCTTCTACCGCTACCAGTTGAGATAAAAGGCTAAAATTTTGCACACATGCATATTTTGCCAGTAGGCAGGTTAAGTTCGTTAATGGGCCATGTAGGTCCACGTTATCATATAGCCTCCATATAAAGGTACCTCCCGATATTCGGTATTTTGCTGATTTTAGCGACATTATTCACCGGGATTGTTTTAAATTTGGTATTTGAAGTTCGTAATGGATACTACATCCTAAGTACATCCTAAAATGAGCCATGTAGGGTCACGTCTTCATATAGCGCCTATATATGATTGTAGCGACATTATTTAACGGAATCGTTTCAAATTTGGTATTTAAAGTTCCTAATAGATACTGCACCATAAAACAGATAATGGGCCATGTAGGTCCTCGTCTTCGTATAGCCCCCATATACCGTACCCCCCGATATTCGGTATTTTGATGATTTTAGCGACATTATTTACCAGAATTGTTGCAAATTTCACACGTGAAGTTCTTAATGGATACTTCAGCCCATGCCAGAAAATTGTCTGTGCAGGTCCACGTCTTCGTAAGGCCCCCATATAACGGTACCCCCTATATTCGTTATTTTGATGATTTTAGCTACATTATAAACAGATTTTTCTTCAAGTTTCGCGTTTAAATATTGTAATAACTTATGGCAAAAATTTGCTTATACAGGTCCACGTCGTCGTATAGGCATTTATTTTATTTTTTTGAAAATTGCCAAATTTGTACCAAATGGTGGAGGGCATTAAAAATTCGGCCCGACCGAACTTACAGCTTTTTTAAATGTTTTTTTTTTTTCTTGGTTTAAATAAATTTCCAGTTACAAGCTCATCAATTGCCCCAGACAATGGGGATTTGTTTATCTCTCTCCCATTCGTCTATGAAAAATTGCATTGGCTTCTGGTCATAAATTAAAAAAAAAACACAGGGTGAAAAGTCAAAACAAATGTGTAAAATATGATATGCCAACAACATTGTTTAACACATCCTTTTCTACAAAAAGAAAACAAATTATAAATTTTAATTTTGTGGCCACTGACAAATCTACAAAAAAAAGGAAACCACAAAAATTCACCGGCAATGTTTTGTGGCATTTTGTAATTTACAAAACCACCAACCTTTAAGGGTTAGTTATTGGTATTTCTGTTCCAGCTTTCTTTGTCTAATAAATACCTTACAAGTAAGTATTATATTTCTCCATACCACGGGTCAAAATGAATGAATGGGCAGTGGCGCCCAACCAACCCTACCCTACCATACCCCCATCTACGGCCATTAGTATTGACAATTTGTCAACAGAGAAAAACAACACATACAACAAATAAATTAAATGCATTGTTGTTGCTATGGCCATTATGACCACTGTCAGTCTGTCTGTCCCACGTGTAATTTGTTAAAGGTGCGTTTAGTCCTTTGTCGAGGCATAAACGCTAAAAATAACAGAACTGCGTTGTGGGTGGTAAATGAAGGGACGTTAACTTTTTTTCATTATTTGTTTTAAGGGTTGCTTATAATTGATAGAAATCGATATGAATAAAATAGTTCTGTTGCCGCTGTTGTTGTAATTTATTGTGAACACAAAAGCAATAAAAACAGACAACATACCTAGGATTCCTTGATGTCAGGGTAGAATAATGGAAAATATCTATTTGAAAGTAGGGGTTATGGAGCGCTTGACCTAAGGAAATTAAGAAAAATGATATCATCGTGAAATTGAAATACTAAAATAAAAGAAGATTTTGTACGGAATCTTTTTTCAAGGAACAAAATTAATACAGAGCCACACAAAAAATAATTACGGGTAAAATCCAGCAGCGAGTCAAAAAAAATGTTCTTAAAAATTATAATGCAAATGTATCTGGATTCAAATATGTTCCACTTTAAACTACAAACTCCAGTAAGATCGGAAAGAGAATGATTGGACCCGTTGTATGGGGCCATACTAAAACGGAAGCCTATGTAGACAACGATTCTAATCTATTGCGAGTCTTAATTACCAAATTTTTCACAACCAATATGAACAATGTTTTGACGCCGGTTATAGAACCCATTATGAAGTACCATTAACAAATTTCATACGAATATATTAGAAAATTTAGCATAAATCGAAGAAAAATGTGGATAAAATCATAAAAATACCGAATACCGAGAGGTACCGTTATACGGGGGCTATACGAAAATGTGCCCCTGTATGTCAAAATGTTATTCCATCGGAGCTACAACCCATTACGAACTACAAATACCTTTTTTTGACAATCCCTTGAAAAATGTGGCAAAAGTCATAAAAAATACCGAATATCGGGAGGTACCCTTACATGGGGGCTATACAAAAATGTTGACCTATACAGGGTTGCCCATATTCGACGGACCCATCTGGCAACGCCATAACTTTTGACAGAGATGTCACATCGCTTAATGACATACCGCGTTTGAAGCGCAGGTCCAAACAGATTTTTACCATGAACCAATACACGCCACGCGAGCGCTCTGAAATAGTTGAAATTTACATTCAACAGAAGAAGTCAATTGTGAAAACTCAACGTGCTTTTAAAACATTAAAAAATGTGAGAAGTGCCCCTTCTAAGAACACCATTTTCGACTGGTAAGGCTCTTTCTAATCCGAAGAGGCCACATAAAAGTCGACCAAGGCGATCGGCCGAGAATATCGCTGCCGTACGAGCCAGTGTTGAGAGGTCCCCAATAACATCCCAAAAACGCCGTTCTCAGCAGTTGGGCATGGCTCGGTCCACTTTACAACGGATTATTCGCATTGATTTGCATTTGTTCCCGTACAAAATTCATTTGACGCAAAGAATGTTGCCTGCGGACAAGCCTCGTCGATTGGAATGGGCCAAAGAGTCATCGAAATGACCGAAGATGACGAGCAATTTTGGAACAAAATTATCATATCCGGTGAAGCCCATTTCACATTGAATGGGACCGTAAATAAGCAAAATTTCCGTTTTTACGTCACTGAAAATCCTCAGGAGATTCAAGAAGTGCCTCTTCATGACGAAAAAGTCACAGTTTGGTGCGGCGTTAGTACGAAAACGGTCATTGGGCCGTTTTTCTTCCAAAATGAAAATGGCCATGCTTTTACCATCAATCAGGAGCGTTATCGCGACATGATGACCAATTTTGTGATGCCAATTATTCGTCGAAAGCGTATGAGGCAGTTCTGGTTTCAACAAGACGGCGCTCCACCGCACACAAGTCGCATAACAATTGATTTTCTGGAGAATTTGTTTCCGGGCCGTTTGATGTCGAAAAGTGGTGATTTGGACTGGCCAACGCGTTCGCCCGATTTGACGCCGCCTGACTTCTTCTTGTGGGGATATTCGAAGTCAAAGGTTTACGTTAACAAGCCAAGGACCGTAGAAGAGCTCAAGGACAACATTCGTGAAGAAATAGCCGCTATTCCGGCCGAAATGTTGGCAAAAACGATGGAAAATGCAGCAAAAAGGGCACAATATGTCATCAACGCCAGAGGGGGCCATTTGAGAGATATCATATTCAAAAATTGATGTAAACAAATCTACTTGGAACAAATTAAATGATTAACATTGCCAACCGCCAAATTTTTATTTTTTTCTTCGATTTAAAAAAAAACATGGTCCGTCGAATATGGGCAACCCTTCCCCGACCGGAGCTAGAACATACAAATACTATTTTTTAGACAAAACCGTGGAAAAATATGGCAAAATCATCAAAATACCAAATATCAGGAGGTACCGTCATACGGGGACTATACGGAAACCTGGACCTATATGTACAGTGTTCCGCCATATAATGTACAATGTGAATCAGGATTGAAAAGTAAGTTTTATATATGAAGGTGTTTTTGGAAATGTGCACTAAGTGTGCGAACTGTATTAAATGGTACTAAATTTTAAACAGTTTGGATTAGAGTAAACGGATGAAGCTGGAATTGAAATAAAATGTTGTATTGGGATCCCTGTGAGTGGTAGCTTTGTGATAAAGATATGTTCTTGGATATGTGCATTAGGCTCGCTGTTCATGTGCACCCTGGACATATGAAGGTGGTTTGAGAAATGTGTACGATAGTTGTACGAAAAGTACTAAATAGTATTTGATAATGGAGGAATGGGGCTGGAATCCCGAAATTTGATATTGAGGTCTCAGTTGAAGCTGTAATTGAGATATGGAGGTAGTTTTGGAAATGTGTACTGTAATTTTACGAAGAGTACTAAATAGTACTTAATTTGGTATTTGGTGAAGGAATAGAGCTGGAATCCCGAAATTTGATATTGAGGTTTCTGTTGGTATCTGGATTTGAGAATTGGCAGACGGTACTCAATTTGTTATAAAGTGAAGAATTAGGGCTGGAGTCCCCAAATGTTTTACTGAGGTCCCTGTTGATATTTGGAATTAAGGTAAGGAGTTGGTTTTGGAAATGTGTACAAAATTGTACGAAAAGTACTAAAAAGTTCTATATTTGGTATTGAGTGAAGGGATAGGGCTATTGCTAATAATGAGATCTCTGTTGGTGTCTAGAATTTAGAAATGGAGGTGGTCTTGCAAACGTGTACTATAATTGTTTTAAAAGTACCAAGTGGTACTAAATTTAGTATTGAGGAAGGAAATACAGCTGGAATCCCGAAACTTGATATAGATATCACTGTTGGTATCTGGAATTGAGATATGGAGGTAGTTTTGGAAATATGTACTATAATTGTTTCGAAAGTGCTAAGTGGAACTAAATTTGGTATTGACTGAAGAAATGGAGCTGGAATCCTGTAATTTGATAGCGAAGTCCCTGTTAATATAGGTGATTGAAATATGGAGGATGTTTTGAAAATGTGTGCTATAAATATTCGAAAAGCACTAAATCGTAGTAAATTTGGTATTGGATGAAGGAATAGAGCTGAGATCAGAAAAAAACTATACTAAGATCTGCATTGGCATCTGGAATTGATAAACGGATGTTGTTTTGAAAATGTGTACTATTATTGTGGGAAAATAACGAAATGGTACTAAATTTGGTATTGGGTGAAGGAATGGGGCTGCAATCCTCAAATGTTATATCAAGATCTCTCTTTGTATCTGAAATCGAGTTATGAAGGTGGTCTTGGAAATATGTACTATAATTGCTTGAAAAGTAGTAAATGGTACTAAATTTGGTATTGGGTGAAGGAATAGGGGTAGGATTCAGAAATTTTATATTGAGCTATCTGTTAGTATCTGAGATTCTCAACTATAGTTGTTCTAAATTCGGTATTGGGTGAAGGAATAGATCTGAAACCGAGAAATTTTACATTTTAAATGGTTTTGCAAAATCGTACTAAAATTATACGAAAATACCAAATGTTACTAAATTTGGTATTGCATGAAGGGATAGAGATAACATTCTCAAAATTTGATATTTGAGGTCATTGTCGGTTTCTAGGCTTTACATATCGAGATGTTGACATAGTTTTGGCCAGAAAAAATGAATATTGGTCCATTGTACAATGATTTTACTAATATCCTGCTTGGTAGACTTCAAAATTAAAGATCTGGAAGTCCTTTTATGCAAAAAAATCAAAAGCCATAATTTTTATATATTTTTTTAAAATTTTGTTGAATGAAAGCAAAAAATGTCGGTAATAGCATAAAATTTTAAAATAAGTTTAGATTTGTGCGAATTGGTCACCTTTGGCACGAATTATGGCCTTCAAACGGCCAATGAAACCGTCACACGCTGCCCGAATGTTGCTCTGCGGTATTTGGCCCATTCCCTGCGAAGTACTTGCTTGAGGTGGCAGACACTTTGGTATTTTTTAGTGCCAACCTTGCTTTCCAAAATACTCCAGACACAATAGTCCAACGGATTGGTATCCGGATATTTTGGTGACCATTGAAATGAAGCGAGAAACTTTATTTTGTAACCATTCTTGTGTGGCGCGTGCTGAGTGCGTTGGTGCTGAGTCCTGTTGGAATGTCCAAGGTCTGGGGCCAAAATGTTTGCGTGCTTTAATACACCCTCCAGAATATTTTCGCGATAATATTCGGCATTTATTCTAATGCCACGGTCGATTAATACGAGCGGAGAGCGACAATCCGCTGTTATGGTGGCCCACACCATCACCATGGCCGGCGCTTGAGTTCTGGTGGCCAACCGAATGTGCACATTTTCAGCTGACACGATAATTTTGTTTGTTTACAAACTGCTGGACAACGAATGTTTTCTCATCGGAGAAATCCAAATTCGGCAATTCACAACTTTCAGCCAATCAAAACAACTCTTTAGCTCTTTTGAGTCTATTTTCTTTCTGTTGCGGTGTAGGTTCTTCCACTTTTTGGAATTTCAATGGCTTTACCCCGAACTATTTGCCGAATGGAATATTGCGATATGTTCAGCTCATGAGCCATTTTTCGGCCACCGCGACGCGGGTTTCGGTCAAGTCGCTTCTTCACTTTTTGAACCATTTATGCTGATGTTGCTGTTTCTTTCCGTCCACTTCTTTGACGTCGGGCTACGCTACCAGAATCACGGTGACGAGTGATGGTATGGGACACAAAAGATTTATTCACATTTAAATGCTGGATTGCTCTAACCATAGCCACTTGTGGTTTTCCAGCCAAATATAAAGAAATCACACTATCACGCTTGAGTTCCATCACGAATAACTTTTTCTCTGGAAAATTCTCACCAAAATGCTTTTGTACGCTTGTAAACAATATAATGAGCTTTCACTGGAATAATTTTAAAAGCTGTCGGACGAGTGGCTTAGAAATGACAGCAGTCTGAAGTTGGTTGCAGTTTTTTCATCCCACCCTGTATTTTCCTATTATCTTTTTCCAAAAAAGGAAAAATTTTAATAATATTTAAAACCTTGAAAGTCTGTAAATTTCGTACCTTGTATGGAGTTTTGATTGAAAATTTGTTTAAAAAATGTGTACTAATAAGTCCGGGCACTTGCTTTGTATATTTGTATTTTTATATTTTTCCAAAAACGGTAGATTATTTAACATTATTTTGTGACGACTAGAACAATAGTCGGATTCTTTTAAGGAATATTTTTTCCCTGTTATTCTTTACCAGCTTTCCTATTCCATTTCCCCTACAGGCTCTATATTTAGATTTTATCTTGGTCTGGAAACTATGGAAAAATAAACTAGGTTCTGTTATTTATTATTAAATGTTTGTTTTTGGCATTATCACAATGTGCGGAAGGGGGAGTAAGGAAGTAGGGTGAGTTGTTAGTTTATTAGTTGCCTTATCGTTGTAATTTTATCTAAATGCTGGAAAAGCTTATTTTTGCAAAAATGGGTGAGAGATAAAATCAGAAAAACAAAAAACAAATATGAATGAACAGCACAATAACGCATCTCAGGAAAAAATACGGGGCAAAATCATTAGAGTGTTAAATTAACTGGTTCGCAATTTGGTGGATTGAATGTAGGAAAGTTCAAAATGAATTTTAATTTTGTGAAATGTGATGGGAAGGGAAGGGGAAAGGGTTTGGTCGATTATGCAACTATTTTTGGAGAGTCATATTAAATTTCTTTGATTGGAAAAAGGAGGTGTAAGTGACAAGGGTAAGGTTAGATTGCTGAGTGGGTGTCTAGGTACCAAGTTTTGCCCACAGAAACCATATGTTTTTCCTCCAAAAATTTACATAAATGCGAAAACCTCAAGACAACAACTACAGCTATTAAAATATAAAGGCACTATTACGTATGACACACACAACATGTCTTCACAACAAAGGTTCAATAACCGATCGATCATTGTTCAAGTTGGAGTCTCTGTTGGGCATAAACTATGACGATGGAGGTGGGTACCTGGTTTATCAGTTCTCAACGGTAATCTAACCCAGCAGTCCATCAGCTATGTAGGTTGGCTATCGGCACACATCATATTTTGTGACGTATTTTACAATAAGTTAGATACAGATGGTGGTTCTCTCCACCAAACACAAAATAGGTGACAAAAATTACCCTCAACGAATTTTCGATTAATTTCTTCGGCAATTTTATTTGTCTAATAAACCATTAAATTGTGGTTGCGATCATCAAAGAGACAATAATTCGTAATTCTAATTGAAGACAAAAAAAAATCTGTTCGACACGTGTTGTGAATATTTGAAAATTTATTTTAAAATGGGAATCCCTAACATAGAAATCGCCACCGTCCCATGCTCTTTGAGGGGACGGACAATAAAATCCATAAAACAACAATTTTACGAATTTAAAGCCATTAAATTGACAAAATTAAAAACCACTTTTATTGGTGAAAATCTGCGGGTGGTTGTTTGCCGCCGATTCGAAAATTAAACGGTCCATTTAGCCATGTGTAAATTGTGTTTGTTAACTTTTAAAAACTACCGCCATTAGGAGGGGTAAAACCATCCCCAGCCCAGACAGCAACCTTCCAACATTCCCACAACTTATGGCCAGACCTATGAAAATAGAAAGACGGTAGGTAGACGCCAGGGGATCTATGAACATAGAAAGGTTGTCGACCGACGCCAGAGGAAGTGTGTGTTGCCTTGATTAAATAGTGGAGAACGGAGAGGGGTGTAACTCCAATAATACTCTCTCCCTCTGCTTTTTTCCCTGTTTAAATAACAGCTGAAATCCTTGCAAATCCATTAAAAGGATAAATAGATTTAAGTCAACGAATGTTAAGCATCGTTTGCGGAGTGTGTGGTAGTATGTGTGTGTATGTGAGGTTTCATTGTTCATTATCCGGATATCCTGTTAAACGCCAAATATTAGCGGTGTTTTGTTTCAAATATTTTGGATATCACTATTTGAATAAACAAACAGCAACATCCTAGAACAAGAGAAATAGATTATTGACATGAAAAATGGGTTTTTGGGAATTTTTCCCCTGAAATCGAGAATTTGTGGGCAAATACCGAATTAAAATGTGAAAACGTCTCTTATGGCATTCTCTTATAAACTACCTACCGATAAATAGGAATCGTAGAGGTGTTTGTTTGGGAACGCCATAATATTTACTTTTTTTTATTTTATTAAATGAAAGCAAAAAATTTCGTAAATTGCACTAAATTTTCGATTAAGTTGAGATTTGTCCGAATTGGCACGAATTATGGCCTTCAAACGACCAATGAAACTGTCACACGTAGCCCGAATGTTACTCTGCGGTATTTTGGCCCATTCCCGGCGAAGCGCTTGCTTGAGGTGATCGACACTTTGGTATTTTTAGTGCCAACCTTGATTTTGCAAATACTCCAACGGATTGGTATCGGGAGATTTTGGTGGCCATTGTGCGCTGGGAATTAAGCAAGGAACCTCATTTTGTAACCATTCTTGGGTGACGGGTGCTGAGTGCGATAGTGCTGTTTGTTTGTCATTCCGTTTGTAACACCTCGAAAATTGTTTCAAATTTGGTATTTGAAGTTCGTAATGGATCTACAACCTACGACAGAAAATTCTCTGTGCAGTTCCATGTTTTGGTATAGCCCCCCATATAACGGTACCTCCCGATATTCGGTATTTTGATGATTTTAGCGACATTATTCACCGGAATTGTTTCAAATTTTATATATGAAGTTGGTAATGGATACTACAGCCTATGACAGAAAAGTGTATGTGCAGGTCCACATCTTTGTATAGCCCCCATATAACGGTATTTTAACAATTTTAGCTACATTATGCACCGAATTTTTTTTTCAGATTTCGCATTTGAATATTGTAATGGCTTATGATAAAAGTAGCCTATGCAGGTTCACGTCGTCATTTAGACCCTAATATAACGGCTACATTCGGTATTTTTAAGATCTTAACAAAATTTTCAACGGATTTTTTTTTTTTGTGAAAATTGCCAAATTCGTTTCAAATTATGAGGGGTATTCAAAGCTCGGGCCTTATTTTATTTATTTATTTATTTATTTATTTTTTTTTTTTTTTTGGAAAATATGACAATTTTGTTAGGCTCATGTCTCGTATACTATCTGAAACTTTGATTCATGGTCTTGGTCAAAACGTCAAAAATATAGAAAATGAAAATTTCAATTATTTCAATATTTATCCCTCAGCCATATGGCTATAGAGGGGATATATGTAATTTATACGGCCAAAAAATGACTCATCGAAATAACGGTTTTACATCCTACATCTCTTTGGACCAAATCCCTTTCAGAACATTTGAAGTCAACAACACGAAGTCCGTTCTCTGTCTGCTGTCTGGTACGCAAGATAAGTCTCGAAGGGAATATCAGATCTGGTCCAAACATCGTAATATAATTATTAAACTAGAATCGAACTAGGAGATGGGCAATATCGGTCCACTCCTTCTGGTAACACACCCACAAAAGATCGAAATTTTCAAAAAAATATATATTATACTGCACAGGAAGAGAAAGGATAATCCAATTGTGCTCCAACTTTGCAAATCCTAATATTTGAATCAGTGCTAAGTCGGGTACGAAAATGGACAATATCGGTCCAATCCATCAAGTACCTCCCCCACAAAGGGTCAAAATTTTGATTACTTATAACTCTTATAAAATGTAATGTCCGATTGTCCTCAAATTACAGAAATCACAATATTTTTTAAACCCAAGGTCTGGTGTGAAGATAGAATATTTCGGCCAACTCCTTTTGGTACCCTCACAAAGGTTCAAAATTTTGAATATCTATGGAGCTCATAAAACCCGAAATTAACATCCATAAACAGAAGATCTGTCATAAAGGTGGTAGAGATTGGACCATTTCTTCTGGTAGCTCCTCCACATAGGGTTCGAGATGTTGAAAAACAAAACTCTCAAATATACGCTCACACATACAAACATTTTTGCACACACAAGATCTGTTGTGATGATAATATAGATCTGCGAACACCTTCTGGTACCTAACCCACAAAGGGTCACAATTATCAATAATTTCATATGTCATAACTTACGAAACAAGTCAGCGGTTCTTTACAACTTGCTGTATCTAAAAATTTCTCTCAACCAGAAGCCTGAAATGAATATAGGATTCATGATTTTCTCCTATTAAAAATCAAATTAATTCTCAATCAAATTTCAATTTTTGCCAAAAATACCAGAAATTATTTCCTATTTATACCCCACACCACAAGGTGGTCAGGGTATTATGTCTTTGTGCATTTGTTTGTAACAGGCAAAAGGAAACGAGATAGACCCATAGTTCCTTTTGTTGATCTGCATAGAATCATATTCTGAGTCGATTTATGCATGTCCGTCCGTCTGTCCATGTATTTTTGTAAACAAAGTACAGTTCGCATTTATTGCCCTATTCAGATGAAATTTTGCACAAATCATTAGTTTGGCCCAAGGACAAACCCTATTGAAATTAGAGATAATCGGTCAAAATTTAGATATAGCTCCCATATATATCTTCGTCCGATTTGCCTTTTACTGTGCACCAAACGTCTAATATCAGTCCGCATAGTATGGAATTTTGCACGTACGATCAGATTGGACCTGAAAATAAGTATGCCAAATTTGATCGAAATCGGTTCAGATATACCAATAGCTCCCATATATATTGTTCATCCGATTTATTATTTTTGTCCTCCACAGCCGTAATATGCACTCTGTAACAACAATATTTGGGGAAATATATCAAATGCAGCTCAGAAATTCATTTGCTAAATTTTATCGAGATCGGTTCAGATTTGGATATAGCTCACATATATAACTTCGTCCGATTTACCTTTTATTGTGCACCAAACATCTAATATTTGCCCAAATGAGATGGAATTTGGCACTTAGGACCGAATTTAGTCTAGAAGGTAGTATGCCAAATTTTATCGAAATCGGTTCGGATTTGGATATAGCTCCCACATATATTTTTATCCGATATCAAATTAATTGTGCACCAAATGAGTAATACAAGTCCGAATTTAAAAATACAAATGCTTCGGCATATTTAGTCCTTTGAAATTTAAATTATAATTATATTCATAGGGTGTATGATTGAATTCTCCCATAAAAAACTTTTAATTGTTGTGTGGAGCTCAACTAAATTAGCAAAGTGGTGTAGGGTATCATAAAATCGGCCCCGCCCGACTTTAGGACTTTCTTTACTGATTTTTTAGATACATTTTTCCTATTTTCGAGTCGATGCATGAAAGAAAAATAAAGCTTCATTTTAGCCAAAAATTGCCAAAAGAGGAAATATTCTACACCAAATTTCAGTATAAGTCTCTGAATGAATCATATATCAAGGTATTGTAAGGTTTGTAATAAAATTACATTCGAATTTATATATTATATTTATTATTTATATATTATATGTTTAAATTTTATAACTCTTAATTTAATATATTTCAGTTGCCACCTGACACTTTTTAATACCCAACTGAGATCTTCTAAGCTCTGATTTTATTAACCTCAATACTATGTCAATAAAACACAACCAATGTTTCAGAGTTCACTTCATTTCGAATTTAATGCTGTACAACATAACCAGGACACACAATTCCAGACAAATGTTTTGTGGTGGAGTTTGCAAAGAGCAAACAGCCAACCAACAGAAAAATCGACCGACGAACTAACCGACCGACCCACCAACCGACCGACAAAGTTGAAATGTTTATTGATTTACGAATACAATTGAAGCCATTGTGGAGCCATGAAAATGATGCCAGTCGAGATCAAGCTACCGTAACGTTTTTTTCAAATGCAGTGGAGTGGATTAAGAGAGAGAGAGGGAATTTCCCCTCTCTCGAATACGAAACATTGTAAACAATGTTTTGTAATTGAATATTAAATTTTTTTTTGGAATATTTAAATTAAATCCCATTTTGGTGCGCCTCTGAAAGTTCACTGTAAAGCAGGTCGTCCAACTCTCAGGACACTCGCGTTGCACAGAGCAGACTTTTAGGCACTGAAGCGTGCCAGAATTTCGCTCAGTTCTTTATTTTTATAGCCACTTGGGAACATTTGTAACTGTATGGAGAAAAAAAATGATGTGTTTTTTTTATGGGATTTCCTCCTGTCATGTTTGAATATTTCTGGGGTGGTGGTGTAATGATTGTTGCTCTGATGTTGCAGAATGTGTTTTTTTTTTTTGTTTTTCTTCTTTTTTTGGCAAATTGAAAGTTCGTTGCATTACCTTGACTTGACTGCAGCAGAGAATGAATGCATTGACTTTAGTTTTTTTGTTTGTTTTTCCTCTTTGTCATTTCCTTTTTTATGAGAACTAATAAAAGTTTAAGGGTCTCTTAGCTTTTTTGTGATTGAAAAAAAAAAAAAACAAAACATAACAACGGAAGTGAAATTGAGTGATGGGGGATGGGGTCTATTTTTGCAAAAAATAGAATTTTCAACTAAAAGTTGAAAATTAAAAAATTAAAGAAAATAAAGTTCGTTACCATTAGCGGCATATATTAGTTAGATCCATACCTGTAAATGAAAACAGAAAGATATATTAAAAAAATTTTTATTTAAATATAAATTGATACAAAAATTAAAAAAAAAACTTAGAACAAAAAAACTACGTAAATTTTTTTAATAAAATTTTATACCCTACACCACATAGTGGTAAGGATATTATGTCTTTGTGCATCGAGAAGGAAGCGGGATAGACCCATAGCTACTTTTGGGGATCTTCATAGAATCACTTTCCGAGTTGATTTATGCATGTCAACTCGTCTGTCCGTCTGTCCATGTATTTTTGTGAACAAAATGCAGGTCGCATTTATTATCCGATTGAAATGAAATTTTCTAAACAGTATTTGGACAAACCCTAATGTAATTGGTGAGAATCGGTTCAAATTTAAATAGAGCCGCCAACCGATTTCGGCTTAATTGTGCACCAAATGGCCAATATCAGTCCAAATGACCTGAATTTTGGCACATCCGACCGAATTCAGCCTAAAAGCAATACATCAAATTTGGTGAAAATCAGGTCAAATATAGCAATAACTCCCATATATATGTTTTATCCGATTTGGGATTTTAATACACTCACATGCGTAATATGCACTCCACAACAATGACCATTGGTACCAGATATAAGATACAGCTCAGAAATATGTGCCTAAAATTTTGTCACGATCGCTTCGAATTTGGATATAGCTCCCATATATATCATTATTCGATTTGAGGTTTTTTGTGCACCAAATGACTAATATCAACTCGAATAAACTGAAATTTAGCAATTCCGACAGAATTCGTCTTAGAAACAAAATTTTTGAAAATCGGTTCAGATATAGCTCCCATATATATTGTGCATTGTGCACCAAATGGCTAATATCAGTACTGAATTTTGGCACCTCCGACTGAATTCAGCACAGAAGCAGGTACTTCATTTTTGTTGAAAAACGGTTTAGATATAGCTATAGCTTCCATATACAGGGTGAGATAAAAAAACTGCAAAAAAGTCAAACGCCATAATTTTTACATTTCTTTTATTTATTTATTTTATTTTATTTTTATTTTATTTTTTTTTTTTTTGAATGGAAGCAAAAAAAATGTCGGAAATAGCATTAAATTTTATAATAATTTTAGATTTGTTCGAATTGGTCACCTTTGGCACGAATTATGGCCTTTAAACGACCAATGAAAATGTCACACGCTGCCCGAATGTTGCTCAGCACTATTTTGGCCCCTTCCCGGCGAAGCGCTTACTTGAGGTGATCAACACTTTGGTATTTTTTAATGCCAACCTTGCTTTCCAAACTACTCCAAACACAATAGTCCAACAGAATGGTATCCGGAGATTTTGGTGGTCATTGTGCGCTGGAAATGAAGCGAGGAACTACATTTTGTAACCATTCTTGGGCGTGCTGAGTCCTGTTGGAATGTCCAAGGTCTGCGACCAAAATGTTTGCATGTGCAAGGCTTTAATCCAACCTCCAGAATAGTTTCGCGATAATATTGAGCATTTATTCTGATGCCACGGTCGATTAATACGAGCGGAGAGCAACCATCGGCTGTTATGGCGACAGACACCATCACCATGGCCGGCGCTTGAGTTGTGGTGGCCAGCCGTGACCTCTTTGGCAAGTAAACACGATCACTTTGTTTGTTTATAAACTGCTGGACAACGAATATCTTCTCATCGGAGACGGAGAAAACCAAATTCGGCAGTTCACCACTTTCGGCCAGGCGAGCCAACTCTTTACCTCTTTTGAGTCAATTTTCTCTCTCTTGCTGTGTAAGTTCTTGCACTTTTTGGAATTTCAATGGCTTTACCCCGAGCTCATTTTTCAATATTTCCGGAATGGGATATTGCGATATGTTCAGCTCACGAGCCATTTTTCGGCAATGGGACGCGGGTTTGGATTAAGTTGCTTCTTTACTATCGAATCATTTCTGCTGATGTTGCTGTTTTCTCCCATCCACTTCCTTGACGTCGGGCTAAGCTACTAGTATATCGAGCGATGGTACAGGACACAAAGGATTTATTCACATTTAAAAGCTGGAGTGCTCAAACGACAGCCACTTGTGGTTTGCCCAGCCAAATATAAAGAAATCACACTATCACGCTTGAATTCCATCACGAATAACTTTTTTCTGGAAAATTCTCACCAAAATGCTTTTGGACGGTTGTAAACAGTATAATGAGCTGTCACTGGAATAATTTTAATAGCTGTCGGACGAGTGGCTTCGAAATGACAGCAGTCACCCCGTATTTTTAAAAATTTAGATTTTAGATTTACTTTCAAAGTTCTTTCTAAGCACTTTACCCCCTGGAATACAACCACGATATCGCATAGCCCCCACATAACGACACCCCCCCCCCAATATTCGGTATGTTAATGCTTCTAGGGAACTTATTCACCGGAATTGTTTCAAATGTCTTATTTAAAGTTCGTAATGGGAACTACAGTCTATGACAGAAATTTATCTGTTCAGGTCCAGGTCTTGGTATAGGTCCCATATATCGATACCTCCCTAAATTCGGTATTATGAAGAATTTAGGTTAAATCTTCACCGAAATTGTTTGAAATTTCGTATTTGAAGTTCCTAATAGGTACTAGAGCCTATAAAAGAAAATTGTCTATGCAGGTCCAGGTCTTCGAATAGGTCCCATATATCGGTACCTCCCTCTATTTGATATTCTGTTAATTTTAGCGACATTATTCACCGAAATAGTTTCATATTTCGTATTTGAAGTTCCTAATGTGTACTACAGCCTGTAACAGAAAATAGTCAATGTAGGTTAGGGTCTTCGTATATCGGTACCTCACTATATTCGGCATTTTGATGATTATAGCTACATTATTTACCGGGTTTTTTTTTCAAGTTTCGTATTAGAATATTGTTATGGCCTATGGAAAAAATTTGGCTATGCAGGTCCACGTATAGAAAAAATTAGTCGGTGATTTTGTAAAATTCTGAAATTAAAAGAAATAAAATGTGAGAATGGAATAGGCTGAGATTCTACACAGCTGTCGGCAAACCCAATTAATACTATCTAACCTACATATTTTTTTTTTAATTTCCTATAAAAGATAAAATCGAAACAGTAAGTACTTCCGTATTTTTATTTCCATTGCACTTTGAAAAATCAATTGGCTGGGTACTTGAACTTATGGCGTCACTGATAACAGGATACTTGGTTTTATGTACACACTTGCATTATAAAAATAACATAGAATGAAGTGTCTAAAAGATAATATTGCCATCGGCAAGAAAGTAACTAAGAAAATACACATTTATAGAGACTAAAATCCATTAACATTTATTTTCATTTCAAAACAAAATCTTAACTCAATTTTCCTTTTTTGGCAAATTATTGGTCTACAAGTGTTTTTGTGGTTCAGATACTCACTTATTTTAATCTAAACAACAGCTGGAGTAGCAGAATTCAAGAGAAAGAGAGAGTGAAAACTACACCAGAAATGAAAATCATTTGGAAAACCCGGCAGCCAGTCAGCCAGCCAACCATTCGACCAGCCATAATGTCTAGAAATTTAGGTTAAACAATAAATTAAGAAGTTATCAGCTCGTTGGTGTGTTCGTTCAGCAGTTGTACTACTGGCACTCATTGGATTATTTATTACAAATTAGCCCCGAAATAAATGCAAATACAAATTCCGCTACGACTCATCCTCAAAACACTAGCATGCTAAAGAAAAAAAAAACTATAAAAACACCAAAAACTAAAAAAACGCTCCTTCCTGAGGCGTTAGACAACAATGTTCGTTCGATGTACTGCTCTTGGAATGCATTTTTAGAAATGAAAACAAACAAATAAACTGCAACAACAACTACCTATCGCAATGACTTAGTCACTCTCACAGCTCACAGGGTTCATTGTAAATGTAACACTTAAGTGGCCAATAACAAGTGCTACACAAAATGCCATCAGGCGGAGGGTGGGGAGGGGAGGAGGGATGAAGGAAATGTGGAGAATAGTTTGGGTGCTGCTCATTTTTGGTATTCACCTGAGTATTTTACACTCTCGACAACGAACGACCGGTAAAATATGCAACCAACACTTGAATGGATACAACTGACACTTCCAAAGTGCCCGAGGCAATGTTCGATACACAGCTTTGTAGGCAAAACAGCAGGAGTTCAGTACTGAACTGAATATCAGGCATAGATGAATGTTTTCGAATGTTTACAGTTTTACTTGAGTGTGTGTGTTTTTTAATGTTAATGTTTTTAATGAATTTTTGGAAAAGATTTATAATTTACAAAAAAATCAGAAAAATATATTTTTTTATAGTAAAATAATGACACTTTGAGACAAAATTAAATTTTTGCAATAATTACGGGGAAAATGCAGAAGATTATTAAAGTAGAGCTTACAGGTAATAAAGCTGTAAGTTCGGCCGGCCCGAACGTTGTATACCCTCCACCATTTGGTACAAATTTGGAAATTTTCAAAAAAATAAAATCCGTTAAAAATCCTGTTAATATCTTAAAAATACCGAATGTAGCCGTATATTAGAGTCTATACGACGACGTGGACCTGTATAGGCAACTTTTGTCATAAGCTATTACAATATTCAAATGAAAAACTTGAAAAAAAAAAATTTTGTTTATAATGTACCTAAAATCAACGAAATACCGAATATAGGGAGGTACCATGGGGGTTATAAAACGTGGACCTGCACAGATATTTTTGTGGCATAGGTAGTAGTATCCATTACGAACTTCAAATACAACATTTGAAATAATTCCGTAGTATTCATTACGAACTTCAAGTACGAAATTTGAAATAGTTCCGGTAAATAATGTCGCTAACATAAAATACCGAAAATCGGGGGTACCGTTATATAGGGTCTATAGGAAGACGTGGCCCTACGTAGCCCATTTTCAATACCAAAAGTCCTGCAGACATAATACACATTTGAGCAAATTTTTATCATTTTACTTCATTTCGTTCGGAAGCTAGAGTGATTTCCACAGACAGATAGACGGACTATCATTGCTAAATCGACATCGAATTTTATGCTGGTCAAGAATATATATACTTTGTGGGGTCTAAAATGTATATTTCGAGGTGTTACAAACGGAATGACAAACTTAATATACCCTCCATACTATGGTGGAGGGTATAATAAAAGACTCGTATGTTTTGCAAGTTTACTTTGATAAGTAACCAAATTAGAGTAGGGAACTCCCCCACCCCAACCCCTCTTCAACACTTTTGGAAATTTTCGGATTAACATTCCTCGTGTCAAAGTAAGAACAGACATTTGAGTACTTACTTAGGGACCTTAAAAAAATCGAATGAATTTATAAACAATTTAGCATTGAAATTCCAAAAAGTGCAAGAACTTACACCGCAGCAGAAAGAAAATAGTCTCATAAGAGCTAAAGAGTTGCTTCGCTTGGCCGAATTTGTTTTTTCCGTTCTCCGATGAGAAAACTTTCTTTATCCAGCAGTTTGTAAACAAACAAAATGATCGTGTTTAATTGCCAAAGAGGTCAGCTGAAAATGTGCACCTTCGGTTGGCCACCAGAACTCTAGTGCCGGCCATGGTGATGGTGTGGGCCGCCATAACAGCCGATGGTAGCTCTCCGCTCGTATTTATCGACCGTGGCATCAGAATAAATTCCAAATATTATCGCGAAAATATTCTGGAGGGTGTATTAAAGCCTTGGGAACGCAAACATTTTGGCCGCAGTCTTTGAACATTCCAACATGAGGTTTCTCGCTTCATTTCCAGCGCACAATGGCCACCAAAATCTCCGGATACCAATCCACTCAAAATTGTGTCGGGAGTATTTTGGAAAACAAGGTTGGCACTAAAAAATACCAGAGTTTCGATCACCTCAAGCAAGCGCTTCATCGACATTCGGGCAGCGTGTTACAGTTTTACTGGCCGTTTGAAGGCCATAATTCGTGCCAAAAGTGACCAATTCGAAGAAAACTAAACTTATTCTAAAATATGATGCAATTTCCGACAATTTTTGTTTTCATTCTAAATAATTTAAAAAAAAAAGTTTAAAAAGTATGGCGTTTGACTTTGTTGCAGTTTTTTATCTCACCATGTATATCGGTAAACACCTTCTGGTATCTCCCCCACAAAGGGTCAACATTTTGAATACCCATGAAGCTCATAAAACGCGAAATTAAAATTTGATTCCATTCAGATTTGGTACATCTCAATATTTCCATAAACACTAGATCTGTTATAAATATGGCAGAGATCGGACCATTTCTTCTGGAACTTCCCCAACATTGGTTTCAAGATTTTGAAAAACAAAACGCTCAAAGAAAGCGAAATAAGCACCCAACTCTCTTCAAATTTCACGCACTCACAAACATTTTTCCTAACACAAGATCTGCTGTGAAGATGATATATATGTTCGAACCCCTTCTGCTACCTCATCCACAAAGGGTCTCAATTTTCAATATTTTTATTTGTCATAACGTGCGAAAAATGTCAGCAATTTCTTACAACTTGCTATATCTGAATATTTCTCTCAACCAGAAACCTGAAATTAATATTGAATTTACCATTTTACATTAAATTGAGTTTCGATTCGTAATTCTTGTAATTTTGCCAATACCAATATTTTTATCTGTATTGGATGAAGTATGAACATTGAACACTTCGGTCGACTATACCTGTACGGACATTTTCACATTTTCTAAAAATTATCACCTATCTCATATCAAGTGAAGGAAGTAACCAATATAGTCCAAATCTGGTACGATTCGAAATGGACAATATTGGGTTATTCCTTCGGAACCTACTCACTAGAGGGTGAACATTTTGAATAATTATAACAAAAGTCAAAATATATTTAAAAAATCGATCTGATCTGTTGGCAAAATCGACTGATACTTTTTAACTTGTTAAGAACCCTCTTAATAATCTCAATAACCTCTAGAAAGTCTCTCTACAAATTGCGCTAATAGATCATCTGTCTTCTCCTCAAAAAAAAAAAAAACGCCCTTCTGAAATAACCTTCTTTATGTGTTCTCAAAATTTTGGCAATTATTATTTATGCACAGCACTGTGCCCAAAATTATTTTTGCTATTATTGTTGTGGCTTTGGCCTTTGTATTTTATTCATTTGCTGATAATATTTATTCGGAACCACATAATAATAGCAAGCAACAGCGGAGGAGAAACAACAACAGCAGATTCCCCCAAATGAATGGTTTACGCATTGCGGCAGTTGTCGAACCAAATGCAATTGGTTGCAGTTGGTAGAAGGGCAGGGCAAACAAGTTGCATGGCCTGCGAAGTGAACAGCGAACATGTTGGTGCATCAAATATTGAAAATGAAAATTTAATACCGGCAGCCAACATGTTGGATGCAGCCAAGTTGGGTATGATATAATATACCGGTTTATAGCAATAAATTGGAATACCAATTGGAATGAGGGGTATGGGTGTGATGGCATATGGTGTAGCACACACACACAACTAACATCACATCGTCCGTCATCCTTGCAATCATCTGTTTTTCGTCGTCCTTTGTCCTTGTAAATTGTTTGTGTTCTATGCACTTGTTTGCTTGTCTCTTGGCTGTGCATGTCCTTTAGAGCAGAGATTGCATTCTTGTTGCTGCTACAGCTGCAACTGTAACTCTGTTTTTTGGGGTGTTGGTTTAACATCATACCCCCGTACTAGAAGAATGGATGAATGGGCTCAAAGCAAAGGATGGCTGGCTGGCTGCTTGGTTACTACCATGGATTAGTGTATGAAAAAAAAAACGACAAACAGAAAAGCAACCAGCTGACTCTTTGAAGGCCATTCGGGGGCATACCTTACTCTAACGAAAATCAATAGTTGCTTGAGTTTTGTTGTACTTGAGCTTTATTATTTTAAAGATAGAGGAGCAGCAGTAGTTTTGGTTTAATAAAAATTTAAATTGAAATGTAGCAACATCATCAATGAAACCAATATTGCGGAATTGTTATTGTTCAATTACCATCAGTTTGTAATGAATGGGACAAGGTAACCTAAAATTGCCGAGTGCTCTTAATTTGGTTGTTACGTTGACAATATGCAACAGAGCGCCCGAGGAAAGTTGAAGGACACTTGAATCGTCAATAGGATAATCCAGCTGGGGAACAACAAATGGTGTCGAGGTCAATTTATATTATGAGGAACATGTAGGAACTTTCATTATCTGAGTAAGGAAATAAATGCTATGGGTAGGGTCTTTAAATATTTGGCGAAAATATTTAGAAATGAGTTTGTGTTTAAAGATCGAATAAAAAAAAAACATACAAACATACCGGGAAATTATCACCGGGTATTTCAAGGCACAACATTTTGATTAAATTATCGGGAAGAGCTAGATCTTAAAAAGAAATAATCAAGGACTTTTGGAATTTTGTTCGTTGATAGTATTAAAAGTACTATAAACACTACAACAATATTATTATTCGACTGGAAACGGAATATTTTAAATGAAAGTATGCGCCTGGATCACTCTCCTAAAATAAGGCGGCATTTTTGGACATTCGTAGTAGAAAAAGTACTGAAATATACAAAATGGTACTACATTGTTAACAACAAACTTTTGGGCTATCTGTACGGCACATTACAGTTTTAATATCTTGAAATAAGGCGAAATTTTTGGACATTCGCAAAAGTACTAAAAAGTACGAAATGACACAAAATTGATATTGAGCTATAATCGAGATCGAGAACAATTTAAATTTTAAATTCGGATCACTTTTGTTGCGAAATACGTGTTTGAAACGCTTTGGACATTCGTACTTTGGCATAAAAAACTAAGTACTAAGAGATACAAAATGGTACTAAATTGTTGTTGGACTATAATCGAGGAAAATTTCGCAATTGGGTCTAGGAATTTTCGCAATTGGGTCTCCATTAATGCAAGAATATGAAAGAAAAATTGGTGCATTGGGGAAAGAAACCCCGAACGCATTCATTTCATAGCCGATGCAACCAAAACGAGTGACTATTTGATGAGAGTTTCAGTCCAAAGGCAGCCCAAATGAAGTGGCCGTTCCATCAAGTCTTTACTTTTCGAACCATTTCTGCTGATGTTGCTGTTTTCTTCCGCCCAGTTCCTTGACGTCGGGCTACGCTACTAGTATCACGGCAAAAAGAGCGATGCTACGAGACACAAAAGATTTATTCACATTTAAATGCTGGAGTGCTCTAGCCAAATATTTGTGGTTTTCCAGCCAAATATAAAGAAATCACACTATCACGCTTGAATTCCATCACGAATAACTTTTTTTCTGGAAAATTCTCACCAAAATGCTTTTGTACGCTTGTAAACAATATAATGAGCTGTCACTAGAATAATTTTAACAGCGGTCGGATGAGTGGCTTAGAAATGACAGCAGTTTTTTCACCTCACCCTGTATACACTCCACAACAATGATCTTTGGTATCAGATATCAGATACTGCTCAGAAATATTGGGGCCACTATGGATATTTTTCGGACCCATTATATCTGAATACTGCACACATTTATACACACATACATGTAAAACAAATCCATTCAATACTTTCCCCTCCCCAGTCCCCATGAGAATGCATAATTTCATTTCCCACTTCACAATGCCTAAATTTAGATTTGCACTTGTACAATATTTTCATTTTGATGCTTTGCTTTTTTTTCTGAAACATTCTTTAGAGGAATTTCCTAATCATCATTCTTCGTCTTCAAACACACATTCATCCGGAAGAATAGGAAAAAACACCAGACATGCTAAAGCAGACAGCTAGCAAGCTATAGTACACGCACATTTGTTTCTAAACGTTTTGGGGTTTGTCATGCGGAAATTCATGTTGTTCTTGTTGTTGTTGTATTTTTGGTGTATTATCTTGTAGATGACGGAATGGATGGCTGACTGACTGACTGACGGACTACTGCCTCACTGCCAATGGTTTCAAATGTCGACATTCGAGTGAGTTTGTCTATTCCGCATACAGCAGCAAAAAAAGATGCCAAGTTTAAAATTTCATTGTCAGTTAAAGACAGAATAGGAACATTTCACAATTATGTCAAACAGATATCACATTGTCGTCGGCAGGGGGGGGGGGGCAGGGCTAATATGGTTTGGGGTGGGTAATCTCTATGGAAATTGAGAGAATTAAAGTTAAAAAATATACTAAAATACTATACTTTTTGTTATGTAGGTCATTTACTGAGGATTTATTGTCGAATTGAAAAAAATGCAAAAATTTTCATAATTTTCAAATATCAATGCAAGTTGATGTCTTTATATTTTCAGAAATAAACATAAATCGTTAATCGCTCTATTAGCTCCAACCTGTTTTGCTATCTATGCCAAATCTGAAATTGTTGTGAAATTTAATATTATAATATATGAATTCTATAAAATTTGCACAAAAAGCGGGTTATGCTAACATTAGGGTGGGACAAAATAATAAAAAAAAAGCTAAGCAAATAAAATGTTTTAAAGCAGTTATCAAGTAATAGTCGGTTTTGCCTACAGATGTATACCTCCAGAAAATGTCCGTTTATCATCTATATATACAGGGTGAGATGAAAAAACTGCAACCAACTTCAGACGGCCTCTCGTCCGAAAGCTGTTAAAATTATTCCAGTGACAGCTCATTATAATATTAACAAGCGTTCAAAAGCATTTTGGTGAGAGTTTTCCAGAAAAATGTTATTCAAATGTGATATTGTGATTTATTTATTTTTGGCTGGAAAACCAAAAGTGGCTATCGTGAGAGCACTCCAGCATTTAAATGTGAATAAATCTTTTGCGTCTCGTACCATCGCTCGTTACCGTGATACTGGTAGCGTAGCCCGAAGTCAGGAAAGTGGACGGTAGAAAACAGCAACATAACCAGAAATGGTTCGAAAAGTAGAGAAGCGACTTGGTCGAAACCCGCGTCGCAATGGCCGAAAAATGGCTCGTGAGCGGAACATATCGCAATATTCCATTCGGCAAATATTGAAAAATGAGCTCGGGGTAAAGCATTGAAATTTCAAAAAGTGCTAGAACTTACACCGCAATAGAAAGAAAATAGACTCAAAAGAGGTAAAGAGTTGCTTCGCTTGGCCGAAAGTGGTGAACTGCCGAATTTGGTTTTCTCCGATGGGAAAACATTTTTTGTTCAGCAGTTTATCTTTACTTGCCAAATATGTCAGATGAAAATGTGCACCTTCGGTTGACCACCAGAACTCAAGCGCTGGCCATGGTGATTGTGTGGCCCGCCATAACAGACGATGGTCGCTCTCCACTCATATTAATCGACCGTGGCATCAGAATAAATGTCGAATACTATCGTGAAAATATTCTGGAGGGTGTATTAAAGCCTTGGGCACGCAAATATTTTGGCCGCAGACCTTGGACATTCCAACAGGACTTAGTACCATCGCACTCAGCGCCACCCAAGAATGGTTACAAAATGAGGTTCCTCGCTTCATTTCTAGCGCACAATGGCCACCAAAATCTTCGGAACCAATCCCGTGGATTATTGTGTCTGGAGTATTTTGGAATGTAATGTTGGCACTAAAAAGTAATAAAGTGTCGATCACCTCAAGCAAGCGATTCGCCGGGAATGGGCCAAAATACCGCATAGCAACATTCGGGCAGCGTGCGACGGTTTTATTGGCCGTTTGAAGGCCATAATTCGTGCCAAAGGTGACCAATTAGAGCATATCTAAATTATTCTAAAATTTGATGCTATTTCCGAAATTTTTTACTTTGTTTGTGACTTTGTTGCAGTTGTTTATCTCACCCTGTATATAAGAGTAGCGTGACACGAGTAAACGACTGACCTAGAATCAACGCCGAGACGAAACAGCAAAAGCTAGACTGTTGGATCTTGTGTAGGCGTTTGATAAGGCTGGGTGTTTGGAAATTCGTTCTAAAAGGGTACGAGAAGTACTAAAATGTACTAATAATTGAATACTTTGTATTGGAAAAACGCAATGAGCTAGAATCCGAAATGAGAGAATCTGATGGGGTGCAGAAAATTTGTACTAAAGGCTTTTCAAAAATTCGAAGTTTTAGGTTGCAAAAAGTTCTGAAATGGTACTTCTAAAGCGGTAACATTTCCTATTATGTAGGATAGAGCTAAAAACATTAAGTTTGGTTCGAGAATCAAGATTGAAAAGTGAGTTTGATATATGAAGGTGTTTTGGTATTGAGGTCTCTGTTGGTATTTGATATTGAGATATGGAGGTGGTTTAGGAAATGTGTACAATGATTGTACAAAAAATATCAAAAAGTACTAAAGTTGGTATTGGGGGAAGGGATAGAAGTAGAATCCCGAAATACTCTCATTGCTATCTGAAATTTAAATATGTACATGGTTTTGGAACGAAAAATACTGAATGGTACTACATTTGATATTGGATGTCACTGTTGGTGTCTGTGGTTAAGACAATGAGCTGGTTTTGCATATGCGTACAATAATTGTTCTAAATGGTGCTTAAGTTGGTAATGGGGGGAATTACAGGGCTAGAATCCTCAAATTTAATATTAAGGACTATTTGTTTCTAAGGCTGATTTATGGATATGGTTTCGGAAATGTGTACTATAATGTACGAAAAGTATTAAATAGTACAATATTTGGTATTGCTTAAAGGTATAGAGATAAAATTCTGAAATTTTATATTGATGTAACTGTTGGTGTCTGTGGTTGAGAGAAGGAGCTGGTTTTGGATATGCGTGCTATTATTGTACTAAGTGGTACTGAAGTTGGCATTCGGCTGAAATCCTGAAATTTAAATGTATGTTACTTTTATTGTCTGTGGTTAAGATATGGGGGTGGTTTTGGAAATGTGTACTATAATTGTTAAAAAAGTACTAAATTGGGTATAGGGTGAAGGGATGTTGCTGGAATCCCGAAACTTTTGGTGTTTTGGTGTATGTGAACTATATTTGTACTAAAGTAGATAAAGGGGAAAATTACAAGGCTGAAATCCTGAAATTTGGTACTCAAGTCACTGTTAGCGTATGTGGTTTAGATAATTAGATGGTTTTGGAATTGCGTCCTACATTTGTACCAAAAGTACTAAGTGGTATCGAATTGGGTATAGGGTGAAGGGATAGCTCTGTAATCCCGAAATTTGGTATTAAGGTTGAGGTTTGGAAATGTATTTTACATTTGTACGAATAGTACTAAATTTGTTATTGGCTGAAGCGATAGAGCCGGAATCCTTAAATTTGATATTAAGGTCTCTGTTGGTGCCTGAGATTGAGATTTGGCGGATATTAAAGATTTTGAAGTCTTTTTGGTGTAAAAGGTTCTATTATTATTTCCGAAAAAAAAAACAACTTGAATAAAATAAAAACCTTAAAAGTCTGAAAATCTGGTACGATGTATGAAGTTTTGATTAAAAATTTTTGTCAAACTATACAAATTGTGCACTTTGAGTTCCAAGAAGGCCTAACACAAACTATTGGAACAAATCTAAAATTATAATTTGGACATTTCGCTGACGACGTAGCAGCACTTACTAGTTCAAATATATTTTATTTTTAAACTGTTGACCCACTATAGGAGACTCCGAAGAAGTGGGCCAATATTGTCCATTTGGCATCTGACCTAGGCTTAATTTAAAGAAAAAAAAATATTGTGATGTGCAAATTTTGAACAAAATCGAACGTTTATTTCCAATTTTATGCAAATGTTAACCTTTTGTGGGGAATGTACCAGAAGGGGTACACTAATATTTCCCATCTCCGAGCTCGATATAAGTTTAACAATAGTATAACGGTGTACCAAGTTTGGATCAAATCAAATACTCGCTTCGAGAGTTATTGTCCGCAAGACCCAGCCAGACAGAAAGACGGACGGACAAACCTAGATCGACTCCAAACGTCCTGAAACGTATTTGGCCCAAAGAGGCCTAGGATCTAAAACCGTAATTTCGATGAGGTACGTATTGGCCTTATGAAATTATAAAAGCATCAAATCAAATGGCTGAGGGCATAAAAATAGTACAAAATTCACATCTGTTATTTTTGTAAAAAGATATCAGACAATAAGGTATCGTACATAAAAAGTAATCCTTAAGGAAATTTAACATTTTATGGGGGAAACATACTTTTTCCTTGAGACTGATATAGAATTTCACAAAAAAAATTAAATTGCCAAAAAAGATAACTCGTCTATAGAAGATTCGTTCCCCATACCTTCTATAGCCATAAGGCTAAGGGTATCAAAATCACCGAAACGCTAAAAATGCAAATTGGTTAAAGTTCAAGTTTTTTTTATCAATATTCCGATAAAAAAGAACTTTATTGATAAACCAAAAAAAAAAACATTCCAACATTGGAGTCCAATTGTCTAAAGCGTTTTTCCCCTCATGCAAATTAGCTGGTGGTTTGGTAAATGAGTCAGCAAAGCGTTTAGCTAATCCGAAGTATTTTGCCAAATTTATGCACATAACAATAGACAGTCATAAAAATACGTATACACAAACATATATGTGTGTATATAAACATGTATGTTTCTAAAAATATATATTTTTTGTTGCTCCCAAGAATAACAACAAACCGCAACGAAGACAAGTTTCAAACAATTTTTGTTTTATCAATTTGTAAATTTTTATTGCCACTCGAATCGTTTTCATTGATAACTTTAACTAGCAGCATTTCTGGGTCAAATATTAAAATAACAAAAACAACAAGAAAACAAAATCAATACGAAAATGGGCAGAAAAAACACAACAAACAAATGAATATACATACATATATAAACAAATAAAGAAAACAACTTCATTGATGATTGAAAAATGAATAAAAAAGGGGTGGATATTTTTTTAATCTTCTTGAAAAAAATACGGGGTTCCACAATGAATATTTTCAAATTGCAAACCGATTTATTTTTATAACACTGATAAAAAGGCTAAAATTGTGATTTTTTTATAAAAAAAATTTTAAAAAATCGTGTCCAAGTTTTGATAAATTTTAAATTTTTTAATGGACATTCTTAAAAATAATTTGTCAACGACTTCCAGCTATACGTCGTAGATACTTCTTGCATTTTTTTTTTTTAATTTTATTTCAAAGGATTCTCATTTTGACAAATATTTTCAAAAAAAAAAACATACATAATCGTAGACTTGTGGAAACTCAAAAATTATTTTCATGCCCTTAGTCATATGGCTACAGAGGCCGAACCGTGCTCAGGACGTTTGGAGCCGATCTAGCGATGTCCGCCAGTTTCTCTGGCTGGTGCGCACGATAACCCTCGAAGGAAGTATCCGATTTGGTCCAAACTTGGTACATCGTAATATTATTATGAAACTTAGATCGAGTTCGGAGATGGGCAATATCGGTCCACTCCTTCTGGTACCTCCCACACAAAAAGACGAATAACAACATATAAAAATAAATATTTTACTGCACACAATGAAAAAGGATAATCCGATTTTGCTCCAACTTTGTTAATCCTAATATTTTCATCAGCGCTAGGTCAAGGGGAGTACCCCTCCCACAAAGGGTCAAAATTTTGAATAATTATAACTCTTATAAAATGTGATGTAAGAGTCCGATTGTCTTCAAATTACACACATCCCAATATTTTTATAAGCTCAAGATCTGGTGTTATAATCGGTCCACTAATTGTGGTCTGCAAAGGGTCAAAATTTTGAATATCCATAAAGCTCATAAAAGCGAGAAATTAACGTCCGACTCCATTCAGACTTGGCACATCTAAATATTTCTATCAATACAAGATCTGTTATAAAGATGGTAGAGATCGGACCATTCCTTCTGGTACCAATTCCACAAAGGGTCAAAGCTTTAAATAACCAAAACGATTAAAATATCCGAAATAAGAATCCGGTTCTCTTTATATTTCACACATCCGCTTATTTCTACATAAACACGATCTTCTGTTAATATGGGATATATCTGTTTATTGCTTCTGGTACCTGCCCCACAAAGGGTCAAAATTTTCATAAAAAATTAACATCCGATTCCATTCATACTTGGTACATTTAAATATTTCTATCAACACAAGATCTGTTATAAAGATGGTAGAGATCGGACCATTTTTTCTGGTACTTGTACAGCAAGTAAAAAAGCTGTAAGTTCGGCCGGGCCGAACTTTGAATACCCTCCACCATCTGGAACGAAAAAACTAAAAACCGTTAAAAATTCTGTTCAAATCTAAAAAATACCGAATGTAGCCGTTATATTAGGGTCTATACGACAACGTGGACCTGCATAAGCATATTTTGCCATAAGCCATTACAATATTCAAATGCGAAACTTAAAAAAGGTAAATAATGTAGCTAAAATCATCAAAATACGGAATATAGGTAGGTACCAATATATGGGGGCTATACCAAAACGTGGACCTGCACAGACAATTTTCTGTCATAGGCTGTAGTATCCATTACGAACTTCAAATTCCAAAGTTGAGACAATTCCGGCGAATAATGTCGGTAAGATCATCAAAATACGGGAGGTGCCGTAATATGGGGGCTATACGAAGGCGTGGACTTACACAGACAATTTTCTGTCAAAGGCTGTAGTTTCCATTACGAACTTCAAATACCAAATTTGGAACATTTCCGGTTAATAATGTCGCTTAAATCATGAAAATACAGAAAATAGGGAGGGACGTTCTTGTAAAAATTAATGGGATTTTATTATTATTATTATTATTAATATTATTATTATTATTATATTATTATTATTATTATTATTATTATTATTATTATTAGTATTATTATTATTATTATTATTATTATTATTATTATTATTATTATTATTATTATTATTATTATTATTATTATTATTATTATTATTATTATTATTATTATTATTATTATTATTATTATTATTATTATTATATTATTATTATTATTATTAATATTATTATTATTATTATTATTATTATTATTATTATTATTATTAATATTATTATTATTATTATTATTATATTATTATTAATATTATTATTATTATTATTATTATTATTATTATTATTATTATTATTATTATTATTATTATTATTATTATATTATTATTATTATTATTATTATTATTATTATTATTATTATTATTATTATTATTATTATTATTATTATTATATTATTATTATTATTATTATTATTATTATTATTATTATTATTATTATTATTATTATTATTATTATTATTATTATATTATTATTATTATTATTATATTATTATATTATTATTATTAGTTATTATTATTATTATTATTATTATTATTATTATTATATTATTATTATTATTATTATTATTATTATATTATATTATTATTATTATTATTATATATTATTATTATTAATATTATTATTATTATTATTATTATTATTATTAGTATTTATTATTATTATTATTATATACTTATATTATTATTATTATTATTATTATTAAATATATTATTAATATTATATATTATTATTATTATATTATTATTATTATTATTATTATTATTATTATTATATTGTTATTATTATTATTATTATTATTATTATTATTATATTATTATTATTATTATTATTATTATTATTATTATATTATTATTATTATTATATTATTATTAATATTATTATTATTATTATATATTATTATTATTATTATATTATTATTATTATTATTATTATTATTATTATTATATATTATATTATTATTATTATTATTATTATTATTATTATTATTATTATTATTATTATTATTATTATTATTATTATTATTATTATTATTATTATTATTATTATTATTATTATTATTATTATTATTATTATTATTATTATTATTATTTTTTTTTTTTTTTCAAGAAATTTCTGTCAAAATACATACATTTCTCAAAATTATTTCCGCACTGAAAAAAAATTGTTTTTCGGTAAAATCAATGTTTTTAGGAATATGCACTGAGATATTCCCTATAAATCGTTGTAAGTTACGAGAATAAATGTTCCTACGAACCGAATTATGGAACAAATCAATTTTCTAATACGGCATTTTTTATATTTTTGTGTATTATTTTTTTTTTTTTTTTGTATTTGTATTATCTATTAGGATTATTATTCAAAATTCTAGCATATTTCTTTGACACTTTACCCTATTCAAAATTAAATCTAACGAATTCTCCCTAGTGTCCAATGTAATCATTTTCTTTATGGAGTGTCCCATACACTCAAATTTGCTTTCAAAATTTCTAAAGGTTTTATCTCAAATTAACAAACCCGAAAAAAAATGGTCATAACAAAAAACAAAAATTGGTTAAACTCGAGATCTTTATTAACGTCATATCGCATGCTAGTGTGAGTGGGTCTATCTCAGCTCTCTCTACTCTCAGCTACAATGTAATCACCTCTTTTTTTTCATTATTTGGTACAAGTACACAAAATGAAGTACCAACCGAGCCGGTGAGAGTGAGTAAGAGTGCGTATGTCAAGCTTTTACCTCCCTAAATGCCAGCTTATCTATGCTAATGTATTGGCTCATGAGAAGAAACCAAAAAAAAAACCAAAACAAAAACAAATACCCACTGGCAACCTGATTATCTGATATGGAGGGCAGACAGGTGGCAGCGGTAATTGGGGGGAATTATGACAACTATTACACACTGGAGACAACAAAAATCAAACCCATGAGAGTATATTTGGGAACAACAGCAACAACAGCAATCATAATAACATTTTCATGTTGTCAACTTACCTTTTGATGTAAATTTGATTTGTTTGCTTGTTCGTTCGTTGTTGCTTTTGTTAGAGCCCCACCTCCCCATCTATGAGCACCAGATGAATGTTCAAAGGGCCAAATGTTGTATTTCTGGACACTTAACGAGTTTTTCTAGCAAAGATTTTTCAAATGGCATGCAGAGATTTTTTGTTTTTTCGGGCGTTTTGTATTCCCTGTTAACAACCGGTAAATTAACGCAAATGTTTGTCGAAAAGCCAATGAGAGTAGCTGATATTGAGGCAGAGTGGTTTATCTCACACAAAACCACATTTAATGTGCCTTTTATTTCTTTTATTTGTTTATTTATGTTAATTAATGACAACATATTTTTTGTTCGACTGATTTATTTTTTTTAATAAATACCGCATACAAAAATATTCAAAAACTGAATACTCCAAGGTAACTTAGTTTGAAAAAAAAAAAATAATTTGAAAAGAAAAGCTCTTCAAATTAATTCAAAAAAGGTGACTAATTAAGATATTTAGTGTCCATATCGAGCATCTCCAAATATGTATGTCTGCATAAAAGAGTTGGGTGACCAATTTTTGACTGATCATCAACGCTGATATGAAGTGGCTTGACATTTTACTAAAGGAAGAATATTATTTGTCCTTAAATAGCTACACAAAAATCTTAGAAAATAATGCTTATCCAGAATAACTAATCATAAACCTAAGGTGAAATTAAAGCGATGATCTTCAAATTATCGAGCGCCATCTTCATACTATCTTTTAGCGATAATTTTACACTATATGGGGTGATAATAAGGGTCGTTTCAAAAATTAAAAGTCGGAATGAAATTGGATGGTAATTTCGCGTTTTATGAGCTTCATGCATATTGAAAATGTTGACCCTTTTGCGGTGGAGGTGCCAGAAAGACTGGACACATATATCCCATCTTCACACCAGATCTTGTATTGGTAAAAATATTGAGATGCGAGGAACTCGAAGACAATTGAATCGTTATTTCACATTTAATAATTATATAAAATTTTGACCCTTTGTGGGGGAGGTATTTGATTGAGTTTGTAGATATGGTCCATTTTCGCACCTGACCTAGCACAGATAACAATATAAAGATTTGCAAAAATTTAACAAAATCGGATCATCCTTTCTCTTTCGATGAAGTTAAATGTTTTCTTAGAAAATATTGTCCTTTTGTATGGGAAGTGCCAGAAGAGATGGAGCGAAACTATCAATTTCCAACCTCAATCTAAGTTTGACAATAATATTGCGTTTGATAATAATAATAAGTTTGATAAAAAATATTATCAAACCCGGATACTACCGTCGAGAGTTATCGTGTCCACCAGCCAGACAGGCGGACGAACATCTCTAGATCGACTCCAAATGTTCTGAAACGGATTTGTGTCTAAAACTGATATTTCGTCCACTTTATGTATAGCCGCATATAATGTTACCGAACCGAGAGAAATTTAGAACTTAATGTCGATTGTTTTAAATTTTTTAAATCTTTTTGTCCGTCTGTGAAACTCACTATAGCTTTCAAACGGAATAGGCAAGTGGAAATAATTTTACTTAAATGTATTTTGGTCCATCGATCCAGGTCTACGTTTTCATGTAACCCCTTAGAACAGAACATCTGGAAACTCAATATTTTGACCATTTTAGCCACATTTTCGAAATGTCTGAAGTGTGGTGTTTGAAGTTCGTAGGAAGCATGGAAGTTCGAAGATTCGTACAAACTTATCGATATTGGCACGATTTCTACATAATCCTCATGTGATGGTACATGTCGATATTTGATATTTTAATGATTTTAAACACAAGTTCCATATAACAGTGATAACATACACCGCTCAAATAATAGGCTCCGGCACTCTTTGATATATTTAACCAGTAAGGAATGATCAAATCTCGGGCGGGCCGACTATACAAATATAGTAGAGCTCCCAAAAAATTCGGTTGAATATGAAAAATCTATCCAATTTGGGCTGGTATTACATATCTGGTGGACAATAACCTAAAATCGGATGATAATGTTTATCGAAGATATATAAAAATATAAACCGATCCCGATAAAATTTGGCAGAGGCATTTTCGAACTGTATATGATGCCCGATATCAAATATCACTGTTGTGGAGTGCATATTACACATGTAAGGGACTTTAATACCAAATCGGATGAAACATATATATGGGAGCTATACATATATCTACACCGATTTTCACCAGATTTTAAGTACTTGTTTCTAGAATGAATTCAGTCGGAAGTTCCAAATTTAGTTCATTTGGAGTACAATAAATCTGATTTCGGATAAAGATATATATGGGAGCTATATCCAAATCTGAACCGATCTCGATAAAATTTGACAGAGGTATTTCTGGGCTATATTTGGCATCTGCTACCATGTATCATTCTTGTGGAGTGCATATTACGACTGCGAGGTACTTAAAACCCCAAATCAGATGAAACATATACATATATGGGAGCTATAGCTATATCTGAACCGATTTTCACCAAATTTGATGTACTTGCTGAATTCGGTCGGATATGCCAAAATGTAGGCTATTTGGACTGATATTGGCCATTTGGTGCACAATTAACCCTAACTCGGTTGAAGAGCTATAAGGGAGCTGTACCTAAATTTCAACCGATTCCCACCAATTCCAATAGGGTTCGTCCTTGTTTGGAAAATGTCATCTCAATCGAAAAATAAATACGACCTACATTTTGTACACAAAAATACTTGGAGAGATGGACTGGCGGATGAACTGACATGCATAAATCGACTCAGAAAGTGATTCTATGAAGACTCTCAAAAGTGACTATGGGTCTATATCACGTTCTTCTCCAAGTTACAAACAAATACACAAAGACATAAAGTAAAACCAGTAAAGAAAGTCTAAATGTCGGGCGGGCCAACTTTATGACACCCTATACCCCTTTCAAATTTAGTAGAGCTGCATATAACAAATAAAAATATAACAAATCGAATAAATTATATATGGGAGCTATAGCTATATCTGAACCAATTTTCACCAAATTTGGTCCTTAGTGCCGAATTCCAAATCCAATATTGCACGTTTGGTGCATAATAAAAAGCAAATCGAACGAAGATAACAGGGTGAAACAAAAAAAACCGCAACCAACTTCAGACAGCTGTCATTTCTAAGCCACTCGTCCGACAGCTGTTAAAATTATTACAGTGACAGCTCATTATATTTTTTCAAAGCGTAAAAAATCATTTTGGTTAGAATTTTCCAGAAAAAAAGTTATTCGTGATGGAGTTCAAGCGTGATTTCTATATATTTGGCTGGAAAATCACAAGTGGCTCTAAAGATAGCCACTTGTGATTTTCCAGCACTCCAGCATCTAAATGTGAATAAATCTTCTGTGTCTCGTATCATCGCTCGCTACCGTGATACTGGTAGCGTAGCCCGACATCAAGGAAGTGGACGGAAGAAAACAGCAACATCCGCAAAAATGGTTCGAAAAGTAAAGAAGCGACTTGATCGAAACCCGCGTCGCAATGGCCGAAAAATGGCTTGTGAGCTGAACATATCGCAATTTTCCATTCAGCAAATATCGGTGTAAAGTCATTAAAATCCCAAAAAGTGGAAGAACTTACACTGCAACAGAAAGAAATCAGACTCAAAAGAGCTGAAGAGTTGCTTCGCTTGGCCGAAAGTGGTGAACTGCCGAAAATTATCGTGTTTACTTGCCAAAGAGGTCAGCTGAAAATGTACACCTTCGGTTGGCCACCAGAACTCAAGCGGCGGTCATGGTAATGGTGTGGGCCGGCATAACAGCCGATGGTCGCTCTCCGCTTGTATTAATCGACCGTGGCATCAAAATAAATGTTGCAGTTTTTTTTCTCTCTCTAACCCTGTACAGGGTTGCCCATATTCGACGGACCCATCTGGCAACGCCATAACTTTTGACAGAGATGTCACATCGCTTAATGACATACCGCGTTTGAAGCGTCAGTCCAAGCAGATTTTTACCATGAACCAATACACGCCACGCGAGCCTTCTGAATTAGTTGAAATTTACATTCAACAGAAGAAGTCAATTGTGAAAACTCAACGTGCTTTTAAAACATTAAAAAATGTGAGAATTGCGCCTTCTAAGAACACCATTAAGCGTTTATACGAAAAATTTTCGACTGGTAAGGCTCTTTCTAATCCGAAGAGGCCATATAAAAGTCGACCAAGGCGATCGGCCGAGAATATCGCTGCCGTACGAGCCAGTGTTGAGAGGTCCCCAAGAACATCCCAAAAACGCCGTTCTCAGCAGTTGGGCATGGCTCGGTCCACTTTACAACGGATTATTCGCATTGATTTGCATTTGTTCCCGTACAAAATTCAATTGACGCAAATAATGTTGCTGCGGACAAGCCTCGTCGACTGGAATGGGCCCAAAGGTCCGTCGAATATGGGCAACCCTGTATCTAGCAATTAGCAAAAACCCTAATTTTTAGGAATTTTGAAGACAAAAGCATTAACTCCAATTTAGATTTTCGTTTTGCAAAATTATAAAACTATCAAATTCCTGCATTTCTTGGAGCAGAACATGTGTCCTTTTATTTTGTTAATTTATTTTTAATTTTTCAAAAATTCTCTACTTCACAAAAAAATTCGTAGCGTTATTTGTTCTATATTTTTGAGCCAATCGATAAGCCTTTAACGTCACTAATTCAACTTTTTTCCGTTTTGCTCACTACTAACAGCTTTTTGTTATTGTTATTTAATTAAACAAAACAAACACAGTGACAACAACAATGAAATACTACAAAAAGTAAAAAAATAATTTAACCAAATACACGTTCGACACACTACACAACGCACACTTTTGTTTACTATCTGCATTTTTTATGTTTATGTTATTTGTTGTTGTTGCTTTAGACGCTTTTTTTTTGTTTTTGCCCTACTCACGTTTGTTACGAATTTCAATTTCATTACCTTACGTGGTGAGTCGCCCACACTGCTATTTGACGACAAAATATAGACGGCAAATATAAATTACAAAAACAGCAAAAAAAATATTTAGTATCCCATAGATACTTTAGTTGTTCTATTTCACCAAAATGAAAAAAGAATTACTCTCCAACACAATGCACTCAACAGCAATAACAATAAATAACAAATTTTTTTGGTCACATAAATGAGAATTTTTTTTCTAGAATTTTTAACAAATTATATATACCTTTATATGTATTTTTTTATTTGTAAAATATATTTTAGATTTTTTAATTTTTGGTTTTGTATATTTATTTTTTTTATATGATATAGATATTCACATGTATGTAGTATTAATTTCGGCCGAAGAATATTTGCATAATTCCATTTAAAATTCGTTTAGTATGGCATTTTATTTTTTTTATAGCAAATCGCACGCAGTATATTTTTGTTTCTTTTTTGGTTAGCAGACGCGTTACCGTACCAACGAATTCATCAAACCGTCGCCGTAACGATAAATTTGCAGACTGAAGGAAAATATGGCCAAGCACACAGCAGCAGCAAACGAGCTAACAGCCAACCGTCAAGCCATGGGGTTGGAAGCAAACAAAATAATAATTAGGTTTGAGTTGGCAGTTGGCTCGACATGCAACATACAGGAAAAACAGCTGATCAAAAACAAAACAATAAGAAACACACGCACGCACACATACGGTTAGCATTCCCCAAATAGCAATGCAGCAATAACAGTAAATATTACTCTACTAACATAGCATTAACAGAATATTGCTTACAGAGAGAAATACAATCGTATGCTATGTTTACATTACATTTCGTTATTAACATAAACAAATGTAAATTAACATTACCTCAACATGGCCATAACATTCAACATATCCACTTCCCTTTTGTTTTACATTCGCGACACAGTTCTTTTGAAAATCCCCAAAATGTTAAAACAATTCGAAAATGAAAAACTACTGTTAACAGCATTTTAATGACATCATCTCAGCCCATAGTGGCATTACGTCAAATCTTGTATGCAAATCCATTTGGAATAACACAACAACAAAATAAGAACAAATTTGAATTTGCTGGCATGTTGGGTCAAACATTGTAGCCAGTTTCGGTGTTTTATTTTTCTGTTCGGATATACATTATTTTTGTACATGTCAAATATTTACATTTATTTATGGTGCAAAAACGTATTTAGTAAAGTAATGCTAATTTATTATACGTAAATTGCATATGCAAAATGTATTGGGGTGGGTCGCAGCGGAATCATGAAATTAGATATGTATATTATTATATATATTATTATTATATTATTTATGTGGCACATAGGTTCTGGTTCTCGAACCTTTACACTAAAAGGTATTAAATATTGAAAATACAAAATCTAAAAATATTCTAAAAACAGTAAAAATAGTCTTAAAGTCGGCGGGCCGACTTTATGATACCCTACACCACTTTGCATATTTAGTAGAGCTTCACATAACCAAAACGATTGTAAAATCCGAAAAAAAACATCATACATCCCATTATTTCTACAAACACAAGCTCTGCTGCGAAGATGGTATATGTCGGTCCACTTCTTCTGGTACCTCCCTCACAAAGGGTTAAAATTTTGAGCATCCATGAAGCTCCTAAAACGTGAAATTAACATTCGATGCAATTCAGACTTGGTACAACTAATTATTTTCGCCAAAACAAGATTTCTAATAACCAAAACAACTATAAAGTCCGAAATAAGCATCCCGTTACTTTCAAAATTCACATATCCTATTACATCTACAAGACGCAAGAACATCTGTGAAGATGGGATATATCGGCGCACTTCTTCTGATGGCTCCCAACAAAGAGTTCAAAATTAAAAAACAAGTATAACAAGTAAGCAAAGGTTATAGTCGTGCGGGGCCCACCATGTGATACCCTACAACACTACAATATGTTAGAAGCCCCCTTATATTCACATCGATTTTGGAAGATTTCTCTTTTGAAATTATGTCACGGAGCACTGACTTGACCAGGGACATTTGCCCAATATTTAAGCACTCCATCATGCTGTTAGTTGTTGTGGCCCATTTTCCATCAAAAACGCTCGAACCCTTCCCTGTCCTTAACTCTCTTCTCAGGCGTGTCGATTGGCTTCAATTGTGTGGTCAGGAACTTTTTTTTCTGTTTTTGGTTCATTTGAACCCCTAAATATTTTGCGATCATCTCCAAAAGCAAGAGGCCCCTCTGTATTTCCAAATTTAGTTTCATCTATATAATTTGCTTGCCTAAAATATTTGAATATATTCGTCAACGAAATCAGCAAAAAAAAAACAGAAGTTCGCCTTTTGTGTATTTCGGATATCGCCTGTAAGTAATGTTGGTAACTTTCCACACAAAAGTAGTGGTCCATTCTACTCGCTGTCCTATTCTCGAACCTCATGGTAGATGTCGTGTCTTTTGGTTTCTATTTGTGACCTTTATAACGGCTGCAAATCAGGAACATTTTTAGTTGTTGGTCCATTTCAACCCCCAAATATATTGCGGACATCTTTAAAACCAATAGGCCTAGCCCTTCTGACCCTAACCCTACCCTTATGAAAATTTTCGTGAGGATCGGACGATAATTGCAATCTGTATATAATAGCCCCAACCTGTGTTGTAAGGTGAAAAAAATATTACAAAATATACACTTCAATATTATAAGTCAAATTGAAAAAATCGCATGCGATAAAATATATGAAAATATAAAAAAATGTCACAAAATACTACAAAATCTAAATTAACATCATTATTGGCATATTTTTCTCTATTTTTTTTTTTTAGATTTTATACTTTTATGTCAAGAGGGCATTCTGTATTGACAAAATTTGTCAAAATCGGTTCAGCCATTCTTCAGATATAAGCATTCTAGCTAACATCCCCTTCCTTGGTCATATTTCGCTATATATCCGATATATTTACTATCGGCATCTACGTAACGGTCAGAATTGACCTGTTCGTCTATTTGTGATTTCGCCGGGATTAAAAATATTCGCGGTTTAATGGAAAGTTTGACTTTTATTTAACACAAATGTTGTGGTCTATTTCACCCACTAAATATTACCCGATGACCACAAAATTGGAAGACTTCTGCCCAGCCCTAAGCTCTAGCCCCATGCTAACTTCCGCGTCGATTGGTCAATAATTGCGACCTGTAGAGCAACTGCAAAATCCGAATTTTTTTCAGTATTTGGTCCATTTCAACCCCTAAATATAATGCGATCATCTCCAAAAGAAATAGAGTTCTATTCTGACCTTAACCCCACCTCCATTTTCAATTTCGTGAGGATCGGGCCATAATTGCGACTTGTAGCGTGATTACAAATTAACATGGAGAGACGGACAGACGAACAGACGGACGGATGGACATACATAGCTAGATCGACTCAGCTCGGCGAGCTAGGAAGATCCATATATACTTTCCTATATGGGAAACCAATATTTCGAGGTGTTACATAAATTCTGGCCCAATCAAACTTATAATACCCCCAACACATAGTGTTGTAGGGTATAACTGGCCCAATCAAACTTATAATACCCCCAACACATAGTGTTGTAGGGTATAAACATATGTACACAAATACTCCAAAGAAAAATAATAACCAACAATGTATTCATGACCGATCCATTCATTGCATAAATTCGACATTGTTCCGAATAATAATAATACCATGGACCCTTTAAATCTATTCACAGGAACAACACTCATTACAACAACGAAGAAACTATAAAAAATAACAACAACGATAACAAAAACACAATGAATGACGATGCCTAACTGGAAGAGTGGCTCCATGACATGTATCCCAAAAAATAAACCCAAAAACAAGGAAAAAAGCAACGTCTACAAAAATCCCCAAAATAGGAAGACATTCTGCTCCTTGGAAAATAAACCAATGACACGAGGTGTGTGTGTGTGTGTGTCCGTGTCTATCGTTCTGTCTGCCCGTGTGCTTGCTGTCATCGACGACAAAGACAAACAAATATTTGAGCTGACACAAAAAGGAGAAAATAAGTATTTACGTGCGTTTGTTATGTAAAGTCGTGTTGGCGCCAAATGCTAACATACTCCATAGCCCAGTGCTCCTTTATACACACGTACAGTGCTACTTATGTACATATGCATAAAGAAGTGCTCTCAGACAAAGTACTTAAGTTAAGCCGTTCTCTCTTTATTGCTCTACAGTTTGTCAAGAGTGGGACAATGTTAAGAAGGATATTTATTGTATCAATGATGGAACATGTTGTGGGAATATAGCTGTCTCAACGCAGTAATCGCGATTGGCGAAATTCCTTCTTGGATAGGGAGAAGGGCTATCCTACATGTGTTTCACAGAGAGACTTACAAGTGGCCACAACTACCTTTGGGTTCCTAACCCCTCTATCTTTATGACATATAGGATGTCAGCATGCCGAATTTCGATAAATCAAGAGCTGATTAATGTGCCGCGATTACCGTGTTTTTATACACTCCACCTTGGAAAGGAGAATATATTAACTTTGTCATTCCGTAAATATTCGTCGTAGACCCCATAAAGTATATATGTATATTCATAATCAGCATAAAATTCTAAGTCGATTTAACGATGTCCGTTTGTCTGTCTGTATTGACGTAGAGCGCCAAAATTTAGCAGAGCAATTTGTATTGTGTCTAGGATGGTTGGTATTGAAAATGAGATATATCGGGCCACGTTCTGGTATAGTCCCTATATAATGGTACCTCCCGATATTCGGTATTTTGATTATTTTTGCCACATTTTTTCACTGATTTGTCTAAAATTCGGTATTTGTTGGTCATAATGGGTTCCAGCTCCGGTAGCGAAACATTGCATGTATGGGTCCACGATTTGGTATAGCCCCCATATAACGGTACCTTCCGATATTCGGTATTTTGTGGTTTTTGCCACATTCTTTCACTGATTTGTCTAAAAATTTGTATTTGTGGGTCATAATGGGTCCTAGTTCAAGTGGCGAAACATTGTATGTATAGGTCCACGTTTTGGTATAGTCCCCATATTCGGAATTGTCATGATTTTTGGCACATTTTTTCATGAATTTCTCTGAAAATTGGTAGTTGTAGATAATAATGGGTCTCAGTTCGTGTGGCGAGCCATTGTAATTATAGGTCCACGATTTGGTATAGCCCCCATATAACGATACCTCCCGATATTCGGCATTTTAATGGTTTTTGCCACGTTTCTTCTAATGTTTCCTTTACCCTAAGGTGGAGGGTATTAAAAGTTTGGCCCGGCCGAACTTAATGTTTTTTTTTTTTTTACTTGTTAGTATTCATGTTTATTCCTTTAATCTTGTCATCGATTGGCGAAACTCCAAAATCGAAAAGCGGTTTTTGACTGAGTGACAAAACCGGATTACGTAAACTTAGATCTTAATTTAAAATTTATTAAACTTGAAAGTAAAGTCTTAAAAATTCTATACATGCCAACTATTTCAGCTACGATCTCCAAACACAACCAACAATAATTGTTATTTCTGATTCTCACGAAATGGGTGAAGAAAGCGAGATAGACCCATAGTTACTTTTAAGGATCATCATGGAATCACTTCCTGAGTCGATTTATGCATGTCAGTCCGTCAGTATTTTTGTGAACAAAATGTAGGTCGCATTTATTATCCGTTTGCAAAGAAATTTTCAAAACAATTTTTTTTTTTTGGCCCAAGGACGAAACCTATTAAAATTGTTGAAAATCGGTTTAAATTTATATATAGCTCTCACATATCTCTTCAACCGATTTCGGCCAATATCAGTTTAAATGACCTGAATTTGAAAATCGGTTAAGATATAGCTATAGCTCACATATACAAGGTGAAATGAAAAAAACTGCATCCAACTTCAGACTGCTGTCATTTCTAAGCCACTCGCCCTACAGCTGTTAAAATTATTCCAGTGACATTTTGGTGAGAATTTTCCAGCAAAATAGTTATTCGTGATGGAATTCAGGCGTGATAGTGTGATTTCTTTATATTTGGCTGGAAAATCACAAGTGGCTATGGTTTGTGTCTTGTACCATCGCTCGTTACGGTGATGACCCTTTGGACATTCTGCGTTCTAAGGCGTATAAGGAATGTGGGAGAGATAGCCTATGCAAGTGACTATATTTCACCACGATTAAGCTTCTACCCACCTGACACACACATACCTGACAGAGACGCCTGGGCCCATAACAACCCACCTTTCCGCGGCATAGCTGTTTATACCGACGGTTCAAAGATGGAGTGTGGTACGGGAGCTGGTGTCTTCTGTGATACCCTTAATGTTCGTGAATCATACAAGCTGTGAAACAACTGTAGCGTATTTCAGGCGGAAATCTTTGCGGTCAAAAAGGCCACAGACCTGCTGGTCATGAGGAGCACTGAGGTCAGCGGTCCGGTGACTATATATGTCGATAGTCAAGCGGCACTGAAGGCCTTAACTTCCTTTACTATCAAGTCTAGGGCTGTTTTGAACTACAGGGAAGCCTTGAAAAACACTGGGTTGTCCAACAAGCTCTGTTGGGTTCCTGGCCATAACAACATCCCAGGTAACGTGACTGTAGAAGAATTGGTCAGGCTACAATCCAATTGAAGTAGACAACTCGGTTAAACCACCACTGTGCCATTTCCTACAGGGCATTCACAGACATTACTCTGAGAGAATCCAACTAAAATAGCTGGACGAAATGGGATGCACCATCTCCAAAAGAATCTAGCCCACACTCTCCGAGAAGAGAAAAAGGTCGCTGATGTCATTGTCAAAACCTGATTAAAAACTTGTGGTGGGTATCATCACAGGTCATAGTAAGGTGAGGGCTATGACCTCGAAATGGGACAGCGACGACATTGACTACTGTAGGATCTGTCAAGATGAAGAAAAAATCGAGACAGTCGAACACTTGCTCTGTCACTGCCCAGCACTCATTAATGTGAGACATAGGCTTTTTCTTTTTCTAACACTGACCCTATAGTAACCCTTCAATTAGCCAGAAGATTCAAGTGGCTAAAGACGACACGGCAAACTCCTTAGCCGTAGATCACACTCTACAACTCTATCTCTTATCTTCACCTCTTCTACCAACCACTTGGTCCTCTTTTCATAACATTCTTCTAGGATGAACACAATGGACCTATAGGTCTCCGAGTGGAGCGGTTGCCATATGGTAACCGCGCGTCCTTTAACCTAACCTAACCTACGGTGATACTGGTAGCGGTGCCCGACGTCAAGGATGAGGCCGGAAGAAAACAGCAACATCGGCAGAAATCGTTCGAAAAGTTAAGAAGCGACTTGATCGAAACTGGCCGAAAAATGGCTCGTGAGCTGAACATATCGCAATATTCCATTCGGCGTATATTGAAAAATGAGCTCGGGGTAACGCCATTGAAATTCCAAAAAGTGCAAGAACTTACACCGCAACAGAAAGAAAATAGATTCAAAAGAGCTAAAGAGTTCATTCGCTTGGCTGAAAGTGGTGAACTGCCGAATTTGGTTTTCTCCGATGAGAAAACATTCGTTGTCCAGCAGTTTGTGAACAAACAAAATTATCGTGCTTACTTGCCAAAGTGGTCAGCTGAAAATGTGCACCTTCGGTTGGTCATTAGAACTCAAGCGCCAGCCATGGTGATGGTGTGGGCTGCCATAACCGCCGATGGTCGCTCTCCGCTCGTATTATTGCCGAATATTATTGCGAAAATATTCTGGAGGGTGTATTAAAGCCTTGGGCACCCACGTTTTTAAGTCCCTCACATGCGTAATATGCACTCCACAACAAGGATATTTTATACCGGACATCAGATACAACTCGAAAACACCTCTGCTAAATTTTATCGAGATCGGATCAGACTTTTATTTACCTTCGAAAAAGATGTATTCATCCGATTTTACGGTTATTTTCCACCATATATGTAATATCAGCCCAAATCGGATAGATTTTTTTAATATTCAACCGAATTTTCCATTTTCTATTGCTACAACAAATATTTTTTATACCCTCCACCAAACATACTATGGAGGGTATATTAAGTTCGCCAATCCGTTTGTAACTCATCGAAATTATAAATTTAGACGTAAACAAGTATATGTATAAAAAATTCTGAGACGATTTAGCCCTGTCTGTCTGTCGTAATCAAGCTAGAATTAAAACGAAAAAAGATAGGGAGCTAAAATTTTACACAGATCCGTATTTTGTCTGCAGGCAGGTCAAGTATAGCCCCCATATAACGGTACCCCTGATATTCGGTATTTTGATGAATGTAGCCAAATTTTTCAATAAGATAGTCTGAAAATGCACAAAAGGAGTTCCTTCTGAGTATTTTTCCCACTGAAGAGTATAGGTCCACCGGAGTTGTTTCAATTTTCGCATTTAGAATTCGTAATTCAAAAAAAAAAAAAAAAATTATGTATGCAGGTCGACATCTTCGTATAGCCTCCACATAACAGTGCCTCCCAATATTCGGTGTTTTGATGATTTTAGGTATAGTATTCACTGAAATTGTTCCAAATTTCGCATTTGAAGTTCCTAATCGGTACTACAGCCTGCGACAGAAGATTGTCTATGCAGGTCCAGGTCTTCGTATAACGGTACCTCCCTATATTCGATTTTTTGATGATTTTAGCTACATCACCGGATTCCTTTTTCAAGTTTCGTTTCCAGGTCCATAAATTCCCAATAGAAGTTTTTTCTAACGGGCGCTCTACTAAATACGCAGAGTGGTGTAGAGTATCATATATTCGGCTCGGCCCGACTTTTGACCTTTCTTTACTGGTTTAAAGTTTTCTTTACCTCATGGTGGCTGGTATTGAATGGTCGGTCCGGCCGAACTTTAAACCTTTGTACTTGTTTAACTTATTGGTAGCCCAGAGAGGATGTAAGGGTAGTAATGCTGAAAGTGGCACGACTGCCTATCAGGACCTACTGCTTGTAACGTCTTTCTGTATGTAATCAACACGTCTCTCTTTTATTGACCCCTTTGGTCAATAGATTTTCGATGTGGTACTTTTCTTGAAATTTTTGTCCCATCCCTGTCACAAATGTTAATAGACAACATAAAATAAATATTGAGAACCCAAAGAGCTTCGACAAACTCAAAATTCAAACGAAAATCGTCTCATGTTAAATTTGTAAGGATTATGATATACGTGCCACCCCTACCCAATCTACCCACTCGCCGCCTATTTTAAATATATAAACAGAAGTATGTAACAATGTTATAATGGATTGTATATATTTTTTTCTGTCTGGATGACAAATGTTTAGTTATGCTGGTCTATGTAGAAAATAACCAAAAAAAAAAACAACAATTCTCTATGCTGCTCTTCGTTGTAGCGGGTGCAGACACAAATCCATTTATAATATTCTTTTCGAGAATTTCATTTTTTTTTTTTTTTGTCCTACAACAAAGTAAAAAGAACTAGGACAGGATAACAGTTATTACGTCATTGCCAAATAAACAGTGAGTGGGTGGAAATACTCCGGCTAAAGTATTTGTGTGTGCGTGGTTTTACGTGTGTGTGTGGTTGTAGCAGAACGTAATGGAATCCTTGTGCATAGAAATGGAATGTTAAGGAACTTTCACTTTTATTTATGCAAGAGATATTTCAATTTTATGCAGTAATGAAAGTAAATGAATAAAATGATGACGAAAGATGACTGCTTGATTTTGAAAAAATAAGGAAACGATAAAAATAGTCTGATCAATTTACATTTTTCATAGGAAAACTGATAGGGAGTTTCATAGGAAATCTTTTATTCAAGGGTATTCTAAATAGCATTTTATATAGCAAAACTTCTATTAAGGGGTTTCCATAAATAAGGATTAAGAATTGTAGTCCGATTAAAACGTGAGTATGTCATTGGTCGATAAAAAAAACTTTTCTTTGTTTCTCCTACCTCCATATTAAATTTATTTTTTCACATTGAACAACTTATTCGCCGAAAAATATATCACCAGTTGTTGCCCTTGTTCTTGAACTTTGAAATGAAATGTTAATTAAAATTTCTATGAATAAATTAAAAATTGTCAGATGACGAGACTGCTACATGAAGTTCGTCACCAATTTGTTGATGGAAAATAAACAAAACAATTCGTTAAGAAAAAAATGACGTTAGGAAATTGTCATGTCTTTGCTCATCTGTCTATGACAATTGTGGTAACCAATTCCGGGAACAATAAATATGAAACTCGAAATCTTCATTATTAATTGAAATCCCCAAAATATTCAAATGATATCCCATTCCGCAGCCATTGTTAATCTATAAATCATTTAAAGAAAATAGTTTAATTCAACCACACGTAGCAAGTAGCAGAACTGGGAAGCGCAATAAATGATGTCAACCCGCTGTGAGTGAGCGATTTATGAAGTCAAGCCAATATTTGCCAATTGAGTCATCAGAATTCGTCACAGTGGCAAAATGGATGACAGGGGTCGTCATAGTGTTACTAATTCATGTAGTACGATTAACACTTAGTACCCCCGACCTATGTAAACAATGAGGTAATTTCTTAAAAGAGAGAAAAACAAACAGCTCGAAGGAGGCAAGTGAAATGTCTTTACAAGTTGGTAGATGGTGTCATCATAAATGCTAAATGTGGTTTACAGATGACGCAGAAAGGGGATGTAACAATTGAGGGGAATGAACCTCAAATAAGGAGAGAATCAATTGGAATATTGTCAACAAGTTCAAGTGGAATTGTTTTCAGAAAAAGAAACAACAAAACTAATAAATAAATAATATAGTGCATGGATTGAAACAGTGTTTTTGGCTGTTTTTACAAGTCTTACATAATAATGCATATTAATAATCAAAGTCCCCGAAAAAATTTATATATTTCTTAAATAAAGAAATCCTAATCCTAAAAAATCTTAAAAACATCAAAATTTTCTGCCTGGAGGTCCTTGATTTTTTTTTTTTTTTGTTTTTTTAAGTCCACGTTTTTTGGCAGTCTATAATAATATTTTCTTAAAAAGTAACGATTTTTGATGAGAAGGCCTTGAAATGTTTTTCATTAAGAAATACAGGATTTTCGTACTGGATGAGGCTGTACAAAATATTACCGAATTCCACGACTAAGTAAGGAAGGAAAACCATTAAAAATTTTTTGAAAATCCACTACTAAAAATGCAATAATCTTTCCAAAGAATTTCTTGAAATATCCATGATTTTTTTCAGGAAGTCAGATAGCTCAAATTATTATTGGACAAACTGATATATATTAGTCAGTTCGCTGACGGATCATACGTGACAAAAAAATATTATTTTTACTTTTTTACAAAATACATTAAATCTTCTTGAAAATACACATGTTTGCAGGAAATCCTTCGAAAAATCAAATATAAAGCTCATTTTTTGTCAAATCCACGCAATTTTCTTGAATAATAAACGATTTTTGAAAATAAATCCTTAACAAATATTTAACAAAAAACCATACCTGGAAGAAAACCTAATTCAATCAAAAATATACAAAAGAAGAATCCTTGAATCTCAAAAATAATTTTTTTTTTTGGTCATAAAAAATTTTTAGAAATACACGATTTTAATTAAAGAAGCGATTTTCAAGCAGGATTTCCTCGGAAATATATATTACAATATTGATTACTTTTTTGTTCTTACAAGGTCTACGACTTTCGGGTCGAAAATATCTTTAAAAAATCAACGAGTAGTAAATCTTTGATTTTTATAAGTCCATGATAATTGGGGATAAAATCCAGGAAGCTGTTGAGAATATTGCAAATGACGGCAAATTTGTTCCTAAAAAGTTTCCGAATTCTCAGTCAAAAGGTCCTTGAAAAGTTCTCCTTAAAAAAATCACAATTTTTGGGCAGAAATCCTTAAAAAATCCCCTTAACAAGTCCATGATTTCTATACAGAAGATAGGTCCTTGAAAACATTAAAAAATCTAAGGAATCTCTGAAAGACTTTTTCTGTAAAAATCCTTGAAACAATTAAAAAATCGAGATTTCTGGACAGGGTCATACTTTAATCTACGATTTATGGTTCCTCGAAAGGTCTTTCAAAAGGTTTTGGGAAAAATAACGCGATTTTCGTCTTTGAGAATGTTTTTCTAAAAAATCTACAATTTTCGATTAGGTAATCATTTAAAAAATTTGGTTAAAAACTACGACTTTCGGAAAGTCATTATAGATTTGTCTAAAATATCCACGATTTTAGGAAAAGATGTTCTTAAAAAGCTTTCCTTAAAAAATAGCTATTTTCGACGAAAAAGGTCATGAAAAAAATTGTTTAAACAATCCGAGATTTTTGTAAGACAATATTTTTAAGAAAATTCTCAAAATATCCTGGACAGAAAGTTCTTGGAAATATTTTTTAAAAAAACATGATTTTCGGTATGTCCTCGAAAAATAACCACGAATTCCTTTTCATACATTTTCAGTCAGAGGGTCTTTGTTACCGATTCTCAATAAATCAAAAATTTTGATAAGTCCTTAAAAATGTACTTTTTTTTCTGGTAGACATTGTTAAAAATTCACTATCCTCGGTCAGAAGGTCCTTAAAAAGGTGTTTTAAAATATAAAAGTGCGGGAACGATTTTGTTAAAAAACAGCAATTAGAATTTTTTTTTTTAAAAAATTACAGAATATCCGTAATATTTTTCCCTACAAATACAAGATTCTCAAAAAAGCCATGTTTTTCCAGAGACATTAAAATATTTTTTTACGAATAAAAAGATTTTTGTTATGAAGTCCTTGAACAAATTCACGTTTTTCAGTTAGAGGTCATTGAAAAACTTTTTTCACAAATTTCGGTCAGCCCTTGGGAAAGTTTTCGGCAGGAAGTCTTTGAAAATATTCTTAAGAAAATTCTAAAAATATTCTTAAGAAAATTCTAAAAATATTCTGGACAGAAAGTCCTTAAAAATTTTCAGCGGGAAGTCTTTGAAAATATTCTTAATAAAATTTTGAAAAAATATATTTTTTTTTTAATTCAGGATTTTTGGGCAGTAAGTCCTTCAATAAAAGTTTTTAAAATAATCACGAATTTTTTTTCTTAAAAAATTCACGATTTTCGGTCAGAGGGTCCTTGTAACCGATTTTTAAAAATTGAAGACTTTTTACAGGAAGTCCTTAAAAAACATTTAAAATACCACGATTTTTTTGTCTGGTTGTCCTTGTTAAAATGAAGGTCCTTAAAAATATAATAATAATAAAATAAAAGCACGAGAAAGATTTTCTTGAAAACAAAGTCCTTAGAAAATTTTTCATTAAAAAAAAATTCTTGGCAGGATGTGTGTAATATTTTTCCTACAAATATACGATACTCAAAAAAGCCTTGTTTTTGATGATGTTGTTTCGATTGATGATGTTTCGGTCAAGAGGATTTTGAAAAAATGTCTTATAAAGTTTTAAGATTTTGCTGCCAAAACTATAATTTCTTAGGAATGAAAATTGTCGGTCAACAGATTCTTAAAAAAAACTGAAAGTTCTTGAATATTTTATTTTAAATGTACGCTTCTTAGCCATTTGCGTTCAAAACGACCTTTAAATAATCCTTAAAATCCAAATACCAATTTCAGGCAGTCTTTGTGTTTATGAATTTTATACTTCAATCAGGAGGCCTCAAAAGATTTTTAAACAAAAAATACGATTTTTTTCAATAACAAACTACGTAAAAACACGACAACAACAACAAAAAAAATCTTAAAATTTGTTCTAAAAAACAAATCTTTGATGATGGAGAATGTACGAAAAGAAGTGTCCATTTTTCACCTGGCTTAGGTCTGATAAAATATTAAAATTTTCCTATTTTTGACTGCATCGATTGCACCCTCACATTCTATATTATAACTTTCAACTACTGCATGTTTCTATATGCACCGATATTTCAATGAGACACTTTAATGCTGGGGGTATGACAAAATTAATTAAATAAAATTTCCTTGTTCGCATAGTTTTATTTGTTTGACTCTCAACGAAAAAATTTAATTGATTTTTGTTTATATGCTTCTACTATAGGGTTCTTCAAAAAATAACAACAACAAAAGCAGTAGTTTTTTATGATCTCATTTTGCCCTGAATCTTGTCTCTGATGTTTTATAATGACCAGGAAGGAGAGTCATCTTTAAAAAAAAACAACAGCAACAACATTGTCTTTTGAAGAGGGTGCTCAATATTTATTAATGACTGTTTACACCACACACACAAAACTGACAGACAAACAAACATGCATGAATGAAAGAATGCATGCGTGTGTGCTAACTGGTGGCAACATTCGAGTGCATGTCAGTAAGTGTGAGTACATGTCAAGTGCATCCATTCATCTAACCAACCGATATTATTCCCATCGAACACCAACCATGCATCAGTCCATTCATTTCGTCCGGACATCCATCAACAAGAAAAGATACTTTCTTTTAAAGAAAGATGGCACAGTGGGAGATTTACTAAAATTACTAGTAGATCATGGAATATTATGCACTCTCTATAGCTGATCTGAATGAGGTAATATTTTTGATGGGCTATTTATTAAGTAAAAATATATTGAACTTGCAAATTTAATATGCAATACTTCATATTCAAATGCAATTATTTTGCACATGCTAATTTCCTGATTTTATTATATCGAATTACTACGGCGATTTTTTTCACCCTACATTATCAGGAATATTTTTATACCCTCAGACATATAGCTAAATAGGGTATATATCATTTGCTACGGCCAAAAGGTGCCTTATCGAAATAACGGTTTTAGACCCTAGGTCTCTTTGGACCAAATCCGTTTCAGGACATTTGGAGTCTAGCTATGTCCGTCCGCCCGTCTGTAAGTCTGGCTGGTGCGCACGATAACTCTCAACGGGAGGAATCCGATTTGGTTCAAAATTGGTACATCAGAATATTATTATCAAACTTAGATCGAGTTCGGATATGAGTATTATAGTTCCACTCCTTCCTCCCACAAAAGGTAGAAATTTTCAAAAAAAAATATTTTATTGCATGCATGCAAAGATGGAGAAAGGATTTTCCGATTTTGCTACAACTTTGCAATTCTTTACATTTGCATCAGTACTAGGTCAAGTGTGAATATGGACCATTCGGTACACTCCATCAAGTACCTCCCCCACAAAGTGTAAAAATTTTGAACAATTACAATTCTTATAAAATACGAAATAAGAATCCGATTCATACACATCGCTATGTTTTTTTTCAAGCACAAGATCTGCTGTGAAGATGGGATATATCGATCCACTTCTACTGGTACCTTTCCCACAAAGGGTCAACATTGTGAATATCCCTGAAACTCATTAAATGCGAAATGAAAATCCGATTCCATCCAGACTTGGTACATAGCAATATTTTCATCAACACAAGTTCTGTTATAAAGATGGTAGAGATCGGACCATTCTTTTTGGTACCTCCCCCACAAAGGATCAAAGTTTTTAATAACAAAAAAAAAAAAAAAAAAACAATTTAAATCCGGTTCTCTTCATAGGTACACGACCCATTATTTCTATTAACACAAGACCTGAAGATGGAATATATCGGTCCACTTCTTCTTCTGGTACTGGTCAAAATTTTGAATATCAATGAATAAATTAACATCCGATTCATTACGACTTAATACATCTCAATATTTCCATCAACACAAGATCTGATATAAAGACGATAGAGATAGGATAATTTCTTCTGGTACCTCCCCCACAAAGAGTCATAGTTTGAATAACCAAAACGATCATAAAATCCGAAATAAGCATCCGTTTCTCTCCAAATTTCACACATCGCATTCTTTCTACTAACACAAGATCTGATGGAATGTATCGGCCCACTCCTTCTGGTACGTACCCCAAAAAAGGTAAACATTTTGAATATCAACGAATCTCATAAAATCCGATTCCATTCAGACTTGATACATCTCAATATTTCCATAAAAACAAAATCTGTTATAAAGATGGTAGAGATCGGACAATTTCTTCTGGTACCTCCCCCACATAGGGTTCACGATTTTGAAAAACAAAATGCTTAAAGAGAGCGATAAAAAGCATCCAACTATCTTAAAATTTCACACATAACAATATTTTGGCTAACACAAGATCTGTTGTAAAGATGATCTGGTACCTTACCCACAAAGGGTCAAAGTTTTGAATAACCAAAACAATTTAAAATCCGAAACAAGCATCCGGTTCTTTTCAAACATGTCATTATTTTTACTAACACAAGATCTTCTGTAAAAATGAGATATATCGGCGCACTCCTTCTGGTACTTCCCCCACAAAGGGTTCAACATTTTGAACTCTCTTCGAATTTCACACATCCAAACATTTTTGCTAACGCAAAATATGTTTTGAAGATGATACATGTATATCTGCCAAGGGATTGGCACCCACAAAGGGCCATAATTTCCAATACTTATACCTGTCATAACTTGCGAAACAAGTCGGCGGTTCTATACAACTTTCTATACCTAAATATTTCCCTTAACCAGAAATCTGATATAAATATGAAATTTATCAGAATTAATGATGTCGTCAAAAATTGAATATAAATGTTCGATTTCCTACAAGTATTGCACCTACCAACAAAGAATGACTCGATCCGCTATATCTTGTACCTCAGGCATATTTCCACATTTGCCAAAAATTTGCGCATATCTCATATAAAGTATAGGAAGTAGACTATACAGTCCAAATATTGCTCGCTGTAATATTTTATCAGACTTAGGACAGATATGAATTGGAGAATATTGCCCAAATGCTTTAGAACCACTCTCATAGAGGGTCAACAGTTAGAATAGTCATAACTCAAGGCTGGGGTATACATCTGTCGACAAAGCCGACTGATACTATTCAACTTATTTAAATATTAATTGAGGCTGAGTACATATTTAGGGCCAATCGGACAATCTTTTTTATTCAAATACCCCTTTTAATTATTTTCTGGCCCCGTTCACAAAATGTAAATAGTTTTCCCTTAATTCATCATAAATGTCAAAATCTTTCATTGTCGTTCATTATTATTACACATTATGATGGTTCAAAATAACTTTTTTTTGAGAAAATCAACCGTTGAAAGCATTTCTTCTTCGCTGGTATGAACGAACGTCAAACAATGAGACCAACAAGGAATCATCATTAACACTGCTGACATACTGACGAGCACACACATCCATATTTGTGTGTTGGGAGTTATAGTTGTTGTGTAGCCATTGTTCCCCCACATTAAGCGAGTGGAAGGGTCACACATCAAACGTATTGGTGACAAGGGAACACCACAGTTTACGATGATAACCAACTGATCATCTGATTAATGCTGTCTTCGTGAGAGTTTAAAAGAAAGAAAGAGTGATGGAGTGGTGTTTTTGTCGTTGTACTTGAAAAAAAATTGTGCGGGACAATATGTGTTTGTTGTTGTTCTTCGATTTTGGGAGGGTCAACTACTTGTGTTGGAGATGGGAAAAATATTTAATTATAAATTTTAATACGGTCGTTTTTAATTCGATTGAATCTAATTAAACATTAAAAATTTTTGAAAAAAGACATTTAATATACACATGTATGAATTTAGAGGACTTTTTGGAAGTTCAATTAACCCGAGAACTTAAGCGAAGTCAAGTAAAACTAAGTTAAGAAGGACTTAGCCGAACTTTTCATTCACTCCACTTGAACACTGGCCAAATCGGCTTTCATCTAAATCCCCAAATATTTAGAAGTTCCCTTATTAATTTACACACAAAGGACCCGAAATATCAAATTACAACAGATTTGGTTGAAAGTTGGGGCGGAAAACTTCAAAGTTCCAAAAATCAGCAGATACCACTACAGGGTGAGATAAAAGACTAAAACAAAGACAAACGTCACAAGTTGTAATTTTTATACCCTACACCACAAGGTGGTCAGGGTATTATGTCTTTGTGCTCTTGTTTGTAACAGGTAAAAGGAAACGAGATAGACCCATAGTTTCTTTTTATGATCTGGATAGGATCAGATTCTGAGTCGATTTATGTATGTCCGTCCGTCTGTCCATGTATTTCTGTAAACAAAGTACAGTTCACATTTATTGCCCTATCCAGATGAAATTTTGCACAAATCATTTGTTTGGCCCAAGGACGAACCCTATTGAAATTGGCGATAGTCGGTAAAAAATGAGATATAGCTCCCATATATATCTTCGTCCGATTTGCCTTTTATTGTGCACCAAACGTCTAATATCAGCCCGAATTGTTTAGAATTTTGCAAATACAACCAAATTAGGCCTGAAAATAAGTATGCCATACTTGATCGAAATCGGTTCAGAATAGCTATAGCACCCATATATATTGTTCATCTGATTTGTTATTTCTGTCCTCCGCAGCCGTAATATGCACGCTGTAACAACAATATTTGGGGAAATATATCAAATACAGCTCAGAAATACATTTACTAAATTTTATCGAGATCGGTTCAGATTTGGATATAGCTCCCATATATAACTTTGTCCGATTTACCTTTTTTGTGCACCAAACGTCTTATATTTGTCCAAATTGGATGGAATTTGGCACTTACGACGGAATTGAGTCTAGAAGCTAGTATGTCAAATTTGGTGAAGATCGGTTCAGATATAGCTATAGCCTCCATATATATTGTTCATCCGGTTTGTTATATTTGTTACCCACAACCGTAATATGCACTCCGTAACAACGATATTCAGGGAAATATATCAAATACAGCTCAGAAATATCTTTGCCAATTTTTATCGAGATCGGTTCCGATTTGGATATAGCTCCCATATATATTTTTATCCGATTTTAAATTATTTGTGCACCAAATGGGCAACACAAGTCCGAATTTAAAAGATACAAATTCTTCGGCATATTTAGACTTTTGAACTTTAAATTAAAATTATAATCATAGCTTGTATGATTGAATTCTCCCATAAGAACTTTTAATTGTTATGTGGAGCTCTACTAAATTAGCAAAGTGGTGTAGTGTATCATAAAGTCGGCCCCGCCCTACTTTAACTTTCTTTACTGGTTTTTTTAAATTTTATTGACTAACAGCAAAAAATGTCGTAATTAGCATCAACTTTTAGAATAAGTTTAGATTTAGAATTAATGTTGCTCAGCGGAATTTTGGCCCATTCTCGGCGAAGCCCTTGTTTGAGGGTATCGACACTTTGGCATTTTTTTAGTGCCAACCTTGCTTTCCAAAATACTCCAGACACAATAGTCCAACGGATTGGTATCCTGAGATTTTGGTGGCCATTGTGCGCTGTGAATGAAGCGAGGAACCTCATTTTGTAACCTTCGTGAGGAGTATCTTGTTTTTTGTTACGATTTTGTCTCTAATTGTGAAGGAAATGGCCATGAATTTGGTCCCAAGTCACCCGTGGGGGAGACTGAGTCGTTGTCTGTTTGTCCCCTGTTGATGTACGTTGTTGATACATTGCTTATTGTGATGGCGTTGGTCACCAGTCCAGGACTGTTTGGAGTCCAACTGGTAGTAACTTCGGTTACGGCAGTTGGTGTTGGCCCCCTAGTGGGAGCATCGCGGTGTCTGTGGTTTAAACCCAAATCGCGGGGAGAGTGTGTTGCTCGAATGTGGAGTTGCATTATCAACCGGGAGCCTGACCCATAGAAAGGCAGGAGTTTAGATAGGCTCCGTTCTTAACCAAGGGTGTGACCGCGTCCAAATACGTGGAAGCGAATTGGTACTCACTTTTGTAGGGCTTTGGTAGACGCATTGTATTCACCCGGTGTTTGGAGCACCGTGGCGTTAACACATAGCGCCAAGTACCCACGTACTCAAAAACACGAAACTCTCCAGAATATTTTCGCGATAACATTCGGCATTTATTCTGATGTCACGGTCGATTAATACAAGCGGAGAGCGACCATCGGCTGTTAAGGCGGCCCGAACCATCACCATGGTCGCTTATGGCGCTTGAGTTCTGGTGGCCAACCGAAGGTGCACATTTTCAGCTGAGCTCTTTGGCAAGTAAACACGATCATTTTCTTTGTTTGTAAACTGCTGGACAACGAATGTTTTCTCATCGGAGAAAACCAAGTTCGGCAGTTCGCCGCTCTCGGCCAAGCGAATCCACTCTTTACCTCTTTTGAGTCTATTTTAGGCAAACGATTTCACATTAATTAAAGATTTTACATGGTAGACTAGGTTTGGCCGTACTTAATGTCGTGTTCGCATTTGTCTTTTCAGTTGAGTACAACTCAATATTTCGTTCTTTGCACTTGTTTCATTTTTCTGAAAAAAAGTAATAAATGGAATCTCTTACCAAAGATAATTGAATCTTTTTTTTATTATCAAAATTTCGGTTATTAAATTAAAGTGTATCATATCTTCACTAAACTGCTACAATATATTTTTAGCACTTAAAAAATATTTTTTGAACTAAACTACTACATTTTCATAATTCCCATAATTCCCACCAATAACAAAAAATTACTAATTTTATTACAAAAATTTCACTTTCATTTCCTTAACCCACCATACACAGCTTTGCGGTAATTTGGCCAAATGTATTTCTGCTCATCGCCCTCTAGACGCCACGCTAAGCCACAATTGAATTACTCCACAACAGGCAACAGGATAATTGTTTGAGGGTGGGCAGTTTCTTTTAAGAAGTTTCGCAAACAAGGCAACCAAACCATAATAGCCACATGACGACAAGTGTCATAAAAGAGGCCAATAATTCCCAGTGAAGTAGGTCACCGACCGAAATAGTTTTAGTTTAATTTCCTAAAGTGTGAAAAAAGCGGAGTGTATAACTTCAATTCATTTTCCAAAGAACTCCACCAAAATGTGGAATTCTATTTGGTTTTGGGTGCGGGTGGCGTGTAACCTACATAAATGGAATGAAATATTGCGGTGCGGTGGCTATGTTGAAGGATATATGTTTGAATTTGCGGAGTTGGCTTTCATTAAATGAGAAATATTGACTTCCTACTTTTTTTGGGGTGGTGGGCTTTAGACATAATTTGTGCTAATTAGATGGGATTTTGTATATTAATTAAATAATATCTTTAAGTGGTATTGAATTTTGGAGAAGGGTAGCAATAATTTGAAATAATTTGTTTGGCAAAAGAAGCATATTAAGTGCATTAAAGTAAGCCAAATATGACATAAAGGCACAACTACTATTTCTATCCATTATAAATATAATTGTATTATTAATATTAAATAATAGTAATAATTATCAGAAAATTATTTTATTATTATTAAAATGATAACAATTATAAATATATAAATAGTTAAAATTATTATTGTAATAGAAATAGTATTTTTTGCGGTTAGGGATGGGAACATGCTTTACGCATCTGACAATGTCGTCACATTCGTCGTATGCCGGGCTCGGGTCTATACCGGCTAAAAACCCATCTCCTTTCGCCCCGGAGGTTATGCCCCACCTCGGAACTACTTTCGTATTACTTCGAGGTGGACCCCCATTGTGGTGTGTTTGACCAATTTCTCTATTTTTTAACCTGCTTCCACGCACCGCTCCGGGCTCGGGTCTATACCGGCTAAAAACCCACCTCCCTTTACCCTGGAGGCTATGTCCCACCTCGGAACTACTTTCACATTACTTCGAGGTGGACCCCCATTGTGGTGTGTTTGACCAATGTCTCTATTTTTGAGCCTGCATCCAGGCACTGCTTGTTATAAATTTCATTTTTAGGGGAAAGTATGTAGGTCTGCCTTCTTCTTACGGAGAAGGCGTTCCACGAACTTTGCTGTTGCATCCCAAGCTCTTTCAATTTGCAGCGTTTTTCTTCTTATGTTTCTCATTGAATCCTGGCCTATCTCCGATTCAAGGCTGTTACGTAATTCCGACCAGCGGTTAAACTCATTTGCTTGCAGACTGAATGAGATATACTGATGATCGCTGCCAGTGAAAGTTTCCATAACTTTCCAATCTTCTATTTTGTTGAGTAGCCCCTCAGAGAAAAGTCACATCTAGGATCCGCTTTCCTCTAGGATTTGTTGTTTGCATCCCCCATTCTACCGCCTGGGAGTTGAAGCCCCCTGCGATGATGATGATGTCCCCATCTACATACCTTGCGAAGTCTTCAATATCGTCTAATTTTTGTTAATAGGAATCTATATGATCACTAGGGGTAAGATAGCAGCTGACGATAGTCAGATTATCAAGTGCTATCCATGAAAACCCATTTCCGTATCCGCTCTGGTTAATGCCTTGTTTACTGCTCGGAAGCCATATAAATGCCGTATAGGTATAATAATAGTAACAGTAATAATAATAGTAATGGTAATAGTGATAGTAATAGTCCCTCACCTGCGTAATGTGCACTCCACACCAATGATGTTAAATACAACTCAGAAATAAGTGCCTAAAATTTTGTCGAGGTCGGTTAAGATTTGGATATAGCGCACATATATATCTTTATCAGAGTTCAAGTTTATTAAATTAGGGGTCCCTCACACGCGAAGCGTGCTCTCCACAAGAATAATATTTGGTATCAGATACATTCCAACAATAAATCTGTTAAATTTTATCGAAATCGGAACAGATTTGCATATAGCTCCCACATATATCTTCAACCGATTTCGGGTTCATTGTGCACCAAATAGGTAATATCAGCCCAAGTGGACTGAAAATTGCCACTTCCGGCGAAATTTATCCCAGAAGGAAAAACAAATATTGGTGAAAATGGGTTCGGATATAGCTATAGCTCCCATATATGTATTCATCTTCATTCTATTTTAAGGTTATTGTCCACCATATAAGTAATATCGGCCACAATTGGATAGATTTTTTCATATTCAACCAAATTTTTCCATTTGGTGAAACTCGGACCGGTATGTCTATTGTTCCAATAAAATTTTTTTAAAAGAATTCTTATCGAAGTCATATCATGCACTATACAACAATGTCATGTAGTACTAGAGGTACAAAAACCTCGGTCAAATTTGTTGTAATTCCTAAATTGTGACTACCCTAAAGTCAAGATACACATTCAAATAAGGTTCATAGTTAGTATGATCTACTGCAAATAAATTCCCAATATAAAAGTTTTTTTTTTTTTTTTTTTAACTGCTACATACGCATAATGGTATAGTCATAGTCGGCTCCGCCCCACTTTTGACATTTCCTCTCCGGTTATCAATGGCAAATTTCCAACAGTTCTTCCAATGGGACCAATTTTCATTTACAATCTTTACCATTGATTCAATTTCAATATCTCAATTTCATTTCTAATAAATTTTATTACTTTGTTTATTAATAAAACCAAAAGAAATCATTTAATTTCAAATTTCACCAGAATAACGCCCCACAATGAATCATTTTTAAGGGGAACTAACCAAATTTCTAACAATTGTTGCGCTCTGTCATCAACACTTGGCTGCCAGTGATGTCATGAATTAATGATAAAAATTTCTGCAAGCTGTGAATACAAATCAAGAGAACGGAGATTTAAAAATAATTTTGTGAAATTTATGAATGAATTAAAAATGAATAGCTGTGCGTCTGACAAGCTTACCAAATTTGGATGTGTCGGCCAACAATGTAGACATCTGTTTGCTGGCTCCTTAATATGCATCTATTTATGGCTATACAAATGCCAAATTATTGCAACGGGAAGTTGATTAAATTTATTTCAATATTTTATTCTTAAATGGAATTTATGTTTATAGAATAACACTTGAATTTATGGCAAATGCATATATGCCCCCTTGTACGATAGTCTAGGGATACAAGTCAATACATAACTAGACAAAGGCAATTCTTCATGTCTAAGTTTCGAAAATTCGCTATAGAATTTATATGAAGTTTAAAATGTATTAAAAACATATACTGTCCATAAATCTTTTACAGAAAAAGTTTAAAAAATCCCTCTACTGATCAAAACTTTATAAAAAAGAAAAGGTCTCCGACACTATGTTTACCAATGAAAAAATGAAAAGACTACAACATATTAACTTAGAATATCAATTCGTTTTAATTAAAATAAAAAAATATCCCAAATAGCGAAACTCATATTTTTTCTAATATGGTTGGAAATTTTGGCAGAACATTCAAAATATCGAAAATTGTGAAGTACTGTTACATGGGAGCTATATCAATTAGTGAATCTTATTTGAAATTTTTTCGCAAGGAGAGAACAGTACTACCGAGAACCCTAATTGTCAATGTTTAGCTAATTTGGTTGAAACCGTGGAAAAAACTTCAAAATACCCAAAATCAAGAGGTACCTTTATATGGGGGCTATAGCAATTAGTAGTCCTGAATCGATTTTTTATTTCAAAGAGAGAACGGAACGAGAACCCTAATTGTGAAGTTTCAGCTAACTTGGTTGGAAATTGTGGCAGAAACTTTTAAATACAGAAAATCGGGAGGTACCGTTACATAAGGGACCAATATAAGTGGGTCAATATAACCCAATTCCTACACCAATTAGCCTGAATTTAACACTAACCTTTGTGCCAAGTTTCAAAGCTCTAGATTAATAGTATGGACTCTATCGTCATTTCAACAGAAAGAAAGGATGATGAGGGATACACACTTGGACAAATTTTTCGGCATTGTATGGCGAAGAAGTTTTTCAGTGAAATAGCAGAAAAAATGGTAATAAATTTTTCAAAATTTTAACCGTTTATGAAATATGAACTGGATGGAGATATCCCTCATTATCAAGCTTCATCTAGTAGAAATATATTTTAAATTGGAGAAAATCCCTGGATTTTGTGGGGATCAATAAGGACTGATAATATATTACTACGTGCAAAGTGGGAACTAGGTCGTGGGCTTCGTAGTTTAAAGCATATCCGGATCTATGTTCATATTTTATGGGATTAATTATTATTCAAAATTGCTCAAAAAATTACTCTGTCCAAAGATTAATTTTGAAGTGGTCTACGTAGAGTATACTTTCAGTGTTCTACTCTTACCATTTTATAACAACGCCACCTGGTAACGACTAGTTGTACAGTTATCTAAGTATTCGATTTCCTCACACTCTCTAGAAACTGATAACCAATGCCAAAGCTCAATGCTGTGAATTTATATTTACGAAAAGAATATTTTTATATCCTCCACCATAGTATGGAGGTTATATTATTTCGTTTGAAACACCTCAAAATATACATTTTAGACTCCACAAAGTATATATATTCTTGATCAGCATTAAGTTCTATGTCGATTTAGCGATGTCCGTCCGTCTGTGAAAATCACTCTAGCTTCCGAACGAAATGAAGTAGATTAATAAAATTTTACAGAAATGCAATTATGTCTGCAGGACTTTTGGTATTAAAATTTGTTTGTGCAGTTCCACGTCTTCGTATAGCCACCACCATATAACGGTACCTCCCGATAGTCGCAATTTTTGTGATTACAGCAACATTATTCACCGGAATCGTTTCAAATTTCGTATTGGATGAACTTAAAGGGTTCTTCAACCTGTGACAAAAATATCGTATGCAGGTCAACGTCTTCGTGTAGCCCCCATCTGACGGTACCTCCCGATATTCGATATTTTAATAATTTTAGCGACATTATTCGACAATTTTCGTATCTAAAGTTCGTAATGGATCAGTCGGTTGTGCCTACAGATGTATACTATCAGCCAATGTTCGATTATTTAAGTATATTTTGACTTCTGTTATGATTATTCAAATATTTGACCCTCTATGGAGTATGTTCCGAAGGAATGGGCCAATATTGTCCATTTCGTATTGGACCTAGATAGATATGATATAAATACTGCAAATACTGGTTTGGACTGTATTGGTTAGTTCCTTGACTTTATTTAAGAGACATGTGCTAATTTTTAGAAAATATTAAAATGCGCGTGAAGTACCAGACATAGTCGACCGAAGTATCGAATTTTCATACTCCTATTAATACAGATAAACATATTTGTATGTATAAGAAAAACGAACATTTATATCCAATTTTATGCGAAATCACAAATTCCATATTCATTTAAGGTTTCAGGTTGAATGAAATATTTAGATGTAAAGAATCACTAACTTGTTTCAGAAGTTATGACTAATAAAAGTATTGAAAATTGTGATCCTGCCTGGATATTTTTGTCAGATATTTTCCATCTTCACAGCAGATCGTGTGTTATGAAAAATGTTTCTGTGTGTGAAATTTGAAGAGAAGAGGCTTGGTACATCTCAACATTTGAAGAGACTTGGCGCATCTCAATATTTCCATCAACACAGGATCTGTTATAACGATTGTAGAAATCGGACTTTTTCTTCCACATAGGGTTCAAGGTTTTGAAAAACAAAACGCTCAAGAAAGCGAAATAAGCATCCAACTCTCTTAAAATTTCACACACACACACACACAAATGTTTTTGCTAACATAAGATCAGTTGTGAAGATGATATATATCTGCGATGTCTTTCTGGTACATCATCCACAAAGTGCCACAATTTTCAATACATTCATCTGTCCTAACTATAGGGTATACATTGGTCTTTGGCTGAGGGTAGCCAACAGTCGGCAATACCGACTTATACCTTTTAACTTGTTTAAAAGTGTGTTTGGCAGGAAGCGGACATAGTCATAGTGGTTTTACGGTGGTACCTACTAATTTTGATCGGTTAAAAAAGTGACATTTGTATTGTTATTGGGATATAATGTTAAGGATGGTTTCTTTTTTTAAGAACCATTCCTAGAAAGATCAAATATTACAGAGAGTTCTTTAATGAGCATATGTATATCTGAATGAATTGAACATGTTCAATAGTTTCACATCTATAGATCATACCCCGAGAAATATCGAGTACTCCAATCGCTCTGTATAAAATTTGCATTTTTCGCAAAATTTTGATTTTTATTTTTTTTTTTTTTTCGACATATAAAACTATATATATCCTCTCAGTAATTTGTCTAAAGATATGAAGCTATTTCCTCATGCCTTAATCAATTTGTGTTTTTGAAGCACTCCAAAATGAAACACTTCAGTCAAAAATATGTCCCCAATTATCTTCTTGCAGAGTGTAGTTAAACATCTAAATCGGTTTCAAAGCTGAATGCAATATTTAATAATAATAAACCTTACCCTGTTCCATTATGCAAAAATAGCGTAGAAATTTTGTTATACATTTTTATAAAGGCATCTTAACATTATATAAACACGCACACTTTCACAACATCGACTTTTTACAAAAGAACCGGACACGAAAGATTTGTGGTATCAACGAAAAAGCTTTTAAAAAATACAATACAAAAGCTATTCAATGGAAGCGGATATTAATATTTTCTTCATTTTTGTAGCAAGCTCTTTTATACTTTTCACAAACACATTTGTTGATTTTAACATGATTGCAACCGAACGCGACCGCACACCGAAAACAAAACGAACACACATACACGAAAGCACAGGCATTGCCATTTTAGATTGCGCCTTTTTTCTTAGAGAGCTTGCAAAACCACTAAACGGACACACTTGATTTGCTATGAGCACACACACACACACATCTCTACAAGAGCACGCTTCATTTTAGAAACGTTGATAATTCGTTGCAATTTCAACTATTTTCCGAACAAATTATATGAAATTAACTAAAATATGTACAGGCATGTCACAGAATGTAAAATCGTTCAAGAGTGAAAACGAAAACGGTTTTAGCTTCTCTAAAAAACGGAAAACGCAAAAATTTTGCGTTTTGATATCACTTTCAAAAAGCAGGGTGAAATTGAAATGTTTAGTGATTTTAACGTAAAAAATAAACAGAAGACACATACATTTAACAGAAAATATTGTATTAACCAAATTCTCTTAGAATGAACATGTTTTTGGAATTTATTTTACAAAAAATCTATTATTTTTCTAATCCATGATGAAAACGCAAAAAAATATGCAGAAATGAACGGCAGACTTGTATTGTTGAATTATTGCCATATGTGTTGAAGAAGAAGGTGTAGAAATGTACAACTGACAGACCAAAAAGCAAGAAAGGGGAAAAACAAAAAAACAATTAATTGTTTGGTTTGAGACAGAGCGCTTCAGTCAATCGGGCAAAAATGTAAGTATTTACATACATATTTCTAAATTTTCGTCAAAAACTGTTTATTTAATTTATTTTATACTTTAGGGGCAAACACCGAAACGTTAAACAGGACAAAATTTTTATCAATTTTATGGATAAACATCACGATATTGCCAGGGGCTATGTAAAAGGTGATAAGGTTGTTGTTGATTCCCTATGGACAGAATTGACAGCTTTGCTGAATAGTTCAGGTCCACCAAGTAAAACCTGTAAAGAATGGAAGAAAGTTTGGTCAGATTGGAAAGGAAATGTTAAGGCGAAGATGTGCCATAATAAAAAGGACTTGCGAGGAACTGGTGGTGGTGATATCAATCAATATGTTTTCAATGAACACGAGAACAGTTTAATCAGAATTTGCGGATTGTATAAAAGTGTCGATGGAGTTGGTGGTGCAGTAAGCTTTGCGGATTTTGTAAGTGAATTAGACCTCAGTTGTTCTGAAAAAGAAAACTTTGATTCGTCATCATCTACACATATTCCAAGAACTCGAAAATCAAGTCAATTAGTTTTAAGTGAATCTGAAAACGAAGAGCTTAATTTTTCACCCTCAACTTCAAAACAGACCACTTCGATTTTAAATAAAAAAGATAGACCAAGATCATGCATTCCAGCTGCTTTTAAAAATGTTTCTACATTGGCAATTGATCCAAGAACACCAACATTGGAAGAAAACCGTTCGCGAACACCTATTCAAAAACGACTTAGAAATAAAAGCTTATCGTGTTCTCCGCCATCTACACCAATAAGACAAGTGTCGGGCAGCCTAACAAAAGCAAAACCCACGCCTGCAGTAAAAAGACCCCGGGCAAGAACTCCCTCAAAGCAAGATCTAAATGCGCTTTTAGTTGAGGAAAATTCTCATTTACAAAACTTGGAAAAAATTTGTAAAATTCTAGAAGATAACAGTAAGGAAATGAAAAAACAAACTGAAAAGTTGGACAGACTTTGTAACATCCTGGAAAAAAAGTATGTGGAAGAGCAGTTACATAATATTGAAATGCAAAAGAGAATGCGTGAACGGAACGAAATGAAACTCAAAATAGTTGAACTTGAAACTCTTAAATATGCTATAGAACAGGAAAAAGCAAATACGACTCGTTCTTAACTTTACATTATTTTACACAATGGACTAAAAACAATCTGTTTTTTGTTTTATAAAATGTTTTTTTTTATTATTTAAATGAATTGAAATAAAAAATGCAATAGTTCATTTGACTAGCAATATTATTTCTAATACGTTTGGCTACGTTGTACATATTTATTTCAGGGTAGATGTCCACAATATTTTGGTCGTTTTCAGAATTTTCCTCATTTGTAACAGGTATCTCGTCTTCTCGCAAGCATTGAAGCCCCTGGCATTTTTACTTTTGGTGTTTATATTATAAAAAAACAATTTAAACTCCTTTTTTAATTGTCAATAATTTGTTTACGACTTTTTTTTTCATGGAGTTACCATATTTTTATTTCAAAAATGTGAAATGATTTTTTTTCCGGATTAGTCAAATCGTACGAGTGCTGAAGAAGCAAAAGCAAATCGTAACGATTTGGAAAAGGTGAAATAAATCGATTTCGTAAAACTTCTGTGACATGCCTGGTAATATTATTTAACATTTTAACACTTTTCCGAATATTTTCTATGTTTTTCTTCGTTTTATTTGCGAATTTTGTGGAGCGCACCACACAACACGGCCGAAATGATTGAACTCAACGAGAGAACTAAACGGAGTGACGCAAATTTTCTGAGCCATTGACAGTGGGGAGTGATCGAGAGAAGAGTTGTTATTTTTGACTTTAACATTGACATTGAGTATTTGCAGGTGTATTGTTTGTTTTAAAGGATGCTAAAGTGAATGAAAGGTAAAAAAGGTAAACATCAGTTTAAAGGGAGAATATTTAGTTAGAAATGTAATATTGGGGAAATAAATTATGGATATGAAATTAAAAAAGTTAAAAATCTTCTAGGAAGATTTTTATCTTTGCAATTTCAAATAAAGTCGTTATATTCTAAATAAATTTTATTTTTTAGTTTTGAGTTGAAATGGTTTTCATGTATTAATTGAAATACATTGATACTTCGATGATAGTATAAGAAAGATGTCATCATGTAAAATATCAGGATTGAATAACTGTTTTTTAAGTTACCTGCAAAAATCGGTAAAATTATAATGCTTATAATTTCAGTAATTAACGATTTTTTCCGGCGAGTTAAGGTTCTGTTAGACGAAATACACTACACAGTGGTAGTATGTCTTTGTGCATTTGTTTGTAACATGGAAAAGGAAGCGAGATAGACCCATAGTTACTTTTGAGGATCTTCAAAGAATAACAAACAGTTCGTCTGTCCATCTATTTTTGTGGACGAAATGCAGGGCACATTTGTAATCCGATTGAGATTAAGTTTTCCAAACAATATTTGTTTGGCCCAAGGACGAACCATATTGAAATTGGTGAGAATCGGTTTAAATTTAGATATAGTTCCCTTAACCAGTTTCATGTTAATGCGCACCAAATGGCTAGTATAAGTCCAATTTAGTCTAGAAGCAATTGCATACAATTTTGATAAAATCGGTACAGGTATAGCTATAACTACTATACATACGTTTCATTCGATTTTGTGTTTGAATTCCCTCACATGTGTAATATGCACTCCACAACAATAATCTTTGGTACCACATATCATATAAAGCTTAATAATAAGTGTTTAAAATATTGTCAAGGTCGGTTCAGATTTGGATAGAGCTCCCATATATATTTTTATACGATTTCATGATTTTTGTGCACCAAAATTTTTGGCACTTCCGACCGAATTCAACCTAATAGCAAGTACATCAAATTTATATAGTTATAGCTCCCATATATAACTTTCATCCGATTTTATAGCTCCGATAGTTATAGCTCCCATGTATAAGTTTTATCCGATTCGAATTCAACCTAATAGCAAGTACATCAAATTTATATAGTTATAGCTCCCATATATAACTTTCATCCGATTTTATAGCTCCGATAGTTATAGCTCCCATGTATAAGTTTCATCCGATTTGATATTAAAGTCCCTTTCATTCGCAATATGCACACCACAACAATGATATTTGGTACCAGATATCAGAAGGAATGGCTATTACCATGGTAAAAGAATACAGTAGTCACATCGACACAAATGCTGGGGCAATGAACTGTCAAACCAATTTTGGAATTGAAATTTTTGAATGAAAAATTATTCAAATTTGTAAAAATTTTTAAAAATGCATATCATAACAACCTCCGATTGGCATCGTATAAGAAAACATATACAAATCTACTTATTTTGAAAGAAACATTAATATCTTTTTGACATATCAATGCTTCTAAGCTTTGAACAATTGAGATGCCACATTGGCATTCATGTTGAATGGCGTATGTGCATTCAAACTAAGGTAAATTTTGCTTCTTCTCTCATCCGAGGTACCCTTTTTGTCCACGAGTTGGAATTTCGACAGAAAACTGGCAAGAAAAAAGGCAATATTTTCAAAAATTTTGTATCGATTTTTTTTTTTTTGACAAGTGACTCTCCGACCGTTTTCAAAAACATAAAAATTATGAAAAATGTCAACATTTATACAAAAAGTTTAAAACATGAATGACCTAAAAGCCCAATAAGACAAAGTCTTAAATCGTTCATGAATAAAAATTGTTAAATGAAAAATAAAATAAGTCTTTAAAGAAAAAAAAATAATAATTTCTCCTATTATTATTAATGCTAATTTCATGTACTTTTTTACAAATTCCTATAAAATTCAACAAACCAAAAAATTCATAAAAGGAATTATGATGTTGCTATGAATTACGAATTGTGCCGTATGAACGGGCACTGAGAACATAGCATAAGTTGAACAATCGACTATGAATTGTCGGGTACTCGGTTTTCACCCAAGTCCATAGTCAAGTTTCAGCACTTTGAGTACTCAAAGTCGATTAATCGGAAGTCGACCTACATATCCCTATCATATTCGAGGAAACAAAACATTTTTAATAAATAATATAATATTATTGTTTTAATAAACAATTATCAGTACAAAACCGAAAATGGAAACAAACGATTTATCACAACTCTCAGAGGAATTAATACAGCGATTGGGAAGTGGTGGTGATTTAGGTGGGTATTCTTGTCAGATCTTGTGGCGGATATGCCATGATCGTCAATCAAATTTGGTGGAAATCTAAACAGGAAGTGTATTTCTAAATTTAAATATATGAATTTTCTTTTCCAGAGGGGATGATGGCCAATGAGCTGTTTCAGCAAAGCGATTTGTATATGTCCCATCAGGATGATAGCAATTCCAATGCGGGTTCAGACAATGAGATTATCATGCATATGGATATCAGGGAGCCACTGAGAACGCTACAGTAAGTGGAAGTGTAAAGGAATTTACTTTTTTATTTAATGATTTTTGTTTCCTTTCAGAAAACTGCTGGAAAAGAAAGTTGGCCTTAGCCTGCAAGGCTATGAATTTTGGCTACAAGATGCCCAAGAGGTAAGGGAATTTAATGACGTTCATATCAAAGAAGCACTTTTCGTCCATGGTGCAGATTTCTTAAAAGAGCATAGACTGTGGGCCACCTATTGATTAACTAGCATTTAACCATAGGCAGTTCATGTTATGGCGATAACAATTATGCTTTACTTGCAATATACATACATTTGTAAAGGTGACATTGAGAGCATTCCAATTAAAGGAGTCCATAAAAGAATGTTTCAACAAATAAACCAGATTATTTCAAAATATCAAGAAAAGGAAAATTTGTTTCCCGGAACACCTGTGATTGTGATCAGCATAACAAGGACTATCTATGGTTTTGCGTTTGGATCCTAGAGATGCCACTGGAAAAAAACTAACCTCTTGAGTTACATTGAAGACTCTTAGTATAGGCGGAAAGTACATATTAAAAATATTTTAATTTACAGTAGAAATTTACGTATATTCTAATTTACCTTAGAGATGTATAAATTAGTTTGAGTAAGGCCCTTAAAGTTTTCCAATAAGATTAAATACCAACATGTTAAAGGTCTTAAGGCGGAGACATTTTATTGTAATTGATTGACCTTAAAATGTACAAGGCTGCTCTTAAATCCTTTACATAACACGTTTAGAACTTGGAGCCTTTCCCTGCTCAATATCTCCTCTTTTAGTACTTCTTTAATGACAAACAACTTTTGTTCATATTCCTAATAACTGTTTTCTTTCCAGTTGGAACCCCACAAAAACCTTGTCGATCAATGTGTCAAAGGAGAAGGTTTGGTACAGATTAATGTTGAAATCAAATACATTGTTAAACGCATCAACATATTGGATGTTTTAAAACCCACCGAGGATGCATTAGGTATGTAATACTGAATATTATTTTACATTTAAAAATTCTAAAGAAAATATTTTCCCCTCAGCTGCCCTTGCCGCTGAGGAAGCATTTAAAAGTGACGTCTCCACCGATGATGAAGCACCCTTGCGCACCAGTGAATCCCATGACGACACTGAGGAGGAAACAAAGCCGAAGAAAATTAAACGTGAACTTACAGAGCTAAATGAGTCGGCAGTATCGAAATTGAAGGATAAACCGTGTCTTAACTGGGTGTTAGATAGCAAATTTCGCCGTGAACAGACGCGACTTAAAATACCAGATGATCCGAATGAATGGACAGTGCCTCAAGTGAAATACTGGTTCCAATGGGCAATGCGAGAATTTCAATTGGTGAGTAACATACTGGCCTTCTGGGAAGAACAATCTTCCACAAATGTTTCGCGAATGGTAGATTTTGAACAAGCCTAGAACCTCTACAGATAGGACATCTATTGCGGTTCTAGTGTATAGTACAACCCAATTATGATATTTATAGATGGATAGAATATCCAAATGTTACAGACGTCGTTCTGGTCGAAATTATTGTGTAGATATTTTTTGATTCAGATTTTATGTATCAGAAATACCTTTTACATGTTCTCCTCAGACATAAGGCCATCTACATGTATTTTATAAATAGAAGACATTTAACTGGTAACATACGTAAATGGAAAAAAGAAAAAGACATTTGTATAAAGACATATATAAAAGAAAAAGACATTTTGTAATGTAACAAAGAAAATGTTCTAACGACGTTCTATTAATAATTCTGTATTTAATAATTTATACAATCAGAAGATATTGTGGAGTGCTTCCTTAGACTGTAGACCTTTAGTAAGATGGTCTTTTTCCTAAATTATAAATACTTTTCAAGTTTTTGCTAAATACACGACAATTGAGAGATTCTTTTTTACCTCTTTTGAAGCCTTTTTAAGGTGAAGAGGATTCTGAAGGTGTCCAATTGCTAAAAGACCTTTTACAGGTCCTCTACACAAACAATCGAATTATGTATCCTTCGTTAAAAATGAGATAAATTATTCTTATATCCAAAGATGACCCTATACTTTGAGATGGCAGGAGATCGCTATAATAAAATCGTTATCAGCCCCCAAAGGTTTATAGGGTGAGATAAAAGAAACTGCAACAAAGTCAATCGCCATAATTTTTACATTTTTTAAAATTTTATTGAATGAAATCAAAAAAATTAGGAAATAGTATCAAAATTTAGAATAAGTTTAGATTTGTTTGAATTGGTCAACTTTGGCACGAATTATGGCCTTCAAACGGCCAATGAAACCGTCACACACTGTCCGATTATTGGTCTGCGGTATTTTGGCCCATTCCCGGGAAGCGCTTGCTTGAGGTGATCGACACTTTGGTATTTTTTAGTGCCAACCAGGCTTTCCAAAATACTCCATACAGGATTGGTATCCGCACATTTTGATGGCCATTGTTCGCTGGAAATAAAGCGAGGAACCTCATTTTGTAACCATTCTTGGGTGGCGCGTGCTGAGTGCGATGGTGCACCTTCAGAATATTTTCGCGGTAATATTCGGAGAGCGACCATCGGCTGTTATGGCGGCCCACACCATCAGCGCTTGAGTTCTGGTGGCCAACCGAAAGTGCACATTTTCAGCTGACCTCTTTGGCAAGTAAACACGATAAATTTGTTTGTTTACAAACTGCTGGACAACGAATGTTTTCTCATCGGAGAAAACCAAATTTGGCAGTTCACCACTTTCGGCCAAGCGAAGCAACTCTTTAACTCAATTGAGTCTATTTTCTATCTGTTGCGGTGTAAGTTCTTGCACTTTTTGGAATTTCAATGGCTTTACCTAATGGAATATTGCACTATGTTCAGCTCACTAGCCATTTTTCGGCCACTGCGACACGGGTCTCGATCAAGTCGCTTCTTTACTTTTCGAAACATTTCTATTGATGTTGCTGTTTTCTTCCGTCCTCTTCCTTGATGTCGGGCTACGCTGCCAGTATCACGGTAACGAGCGTTGGTACGAGACATAAAAGATTTATTCACATTTAAATGCTGGAGTAGCTTGTAAACAATGTTATGACCTGCCAATGGAATAAATTTAACAGCTGGCTTAGAAACGACAACAGTCTGAAGTTGGATGCAGTTTTTTCATATCTAGTATTGGACGAGTTTATGTATGAAGTTCAAACTAATAGCTTACATCTCAAACACCTGAGTTGTGTAGTTTTTTTATGCATCCGACTTAGTCTCTTTGTCATATTTTCCTTGATGGTTTCTTAGTCTATCTTATTAAAAGCCATTTGGCATAATTTTTTATACATTACCAAATTAGCTACTAAAATCCCTATGAGTCTCAATTATTACTTCATATTTCCTTTTTTCCTTACATATTTCAGGCCGATGCCCATATCAGCGATTGGTCAATTTCTGGTCGACAATTGTGTTCACTGTCACATGAAGAATTTCGCAAGAAGATACCCACAGATCCGGGCAATGTCTTTTGGACACATATACAATTGCTCAAGGAATGTAAATTTGTATCCGTGGTACATAAGGCAGCTGAGACAGCACTGGCTGCACCTGAACCCCGGCAGTCCAACAGTGCCGTCTTGCCAACAACACTAACCAGGGAGCCGAAAATTATGCGCAAAACATTCCATACTTTGAAAAAGGAAAGTAAGTATTGATCCCTACTCTTTCGTCTGAATATAATTAATGGGTTTTATTCTGATTCCCCAGCAGCTGCTTTGAGCGAACTAAATATTGCCCCCAATAGTCTGGTAGCTACTGGCCTCGTTCACACTTCATATGGCGTAGGAACGGGCAATAATGGCCAAGTACAATTATGGCAGTTCCTTTTAGAAATACTAACCGATCGTGAACATGTCGATATCATTCAATGGGTTGGCAATGATGGTGAATTTAAACTAACCGATCCCGAAAAAGTTGCCCGTCTGTGGGGCGAAAAGAAAAACAAACCAGCAATGAATTATGAAAAACTGTCACGAGCCTTACGTTATTACTATGATGGAGATATGATATCCAAGGTGTCGGGTAAACGTTTTGCCTATAAATTCGACTGTGACCTGAAGCTACTTATTGGCTATTCAGCGGCAGAGTTATCGGCATTGGTCAATGAAAAGTCGTTTGTGGATGAATCTGTTTATCTGGAGAAAATGGACACAAAAACCGACGAAGAATGACCATGGGTCAAGGTGAAAGAAGAACCATTGTTCACGCTGCTGGAGGAGCACATTATTGAGGATTGTCCGGATATACAATCCGATTAACATTTATTTTTCTTTTGTCTACATTAATTCTAATTGTGTTTAATTAAAAAAATAATCATTGAGTATATATTTTTATTTCATTTTGTCATTTTGAAACATTTTGTTAATTACTTACACCACATACTATTGTTTAACTCTTTATTTTTTCTTAAGTTTAGTTTTAAGTTCTTTTTTCATTATTAATTCATTGAAATTGTGCAACCATTTTGTTATATCGCTTTTAGTTTCACATACAAACAAACTATGTGTATACAAACAAATTGAAGGAAACAAAAAAAAAAGAAAGCTAACTAATATTGTTAAGAATTGAATATTGTTGTAACAACAAATGCGATTTGTTATTAAATCGAAAGGTTTTTTAAGGAATAAATATTTTTCTATATAAAAAAGTAAATGTTGAATGGAAACCTAAGCGATGCCGTATTTAAAATCGGCCCTTTGGGTAGTACAGGAATGTATGTAAATATAAAAGAAAACAAAACCTAATAATTAATACTTCATAAAATACTCAATATTCAAGTGAAATGCTTCAAACTCAATGGTATTTAAATTTTAACTATTTTCTTTAAATACTACATTTGGAATCGATTTGATTTTCATCACAATACTGTGTATTTTTTTTTTTGAACTTAAATCATTCGTTTATATTTGTTCGTAAAATAGTGTAAAGAATTTAAATGTAAATCAGCAAAAAGTAAAGCATATTTCCAGGCGACTGTGCAACGACATGTGCAAAAGAGCTTCGTTTTACAACACTGGCTAAACATTGATTATAGAGCCATCTATTGTCGCACATGATTCGTGGGGGCCAATATTTTTTATTATGTTCATTTTTTAGGGTTTTTTCGACAGGCCTTTTGAAATAATTCTGATTTCATATAAAATATGCAATATTTTTGCCTATAAATTCTAATAATTAGAATAGAAACGTTCTAAATTAACAGTAAAAACAACTAAACACCATTTGTTTTACTGGAAATGCATAAATTATATTATTTTCTTAAAAGCCATTGTGCCTGGATATAGGGTTTATTCTGAAATTGTTTGTGAAATTTTGTGCAGAATAAATCGTCTTCTGACAGTTTCAGCCTAAATCGAAATTTCATGTTATTTCCATGCATAAATTAGAAAAAACGAACGAGGCAAAAATTAATCAAAAATTAAGAAAAATTTTCGCGTTTTTTTTGCCAAAATTGATGAAGATATTTTTTGATATATAATGAAAAACAGAGGTCTGTTTTCTTTGGTGACTTATAGCGAATTTTATAAATAATATTTCTGTCTTTAACGTCATCCCCCTTAAAAACGATACCTTGTTGGAGCATTTTACAAAATCTCAAATAAAGTACGACTCTAACCCCAAAAAGGTGTTTTCTGGGTTTAAGGCAAAATTTAGAATTTTTGCGTCTTCTTGAAACTACTGTGGAATTTTATGACAAATAAATTTTGTAGAATATATTTACCTGCTACGACGCCATTTAAAGGCGGTTTTTAAACATATAGGGTAGGATGAAAAAACTGGAATCAAATTCAGACTGCAGTCATTTCTAGCCACTCGTCCGAAAGTTTTTAAAATCTTTCCACTGACAGCTCACTATATTGTTTACAAAAGTACAAAAGCATTTTGGTGAGAATGTTCCAGAAAAAAAGTTATTCGTGATGGAATTCAAGCGTGATAGTGTGATTTCTTTATATTTGGCAGGAAAACCACAAGTGGCTATCGTTAGAGCACTCCCGCATTTAAATGTGAATAAATCGTTTGTGTCTCGTGCCATCGCTCGTGATACTGGTAGCGTAGCTCGACGTCAAGGAAATGGACGGAAGAAAACAGCAACATCAGCAGAAATATTTTGTCTGGAGTATTTTGGAAAGCAAAGCTGGTGTCGATCACCTCAATCAAGTGCTTCGCCGGGAATGCGTCCAATACCGCAGAGCAACATTCGGACAGCATGTGAAGGTTTCATGGGCCGTTTAAAGGCCATAATTCGTGCCAAATGTGACCAATTCGAACAAATCTAAAATTATTTTAAAATTTGATGCTATTTCAGACATTTTTTGCTTTCATTCGATAAAATTAAAAAAAAATAAAAATTATGGCGTTTGACTTTGTTGCAGTTTTTTTTTATCTCATCCTGTCTTTTGAAAAAAAACAACCCTTTGGAGACTCAATTGCGGAGACGCTATATCCCTAAAATGGAATTACTACAAGGAATCTTAATCCGAAAATTTCAAAAGAAAAGGTGGAACTTGCCGACTACGATTTGGGTTATATGGACCATATCATCAGATCAAATAACGATGTTAATTTTCCTATATAAAATATTTAAATTTCCTTGGTATTCAAAAATTCCACTGATTTGGCCTCAGGAAAAAAGCAAAATGCTAGGGTGTGAAAAAATATTTGCTCAAAATGAATCATGTGTGTCAAGAGATGGCGCTGAAATGATACCACTACCAGTGTTGTAAATTGGTGTCATTTAACACATTTCTATGTGGTGCCTGAAAGTATGCTTTGGATTTTGTATGGCAAAAAGATGATTACCTCCTAATGGAGAGACAAGGTAATACATGGTTTTTGAGCTGTTGGAATTAGAAAAATATTTTAGAACCCTATGATTATAACTCTGCAGGTCATTGGAAAAAATTTCTTTTCTAAGGAATCGAAAATTGTAGGCATAATGTGTTTGAAAAATACAAAGAAAAGCGATTTTAGTTCCACCAAAATATCTTTATCCCCCAACACTTAAAATCGTGCTTGCAGCTTTTGAAAAGAACATTCTTCAAAATAAAGTAATCATAGACTATCCAAGAAGATAGATCTGATGCAGCTTGACCCCAAAATTCCACAATTATTAAACTGTAATTTCCTTTAAACACATTCTTAAAATATATCCTCCCAATACTTACCCTTAACATCCTTGAAAAATAAAAACAAAAAATAAAGGTGTACATTTTTCGGATTTTTAATTTAATTTTATTTAAATTTTATTTGTTGTTGTTTTATTATATACTATATTGCTAAACTAAATATCGACAAAATCGCACTTATTTTTCTATAAGTTTAAAAAATATACAAGAGGAGAAGATATACAGAAATGTATGATTTTTTCTTCAATAATTCTATACACAAAATATATATGGGTATTTAACTTAAAATTGTAATTTTGATTATTTTTTGCAACGCGTTTTTGTGTTTGTGTTCAATATTCTTTGTGACTAGTTTAACAAAATTAAAAAACAAAAAATTAACGAAAGACAGAAAAAGACGCTTTAACAATATATATTCGAAATGGAAACATAAACACAGTTTTTTTTAATCCAAATGGAATGTTTTTTTTGTTAAAAATTAAAAATCAAAGGGGTGGAAGACAATAACTTAAATAAATATATGCTTTAGTGTTTTCAGGAAGACCTTAAAGAAAAAACTCAAGATTGGGAAGGGTACATTTAACTGAAAATAATACGCATGATTTCCATGGCGTAGTGGAGATTAACACTTTTTTGTTTTGAGAAAATACGGCGTCATAGGTTAGGTTGTAGGTGTGGAAGGCACTTTATTTACTGGACATTGCATGGAGTTAAACATTCATATAAAGAGAATGGTAAATAGTGGTTATAGATTTTTATATTACAAAGTAGTTTTCGTTTTTGCTTAGAGAAGAATTATGAAATAAAAATACGCATTTTTGGCTAAAAACACTTTTTTCCAATAAAAAAAAAAACATAGAAAAAACTCAACCCAGAAGCTGAGGAGAATTTTTCCTCATTTTTTCCTTTTTTCTATAGAAAAAAATATCCTCATTTACTGCGGATAATTTTTTATACTGAGGTAATTTTTTTTCTATAGAAAAAAATTACCTCAGTAGAAAAAAATTAATCTCAGAAGCTGAGGGGAAGTTTTTTTATAGAAAAAATTCACCTTAGTAGTTGGGGAAGTTTTTCTATAAAAAAAACTCGCCTCAGTAGCTGTGGGGAAGTTTTTTATAGAAAAAAAAACTCACCTCAGTAGCTGAGGGGAAGTTTTTCTAGCGGAAGGATTTTTTTCTATACTGAGGTGAATTTTTTTCTTTTGAAAAACTTCTCCTCACCTTCTGAGGATGGGTTTTTTTCTATAGAAAAAATTCTCCTCGGATGCTGAGGATGGTTTTTTCTATAGAAAAAATTCTCCTCAGATGCCGAGGATGGTTTTTTTCTATAGAAAAAATTCTCCTCAGATGCCGAGGATGGTTTTTTTCTATAGAAAAAATTCTCCTCAACCACTGAGGATGGGTTTTTTCTATAGAAAAAATTCTCCTCAGCCACTGAGGATGGGTTTTTTCTATAGAAAAAATTCTGCTCAGCTACTGAGGATGGGTTTTTTCTATAGAAAAAATTCTCCTCAGCTACTGAGGATGGGTTTTTTCTATAGAAAAAATTCTCCTCAGCTACTGAGGATGGGATTTTTCTATAAAAAAAATTCTCCGCAGCCACTGAGGATGGGATTTTTCTATAAAAAAAATTCTCCGCAGCCACTGAGAATGGATTTTTGAGGTTGGGCTACTGAGGTTGGGTTTTTTCTATAGAAAAAATTCTCCTCAGCTACTGAGGTTGGGTTTTTTCTATAGAAAAAATTCTCCTCATCCACTGAGAATGGGTTTTTTTCTATGGAAAAAATTATGCTCATCCACTAAGGATGGGTTTTTTCTGTAGAAAAAAAGAGGATGTGTTTTTGCTATAGAAAAAATTCTCCTCAGCTACTGAGGATGGGTTTTTCTGAGCTGAGGTGAATTTTTTTCTATTATCTTCAGCAACTGAGGAGAGTTTTTTCCACAGAAAAACTTCTCTTCAGCTACTGAGGATAAATTTAATCTATTGACAAAAAAATGTTGGGAGATTTATTTTTTTTTGGAGAAAATGTTTTTTTTCAGAACTCTCCAATTTTAATTCATTATTTAGTTGCTTAAAAAATAATTAAACATAATTTCTTGTTTTATTTACATTTTTATTCGTTTTGTTTTCTTGTTCTTTGTTTTATTCATTTGAGCACTTTTTTGTTTGTGTGTGTGTATTCATTTTGAGTTTGGACATTATTTTGGACCGACTTGATTAACAATAATACTTCCAGATTTACATATAAATTAAGATCAAATACAAGTACAAAAAAATGTAATAATAATAATAATTAAACTAAAAAACATATTCACAGTTTACAACGAAAACTTATTTTTTTTTTAAAAAAGAGAAAAATAAAGTTTTGAATTTTATTTTTGATTTAACAAAAAAAAAAAAAAAATGATAACAAAAAATACACTTTAAAAATACCTTCGCAAAGATGCTGGTGCTAATGAGTTGCTGCTACTCTAAAGTTCAGTCGTTATTTCATCTTGCGGTCGAAAGCCTAATTTATAGAACTCATCCTCCAGCCACAATGAACTAGCATTGAGATCGGATATGAGATTACCACTTTTGAGGGTATTAAAGCTACTGCCAAAGGGATCGGAGGGGCGGGGCTCCTCAAACTCGTGCAGGCTAATGAGGGAGCCGAATAAATGCATTTTTTGCGTTTTGCTGCCATTTCCTCCCCCCTTGCCGGCTGTTAAATTTGACGAAGATTGCAGGGTGGCACTTTGTTTATAGAACCCTCCACCACCCACTTTTTGCCTATACACCGAGGTGGCATCAAACTCATCCACATCCACGCCATTCGAATTTTGAAAGAAATCAATCAACTGTCCTACCTGAGGCCTATACCGCTCGAGCACCTGCTCAGACCATGTATACAAACGATTCCAGTCATGCGGCGCAGCTGGTATCAATTCTATTGGTCGATTAAGTAAAATCAAAATTCGAGCCAAATCTCGCACAATCGGTCTGTACGAATTGGCTGCCGCCACATCTCCCGCCAAATAGAGCTTACGTATCTGACGCCTTGTATCATTCAACATGGCCAAGAAATACTCGGCATTGGGGCGCATATCATTCAATTGACGCAAAAAATCCGAACGATCCATGGTATTTTCATTTATCAATTTCTGTTTGATGGCCTTGCGGCGACGACGACGTTTCACCAGCATCACAGCCACAGCGAGGATGGAGAGACAGACTAGGAAACCGCCAAACATACCGGCCAATGCAGCCATCAGTGCACCGGAATAGCCAATGGGTACACACACCCGACCCATGAACTCTGTGTGCGCCGACCATTGATCAACATAGCCAGATGGACAACGCTCCACACATTGGCGCGTATCGGTGACCAGGTAAAAGGTGCACTTGATGCAACCCTCGCGATTGCATTTCAAGCAGTGTGAACTTGTCGTGAGTGGACAACCTGGAAAGAAAATGGGAAAACATGGTAAAGGAGGAATTAGTTTCACGAAATGTTGGCAGAAAAATGAAAATAAAAGAATTAAAAAGGAAAAGATATTTTAGAGACAAGTTTTTTTTAATACAACAGTATAGAGTCATGGGAATATCTATAGGGATGATTTCGAAACATTTTTTTTAAATATATTTCAGAATAAAATTACTAATTCATATTTTTTGTTAAAAAAACATACATATAACGCAGTAAAAAGACTGATTTACAAATTATCTCCTAAAACTTCTGTGATATCTTTAAAAAAATTTAAAAAAATATATATAATAATTTTTTGGAAAATTTCTTTATTTTTATAAAAATTGTTTAATTGGTGCAACTCTAGTTTAGTAAAAACTCTCATTTTTTTAGAATAAAAATAAAATTTTTTCCAGCGTTAGATATTTGCACCCTCATTCCGGGATAGTATTTTTTCTTGGAGGACGGACAAGTGTACCCGGATATTTGATCCGAAAGTCCGGTTAAAAGCCCGGGTTAGATCTGAATCTACAAAACCGATGTGGATTTTGAATTGAAGGCTAATGAAAATATCTATCCAACAAGAGGTCACATGATTGTATTTAGATAAATCTTGGTTCGATGTACCTCTGTACCTAGGAGAGGTAATAACACATATTGTAGCATTTTGGAAAGATAATAGTATTAACTAAAAGTTGTCTTATATTTCGTGAAAATATGGTGACTCTTCCGACTTTTGATCCGGGTCCAAAAAATCTTTATTTTTCATATATCTCCCGTACCGTTTCAAATAACACCATCATATGCCCACTTGTTGGATAGGTATTTTCATAAGTTTTGATAAATATACAGGGTGAGATGAAAAAACTGCAACCAACTTCAGACTGCTGCCATTTCTAAGCCACTCGTCCGACAGCTGTTAAAATTTTTTCAGTGGCATAATATTGTTCATTAACGTACAAAAGCATCTTGGTGAGAATTTTCCAGAAAAAAAGTTATTCGTGATGAAATTCAAGCGTGATAGTGATTTCTTTATATTTGGCTGGAAAACCACAAGTGGCTATCGTTAGAGCACTCCAGCATTTAAATGTGAATAAATTTTTAGCGTAGCCCGACGTCAAGGAAGTGGACGGAAAGAAAACAGCAACATCAGCAAAAATGGTTCGAAAAGTAAAGAAGCAACTTGATCGAAACCCGCGACGCAGTTGTCGAAAAATGGCTCATGAGCTGAACATATCGCAATATCCCATTCGGCAAATAAAATGAGCTCGGGGTAAAGCCATTGAAATTCAAAAAGTGCAAGAATTTACACCGCAACAGAAAGAAAATAGACTCAAAAGAGCTAAAGAGTTGCTTAGCTTGGCCGAAAGTGGTGGAACTGCCTAATTTGGTTTTCTCCGATGAGAAAACATTCGTTGACCAGCAATTTGTAAACAGACAAAGTAATCGTGTTTACTTGCCAAAGAAAATATTCTGGAGGGTGTATTAAAGCCTTGGGCACGCAAATATTTTGGCTGCAGACCTTGGACATTCCAACAGGACTCAGCACCATCGCACTCAGCACGCGCCAGACAAGAATGGTTACAAAATGAGGTTCCTCGCATCATTTCCAGCGCACAATGGCCACTAAAATCCCGGATACCAATCCGTGTGATTATTGTGTCTAGAGTATTTTGGAAACCAAGGTTGGCAGTAAAAAATACCAAAGCAAGCGGTTATAAAAATCACTATAAACAATTCCCAAAAATTCTAAAATACAAGTGTTTAATATACCACCAGAAAAAAAAAAACAATAAAATCTTTAAATATCCAGGATAAAATATTCCCAAAAAAATCTTTTATAAAAGTGAACTATGAAAATTAGCCAACATGCTTAAAAATATATAAGTTCGCAATAAATTTATTTCCAACATTATTTAAAAATATAAAAAAAATCTCCGATCCTTGTCAATATATTTTTATTAAATTCCTCATAATAAATTCCTAAAAATACTTTGTTTATAAATCCGAAAAATGATTCCAAAAAACTAAAATAAAATGTTCAAAAATTCTTTAAAAAATAAAAATGCAAATAATTTTTTAAAATTAAAAAAAAAATGTTGCAATAAAACTATAAAAATATGTATTACAAAGTTAACGTTAAAAATCTAGCGAACATTTTTAAAAAATATTTCTAAAAGGTCCACGATAAAAAAAATTCACGATCATAGTTTTGAGAGTTATTGAAAAGTATTTTTTAAAATATTACCATAATAAATTCAAAAAAATAGGTGATTATAACTTTTTGAGGTTCTTAAAAATTATTAAAAGAAATTATTAGAACAGTGTTGGCTTGTTTGTTCGGGATACCGTAGTATTTTGTTGTTGCAAAAATGGTCAGGCTTTATCCCCTTTTTTTGTCGTTTTTATAAAAACAACGTTTGTTTATTAGTGGAGAACGATGGTAATGTTTACCAGGGGGTAAACCTAGGTTTCGGAAAGAGCCACCAATCCTCATCAGTTCCCTCGTTTTTTGTGTGGGATATTCTCCCCAGAAGTTATTTTAAAAATAACTTCTATGACAAAAAACATTTTTCACCCAATTGACGAGGTCGTAAGCTAAATAGAAGAGGAACCAAAGAATTAAATAAAACTAAAATTCTTTTAGAAAGTCTTCTAAATCTTACAACCGCACTTATAAACATTTACATCTTTCTCCACTTGAAAACTCCAAAAAATTATTTAAAAAAAAAAAATAAAGATTGCTTTTTTGAGAGTCTACAATTATAGCTACTAAAATATTTAAAAGATTACCTAAAAGATATTTTGAAAACAAGTAAAAACCATGGTAGGTTAGCCCGGACTAAACTTTTAACACCCTCACCATGTGCAAACTTGACTTAGGGCCAGACCACCGAAAATCTTCTTAAATTTGTACAAGGAGTGAAAGTCACTCAAATTCGAGTAGGAGCGCTCCTGGAAGCAGACTAATAATCGAGCAAACTAAATTTTTCGGTGTCGCTCGAATGGGATTGAGCCTATTTCTCTCATTTTTGAGTGGGAGCAAAGTTCTATTCTTGCCGAGTACCCTTTTAGTTTTTGTCACACCGTCATTGTATTTCAATGTATGTGTATTTTTTTCTCTAGGCGATCACACCATCTTCTTTCGAACTAAAATCAAGAGGTACCATTATACGGAGGCTATCATTATATGGAGGCTAAAGTGAACCTACATTGAATATTTTTTGCGAGTAAAAAATCAAGCCAAAAAGAATCCAAAATGTTGGAAATTGATAAAAAAAACTACATCATACCGAAAGCTGGATGTTGCCGTTACATGGGAAAGGTCATGTCCAAATTGTATAGAATTTTAACTGGTCACGAATGTATATTTTTAAGTCTCAAATGACATTATACACTTAATTTTTGGTGGATGTTATAAAAATCCGCTAAGATAACTAACATATTTAAAACGTTAAAATTGCCACAATTATTGATCTGAATTTCTGTAAAAAATATGTTTGAAAATCATGATTATTTTTAGTTGTTTTTTTTTCTTAATTCTTAAACATCAACGATTATTCTTTTGATAACCTTTCAAAATGTTGTTGCAATGATTTTGTATGGGTTGTACTTACACATATTTCTTTCAGTCATATTTTCATAAAATTTTAACCCCTCATATCTCCATTAAAATTGTGGGTTTTTGGTGTATTTCAACTATCTCACACAGCAAAAGTAAATAAACCCAAACATAGTTGACATGTAACGATAATTGGTTCAAGATATCAGCTGGCCCAGGCAATAAACCAAACACTCCAACGGCGTTGACGTTGCCACAATGTAAACTGTTTACACAAATCTCCTAATGTACATTTGATGTTTTCCTTCCAAAGTAACTAAAGTAAACTCTTTTTGATGTGAGTTTTGAACAATTGTCGTTATGGTTATAATTGGCTTAAATGCAAATGATCTGCCTGCCAACTTCTCTTGGATGTGTATGACTTCATTTAAGGAATACTCTACAGGGAGGTTAGGCATTTAACAGGGTCCCGAGAATTCCAGGAAAATTTATCAGAACAGTGTTACTTCTACATTTTTTCTGGAATAAATTAAATTGAAATATGAGTACAGCTCAATTTTAAGTTCTAATTTCCGATTCGATGTCAGAAGTATTGGATTTGTTTACCATTTGATTAAGTTGTCCATTCGGAAGTCATTGAAAATTTAATTTATTCAGAATCATGTTTTGAAAATTATACCCATTTAAAAATTACACGGAGTAGAACTTCCTAATTGAAATTTGAATGATAACGGACGTCTAATAGATTTGTTGTGGGAAATAACATAATTTTCGAGAACTATAGGAGAATATTTATTCATGTCTTAATTATGGAAATTTTAAGAATAATTGTCAAGTTGTAAGCGGGGTTTTAAAGAATATTTTTCAGGCTTTAGTTGTGGATTTTTAGCAATATCATCTCAAGCTGTAATCGATCAGCATTTTTTCAAGCCTTAATTTAAGCGGTTTTTTTATAATATCTTTTAGGCTTTATTTGTGAACTATTAGGAATATTATGTGAAGCTATAATCGATCAGCCATGCAATAGTCGTGGAATTTCTTTAAGAGCCACCTAAGCTCAAATCCATGACTTTTAAAGAATATACAGGGTGAGATGAGAAAACTGCAACCAACTTCAGACTGCTGTAATTTCTAAGCCACTCGTCCGACAGCTGTTAAAATCATTCCAGTGACAGCTCATTATATTGTTTACAAGCGTACAAAAGCATTTTGGTGAGAATTTTCCAGAAACAAAGTTATATGTGATGGAATTCAAGCGTGATAGTGTGATTTCGTTATATTTGGCTGCAAAACCACAAGTGGCTATCCTTAGAGCACGCCGGCATTTAAATGTAAATAATTCTTTTGTGTCTCGTACCATCGCTCGTTACCGTGATATTGGTAGCGTAGCCCGACGTCAAGGAAGAGGACGAAAGAAAACAGCAACATCAACAGAAATGGTTCGAAAAGTAAAGAAGCGACTTGATCGAAATCCGCATCGCAGTGGCCGAAAAATGGCTTGTAAACTGAACATATCGCAATATTCCATTCGGCAAATATTGAAAAATGTGCTCGGGGTAAAGCCATTGAAATTCCAAAAAGTGCAAGAATTTACACCGCAACAGAAAGAAAATAGACTCAAAAGAGCTAAAGAGTAGCTTGGCCGAATGTGGCGAACTGTCGTATTTGGTTTTCTCCGATGAGAAAACATTCGTTGTTCAGCAGTTTGTAAACAAACAAATTGATAGTGTGATCGGCGCTTGCCAAAGAGGTAAGCTGAACATGTCACATTCGGTTGGCCACCAGAGCTCAAGCGCCGGCCATGATGATGGTGTGGGCCGCCATAAAAGCCGATGGTCTCCTCTACGCTCGTATTAATCGACCGTGGCATCAGAATAAATGCCGAATATTATAGAGAAAATATTCTGGAGCCTGTATTAAAGCCTTGAGCACGCAAACATTTTGGCCGCAAGACCTTGGATATTCCAAGAGGACTCAGCATCGACCGTGGCATCAGAATAAATGCCGAATATTATAGAGAAAATATTCTGGAGCCTGTATTAAAGCCTTGAGCACGCAAACATTTTGGCCGCAGACCTTGGACATTCCAACAGGACTCAGCACCATCGCACTCAGCATGCGCCACCCAAAAATGGTTACAAAATGATGTACTCGCTTCATTTCCTGCGCACAATGGCCACAAAAATCTCCGGATACCAATCCGTTTGACTATTGGTCTGGAGAATTTTGGGAAGTAAGGTTGGCACTAAAAAATACCAAAGTGTCGATCACCTCAAGCATGCGCTTCGCCGGGAATGGGCCAAAATACCGCAGAGCAACATTCGGGCAGCGTGTGAAGGTTTTACTGGCCGTTTGAAGGTCATAATTCGTGCCAAAGGTGACTAATTCGAACAAATCTAAACTTATTCTAAAATTTGATGATATTTCCGACATTTTCTGCTTTCAAAACTTCATTGCTTCGGAACCTACTCCATAGAGTGTCAACAATTTTGAATAATCGTAACAGAAGTCAAAATATATTTTTAACTCGTCCATATAAAATTTTTAATTTAATATTACCTATTTTATTTTTACATCTTAGCCTCACTTCAGCTAACCCTCCTTAACTCTAAATATGACTCGATCTTCTCTACGATACATAAAAAATGTTCCATTTAAATGTTTTTCTCTCAAAAGGTCTATACGACTCTACTTGGCTTTATGTAGCGCAAAGTTGGTAGTTAACCTCCCCATTTTTTCCATTGGTGCTAGACGTCGATTTGAAAAAGTGTTGTAAAAAAAAATAAAAAATAAAATTCCAACACGTCTCATTGTGGTACGTTTGTATGACGACTTGTTGTTGTCATAGTTGTTGTTTTTTGGAAGATTTGTCTGCAGTCATTTAAGCGTGTAGCCCGTCGTCTACTGCTGCCATTTGGAGCCACACTTAGTTGAGAGAAAAAAACAATCCAATTCATTCCATGGATAAGATAGACCAAGCAGACAATTGCTACATCGTCTTCGTCTTAAATCAGGCAAAAGATTTGGTTTTTTTTGTTTTACTTCAGCATTTAATATCTCAGCAGAGTCTACCTGTTATCTCTCCCCGTCTAGTGGAGATTCTTCTTCAGTTTCTTGGTAATTTGTTGCGTCTGTCCCAAGGCGGTAAAGAAGAAGCTCTTAAAAGGGATTTATTTGCTAGTTAATCATTAACCATCCATTATTAACTTGTTTATTTGTTAATAAGCCGCAAAATTACATCCTTGCAGCAAAATAGCCATGGTGTGCACGCATACTCTTTGGTCTTGGAAAGGAGAAGACTCCCAGTGTCTGCAACGATATTGATATTACCAATATCTCACTCATGTGTAACCATTCATCCACACTAGAGACTCTAGCCGGCTAGCCGGTGTTATTTGTCTGTCTGGTGTTGGCAAATAATCCCAATAACATCCAATACCATTTATGTTCAGCCGGCTAGTGTGTGTCCACAAGTATTGGCCCCTTTGGGCAAAAATTGCGCATAAAACGTTGCAGAAAGAAACAAAAAATAATCCGTAAAAGTCTTTGGTCTTCACAACAAAATGCAAAATCTGTTGGCTAAATGGTCAGAAATCCCATAGAACTAACTGGATGTAAATGATAGTCATAGCTGGTGGTGGGTATTGCTAGGCGGTTCGTAAGTTAGAATGGACTAAATGTAAAAAATAATTTTTTTTTAAATAACTAGAAATAACTTTTGTCTTAATATTTGAATTGTAATGGACGCCACCTATATTTAAGTTTTATAGTAGCACGATAAGACGTCATTTTTGGAACTAAAGCATTGCCAAACTTTAAATATAGATGGCGTCCGTTACAAAATTAAAAATTTGTACATGTTAAATTCGTTCAACAGAAAAGTGAGTTGTTGTGAGAGATGGTCGAAGGAAAAGTAAAATTTACTTCATTCAACACCTTCCTTTCCCATAAAATTCACATTTCTTTTTCCTTAAACTTTCCCGATCTGTTTACGCACCATGTTCTATGCAAAGTAGTAGAATGAAGAATTTAATTTCAAATACAGTTTTCAAATATCATTTTATCCAAAGCGTTACTAAATTTATAAAAGTTAGAAAAGATTATTTTTTTTAATTTTCAATCTTTTTGGCATTTTCGGAACTAAAATAATATTAGCATTTAAATATAGATGGCGTATGTACACATAATCACTAGTTTGTCGGAAACATAACTGTGCTGGGATATATTTATTTTGAATATCGTTGGTAGTTCGTTCACCCAAAAAGTATTTTCCGAATCCCAATTCACACGCGTAAAGTTTGCTCAAAGAAAAAGTCCGTTTTTAGGAGAGAAAGAAAGAATGCCAGTCAAAACGTGAAATTTACGTCATTTAACACTCTACTTTCTCATAAAGCTTTCTTTCGATCCATAAACGTTTCCCTTCTGTCTTCGAACTAAGTTTGATGGTCTTCTTGGGATGTCTCAATATTTGAATTACCGTCTTTTTGTCATTTTCTTAAATAAAGCGATATTAAAATTGAAATATAGATGGCGTCCTTTACACATAATCAAGACGGTAGTTCACTCATAGAGTATCAGTTAGTTCCCAATTGACATGTGTCAAGTTTGCCCAGAAGAAAATGAATTCTTGGGATGTCTGTCATATTTTCCTTTCGGGATTAAATCAATACTAAAGTTGAAATAAAGGTGGCGTACGTTACACTGTTAGTTTGTAGGAAGAAGGGATATTGCGCCACCTAAGTGTGAAAGATTTTGAATTTAATTTGAAATACGGGTGCATTTTTGGTACCAACATTAATCATTTCGAGCTTCATTTTAAAATATCAAAAGTTGGAGGATAAATAAAAATCTTTCCATAAGATATTTATTTCTAATATTGTTGGTATTTAAGTCGAATTCACAGTTAAAATATTACAACCTATGTCTGAATTATTTGAAATACAGGTGAATTATAGCGAATAAATATATTTTGATAAGATTCTGGCATATACTATATAGGCAAGGGAAAGTAATCTTTTTATGATTCCTGCAGATGTCTTCAAACAAGATTTGGCTAATTTGATTTTTAGAATGACAGCGTTTTATTCAAATAGTTAAATTTTGTCCCAAGACGCTTTCAAACAACAATATTCACGTTGAAATATAGGTGTCGCTCGTAGTAATAAATGCAGCGGATTCGACTTAGCTATCATAAAATGATTTGAATACCTTATTTAATGTTAAATATTGTCTTATAAAAGAAAATAATCCAAATCAATGCAACGTTATTTATGTAACAAGTAAAAAAGTAGATAAGTTCGGGCGTCACGTACTTTTAATACCCTCCACCATTTTGAAGAAATTTGAAAAATGTAAAAAAATCAGTTGAAAAATTACGCTTAAAAGGAAACCGTTATATTGGGACTATACAAAGACGTGGTCCCATTACCCATTACGAACTTTAAATACGAAATTTCAAACAATTCCGGTAAAAAATGTCTAAAATATCATCAAACTGAAAACAATTCCGCTGATTAATGCCGCTAATATAATCAAAATACCAAATAAAGGGAGGTGCCGCTAGATGAAGAAGTGGTCCTACATAGACAATTTTCCGTCGACAACTTCCCTTACGAGCTTCAAATATGAAATTTGAAACAATTCCGGTAGAAGTGTCGCTAAAATTATCAAAATAGCGAATATCGGAGGGTACGGTTATATGGGGGCTATTCGATATTATGGACCTATATAGACAATTCTCTTCCAGGAGATAAAGTACTGCGAAGGAAATCCTTGTGTATAATTTCAAACACTTTCATTGAAAAATTTAGCTAAAATCGTCAAAATACCAAATATCGGGATGTATCGTTATATGGGGGCTATACGAAGACGTGAACCTGCATACACAATTATTTGTCAGGCTGTACTACCCACTACGAACTTTAAATACGAAATTGAAAACAATTCCAGTAAAAAGATGGCTACAATCATCAAAATACAGTACCGTTATAAGGGGGATATACGACATCGTGGACCTATATAGACAATTCTCTTCCAAGGGTAAAGTATTAAGAAGGAGGATTTTGAGACAATTTAATTGAAAATTTTGGCCACAATCATAAAAATATCGAATATCGGAAGGTACCGTTATATGGGGGATATACGATATTGTGAACATATATAGAAATTCTCAAGGGGTGAAGATGCTTACAAAGAACTCCTTGTTTAGAATTTCAGACAATTCCATTGAAAAATATTGTTAAAATCATCAAAATACCGATAATCGGAAGGTAGCGTTATATGGGGGATATACGACATTGTGGTCTTATATAGAAATTCTCAGGGGTTAAAAGGCACACAAAGAACTCCTTGTTTAGGATTTCAGACAATTCCATTTAAAAATATTGCTAAAATCATCAAAATACCGAAAATCGGAGGGTACCGTTATATGGGGGCTATAGAATATCGAGTACCGATATAGCCCATCTTTGAACTTGACCTGCCTGCCTGCAACTTGATAAAAAGACTGGTCTGTGCAAAATTGTAGTTTCCTATCTTAATTTGATTTGACTCCAGCGTGATTACAACAGCCGGACAAATGGACGGAAGGACATACTTAAAGGGTCTTAAAATTTTACGCTGATCAAGAATATACTTTGTTAGGTCTAAAATCATTATTTCGATGAGTTACAAACGGAATGACGAACTTAATATACCCTCCATACTATGTATAGTGGAGGATATAAAAAAGCGGCTTGCAGTAAATGCAAATAAGCACATAAGGTACAAATTACAGAAATATAAAACTTGCGGGACAATTGAAATGTAGATGTCTCTGTACAAAAATAAAATAAATTTGTTGGCGATATGAAGATCATTTTTTGCGATCCGCAACATTTTAGCTTCACCGGTTTCAACAAGATTTTGAATATAAATCTGTCGCTCATAATCGTTATGTTTTAATAATTTTCGGTTTATCTGCATTAGGTAAAGGTGCATATACCTTTTATTTAATAAATGGTATTTTAGGACAAATTAATTTAGAATTTGAGAACCAATTTTTTAGGTTTGTTTTTTTTTTTATTTTGTGTGTTTTTTAGTTTTGTGGCAGATAGGTGAACGGTATTTTGTTATGATTTTAACAAAATTATTGAGATGAAGTGCAATTTATGGCTTCTTCTTTTTCTTCTGTTCGTTATTCTATAACAAAAGTATCGCCTAAACATTAAAATAGATTTAATCACTTTTACCCCCACTAACGGCTAGGTGTTGAATGAAGTCCAATACGCACCAAACCACACTACACACACACACACACGATACAATACGACGTTAAGCCTCTGGAGCAGGGATTATTGTAATTGAAAACTTGTTGTAAAGACACAAGTATAGCTTGTAATTACTGACATTACAAGGTGGGACGTGCGTTGTGTAAATAATAATTGAATTACTAAGCAATACAACAACACGTGTGCAACATTACACATTGTTGTAGGTAGATGAGAAGAGCCATTGACTCATACTCTGGGTGCTTAAAACAAATATGCAATTGGGAAGGCTTTCAAATGCAGACAAACAGGCGGAGTATTTAGTATCGAAGCAATTGGGGTGGAAATTGAGTTATTGAATGGGTCTCAAGAAAGAATTAAAAAACAATGTATTCTAATATTGGACAATTTTCTTCGTTTTATTGTAAAAATCTGTCATAATGCAAGTAGGCCCCCTATAGAGGTTGAGATGAAAAAACTGCAACCAATTTCAGACTGCTATCATTTCTAAGCCACTCGTCCGACAGCTGTTAAAATTATTCCAGTGTCAGCTCATTATATTGTTTATAAGCGTACAAAAGCATTTTGATGAGAACTTTCCAGAAAAATCGTTATTCAAGCGAAATCGGAAGTCAAGCGTGATAGTGTGATTTCTTTATATTTGGCTGGAAAACCACAAGTGGCTATCGTTAGAGATCTCCAGCATTTAAATGTGAATAAATCTTTTGTGTCTCGTACCATCGCTTGTTACCGTGATACTGGTAGCGTAGTCCAACGTCAAAGAAGTGAACGGAAGAAAACAGCAACATCAGCGGATATGATTCGAAAAGTAAAAAAGCGACTTGATCGAAACCCGCGTTCCAATGGCCGAAAATGGCTCGTGAGCTGAATATATATCGCAATATTCCATTCGGCAAATATTGAAAAATAAGCTCGGGTAAAGCCTTTGAAATTGCAAAAAGTGCAAGAAATTACACCGTAACGGAAAGAAAATGGACTCAAAAGAGCTAAAGAGTTGCTTCGCTTGGCCGAAAGTGGTAAACTGCCGAATTTGGTTTTCTCCGATGAGAAAGCATTCGTTGTCCAACAGTTTGTAAACAAACAAAATGAACGTGTGATCGGCGCTTGCCAAAGAAGTCAGTTGAAAACGTGCACCTTCGGTTGGCCACCAGAACTCAAGCGCCGGCCATGGTGATGGTGTGGGCCGCCATGACAGGCGATGGTCGCTCTCCGCTTGTATTAATCGACCGTGGCATCAGAATAAATGCCGAATATTATCGCGAAAATATTCTGAAGGGTGTATCAAATCCTAGGGCACGCAAACATTTTGGCCGCAGACCTTGGACATTCCAACAGGACTCAGCACCATCGCACTCAGCATGCGCAACCCAATAATGGTTACAAAATGAGGTTCTTCGCTTCATTTTTAGCGCACAATGGCCACCAAAATCTCCAGATGCCAATCCGTTGGACTATTGTGTCTGGAGTATTTTGGGAAGCATGGTTGGCACTAAAAAATACCAAAGTGTCGATCACCTCAAGCATGCCCTTCGCCGGGAATGGGCCAAAATACCACAGAGCAACATTCGGGCAGCGTGTGAAGGTTTTACTGGCCGTTTGAAGGTCATAATTGGTGCCAAAGGTGACTAATTCGAACAAATCTAAACTTATTCTAAAATTTGATGCTATTTCCGACATTTTCTGCTTTCATTCAATAAAATTAAAAAAAAAATTTAAAAATTATGTCATTTGACTTTGCTGCAGTTTTTTTATATCATCCTGTACAGGGTGGCCCATATTCGACGAACCTTTGGGCCCATTCCAATCGACGAGGCATGTCCGCAGGCAACATTCTTTGCGTCAATTGAATTTTGTACAGGAACAAATGCAAATCAATGCGAATAATCCGTTGTAAAGTGGACCGAGTCATGTCCAACTGCTGAGAACGGCGTTTTTGGGATGTTCTTGGGGACCTCTCAACACTGACTCGTACGGCAGTGATATTCTCGGCCAATCGCCTTGGTCGACTTTTATATGGCCTCTTCGGATTAGAAAGAGCCTTACCAGTCGAACATTTTTCGTAAAAACGCTTAATGGTGTTCTTAAAAGGCGTACTTCTCACATTTTTTGTTGTTTTAAAAGCAAGTTGAGTTTTCACAATTGACTTCTTCTGTTGAATGTAAATTTCAACTATTTCAGTGCGCTCGCGTGGCGTGTATTGGTTCATGGTAAAAATCTGCTTGGACTGATGCTTCAAACGCGGTATGTCATTAAGCGATATGACATCTCTGTCAAAAGTTATGGCGTTGCCAGATGGGTCCGTCGAATATGGGCAACCCTGTATATATAAATAAATGACAAAGCTAATATACCCTCTATAGAATGGTGGAGGGTATAAAAACGATTTTTATAAAAAATGTATGTATTTGTAGTATCATCATTATGCTAACCTTTTTGCTAAGGTTAATAAAATACTAACATGTCCTAAGAGTACCATTACTAAAATAGCAATAGTGGACCCCCCTATACTTGTGGTATGACATTTGTAGGGCATTAGAATGAGTGGAATGATATATTTCCTCTTTGAATTTCTTACAAATTTTCGAGTTTAATGGAAAAAGAACCCAGAGGTATACAAGGACCTTCCTTTTTTAATATGAAATGTATATTTTTGTTTTTTTCAAATTTTGTGAAAAATTGTCCTCTACATTTTTTGTTAGACATTTGTTTGTGAGATCAAAACGAAGAAACCCACAATTCCCAAATGGAAACCACCTAATTGACATTTATGCAGCACATTATATAACGATTAGTTTATGATTTATGATGATAAAATCTAAAAAAAATTAATCAAAAATATGGAAACCCAAAAAAAAAAGATCAAAGAGAAAAAATTAAAAAATGAAAGATTGGAAAAAAAAAACAATAAATCTCTTCAAAATTGTGTGTCAATGATCTTTAATGAAATGTTTTGAATGGCATATTGGCAGCAAGCCCTTCCAATATGCCAACAACGAAATGAATGGAAACTCTAAGGGAACTATCAAAGAAAAACGAGTGAACGAACGAAAACTAAACATCCGCTTTAGTTTATGATAAAAAGTCACGACAGCACGCCGGCTGCCAGTTGACTATAGCCCAGAGATGCAGTTTTTCTTAATAATTTGTTTTTAATAGTAACTGTTGTAAAACAAAAAGACACCGCCGCCGTTGTTGTTTCTTCATTTGCCCTTGAATTTACAGTTAATGTATCTAGTTACTCAATGAGTTACAAATTACAAAGAAATTTATTGTTTAGTAACCTCACTTAGAGTTGGGCTAACTTACAATGTTAATTGGCCAACAAATAGTTTCGGCGAACTGCAAAGTTAGCCACACAAAATAAACACTTTAAGGGCATACATAAGAAACTAGTAAAATAGTTGGTTTTACTCGCAGATACATGTCATCTACCTACAAAAATTAGTGTTAAAAATTATCTGTTTTGGTAAAATTTGCGCTTTTATAAGGAGATTCCTCTCTATGGGGGCTATATAAAATTAATGGTTTATATCCTTATATATATAATCATAACCTACAACAACTACTTTCATTGAAAAACGATTTTTAAAAATGTAAAAATTTTCAAAATGTTTTAAATTCGTGTATTGAACTTTTTGGATATCAAAAGATTTTTTATACTCAGAATGCTTCATTTTGCATTACAGCTCCTAGGGTTGGAACCTTAGGCTGAAACATAGGCTGTTGATTTTCAGACATATACCGAATACCGAATAATGGGATTTGCCTTTATATGCGGGCTATAAGACATAAGCCTGCATGAGCAATTTTCAGTCGTAGAAGGTAGTACCTATTAGGAACTTCATATACGAAATTTGAAACAATTCCTATTAAAAATGTCGCTAATATCATCAAATTGCCGAAAATCGGGTGGGATTGTTATTGCATAGACAATTTTCTGTCATAGGATAAAGTATCCATTGCAAATTTCAAATAATAAATTTGAAGTGAATACTCCGGTGAATGCTGTCGCTAAACCGTTGTATGGGGTATGCGATATCGTGGACCTATGAACTGAAAAAACTGCAACCAACTTCAGACTGCTGTCATTTCTAATAAGCCACTTGTCCGACAGCTGTTAAAATTATTCCACTGACAGCTCATTATATTGTTTACAAGCGTACAAAGACATCTTGGTGAGAATTTTGGCAAAAAAAAAAATATTCGTGATGGAATTCAATCGTGATAGTGTGATTTCTTTATATTTGACTGGAAAACCACAAGTGGCTATCATTAGACCACCCCAGTATTTAAATGTGAATAAATCTTTTGTGTCTCGTACCATCGCTCGTTACCGTGATACTGGTAGCGTAGCCCGACGTTAAAGAAGTGGACGGAAGAAAACAGCAACATCGGCAGAAATGGTTCGAAAAGAAAAGATACGACTTGATCGCAACCCGCCTCCCAATAGCCGAAAAATGGCTCGTGAGGTGAACATATCACAATATTCCATTCGGTAAAGATTGAAAAATGAGCTCGAGGTAAATTCCAATAAGTGAAAGAACTTACACCTCAACAGAAAGAAAATAGACTCAAAAGAACTAAAGAGTAGCTTTGCTTGGACGAAAGTGTTGAATTGCGGAATTTGGTTTTCTCCGATGAGAAAACATTCGTTGTTCAGCAGTTTGCAAACGAACAAAATGATCGTGTTTACTGCCAAAGAGGTCAGCTGAAAATGTGCACCTTCTGTTGGCCACCAGAACTCAAGCGCCGGCCATGATGATGGTTTGGGCCGCTCTCCGCTCGTATTAATCAATCGTGGCATCAGAATAAATGCCAAATATTATCGCGAAAAAAATCTGGAGGGTGTATTAAAGCCTTGAGACCTTGGACATTCCAACAGGACTCAGCACCATCGCTCTCAGCACGCGCCACCCAAGAATGGGCGAGGTTCCTCGTGGATGAGGTTCCTCGCTTCATTTCCAGCGCACAATTGCCACCAAATCTCCGGATACCAACGGATTAGAAAACTGTGTCTGGAGTATTTTGGAAAAAAAGTGTCAATTATAATTATTCAAAATGTTGACCCTTTTTGGGGGAGGTACTTGATAGAGTGTACAGATATTGTCCATCCATTTTCGCACATGATCTAGCACGGATACAAATATTTGGATTTGCAAAGCTGGGACAAAATTAAATGATCCTTTCTCTTTTTGTGCATTCAAATATTTTTTTTTTTTTTTGAAAATTTCGACCTTTGTCGGTTGATATCCCATCTCCGAACTCGATGTAAGTTTGTTAATAATATTACGATGTACCAAGTTTGGACTAAATCGGATACTCCCTTCGAGTACGAAGTTTGAAACTATTCGGTTGAATTATGTCGCTAAAACCATCAAAATACCGAATATCAGAAGTTATCGTTATATGAGGGCTATACGAAAATATGGACTGACATGGCCCATATACGAACTTAAGCCGCCTAATGGCAAAATGCACATGTGTGCAAGATTTTAGCCTTCTATCTCAAATCGTTGAAAGATAGAGCGATTACCAAATACAGACGGACATCGTTAAATTGTCTTAGAATTTTAAGCTGATCCAGAGTTTAAAACGGAATGACAAAGCTAATGTAACCGCCATAGAATGCTGAAGGGTATTAAAATCACTAATTTAGGCAAAAAAGTGAGATTTTTATAAAAAATATTTATATATGCATTTGTAGTCTCAAAATTATGTTAACATGAAGCCAGATTAAATACTAACATGTCCTAAGAGTACCATTACTAAAATAGTAATGATTTTATTAATAATTAAAAAAGTCAATTAAAAAATAATTGCTTTAATAAAAAATTGATTTTATTCATATTTTAAAAGTATTTTTTTTCCTTTAAAATATTTTTTAACGAAAAGGTATCATTTTTATTAAAATTTATTTTCACTCCCAAAAGTTGACTTGACTTGTTGACTTTTTATTTATGTCAGATTAAATCCCAAAAATTCCCTAAACTCCCCAATTTCCTAATCACTCCATTAGCTCAACGAATTACTAAAAATCAAACCTTTTTTTGTGATTCCTATCATTATTTTTTTTTGTCCATCAGAGTTCAATTTCATATCATTTATCACATTTATTTCATAATTTTTCATTTAAACCTTAACTGACATTTTGACAGAATTTCGTTAGCAAAAGGAATTACAATAAAAAAAAATTGTGCAAAGAAGAAAAATAGAAACTAATTTTTCCTGTTTTGTGATTTACCGGCTGATTCGACTAGGCTGCTGCATCGTTAGCTGGATATTGATCAAATATTTGAACAATCATCAGATCACACAAAAACATGAAAAATGCATTTCAAATTGACTTTTGTGCAACCGCGCAATGTGCCTCTCCTGCTTTTTCATTAGCTGGCTGGGAAAGAGTGAATGTGGGGAAAAAGTTAGTTAAACCAACTTGGGAGATATATGGGATAATCCCGGTACGTATATATCGAAGTTATGATTTTATCAACATCGGTAGCTTTAAGAAGTATAAAGGGGTAATAGGCTTTTTAAATATTTTGCCAGCGATTTTAAATTCATAATATTTACAAATTTGTAAATAACTTTTTTTACAAGACATGATCTCAATCTTAGATCTGTGAAAAATTTATATAATATAAAAAAAAAAATAAAGGATAAAAGTCGAAGAAAAGATATAAGGAAAATATTTCTAAAAGATATAATGAAATGTTTATAGAACAGGAATTCACGCCTGTGATTGTATATTTAAAAATAAAGAACGTAATTTTTTGACGAAAACTTCGCACCTTCCTTGAATGCCTCATACACAAATTTCCATTACAAGAAAAAAACTAGTAGCATGTGTTTACCTACATTTCCACTTCTAACAGCCGCATGTAAATATGTAATTTATTAAATCTTTCTTCAATAAATTACCAATGCAATTTGTTAGCACACGATTTTGGGCATGATTTTGAGTGTGGAAATGTGAAAATATCCAATGGTTGTATGGATGTGTTTACAAATCGTTAGTGATTTCTAGGTAGGCATATGTGATTATTTAAAAGATCATTTGATTCGGTTGTGCCAAAGGGGCGGGGGGATTTTCTATTCATTGAATTGGAAAGGAAATGTGGTTGAGATTGGATTTAAAAAAATAAGTGAATAGCGAAATTTGGGGCAAGATAGTAATTTGTAGTTTAGTGAGTCTGGAAATGTTTTGAGTGCATATGGCGATAGTATTGATTGGCTCTGAGGTTAAAGGTAGAGGTTAGAGGTCATCTACTGTAGATGAGCTCTGAGTTCATCTACTGTAGAGTAGATGAGCTCGGAGGTGATCTACTGTAGAATAGATGAGCTCAGAGGCCATCTATTCTAGAGTAGATGAGCTCAGAGGTCATCTACTGTAGAGTAGATGAGCTCAGAGGCCATCTACTGTAGAGTAGATGAGCTCAGAGGCCATCTACTGTAGAGTAGATGAGCTCAGAGGCCATCTACTGTAGAGTAGATGAGCTCAGATGCCATCTACTGTAGAGTAGATGAGCTCAGAGGCCATATATCGTAGAGTAGATGAGCTCAGAGGCCATCTACTGTAGAGTAGATGAGCTCAGAGGCCATCTATCGTAGAGTAGATGAGCTCAGAGGCCATCTATCGTACAGTAGATGAGCTCAGAGGCCATCTATCGTAGAGTAGATGAGCTCAGAGGCCCTCTACTGTAGAGTAGATGAGCTCAGAGGTTATCTAATATAGTTTAGATGAGCTGAGAGATCATTTGCTGAGTGCGATGGTGCTGAGTCCTGTTGGAATCCAAGGTTTGCGGCCAAAATGTTTGTGTGCCCAAGGCTTTAATACACCCTCCAGAATATTTTCGCGATAATATTCGGCATTTGTCGATTAATACGAGCGGAGAACGAACAACGGCTGTTATGGCGGCCCACACCATCACCATGGCCGACGCTTGAGTTCTGGTGGCCAACCGAAGGTGCACATTTCCAGCTGAACTCTTTGGCAAGTAAATACGATCATATTGTTTGTTTTCAAACTACTGGACTGCTCGGAAGTTCACCACTTTCGGCCAAGCGAAGCAACTCTTTATCTCTTTTAAGTCTATTTTCTTTCTGTTGCCCTGTAAGTTCATGCACTTTTTGGAATTTCAATAGCTTTACACCGAACTAATTTCTCAATATTTGCCGAATGGAATCTTGCCATATGTTCAGCTCACGAGCCATTTTTCGGCCACTGCGACGCGGGTTTTGATCAAATCGCTTTTCGAACCATTTCTGCTGAAGTTGCTGTTTGCTTCCGTCCACTTCCTTAACGTCGGGCTACGCTACCAGTATCACGGTAACGAGCGACGGTACGAGACACAAAAGATTTATTCACATTTAAATGCTGGAGTGCTCTAACGATGGCCATTTGTGGTTTTCCAGCCAAATATAAAGAGATCACATTATCACGCTAGAATTCCATCACGAATAACTTTTTTTCCGTAAAATTCTTATCAAAACGCTTTTGTACGCTTGTAAACAATATAATGAGCTGTCACAGGAATAATTTTTAAAGCTGTCGGACGAGTGGCTTAGAAATGACAGCAGCCTGAAGTTGGTTGCAGTTTTTTCATCACACCCTTCATAAGCTATAATAGAGTATTTTTAGGAATATTCTTAAACTAACTATCAGAACTGATATCGCTGATTACAAAAAGTTCTTAAAAATACACAAAAAATGGATTTCGATAATTATCCGACCAAAAAAAATTGAAATTTCATAAATTCAACTGTTGATTTTTTTTAATATTTTAGCTCTGCTGTTGCTCCAAAATTTTTTCAAATAAATTTTTTATATTTCTCACGTCTCAATATAATTCATATCTGGTATCTAATTTCCCAATAAAATATCTGATAAATTTAATATTTTTATTGCTTCCGATCAAATGTCGTTATAGCTACATTTATTGCAAAAATGCGTGCGTGGTCTTCCACTAACAATACCGACAAAAAATCCCATAGTAGAAAATTGTGTAACCCGGAATCGCTAAGTAATCATAACACAAATTTATTAACATCTGTTAAATATAGTAAAAAAGCAAGCAATTATCATCGACAATGTAATAAATCCAGTTGAAGCAGCAGCAAAAAAAACTCAATTCAACCATTCGCCAATTCAATGGAATAATAGCTGAGCGAGCGTTCATATATCTTCTATCTGGGTGATAGGCACGCATATTGCATTTGTGTCTGTCCGACGTGCCGGATTGTCCATCCATTTACAGTTGCTTGCCGGTACTGCCTATTTTGCACACACATACATATGAACAAAAAAAAAACTGCTAAATTCATTCATTCATCAAAACCACTTTTTTGCCTGGTTGTTGTACGACGAGTACGTATGTTTGGGGCATTGTAGTTTTTCTTTCATTCATTAATAATCCGATAAATGTGGCTTTTATGCGAACAAAACACGCGGCCGCCTTAAATGCCACCAATAACAACAACGGCACACGCAAAAACACACACACAGACGCCTTTTCATAAAATGTGCACAGATTGCACTAAACGTGCCGTGTATGTTTGTTTGTAAGTAGTTGTTATTCGGTGGTTGGTTGTCAGTTGGCCTGCAAATGGGACATTTACAAAATATGGTCCAAAAATTCATCTGGCGCACAACTTATGTCTGCTGAGCCCACAAATATTCCCATTAGGAATTGCGTTGACAAAATTCCGTTCGTTAATTTAAATGTGCAATTAGTTTTAGTCACGAATTTGCTATAAATTGACATTAAACTGTCCATTTAGATAGAATATTCGGTATTTTGATGAATTCCTCAAAACTTTCATCTTAACTGTTTCAGGTTTGGTACATGATGGGTGTTCCTTTCTATGACAAAGAATTGCCTATACAGGCCTACGTCTTCATATAGCCCATGGTTCTCATTGTCTCATTGTCAAAATGTATATTTTAAAATCCATTGTGTATACACAATTCAGAGATGGAAACCTTTTTTATTCAGTAAAATTTGACAAGGTAAATTACAGAAAATTGAGAGATGGAAATGAATTTACCTTCTTAATTTTGCCATGGTATAGCCATATAACTGTACCTCCCGATATTCGTTATATTCACGAATTCACATTTTTTCCGGAATTATTTAAAATTCAGAATTTGAGGTACGCAATATGACAGAATAGCCTCGATATAATTGTACCTTCTTATAGGATGAGATGAAGAAACTGCAACCAACTGCAGACGGCTGTTATTTCTAAGCCACTCGTCCGACAGCTGTTAAAATTATACCAGTGACAGCTCATTATATAGTTTACAAGTTTACAAAAGCATTTTGGTGAGAATTTTCCAGAAAAAAAGTTTTTCGTAATGGAATTCTAGCGTGATAGTGTGGTTTCTTTATATTTGGCTGGAAGACCACAAGTGACCATCGTTAGAGCAATCCAGAGTTTAAATGTGAAAAAAAGCCCGACTTCAAGGAAGTGGAGGGAAGAATACAGCAACATCAGGAGAAATGGTTCGAAAAGTAAGCTGAACATATCGCAATATTCCATTCGGAAAATATTGAAAAATGAGCTCGGGGTAAAGCCATTGAAATTCCAAAAAGTGCAAGAACTTACACCGCAACAAAAAAGGAAATAGACTCAAAAGAGCTAAGGAGTTGCTTCGTTTGGACGAAAGTGGTGAACTGCCAAATTTGGTTTTCTCCGATGAGAAAACATTCGTTGTCCAGCAGTTTGTAAACGAAAAAAAAAAATTGTGTTTACTTCCCAAAAAGGTTAGCTGAAAGTGTACACCTTCGGTTGGCCACCAGAACTCAAGCGCCGGCTATTGTGATGGTGTGAACCGCCATAACAGCCGATGGACATTCCAACAGGACTCAGCACCATCGCACTTAGCAGGCGCCACCCAAGAATGGTTATAAAACGAGGTTCCTCGCCTCATTTCCAGCGCACAATGGAAACCAAAATCTCAGGATACCAATCCGTTGGACAATTGTGTCTGGAGTATTTTGGAAAGGAAGGTTGGCTCTAAAAAATACCAAAGTGTCTATAAATTCAGGCAAGTGCTTCGCCGGGAATGGGCCAAAATACCGCAGAGCAACATTCGAGCAGCGTTTTTAAATTATTCTCTTGAGGATGATCGAGGATATAATCGTACATTTTATAAAAGTACTTTCTGAAGGGTGGCCGAGGATATAAATCTCATGTGTTTTAAATATTTTTAATTTTTTAGCAAGATGAACAAGGATATAATCTTGGAGTTTTTTTTTAATATTTTAGGCAGGTTCATCGAGGATATAATCGTTATTTTTTATTATTTCTTTATTATTTCTTTCTTTTTAAATGTCACCGAGGATATAATCTCAATTTTTTTTGAATATCACCGAGGATATTTTTTTTAAATATCACCGAGGATATAATCTCAATTTGTTTTAAATATCACCGAGGGTATAATCTTGGATTTTTTTAATATCATAGTTAATAATTTTGGTTTATTTTTTATATTTTGTGACGAGGTATATAAACTATAATCCCGAATCTTCAAAATTGAAATTAGGGAGTTTTTTAACATTTATATATTTCAACTTTGTAAATATTTTTTAACCTTTTATAATTGGAGAAGTTTTAGGATTTTTTTCTAAAGGACGTTCAAACTTGTAATGGTAGATTTTAAATCGATTTATTTAAAACTAGTATTTAATCAGAGCATTTAACATTAAAAAATCAGCAAAACATCTAATTCTCAAAATAAAATCAATAGCAAACCTGTATCTTATGAACGTTGACGTATTTTTAAGATTATTTTCTGAAGAGTTATCGAATCCATAATTGTGGAAATTGTTTTAATAATTTTATTCACAAAGACCTTGGAAATGATGGTTGTGAATATTTTGTAATGTTTGCTTTTTAAAAACTTAATGAGATATATTAATAATTTTGGGGAATTCCTCAACGTTTCTTAACGTTTTTATAATTAACAATTTTGAAGTATTCGTGGACTTTAAAGCTTACTTTTTAGGGACTAAAAGTGCTGTAATACTGGATTTCGTGGTAATATATTGTCAACGTTGACCTGATTTTTAATAACATTTCCTGAGATCCCTAAAGCCTTAATTATGGATTTTTACGGAATCATTACAGGACCTTATGACATATAATTAAATTCATCAAAAATTTGCGTTATGTTTAAGAGTATTTAATCATGGATATTTTTCCCGGACCTGATGAGCTATTAAGATACATTTTCTAAGAATATTTTTTATCATATTGGTTTTAAAGAATATTTTTATGTAGAAACATCGGAGCCCTCCTCGTAATTTTTTGCAAATAATTTTTTGGATCCTTGGATCTATCAATGTGGATTTTTAAGAATATTGTTTCTACGATCCTCAGAGCATTCCACGCTGAGTTTTTCAGTTCATGGGGAGTTTTGAACATGGATTTTGAAAAATATTTTATGAGAATTTTCGGAGCTATTATCGTGGATTTTTGAGGAAAATTCGACGTAATGAGAAATAAAATTCAAGCCCAGTATGGTATCCTTTTGTGAGAATATTCATTCAAGTTTCGAGAGAGTTAAAATCGCGACTTTTTTAAGAATATTTTCTGAGGATCACCAATAAAGCTTAAAAAGTATTATTTTTTTTTAAATATTTATGTCGATTTTTTAAGGATATTTTTCAGGCAACCTCTCGACTGCATTTTTGGATTTTAAAGAATTTTCCTTTAGAGACCAAATAGTAAATTAAATAAATATTTACGATTTTTTCCAATATTTTCGGACTTGCCCCTCAATTCAATTGAATTTTCCAAAACAAACAAAAAAAAAAAAAATGTCAAACAAAACTAATTGCATAAATATCTCACAAATTATCACAAAATGATTGACATATATGTTTGGCTCTGGCACAAATTACACATTTCATTCAAACCCATGCAGTTTTCGCAATATCTTTGTTAACCTTGATTTCTTGCATCGCACACTATGCCTATTGCACACGGCACATGTGGCTGGCTGCATGCATTCAAGGTCTTTCGTCTTGACGACAAGTATCAAGTCCGTTGTTTGATCAAACAACTTCAAATGGCAAGCCAGAACAAATGTAAAAAGAAATATAATTTTAATAATTATAATGATTTTTTCATTGCTAATGAAAGACTGATTCGAATAATGGATAGTTTCATGGATGGATAGGCTGTTCTGTCCTCTATGGACTAACGGACTTTGTGGGCTAACAACTCACGCCATCCACACAGCCAGTCGTCATCAGCTGTTCTACGTGTACATGCGAACGGACGGACGGGCAGCATGGCGAGGCAAATTCATATTCATAATTTTCCATGTAATAATCAGTAGCCAGGCTGTTAGTCTGTTATACATGCTGCTGAGAGGCGGCTGGCTAGTTCTGAATGGTGATTTGAATGAAAACTCAATTAGAATAACCACCACACAGAATACAGAGTAGTGTAGCGGTGCATGTAGTGTAGTCGTCGTCTATTAGATTAGAATAAAAAATAGAAAAACACTCAAATTTAAATTTGAATTGCTGAAAAATGCAATTGAATTAAGAGGAGAATAAATTTATGTAAATTTAATAAAAATTATTGTAAATAAGATGGAATTTTATCAGTAGGGGAGAATTAATTGTTATTTCAGCGTAGTAGGTGGTAATTACATGAAAATTGTGAAGAAAGTAATAATTTATTTAATAATACAGAAAGTAGAAATGTTGGACATAAACAAATTATTCTGCTAAATTTTGACGCTCTACGTCAAATAATGTGGTCTGTATCGTGATTTCAATAGACAGACAGACGGACATCGTTAAATCGACTTAGAATTTTGTGCTGATTATGAATTTATATACATTATGGGGTCTACGACAGATATTTTTAAGGATGTTACAAACGGAATGACAAAGTTAATATACCCGCCTTTCCAAGGTATAAGGTATACAATTCTTCTTGTGTCACTTTAGTTATAATCTTGAAAGAAATAAATCTTCAAAGGTCTGCCAGAGCTTTTCTAAGAAGATTTTTCAAGGAGGATTTCTATATATACTTCTTCTATAACCAGATCACCATATGCTATAAAATATTGGAATATTTTATGAAAAACTACAAGGATCACCTAAGCTATAATCATGAATTTTTATACCCTCAGCCATATGGCTAGAGAGGGTATATATCCTTTGATGCGGTCAAAACGTGCATAGTCGAAATAACGGTTTTAGACCCTAGGTCACTTTGGACCAAATCCGTTTCAGGACATTTGGAATCGATCTAGCGATGTCCGTCCGTCCCTCTGTGTGGCTGACTGGTGCGCACGATAACTCTCGAAGGTAGTATCCGATTTGGTTCGAATTTGCGAATTTGCTATAAATTGACATTAAACTGTCCATTTAGATAGAATATTCGGTATTTTGATGAATTCCTCAAAACTTTCATCTTAACTGTTTCAGGTTTGGTACATGATGGGTGTTCCTTTCTATGACAAAGAATTGCCTATACAGGCCTACGTCTTCATATAGCCCATGGTTCTCATTGTCTCATTGTCAAAATGTATATTTTAAAATCCATTGTGTATACACAATTCAGAGATGGAAACCTTTTTTATTCAGTAAAATTTGACAAGGTAAATTACAGAAAATTGAGAGATGGAAATGAATTTACCTTCTTAATTTTGCCATGGTATAGCCATATAACTGTACCTCCCGATATTCGTTATATTCACGAATTCACATTTTTTCCGGAATTATTTAAAATTCAGAATTTGAGGTACGCAATATGACAGAATAGCCTCGATATAATTGTACCTTCTTATAGGATGAGATGAAGAAACTGCAACCAACTGCAGACGGCTGTTATTTCTAAGCCACTCGTCCGACAGCTGTTAAAATTATACCAGTGACAGCTCATTATATAGTTTACAAGTTTACAAAAGCATTTTGGTGAGAATTTTCCAGAAAAAAAGTTTTTCGTAATGGAATTCTAGCGTGATAGTGTGGTTTCTTTATATTTGGCTGGAAGACCACAAGTGACCATCGTTAGAGCAATCCAGAGTTTAAATGTGAAAAAAAGCCCGACTTCAAGGAAGTGGAGGGAAGAATACAGCAACATCAGGAGAAATGGTTCGAAAAGTAAGCTGAACATATCGCAATATTCCATTCGGAAAATATTGAAAAATGAGCTCGGGGTAAAGCCATTGAAATTCCAAAAAGTGCAAGAACTTACACCGCAACAAAAAAGGAAATAGACTCAAAAGAGCTAAGGAGTTGCTTCGTTTGGACGAAAGTGGTGAACTGCCAAATTTGGTTTTCTCCGATGAGAAAACATTCGTTGTCCAGCAGTTTGTAAACGAAAAAAAAAAATTGTGTTTACTTCCCAAAAAGGTTAGCTGAAAGTGTACACCTTCGGTTGGCCACCAGAACTCAAGCGCCGGCTATTGTGATGGTGTGAACCGCCATAACAGCCGATGGACATTCCAACAGGACTCAGCACCATCGCACTTAGCAGGCGCCACCCAAGAATGGTTATAAAACGAGGTTCCTCGCCTCATTTCCAGCGCACAATGGAAACCAAAATCTCAGGATACCAATCCGTTGGACAATTGTGTCTGGAGTATTTTGGAAAGGAAGGTTGGCTCTAAAAAATACCAAAGTGTCTATAAATTCAGGCAAGTGCTTCGCCGGGAATGGGCCAAAATACCGCAGAGCAACATTCGAGCAGCGTTTTTAAATTATTCTCTTGAGGATGATCGAGGATATAATCGTACATTTTATAAAAGTACTTTCTGAAGGGTGGCCGAGGATATAAATCTCATGTGTTTTAAATATTTTTAATTTTTTAGCAAGATGAACAAGGATATAATCTTGGAGTTTTTTTTTAATATTTTAGGCAGGTTCATCGAGGATATAATCGTTATTTTTTATTATTTCTTTATTATTTCTTTCTTTTTAAATGTCACCGAGGATATAATCTCAATTTTTTTTGAATATCACCGAGGATATTTTTTTTAAATATCACCGAGGATATAATCTCAATTTGTTTTAAATATCACCGAGGGTATAATCTTGGATTTTTTTAATATCATAGTTAATAATTTTGGTTTATTTTTTATATTTTGTGACGAGGTATATAAACTATAATCCCGAATCTTCAAAATTGAAATTAGGGAGTTTTTTAACATTTATATATTTCAACTTTGTAAATATTTTTTAACCTTTTATAATTGGAGAAGTTTTAGGATTTTTTTCTAAAGGACGTTCAAACTTGTAATGGTAGATTTTAAATCGATTTATTTAAAACTAGTATTTAATCAGAGCATTTAACATTAAAAAATCAGCAAAACATCTAATTCTCAAAATAAAATCAATAGCAAACCTGTATCTTATGAACGTTGACGTATTTTTAAGATTATTTTCTGAAGAGTTATCGAATCCATAATTGTGGAAATTGTTTTAATAATTTTATTCACAAAGACCTTGGAAATGATGGTTGTGAATATTTTGTAATGTTTGCTTTTTAAAAACTTAATGAGATATATTAATAATTTTGGGGAATTCCTCAACGTTTCTTAACGTTTTTATAATTAACAATTTTGAAGTATTCGTGGACTTTAAAGCTTACTTTTTAGGGACTAAAAGTGCTGTAATACTGGATTTCGTGGTAATATATTGTCAACGTTGACCTGATTTTTAATAACATTTCCTGAGATCCCTAAAGCCTTAATTATGGATTTTTACGGAATCATTACAGGACCTTATGACATATAATTAAATTCATCAAAAATTTGCGTTATGTTTAAGAGTATTTAATCATGGATATTTTTCCCGGACCTGATGAGCTATTAAGATACATTTTCTAAGAATATTTTTTATCATATTGGTTTTAAAGAATATTTTTATGTAGAAACATCGGAGCCCTCCTCGTAATTTTTTGCAAATAATTTTTTGGATCCTTGGATCTATCAATGTGGATTTTTAAGAATATTGTTTCTACGATCCTCAGAGCATTCCACGCTGAGTTTTTCAGTTCATGGGGAGTTTTGAACATGGATTTTGAAAAATATTTTATGAGAATTTTCGGAGCTATTATCGTGGATTTTTGAGGAAAATTCGACGTAATGAGAAATAAAATTCAAGCCCAGTATGGTATCCTTTTGTGAGAATATTCATTCAAGTTTCGAGAGAGTTAAAATCGCGACTTTTTTAAGAATATTTTCTGAGGATCACCAATAAAGCTTAAAAAGTATTATTTTTTTTTAAATATTTATGTCGATTTTTTAAGGATATTTTTCAGGCAACCTCTCGACTGCATTTTTGGATTTTAAAGAATTTTCCTTTAGAGACCAAATAGTAAATTAAATAAATATTTACGATTTTTTCCAATATTTTCGGACTTGCCCCTCAATTCAATTGAATTTTCCAAAACAAACAAAAAAAAAAAAAATGTCAAACAAAACTAATTGCATAAATATCTCACAAATTATCACAAAATGATTGACATATATGTTTGGCTCTGGCACAAATTACACATTTCATTCAAACCCATGCAGTTTTCGCAATATCTTTGTTAACCTTGATTTCTTGCATCGCACACTATGCCTATTGCACACGGCACATGTGGCTGGCTGCATGCATTCAAGGTCTTTCGTCTTGACGACAAGTATCAAGTCCGTTGTTTGATCAAACAACTTCAAATGGCAAGCCAGAACAAATGTAAAAAGAAATATAATTTTAATAATTATAATGATTTTTTCATTGCTAATGAAAGACTGATTCGAATAATGGATAGTTTCATGGATGGATAGGCTGTTCTGTCCTCTATGGACTAACGGACTTTGTGGGCTAACAACTCACGCCATCCACACAGCCAGTCGTCATCAGCTGTTCTACGTGTACATGCGAACGGACGGACGGGCAGCATGGCGAGGCAAATTCATATTCATAATTTTCCATGTAATAATCAGTAGCCAGGCTGTTAGTCTGTTATACATGCTGCTGAGAGGCGGCTGGCTAGTTCTGAATGGTGATTTGAATGAAAACTCAATTAGAATAACCACCACACAGAATACAGAGTAGTGTAGCGGTGCATGTAGTGTAGTCGTCGTCTATTAGATTAGAATAAAAAATAGAAAAACACTCAAATTTAAATTTGAATTGCTGAAAAATGCAATTGAATTAAGAGGAGAATAAATTTATGTAAATTTAATAAAAATTATTGTAAATAAGATGGAATTTTATCAGTAGGGGAGAATTAATTGTTATTTCAGCGTAGTAGGTGGTAATTACATGAAAATTGTGAAGAAAGTAATAATTTATTTAATAATACAGAAAGTAGAAATGTTGGACATAAACAAATTATTCTGCTAAATTTTGACGCTCTACGTCAAATAATGTGGTCTGTATCGTGATTTCAATAGACAGACAGACGGACATCGTTAAATCGACTTAGAATTTTGTGCTGATTATGAATTTATATACATTATGGGGTCTACGACAGATATTTTTAAGGATGTTACAAACGGAATGACAAAGTTAATATACCCGCCTTTCCAAGGTATAAGGTATACAATTCTTCTTGTGTCACTTTAGTTATAATCTTGAAAGAAATAAATCTTCAAAGGTCTGCCAGAGCTTTTCTAAGAAGATTTTTCAAGGAGGATTTCTATATATACTTCTTCTATAACCAGATCACCATATGCTATAAAATATTGGAATATTTTATGAAAAACTACAAGGATCACCTAAGCTATAATCATGAATTTTTATACCCTCAGCCATATGGCTAGAGAGGGTATATATCCTTTGATGCGGTCAAAACGTGCATAGTCGAAATAACGGTTTTAGACCCTAGGTCACTTTGGACCAAATCCGTTTCAGGACATTTGGAATCGATCTAGCGATGTCCGTCCGTCCCTCTGTGTGGCTGACTGGTGCGCACGATAACTCTCGAAGGTAGTATCCGATTTGGTTCAAACTTGGTACATTGGTATATTTTTGTTAAACTTAGATCGAGTTCGGAGATGGGCAATATCGGTCCACTACTTCTGGTACCTCCCCCACAAAATGTTGAAATGATCAAAAAATATATTTTCTATACAGAAAGAGAGAAGATAATCCGATTTTTCTACAACTTTGCAAATATAAATATATGCTTTAGTGCTAGGTCAGGTGCGAAAATGGACAATATCGTTCCACTCCCCCACAAATGTACAAAATTTTAAATAATTACAACTCTTATAGAATGTGGTGTAAGAGTCCGATTGTCTTCAAATTTCACACATACCAATAATTTTAATAATATCCATTAAGCTCATAAAACGCTAAATATACATCCGATTCCATTTAGATTTGGCATATCTGAATATTTCTATCAACATAGTATCTGTTATAAATGCGGAAGAGATCGGACCATTCCTTCTGGTACCTCTCCCACAAAGGATTAAAGTTTTGTATAACCAAAATGTTTTTAAAATCCGAATAATCATAACAGAAGTCAAAAAATATTTAAATAACCGACTGATACTTTTTAATTTGTTAAAGACTATTTCCTGAGGTACCACCTAGGTTATAGTAATGGATTTTTAAGAATATTTTTCAGGAACCAGCATCAATTTAATCAAGGATATTTTTAGAATATTATTTAAAAGGTCACTTAATAATAATAATTGTGGATGTTTGAAGAAAATTGTCTGAAGAACTACCAAAACTATAATCCTATCTTTTTATTTGCCTTAAAAGCTAAATCGCCATTTTCTTTTACAAATATTTTCTGAACGACCTTCAAATCTAACCTAACATATACAAATATTTTTTTCACAATTTTGTCTAAAGAACCACCTTCTGGGCTATAATCGATGGGTGTTCAAGAATATTTTCAGAAGGACCAACTGTGCCATTGCCATAGATCTTAAAAGAATATTCTCTTATAAACCATCAGAGATCTAATCTTACTTTTGAGTATATTTTTTCAAGCATCTATAAATGTATAATTATGGCATTTTTTAGGCTATATTTTCAAAAACTTCCTTGTCTATAATGGTGTTTTAGTTTTTTTCTAAAGGACTACTGGACTATAACAGCGATTTTTTGTATTGGCTTTCCTAAGTTCTGCAGAGCCATCAATATGAATTTAAAAGGTTTTTTTTTTCAAAAACAAAATCATCAACTTGAATTTATAGCTTTTAGTTTATATTATCTAGGTCCTTAGAATCCATTAAGTTGACTTTTTAAGAATATTATTTCAAAAAGCTATATTTCAGAGAATTAAAATTTAATAATTTTAAACAAATATTTTTGGAACGTTCGGAGCTTTCAACGTAGATTTTTTAAGAATATTTTTTGTGGATCTATGGAACCATCAATGCAATTTTTTTAATATTTTTTTTCTGGGACTTGCAAAGCATGGCTACAAATAGTTGATTTTTGCCAAAGATCAACTCAGTTACAATTACGGATTTTTTGAGAAGACTTCTTCAAGAATCTCCTAGGCAAAATCGTGAATTTCTATCTATAATAGTGATTGTTTTGGAGTATCATTATGGTACGATATAAGCTTTATTTTAGGACTTTTAGACGAATCAACGCGGATGTATAAAGATATTTTTGGGACCTAAGGGTCACCATATTCAATTTTTGTAAGAAAATATATTCTAGGTACTAATGGTCCATCATGTTGAGTTTTTAATAATATTTTAAAGGATCTTTAGAGATATAAAAATAGTATTCCACAAGGAGTTTATGGAATATTTAGGATCTTTAAACGTGATTTTTTAAGATTATTATTCAGGATCTTTGGATCCACCTGTTGGATTTTTTATAATTTCTTTCTGAGATCTCCGAGCATTCAAGTTCATTTTGAATATTGATTGATTTCAGTATATTTTTTTGCTTTAAGAGCATTGTGAATCATTTCAAATATTTTTGAGCTACTTTCGGAGTGGCCTTTTAATTTTTTTTATTTTTTAATTTTCCTAAGGATTATTTAAATTTCCTAAGGATTATCAATTTTTTTAGAATCACCAAATCTACGAACATGGTTGGAATCTAAAATTATTCTAAAATTTGATGCTATTTCCGACATTTTTTATCTTTCCTTCAATAAAATAAAAAAAAGTAAAACAGCTGTAATTTCGGCCGGTTCGAACTTTGAATACCCTCTACCATTTGTAACGAACTTGGCAATTTTCAAAAAAAAAAAAAAAATAAATAAATAAATAAATAAAATTTGTTAAAAATTCTGTAAAAATCTAACAAATACCGTCACATACATAGGCAATTACGTAACCTATTACAATACTGAAAAGCGAAACTTGAAAAAAATCGGCGAAAAATGTAACTCAAATCATCAAAATACTGAATATAGGGAGGTACCATATTATGGGGCATAAACCAAAACGTGGACCTGCGCAGACAATTTTCTGTCATAGGCTTTAGTATCCATTACGAACTTCAAATAACAAATTTGAAACAATTCCGGTGAATAATGCCGTGAATATCGGTAGGTACCGTTATATGGGGGCTATACGAAGACGTGGACCTGCACAGACAATTTTCTGTCATAGGCTGTAGTATCCATTACCAACATCAAATAACAAATTTGAAACAATTCCAGTGAATAATGTTGCTTTAATCACCAGAATACCGAAAGTAGGGAGGTACCATATATGGGACCTACACCAAAACGTGGACTTACATGATCCATTTTAATACCAAAAGTCCTGCAGACATAATATACATTTAAGTAAAATTTTATCAACCTACTTCTTTTCGTTCGGAAGCTAAAGTGATTTATACAGACAGACGGATAGACGTACAGACGGACGGGTATCTCTTAATCGACATACAATTTTATGCTGATCAAGAATATATACATTTTGTGGGGTCTAAAATGTATATTTCGATGTGTTAGAGGATAAACTTAATATGCCTTCCATAGTATGGTGGAGGTTATAAAAAATACGCCATTTTCGACTCGCTGTAGGGGTAAGATTCATGATGTTCGTATTGTAATCAGTAATATTGTCGAAGATATCATATATCTCAAATTAATGGATTTCAAGGAATCTTTATCCGAACATTTCCAAAAGTGTGGAAGAGAGGGGAACTTGCTACCTCTATTTAGGTTACTTTGCATTGTAAACTTTCAAAACACATTTCACGTGTCTTCTATTTTTCACTCTACTTTCATAATCTGCCAGATTTTCTTTGTAATTATTGAAAAAATGGATTTTGTCGCACAGTGTTACTTGAGTTCGAAAATAAGAAAGTTCTCACACACATCATACAAAAAAGTCGAACATTTTTCTTAAATGGACAAATATGGGGAAATTGAGTATATTAAATTATTTCCAGCTGCTTCGATACTATTTTTTTTTCTAATTGCCTAATTCATTGCCTAAGATAGACTCATTCGTATTTATGCAGTCAGAAACCTGTCATTATTTACTCACTTGCATTTCAACTCACAAATTTTCTCGAGTGTACACTCGTCATTTGCCATTGTTTAAATGTAAAATTGTATAATGTAATTATGAATTTCCATATAAACGTACAGAGATAAATAATCTAATTTGCATACATTAAAATGACATTCAAGTTGGCATAAGAGAAAAAAAATTAGTAACTGTAAATACAAAAAAATCAACAACAACACTACAATGACATGTGTTCATTAAATGAAAGTAGGCAGACATGAATTAAAATTACTGTGAGAACATGATTTCAAAAAATCATCCAAATCATAAACATCATTTTTAAATGCGAATCATCAAAACAGTTCCAACTAAGCATCCACACTTTAACTTCCTGATGCAGTTTCGACCTCTCTTGTTTTGGTCAAAATAATAAAAAAAAATGAACCGTTGTATCTCAAACTCGCTTATAACATATAATTTCGTTGATAGCTGTCAGAGAGAGAGAGAGAAGGTTTGAAATTCAACGATCAAATGATATGTTAATGTTATGCATCAACTTTGTGTCGGCTAAACGAATATCAACACCATTTTCGGTTGATGCAATATCGAAATTGCAACAGCATTTGGGGGTATAAACTGAAGTTTTTGTTGTTTTGATTTTCTTGTAAGGTCACTTCCCTGTTTTCCAAATGAAAAGAAAACAACAAAAAAATATAATATTAACATAATTTTCAAATTATGCCAAAAATCTTCCCAAAAAAAAAAAAAAACCGAAAACAAAACAAATCGTGTTTACCTTACGGCCTAACTAATGATCAGTTGTTAACTGTGTTTGATGTCTACAAAAGCAACAACACCAACACCAACTTTGGGATATTTTCCCCCAGTTATGTTTCAGTTTTGTGGTATGTTGTCAGGGCAACACCTCTTTTAACACAGAATATTTTGTATGAACAAATTTGTAATGTTGCCAAACACAAATATATTTGGAGGCCAATAAATAGGAGGATTTTTAAGAATAACGGATTTTTAAGAAAAAATTGAGAATCATTTGATCTTTAATAGTGGACAGTTAAAAAAATATTTCCCAAGCATCATCCGAGTTTTTATCGTGGATTTTTAAGACATTTTTTCAGCTCAAATAGCGAATTTAAAGTACCCTCTGAATATTCGAGACAGGACCATGTACCATTAGAGCGGATTTTCTAAGGGAATATTTTTCAAGGATCATATTAGCTTTAATTTTTGAGATAATATTTTTCAATGACCAAAGAAACCCTTTCAACCTTTTTTACCTTTTGTGAGGGAGGTACGAGAAGTAGTGAGACAATATACCAAGTTTGAAAATAGCCGCCGACTTGTTTCGCAACTTGAGATGAGAGATATAAGCGTGGGACATTCTGAACCTTTGTGGGAGAGGTACCAGAAGGGTAGACCAATATTTATAATTCTCACACCGGAACTTGCGCTGGAAAGAATTTTGAGTTATGTAACATTTAAAGAGAATCCGATGCTCATTTCCGATTCTAAGAGATATATAATTATCCAGACATTTGACTCGTTGTGGGGTAGGTACCAGAGGTGTGGTCCCACACATTCTATCTTCATACAAGGCTTTGTGTTGATATAAATATTGAAATGTGCCGATTTTAAAAGGAATCGGACGCTTATTTCGCATTTTATGATCTTCATGGTCATTCGAAATGTTGGCCTGTTATGGGGGATGTACCAGAAGGGATGGCCCAAGATATTATATCTTCACACCAGATCTTGTGATAGTAAAAATATTATTAAATTCGAAGAGAATCGGATGTTTACTTCGCACTTTATGAAAAATACAGGGTAAGATAAAAAAACAAAAAAGTAAAACGCCATAATTTTTAATTTTTCTTTTAATTTTTTTGAATGAAAGCAAAAAATTTCGGAAATAGCGTCGAATTTTGGAATAAGTTTAAATTTGTTCGAATTGGTCCCCTTTGGCACGAATTATGGCCTTCAAACGGCCAATGAAACCGTAACACGCTGCCCGAATGTTGCTCTGCGATATTTTGGTCCATTCCCGGCGAAGCGCTTGCTTGAGGTAATCGACACTTTGGTATTAAGTGCCAACCTTGCTTTCTAAAATACTCCAGACACAATAGTCCAACGGATTGGTATTCAGAGATTTTGGTGGCCATTGTGCTCTGAAAATGAAGCGAGGAAACTCATTTTGTAACCAGTTCTGAAAAAAAATGTAAAAATTATGGCGTTTGACTTTGTTGCATTTTTTTTGTCTCACCCTGTACTAGGTTTGATCGATTTGATATTAGATACTCCCTGCGAAAGTTATTGGGGGCGCATCAACTAGATCGACACGAATATATACCTCTGTAGCCATATGGCTATGGGTATAAAAAAATTGTCAGCCAGCAACATTTTTTACAAATTCCAGTTTATGGCTCTGAATGTCCAATGGAAAATATTAAAAAAACACGTCTACGATTTCGATATTTCTATGAAAAATATTTATTAAAAATCTTGGAAAAAGTATTAGTTATAAATCTGAAAGCACTGTGAAAATATGAAATCCAGTCCTGTGGAAATAATTTTGAAATACTGTGAAAATATTTATTTTAAATACTCCGTAGGCCTGGGATAATAATAATAAATAAAATTTTTATAAATCCTGTAAAAAATATTTCTTTAATTATTTATTAAAAATCCACGTTGATGGCTCTGATAGTTAAATCGCATTTAATTCTCTGGCAATCCGATGGGAAATATTTTTAACAAATCCTTAACAACTTTTTTTTTTAATTCTTATTTATCATTTTCTGTTGAAAAATTAAAAAAATATCCTGTGAAGAATAATTTTAAAAAATACATGTAAAAATACTTGATTTGAAAATACTATGAAAAATATTTTTAAAAAATATGTGAACATTTTTTGTAAGATCCGTGTTTATTACTCTAATAGTCCTGAGGAAAATAATGAATAATTCCGCATAACATTTTTGAAAAATATGATTGTTCTGTGGGAAATATTTGTTAAAAAATCTGGTAAAACTATTCCTAAAAATCTTTGTTTTTGGCCATAACAGTCCTGTGGAAAATAAAAAAACTCCAGAGAAAAATTTTTTAAACTACGTCTACGGCTCTAAAAGTCCTGTAGAAATAAGTCTTAAAATCTCGTAATATTTTTCTTTAATTACCCATGTATGACTCTTAGTTTCTTGAGAAAAAATATCTTCGGTATTCAAAAATTGGCTTTGATGATTTTGAAAGTCTTTAGAAAAGAATTGTTAATGATAACTCCATTATCTTTAATTCTAAAAAATCAACTTCAAATGGATGGCTTCGATATTCCTGAAGTATTGATTTCTATTACATCTACCAAATTAATTTTTTGACCAACCCTCCTCATTTTTATGACTAAATTATAGACCATTCGCAGCTATTGTTTTGGCTGTTTAAAATAATAAGGAAAAGAATTAATCGCTTAAAAGCTACACAATCGGCCATTTCAGTTAGAGCAGAGCATGTCCGGGGAAAATGTGGAATAGAAATCGGTGTTCATGTTGTTGCATTTTCCCTATTATCATAACGGTTGTGGTGTTTTAGCAATTCCAAACGATTCATGTTAAAAGACTAACGTGTCTTTTTGATGTTCATGGACGACGTCGGAGCCTACGGCAATCAGCAACATTTTATACGTTTGAGACTCCTTCAAGCACAAGTTTCGTTAGAAGGCATTAAATGAACGAATCAACGTTTTTTTTTTAGATTTAAAATGAAGTTTACATTTCAAAATAGCATTTGGGGTCCAGCTCTGAAAACGTTTTGGGTGTAACAACAATATCACTCCATTTCATTTGCCAGGTTGGTGATAGCCAATTGAGGCAGATAAAAAAATACAGTTTTGTTTCGCTTGAGTTTCAACAGCTTTTGAGTTGTTTGATCTTTAAATGGTTCACCAATGGTTTTTGCATTGCAATTTGTCTTTTTTTCTTTCTTCCCTCCCCCTGTTATTTTGCCAATCATTAAAATGAACACATTATAATTTCAATTGCAATTGCTGCCGCCAACGCTGCTGCTGCCATGGCTTGTATTTCAACTGGCCACTTGGCAGCACAGCGCAGCAAGCCAAAACCCCATAAAGTGAAATAAAAAAACGTAATTTTTCCATAAAATTTGTAATTTTATGTTTGATTTTGGTTTGCTGCTGGACTTCTCTGGCATAAAATGCCTTTATTTGCATATAAATTTGTTTAAATATTGTAATTTATTTGATTGCATTTAATTGGAATAAAATATATAAAGACAGTGAGGAGAGATTTGTTAGGTGGTGCTTGTAGTTGATTGGCTGGTCACAATCAGTCTGTAAAAAACTAAATGTCTATATTTGCAAGGAAAATGCTATTGTACAATGAAAAAAAAATTATATTTTACAGGAAACTCAAGATTATGGTTCTATGGGGGATTGTAAAATACTCAGAAAAATGTTTTTAACAATTATACGGCCATAGCTCTACTCAACTAAATTTAACCTTTAATAAATATCAAAAAATCGACGGTAATATATAGGATAAGTCTTCAAATTAATTCTTACGAATTCCAAGATTATACAGGGTGAGCTAAAAAACTGTAGCAAAGTCAAACTCCAAACTATTTAATTTTATTAATTTTATTGAATGATACCAAAAAAATGTCGGAAATAGCATCAAATTTTAGAATAAGTTTAAATTTGTTCGAATTGTCACCTTTGGCACGAATTATGGCCTTCAAACGGCCAATGAAACCGTCACACGTTGTCCGAATGTTGCTCTGCGGCTGAGTCCTGTTGAAATGTCCAAATGTCTGCGGCCAATCATTTTGGCCGTGCCCAAGGCTTTTTTCGCGATAATATTCGGCATTTATTCTGATGCCACGGTCGACCATCTGCCGTTATGGCGGCCCACACCATCATCATGGCCGGCGCTTGAGTTCTGGTGGCCAACCGAAGGTGCACATTTTCAGCTGACCTCTTTGGCTAGTAAATACGATCATTTTGTTTGTTTACAAACTGCTGGACAATGAATGTTTTCTCATCGGAGAATGAATATATCCACAATTATAGCTCAACTCACGTGCGTGGGTTACTTTGTTAGTCCTTGAAACAATATTTCTAAAAACTCTTTCAAAAGTCGTGCAAAGAACATTCTTCAAAACTCCATGCTATGTAGGTCTTTGACAATATTTCTCAATGAACAGCCAAGGTTGTGTCCAACAAAATGTTCTAAAAAATTCACGATTTTAGTCCTGGAAGAATATGAAAAAATATTCTAAACAGAAATCACGATTAAAGCCATTCTGTCTCTGTTTGGTCCTTCAAAAAATTAAAAAAGAACCCTGTTCACTTAGATGTTTCTTGAAAAAAAGTACTGCTTTAAAAGAATTCTTAAAAATCCAAATTAAAAACTGTTGGTCCTGGAAAATATTTTTTTAAAAAGTCCACGCGGATAACTCTGTTGATTCTTGAAAAAAAATGTCATCAAAAATAAAAATTAAAACCAGTTTCTTCCAGAAGAATGTCTTTTTAAAAAGTCCTTGTTGACAGGACTTCTCAAAAAATTTAAGTTTATAGTTTCTCTGGTCCTTTAAATAGTATTCTTGGAAATCCACACCAATAGCTCTGTTGCAAACTATTTTCTAAAAAGTCCTCGTTGATAGCACTGTAGGCCCTTAACAAATATTTGTAAAAAAAAGATTTCGACGGTTTTGTGGGGCCTTGAAGAATATTTCAATGAATCCACAAATGAAGACGTGTTGATCCATGAAAAAACTTCCAAAAGCATTTAAAAAAACTGTTAGCATTTAAAAAAAATCTTAAGATGTCAAATTAAAAATTTTGATTGTCCTGGAGAGAATATTTAAAAAATTTAAAGTTGGCTGCTCCTTTGGTTTCCGAAAATATATTCTCACAAAAATAATTTGGACAGCTCTGGGGCCCCTTGAACAATACTCTTAAAAACGTGGCAACTTCGGTGTTCTTTAAAAAAATATTCCTAAAACATAAGTTGAAACCCCTTTATGGTCCTTTAAAAATATTCTCTGAAACCAAAATTAAAAGTTCCAGAAAATTTTTTTTTAAAAAGTCCTCCGTGATAGATCTCTGAATCCTTGAAAAAAAAAAAACATTTCTAAAAAGCTCATTACGGGCCCTTAAAGAATCTTCCCAAAACCAACAGTGTAGCTTTGTTGGCAATCGAAAAAATATCCTTGAAAACTTGTTTGAAATTTTTACTGGTCCTTAAAAAATATTTCTTAGAAATCTGGATTAAAAGCATTGTAGGTTCTGGAAACTACTTTCTTAAAAAAACCTTTTTTTATAGCTCCGGGCTTAACAAAAAAATATGTCCTCAAAAATGTATTCTTAAAAAAAGCCATTTCGTCAACATCCTTGAAGAATGTTTCTAAAAATGTTAGTAGTCCTTTAAAAAATATTCCAGAAAACTAAAGTTGATAGCTCTTTTGGTCCTTTGGGAAATTCCAAAAAATCAAAATTAAAGGCTTTGTTAGTTCTGGAAAATATATTCTTAAAAATTCCTAGGTGACTGCTCTGTGGTTTCTTTAAAAATATTTCCACAAAATCGGAGTAGAATGAACATTCCTAAAAGTTATTTTATTATAATTTTTAAAATCCAAATAAACAGCGCAGTGGGTTCGGGAAAATTTTTCAAAAGAGTCTCTAAGGTCGTCTTTAGAACTTAAAAAAACAAATCCTATAAATCATTTTGGGCTTTGAATCGATCGCTTTCATTTCAGTTGGTCCTTTATTTTTTTTCTGTTTGTATTTAAAAAAAAGTATTGTTGAACACCAAGATAAGAGGCCATATTCAAATTCCACTGAATATTAATGTGGGCCCGGAAAAAAATCCCTGTCGTAGGTCTTGGCAAAATGTTCGTTATTCTTAAAAATGTCCTAAGAATTCGCCTTCAAATCTGATAGGTCTTGAAAAATATCCTTTTTTAAATATTAGTTAACATATCTGAAATTATGTTCTGAAAAAATAAAAGTAGTTAGCTTCATAAAAAATGTCCTTAAAAAATCATGCTGATATCTCTGTTGTGCCATAAATGCAAATTCTTTAAAGTCCACATTCATAGCTTTGTTGGTCTAGGCAAAAATTTCTTTTAAAGCTACTGTTATAGCTGTCCCGCTGTGCTTTAAAAAAATCAAAAAGGAATTTGTTCTCACCCTCCAACAACGCACAGCTCCCAATAAACGTCAGAATTTCCTTCAGAAGAGATCTATCTGAGTTCTCTGTCAGTCACAATTCTTTCAGCCACTTTGACACTTTGTGTCGCAACTAATCAAAACTAATGCAAAGAGCATTTGCAAGACACCACCATCCAGTCAGCTAGCCCGGCCGACAGCCATCCTGCCAACACATCGGACCATAAAATCTAAAAACAAACTATTACGCGCAGCTATTCTATGCGGCTATGAGCATGGACAAGCTGGAAATGTGGCTTCGTTGTCGCTTAGCAATAAATATCATGTCTTTAGCCCACACACAATGTGCGATTAATGCAATAAAACGTCAACAACTGTATTGAGAATGGTTTGAAATCCCAAAAGACATTTGGAAAAAAGAACTCACATCATGGTTGTACGACTTTTTTGACATAAGAGCTCCCCTTCGCTCAACAGATAGATACAACCAATAAAAAAGCAATTTCTATAACACATTTTTGCTTTAAAAAATAAATAAATAAAAAAATTTCAAAAAATTGTTCAGCTGATATGTAAATTAAATTTACATACTCGTCGTCGTATCTTAAAAACTAACAAAATGATCGTTGTTGTTGTAGTTGCTATTTTTATTATTGTTATTGCTGTTATTTATAAGATGTGGAAATATGAATTGTGATTGTCTTAAATGGCAGAGTTTAGACAAGGCGGCTTTTGTACTTAGCCTGGTCGGTGATAGGATTTAAATGTTGTGGTTGTTTGTGTTGTTGTTGCGAAATGCTAATCCTCTCATTGTGCCACCTGGTGAGCCATGTCTTGCCGGTTTTTGGGAGATTTTGAAACAGTAGCGTGTGAATATGTTTTTTGGGTGACTGTGGCAAGATTGTGTGGAAAAGAAGTAAAGTTGTTTGCGATTATCAATATTGTTGAAAAAAATTGAAAACAATCACAAATAGTAAAGTATTTAAATTTTATTTGTACATTCTATAACGATTTCTTGAGAATAAATGGTGGACCTTACAAGGAAAAAATTAAAGAGCTATTAAAGAATATCTTTATATATATATTTCAAGAATATTTGTCCATGCAATATCAGAATCTCACACATGGACTTTAAATGTTTCTTTTGAAGGACATACTGCCAGATTTGTAGAGATTTTTAGTGATTTTTTTCATGGGACATCAACACGGATGCTTGAAGAATATTTTCCAACGCATTGCTGGCCCCATGCGATTCTTTAAAGAAAATGTCTCAAGGTTTATTCAATTTAATTTTTAAGCACTTTTTCCATGACCACCACCATGCTGAATTTAAAAAATCATGTATTGAGAGAGGTTTTAATGTGGAATTTTTCAAAATATTTTTCAAAGCCCAACAGGGCTATCAATATGGACTTATTAAGAATAGTTTTCAGGGACCCACAGAATTTGCCGTTTATTTTTAAGAATAGTTTCTAAATGCCAAAATTTTTATTAACGTAAGTTCCTAAAAAAAATATTTTCAATAACAAACAGGACTATTAACATGATTTTTATACCCTCAGCCATATGGCGAGAGAGTATATATATCATTTGATACGACCAAAACGTGTCTCATCGAAAAAATGGTTTTAGACCACTTGTTTCAGGACATTTGGAGTCGATCAAGCGATGTCCATCCGTCTGTCTGACTGGTGCGCACGATAATTTCCGAAGGGAGTATGCGATTTGGTCCAAACTTGGTACATCGTAATATTATTATGAAACTTAAAGTCCGGAGAACGGCAATAATGGTGCACTCCTGGTACCTCCGACACAAAATGTCGAAATTAAAATAAAAATTACTGCACAGGAAGAGAAAGGATAATCTGATTTTACTCCAACTTTGCGAATCAAAATATTTTCATCAGTGCTACGTCAGGTGCGAAAATGGACAATATCGGTCCAATCTATCAAGGACTTCCCCCAAAAGGGGTCAAAATTGTGAAAAATTACAACTTTTATAAAATGTGATGTAAGAGTCCGATTGTCTTCACATTGCACACATCTCAATAATTTTACTAGTCCAAGCTCTCGCGTTAAGATGTAGTACATAGGTCCAAACCTACTGACAACTCCCCCCAAAAAGGCAAACATTTTCAAAAAAAAAAAATCTGCACAGAAGGGGAAGCAATAATCTAATTTTGTTCTAACTGTGCAAATCCTAATATTTGCGTCAGTTCTAGGTCAGGTTAAAAAATGGATAATATCGGTCCACTCAATCAAGTACCTCCCCTACAAAGGGTCGACATTTTGAATAATTACAACTCTTATAAAATATTATGTAAGTATCCGATTGTCTTCAAATTTCGCACATCCCAATAATTTTATTAACACAAGGTCTGGTTTTAAGATGGGCAATATCGATCCGCTTCTTCTGGTACCTCACCCACAAAAGGTCGAAAATTTGAATATTGTTAAAACGAGAAATAAACATCCGATTCCATTTAGACCTTTCACATCTGTATTTTTCTATCAACACAGGATCTGTTATAAAAGCGGTAGAGATCGGACCATTCCTTCTGGTACCTCCCACAAAGGGCCAAAGTTATGAATAACCAAAACGTTTATAAAATTCGAAATAAGCATCAGGTTCTCTTTATATTTCACACAATCCATTATTTCTACTAACACAAAATCTGGTGTGATCCGGTACCTCCCCCAAAAAGGGTCAACTTTTTGAATATCCATTAAGCTCATAAAACGCAAAATTAACATCCGATTCCATTCAGACTTGGCACATCTCTATATTTCCATTAATACCAGCTCAGTGATAAAAATGTAAGAGATCGGACCATTCCTTGCGGAAACTATCATAAGATCCGAAATAAGCATGCGGTTCTCTTCATACTTCACACATTCCATTATTCCTACTAAAACCAGATCTGCTGTGAAGATGGAATATATCGGTCCACTCCTTCTGGTATCTCCCCCACAAAAGGTCAACATTTTGAATATAGTATTTTGAATTAACATTCCTTCAGACATGGTACATCTCAATACTTCAATAAACAAAAAGATGTTGTGATGATGGTAGAGACCGGACCCCCACATAGGGTTAAACATTTTTAAAAAGCAAAACGCTCATAGAAAGCGAAATTTCACAAACACAAACATATTTGCTAACACAAGATCTGTTGTGAAGATGATATATATCTGCGAACGCCTTCCATTGCCTCATCCATACAGGGCCATAATTTTTTAAACTCTTATCTGTCATAACTTGCGAATCTCGTCAGCGATTCTTTACAACTTGCATTATCCAAATATTTCTCTCAACCAGAAACCTGAGATGAATATGGAATTTATGATTTGGATAAAAATGTTTGATTTTCTTAAAATTCTTCCCATGCCAACATTTTAATCTGTATGAGATGAAGTATGAAAATGGAAGACTTCGGTCCACTAGATCTAGTATCTGATGCATTATTCCACGTTTTCAAAAAAATTGCACATATCTCATATAAAGTATAGGAGGTAGTCGATATAGTCCAAATTTGGCACGCTGTAATATTTATATCAGACTTAGGTCACAAACGAAATATTGGAACTTTCGGAACTTCCCCATAAAAGGTTAAAAAATTTATTAACCATAACCCAAGTCAATATATAGATAAACATACAGACATTGGCTGAGGGTATACATCTGCTTTTTAATATTTTGAAGATCATAGATTTATTTCTAATAATTTTTCGAGAGTTGTTTGTGAATATTTTAAGTATTGAAGCTTATTTGAAGGTCTTGAAATTATTTCACAATTTTCCGGAGAACTGTGAACTGTTTTGAGATTCGAGGATTTTTTATGAATATTTAGGGGATATTTGGTTGTCATTGAAAATATTTTTGAAGAATCAAAAGTGCCATGGAAGGGTCTTCTTTTGAATGCTGTTTCAATACCAAAATCGTAGATATCTGCGAATGAATGCTTTAGAAAGTCTTCAAGATGAGATTATAAAGATATATAGAAGACTTTCAAAAGTTTTTTTTATATATAGAATACTACCAAAATATCTCTCAACCATAATATACCTCCGAATACTTATTTTTTTGGAAGTCTTCTAAAAGTTTTTCATCGAATAGAAAACGTTACAATTTTCACCTCTTTAAAGAAGAATGAGTAGAAGGGTATACTGTAAATAGCTGGGTTTCAGAAGGTTTTCTGTCTGTAGAAGTCCTTCAAAGGTCATCTGTCGATGAAAGACATTTTAAGATTGTTTTATCTATGTATGACCTTCAATAGAAATTGGAAGACTTTTTGAACGCTCTGTTTAGAAGACATTTGTAAACAGTTGTATCAAAGGAGGACTTTTAAGTAGTATTCAATATGTAGAAAGTCTTCAAAAAATTCGACTATTCATAATTGGGTTTTTGCCCATAGAACCACATCAAAAAGTTGTTTACCTAAAGACCCTTCAAAATATATGTGGTCGTAAAATACATTTAAAATATCCTTTTTCAAAAATTGTTGGTCTTTAAGAGCTATTGAAAAAAGTTTCTACCCGTATAAGATAGAATCCCTATAGAAATTGTCTTCCTATTTGGCATTTGAAATGCTAAGCGCACTCAATTACGGATTAACATATCGAAAGTAAGTCACAAAATAGCATACGAATACTGATTCAAAATGGCCAATCTATGCGTGTATGTCATAATAATTTTTAAATAAAAATTCACATTGTCGCAGAAAGCAAACGGTATTTCACTGACAACAAAAAATTAGTAACTAGACATAGAACAGCCAACTGATTCCAGCTAGAGACCCAACCATCATCGGAGTGGGCCAGACCATGCCAGACCTACTGACTAACTTTCGAGCACAAGCCATCGATCAAAACCCAACTACTCAGCCAGCCAACCAACCAACCAACCAATCAGCCAAAATATTTATGCGATGTTTGTTGTTGTTGGAGTAAGAGACACACTCCTCAATGTTTTTGTTGTTGGACCATGTTTGCAACGTGCCAAGCTTGCGCAATGTCCTCGCGCATTGAATGGATGAATGAATGTACTGTGAATGCGTTATTGGAATTGGGGATTGATACTAATGATGATGGCAATGATGACGACGATGGCGAGTGACTACATATGACAACATTTTGCGAATGGTTATGATGACTTCTCTTTTCAAAAAAAAAAAAAAATGAAAAGAGGAATAAAAACGCCACAACAGCAGCATGCAACACAATTTACGAACGCTTCAAAACTGCACAATTACTTTGTGCCGAACAACAATGAACTGCCTTCTTTCCGATCATCATCATTATGCAGCACATGTTGCATGTGTTGCGTGTATTGGTATGAGTTGCGTTTTGAGATTTCAGATTCATTTTTTTTCTCGTTTTTTTTTTTCATCATTCGTCGTCACATTTTGTTGAGCCAAAGATACGAATGATTGTTATAGAAAATGTTGTTGTACAACATTTTTATTACTTTTAACTGGATGGATATGCAATTGAGAGCTACTTACATCAAACGCAAAAAGATTATGCACGTGACAATGTTTGGATGTATGTGTCCGTGTGTAATAATTTTGTATGGGAATCGTTTGCAACAATACAGGTGAGAGGAAAATTATATATATATATATATATATATATATATATATATATATATATATATATATATATTTTTTTTTTTTTTTTTTTTTTTTTTCATAAATTATTGTACGTATTCAACAATAATTATACTTCCCCACTGTCCTTCTTGAACCTGATCCAATTTTTAACTGACCTGTAAGAAGAAAGGAAAAACATTTGATTAGAATCTAAAGAAAAAATAATAAAAATATATATTAAAAAAGTAAAATATAAAATTATTCCCAAAAGGACAAGCTGAATATTTTATTTTATTTAGCCGAAAGTTCGCTTTTTTTAATTTTTACTACTTTTTCTTAAATATATATTTTTAAAAAGTTCTTAAAAAATCCATTTTTTTATTTTGTATTATATTTGTTGAAACACTAGCAGATGTCGTGGATTTTTAAATATATTCCTGAAAAATTACTACACATCGTATCTTCATAAAAAAAATATTTTTTAAGTTATCCTGGATTTAAGCATTTTTTATGTGACATTATAGATTTTGAAAATATTTTCCGCGGAATTTTCAGATATGGTGGATTTGTAGACATATTTTTGAAGCACTATCGGACGTTGTGAATTTTCGGAAATAGTACATAATATTTTGCTTTTTACAAGATTTTTTCTGAATAAATAAATAACAGATATTGTGGATTCAAAGTAAGCGAAAATTATCGCCTGATATTATGTATTTTTTTTAAATACTCTTAGGAAAGGCTATCAGAGATCCTAGAGTTTTAAAACATCTCCCATATTTGGTATTAATAATTAAAAATTTAATATTTTCAAAAGAGCTCTCAGTTATGGCGGAAATATATTTCTAGTAGGACTACAAGACATTTTATATTTTTGAAAGACTATTATAGTTTTTAAGATATTTTTAAGAGTCCAGTTAATATTCTTGAAAATATTTTTGAGGACCCATTTCTCAGATATATTTGACTTGATTTTTAAGAAAATTTTGAATTTATATTTTTAGAAAACAATTTTGAAGAAACAGTAAAAAAATTACATAAAATTTTATTCCTAAAAAAGGACTATTCCTAAAAAAAGGACTATTGAGGAGTTTGTAAATTTTTAAATAAATTTTTGGAAGAGGAATTACAAAAAAATGTACACATTTTTTATAGATTGTAATTGCTTTTATATTTCTTGAAAAAATAATTGTATAAAACTCTGAGAGTCCTTCCAAAATATTAAAAAAAAAAAATCATTTGGTTTTTATCTTGGATTTTTAGAAATAATTTTCCAGGACCTAGAAAAATATTCTTAAAAATCTACAATTAATGTCATGATATTCCATAAAAGTCATACAAAAATATTTTTTAAAAATCCACTTTTGTAGCAAATGCACGGTAAAAACTTGTTTATAAAAAATGCCGATATTTCATAAAAAAATTACGATAAATTGCCTTAATTGTTTTTGAAACGTTGATAGCTTATGTCCTTGCAATGATTTCTCTTTTAAATTCATGTAAAAAAAAAAATAAAATAAAAAAAAAACAGGCAGAAAACATTGAGAGTCCTTGAATAAATGTTTTTCAAATATGCCGGAGTCTTTGAAAAAAATCTTGTTAGAAGCTCAAGATTTTCTAAAAAAATCCAAGCTAACTAAACTCGGCGAACCTTTGCAATAAATATACTTAATAGTCCTTTTTGATGACTCAGCTTGTCCTTCAAACAAAGTAATAAAGTCCCACAAAATTATCTTAAAACTTCAAGTCATTCAATCTAAAAATAAACTCTTAGATATTTTACGATATTGATTAAAATCCAAGACGAAATTGTCCTTGAAACAAAATTACGTTAATAGCTAAGTTAATCCTTGCAATGAAATTTTATAGGGTGATATAAAAAAATGCAACAAAGTCAAATGCCATAATTTTTACATTTTTCTTAAATTTCACTGAATTAGCAAAAAATGTTGGAAACAGCATCAAATTTTAGAATAAGTTTAGATTTGTTCGAATTGGTCACCTTTGGCACGAATTATGGCCTTCAAACGGCCAATAAAATCGTCACATGCTATCCGAATGTTGCTCTGCGGTATTTTGGTCTATTTCCGACGAAGCGCTTGCTTGAGGTGATCGACACTTTGGAATTTTAGTGCAAAATGCTCCAGACACAATAGTCCAACGGATTGGTATCCGGAGATTTTGGTGGCCATTGTGTGCTGGAAATGAAGCGAGCAACCTCATTTTGTAATCACTCTTGTGTGGGGCGTGCTGAGAACGATGGTGCTGAGTCCTGATGGAATGTTCAAGGTCTGCGGCCAAAATGTTTGCGTGCCCAAGACTTTAATACACCCTCGAGAATATTTTCGCAATAATATTCGGCATTTATTCTGTTGCCACCACGGTCGATTAATACGAGCGACCATCGGCTGTCATGGCGGCCCACACCATCACTATGGCCGGCGCGTGATTTTTGGTCACCCACCGAAGGTGAACATTTTGTGTTTTCTCATCGGAGAAAACCAAATTCGGCAGTTTACCACTTTCGGTCAAGCGAAGCAACTCTTTAGCTCTTTTAGGTCTATTTTCTTTCTGTTGCGATGTAATACTTGCACTTTTTGGAATGTCAATGGCTTTACCCCGAGCTCATTTTTAAATATTTGTCGAATGAGATATTGCGACATGTTCAGCTCACGAGCCATTTTTCGGCCACTGCGACCAAGACGCTTTTTACTTTTCAAGCCATTTCTGCTGATGTTGCTGTTTTCTTCCGTCCACTTCCTTGACGTCGGGCTACGCTACCAGTATCACGGTAATGAGCGATGGTACGAGACACAAAATATTTATTTACATTTTATTGCCGGAGTGCTCTAACGATAGCCACTTGTGATTCTCTATCCAAATATAAAGAAATCACACTATCACGCTTGAATTCCATGACGAATAACTTTTTTTCTGGAAAATTCTCATCAAAATTCTTTTGTACGCTTCTCAACAATATAATGAGCTGTCACTGGAATAATTTTAATAGCTGTTGGGCGAGTGGCTTAGAAATGACAACAGTCTGAAGTTGGTTGCTGTTTCTTCATCTCAACCTGTATTTTAAAATTTTATGTAAAATAGCTCTAAAAAATCCTGACAGATAACCTTGAGAGTCCTTGAAAAAAATATTCATAAAAAATGCCGATAATTCTGTTTCCTTAAAAAAAAAAAATTCCGGTGCTGGTTGGTGACTTTAGTTGTCCCTCAAAAAATATTAATAAAATTCCCTCAAAAATGATCTTAAAAATTAACGATAATAATTTTATCAATTCTTGGAAAAAATTTCGGTTTCGGAAAGAGCAACCTATCCTCATCAGATCCCTTGTTTTTTTGTCTGAGGTATTCTGCCCAGAAGTTATTTTTAAAATAACTTCTATGACAGAAAACATTTCTATCCAAGCGACAAGATCGCTCAATAGAAGAGGAACCACAGAATTAAATAAAACTAAAATTCTTTTGGAAAATACTCTAAATCTTACAACCACACTAATAAACATTTACATCTTTCTCCACTTGTTATGCTTTCGGTCTACCTGAACGAAGTAGCATAACCATGTAAGTTGGTTTTGTCTGTTACAACAAAAATCCCTTCGTCGACCTGCCTTGTCTTATTTTTAAAAATCCACGTTCTAATTCAGTTGATCCAAAAGAAAATATTCTTTAAAAAATTGACGTTGGTAGCTCTTAAGCTCCTTGAAAAATATTATAAAAAATTGCACTTTGACAACACAGCTATTTATAAAAAAAATATTCTTAAAATCTATTTTGTTATCTCAGTTCGTTTTTGGAAATTCCTAATTTAAAAATGTGCATTGGTCCTTAAAAAATTATTTTTTAAAAATACACATTGATAGCGAAGTTATCCCCTGAAATATTCTGAAAAAGGTTAGTTTGATAATTCAGTTCGTCAGTAGAAAAAAAAAATAAATAATTAAAATAAGTCTATTGCTTTCTTGATCTTAAAAAATTTGCAATGGTCTTCGAAAAATATTCCAAATAAATCTATGTTTGTCCTGAAAAAAGTTCGGGCCCTCGAGTGTCCACTAATATCCTTTGTTGATCCTTCAAAATAACTTTTCTAAATAATCAAGGAAAAATATCCCGCTAATCGATCTGATAGCCAGAAGGTATACTTTCTAGGTGTGCTATATTTTTAATCATGAGTGTGTGACCACCACACAAATAAGGACCTGGTTTACCTATTGTATGACTGCGAATTGTATTGAAAGTTGTTGTTACTGTTGTTGTTGCTCTTGTTGTTGCAATAGTTGTTAGTAAACAAATAGTTGGCACAAACATTTTGTTCGTAGAGAGCATGGAGGTATGTATGTTGGCTGCAGTTTGACCAATCTTTTTTACAAGAAAAGAAAAACGTCCAAACCAAACGAATCTGGTTCGTAATGAATTACTAACGAACAAACGAATCGGCGAGTGGCTGTTAACTTCTTCTCAGGCTTCAGCATCCATAAATTGGTGTTGATAATTTCTTTGCAAGATTTTATTACGTTAAGGCATTCGACTTTGCTTTGGTTTTTATTTTTTTCGCTCTACGCAAAAAATGGAGGCCTTTTTGAAGTTTGGCGGAATTGTTGACTGTTTGTCGGTTGTTATCAATTAATTTGAATTTATTTTATAGTCACAGCTGCTGAATTAACCACGCACAGAGATGGAGTGGAGCGGAGCGACAGACGGATGGACGGACAAACCGATAAAAGGAGGAAAGACAACCAAGCAGAGGAAGGCAGACAGTTTTCTGTAGTTGTTTTTTGTTTTTGGATTGGTTTGCCTACAAGCCGCCAACCAGATAAAGGCAATTTGAAAAATTTGCCGATGTTTTGTTTTGTGGATAATTTATTTAATTTTGTTGCACTCGGTGACCGACTAACTCAGTGACTGAATAACTGACTGACTGGCTGGCAAAGTGAACGACTGTGATCATGTTGTGTGTTTTCATTTAGAAATTAAATTTAATGATCTAACGCTACTATAAATTATAGGAAATTTTAACATAATTGCCATTAGATCAATCCGGCCAGGTTGGGTCGCCCAGAGGCCCCACCAGGTAGCCAGAAAGACATGTTGCCAATACAAAATCGAAAATAATAATGTTTACATTAGTTACGCTTTTGCTTTTTTTTGGTGGCGATTACAGGCCGATCGATAAGTTGGATGTCTGAAACCATCGAGTGATCGACTGGCTGCTGCTGTTGGTTGGTTGGTTGGCCGAGTATCTGTTAATGATCGATCGTTTAGACAGTTTTAAAGTGTTTTAGTAGTAGTTTTGGAATTTCTTATTTTTTTTTTTTTTTTTGAATTTTTTTTCAATTTGTTCATTAATTTTTGTTTTTGGAAAACCAAAAACCCAATACATGGATTAAAACTCAATATTGCTTGGGTTTTTGGTTAGTTGCTTGGCCGTGTTTATCTGGACTTATCTGACAAATTAGTGTTAATAGCTTATCACAGAAAGAGTTGATTTGTAAATGTCTCTCAGCAGTGTTGGTTTGGGTTTTTGAAACTTAAACTTGTTTTGGCATTTTTTGTTTTATTTAAAGACAAAAAACATGTTTTAATTAAACCAAAATTTTTGACAACAAAAACAAAAATCTTGTTTTTTTTTCTGTGCTCAAATCATTAAGCCTTTATGTTTCGTTGTGTAAAATGCCAAAAACCAGCGAAACTCCAACTACGATTTTTTCCAGTAGTTATCGTTTTATAGCTGCTTATGGTCACACCCCCTTTTAATTTGAAAATTTACCAAAAGAAGTAAATGCCAACACATTGATTAAGATTTGAAAATTAAGATTAAAACAATGCCGCCACCGCCAGCCAGCCAGCCATCCATCCGCAACAGGTTCTCATGTCTTGATGACAATATAACAGGTTTAATTAGGTTTTCATATGGGTTGTTGTGGGTTATTTAGTAGTCGAAGTAAGTAATTTGGTTTAAAATAAAATTTTAAAATATTTCCAAAAAAGCTGTGAAATTCAAAGATAAGTGACGTTTAACATTGGGCAAGGCAAAAGGGGAGATACGATATTCCAGGTCATATCAAAGGTTTTAAATGGTTGGTGAAAACTCCCAGGACTTCTATAAAGATAAATAGATTCCAAAAAGAAAAACTACGGATTTTAAACTAAAATAAAAAATATTTAAATAAGTTCTATAAAAATGTCATTGATAACAATTGATAAAATTGAAAATAAAAAAAATTGGAAAATATTGCCAAAAAAAGATCCTTACAGTAAAAGTTTGCGACAAAATTAAATTTATTGAATAATTACGGGAATACTTAAACAGATTATGAAAGTAACCTAAGCAGGCAACCAAAGGGGCTTTTGGTGCGTTCCTAGCAAGGATCGTAGCAAGTCAAAATATACTACAAAATTATATTTGTCATAAAATTGTATTATAGGTCCTACAAGTCGTCAAGAGCCTAAATATTACAAAACGCCAGGAACATATAAATATTTAAAACACCTCTTAGGGTTAAAGCCATACTTTATGTGAGTTTGGAATCTCTAATAAAGCATAATTTTAGAAGAATGATGTGAAATACTATAAGACACCACAGAACACAAATTTATATTCTCTATCAAAAAAATATTTCCATCAATGCTCCAAAAAAAAAAAAAAAGTATTCTCTAATTATAACCTCATCCATATGGCTAGAGAGGGAATACAGGGTGAGATAAAAAAACTGCAACAAAGTCAAACGAGACAATTTTTAATTTTTTTTTTAAATTTTATCGAATGAAAGCAAAAAATGTCGGAAATAGCATCAAATATTAGTATAAGTTAAGATTTGTTCGAATTAGTCACCTTTGGCACGACGGTCAATGAAACCGTCACACGTTGCCCGAATATTGCTCAGCGATATTTTGGCCTATTCCCGTCGGGAGGTGAGCGATACTTTGATATTTTTTAGTGCCAACCTCGCTTTCCAAAATATTCCAGACACAATAGTCCATCGGATTGGTATCCGGAGATTTTGATGGCCATTGTGCGCTGGAAATAAGGCGAGGAACCTCATTTTGTAACCATTCTGGGGTGGCGCGTGCTGAGTGCGATGGTGCTGAGTCCTGTTGGAATGTCCAAGGTCTGCGCCAATAATTAATAATTAATTAAATTAATTAATACACCCTCCAGAATATTTTCGCGATAATATTCGCCATTTGTTCTGATGCCACGATCGATTAATACGAGCGGAGAGCGGCCATCGGCTGTTATGGCGGCCCACACCATTACCATGGCCGGCGCTTGAGTTCTGGTGGCCAACCGAAGCTGCACATTTTCAGCTGACCTCTTTGGCAAGTAAAAACTATCATTTTGTTTGTTTACAAACTGCTAGACAAACTGCTGTTGCTGTTTTCTCATCGGAGAAAACCAAATTCGGCAGTACACCACTTTCGACCAAGCGAAGCAACTCTTTAGCTCTTTTGAGTCTTTTTTCTTTCAGTTACACTGTAAGTTCTTGCACGTTTTGGAATTTCAATGGCGTTACCCCAAGCTCATTTTTCAATATTTGCCGAATGGAATATTGCGATATGTTCAGCTCACGAGCCATTTCTCCGACACTGCGACTCGGGTTTCGATCAAGTCGCTTCTTTTCTTTTCGAACCATTTCTGCTGATGTTGCTGTTTTCTTCCGTCCACTTTATTGACGACTGGGCTACGTTACCAGTATCACGGTAACGATCGATGGTACGAGACACAAAAGACTTATTCACATTTAAATGCTGGAGTGCTCTAACGATAGCCACTTGTGGTTTTCCAGCCAAATATAAAGAAATCACACTATTACGCTTGAATTCCATCACGAATAACTTTTTTCTGGAAAATTCTCACCAAAATGCTTCTGTACGCTTATAAACAACATAGTGAGCTGTCACTGGAATAATTTTACCAGATGTTGGACGAGTGGCTTAGAAATGACAGCAGTCTGAAGTAGGTTGCAGTTTTTTATCTCACCCTGTATTTAAGTCTTATACTCCAAAATGATATAATTTACTACTAGTAATCAAGTATTCCTTCAAATAGGATGTTTTTTCACATTTTATTTTTTTCAAAGGAATTTTATACTAAACACCATTTTTTTTAAATTGTAAATGTTGGATAAAGGATTTCCTTTTTTGAAAAAGCTTACCTTTTATAAAAGGCTTTTTTTTGGAAATTGGCACATCCGAAACGAAAAATTTGGTCATAATTTAATGTTTTTTTTTTTTGTATCCTGAATTTACATTTACGCGAAACGTTTTGTGGGATATTCTGGGAGTTAATTCCATAGAATACTTTTTTGACATCTCCTCTCCAAAAATAAGATGGATCACTGCATTACAATTTCTGGCCTATTGTTGACAACACACAAAGGTCCATATCTGTTATTGTTGTGACTATCTGTTTACATCTTCATGACATATCTCCCAAAAAATACTGTTGGCTGAACAACAAATGTCACTATCGTTTACATCTTCAAAACTCTTTTTCTTTGTTGCATTCTTTTCAAGACTTCATTACAATTTTTCTGAATATGAACGATCGTTGATGATCCATTGGTGACGATGACAATACCTGTTTGCATTTAACAAAAAACCCAAGAAAATACCCAAAATGATTGACATTTACGGAAGCCTATTTAAAAATATTCACATTTTTCTTTCAAGCGAATATCTTTTGTTATTATTATTACATTTTTTTGTTTTGAAAAAATATACAGGTTTTTTATTTTAAATCGAAAACATAGACAGAAGAAACATTAAATATGTTAGCCGTATGAATATATATTGGAGTTTTTCGAAATCATTTAAATTTTCTAGTAATTAATTTAATTGCCTTCCAATTAGTAATACAATATTAAGAACCGTTTAGTTATCATTGTAATCCGAACAAAATTGTGTTATGGCCCGGCTTATCTGACCAGTTTAATCCATATTAGCTTACTTCGATATAATCCACAGAAACTACACACTTTTTCGTTTATTCATTTGTATTTGAATGTGATCGGCCACACCTAAACTTTTTGGAAAACACTTGAAATGTTTGACTCACACTTTTCACAATGAAAATGGAAATTCAATATTTTTCGTTTATTCGTTTTGAAAAGCTTTATCATTTGTACCATCTAAATTACCTGTTTTCTCCCCTTTTTGAGTTAGTAATTGAGATTATTATCTGAAAACTAGAAAATCTCTGAAAACTGAAAGTAAAATTTAATTGCTTAGCAATGTTCTATTCAAAGTTTCACTTTTTATTTTCTTTAACCGGTTTTGAAAAATAGTTTTAAAACACTTTTTATTTAACATTACAGTGTTAAACGAAGTTTTCCTCTTTTACAGCTACAAAAAGTTGGGAGACATAAGCGTTAATTTTTGTAATTTTTTTGAAGTATAATTTCAAGATTTTTTAAGGACTAATTTTTTTTTTGAAGTATAATTTCAAGATTTTTTAACGACTATTAGAGCCATAAAATTGGATTTTTTAAGTATTTTTTACTAGGACATTGGTTGGGATTTTTAAACGATATATTTTTCTAATACAGTTTGTTATTATTATTATTTTTTTATATTTTTTCTACGACCCACAGGGTTATAATATTGGGAGACATTCGGGGCCATCAACGTGAGTTATTAAAAATATTTTTAGATATCTTCATGAAGTACTTTTTATTAGATCACATAGTATTTTTAAAATATAATTTCCAAGGCTCAACAGTGGATTTTTTAAAGAATAATTTTCCAAGGACTTATGAATCAACGTTTACTTCGCAATTTTTTAATGACCAACAGAAACAGATTTCGATTATTAAAAAAATATATACTCTACTACTTCGCCAGTAACGTGGAATTTTTAAAAATATTTTTTTTCAAGGATCAACAAAAGTATCAATATAATTTTTTTACCAAATTCTTCAAAAATGTCTACAATGTATTTTATCAGGTGTTACAAACGGATTAAAAATCTTTATATACCCTATAGTGGTATAAAAATATTTCCAAGGACTATCAGACCATCATAGATTTTTTTAATAATATTTCTTAACGTGGATTTTTGAAAATTTTCTTCAAATGGGATCAACATGGATTTTTTAAATATTTTTCCCAAATACAGACCAATAAGGATTTCTTTAAATATATTTTTCAGGGACCATAAGAGCCTCAAGAATTTTAAAGTGCATTATTTTTAGAACTATTAACGAGGACACATATATTCCGAAGACCTTTAATGTCATCAATTTTTTAAACTTCTTAGTATCAGTCGGTTTTGCCAACAGATGTATATACAGGGTGAAATAAAAACTGCAACCTATTTCAGACTGCTGTCATTTCTAAGCCACTCTTTCGACAGCTGTTAAAGTTATTCCAGTGACAACTAATTATATTGTTTACAAGCGTACAAAAGCATTTTGGTGAGAATTTTCCAGAAAAAAAAGTTATTCGTGAAGGAATTAAAGCGTGATAGTGTAATTTCTTTATATTTGGCTGGAAAAAGCACAAGTGGCTATCGTTAGAGCACTCCAGCATTTAAATAAGAATAAATCTTTTGTGTCTCGTACCATCGCTCGTTACCATGATACTGGTAGCGTACCCCAACGTCAAGGAAGTGGACGGAAGAAAACAGCAAAATCAGCAGAAAAGGTTCGAAAAGTAAAGAAGCGAATTGATCGAAACCCGCGTCGCAGTAGCCGAAAAATGGATCGTGAGTTGAAGATATCGCAACATTCCATTCGCAAATATTGAAAAATGAGCTCAAGATAAGGCCATTTAAATTCCAAAAAGCGCAAAAACTTACACCACAACAGAAAGAAAATAGACTCAAAAGAGCTAAGGAGTTGCTTCGCTTGGCCGAAAGTGGTGAACTTCTGAATTTGGTTTTCTCCGATGGGAAAACATTCGTTGCCCAGCAGTTTGTAAACAAACAAAATGATCGTGTTTACTTGTCAAAGAGGTCAGCTGAAAATGTGCACCTTCGGGTGGCCACCAGAACTCGAGCGCCGGCCATGGTGATGGAGTGGGCCGCCATAACAGCCGATGGTCGCTCTCCGCTCGTATTAATCGACCGTGGTGGCATCAGAATAATTGCCGAATATTATCGCGAAAATATTCTGGAGTGTTTTTAAAGCCTTGGGCACGCAAACACTTTGGCCGCAGACCTTGGACATTCCACTCAGCACCATCGCCACCCAAGAACGGTTACAATATGAGGTTCCTCGCTTCATTTTCAGAACACAATGGCCACCAAAATCTCCGGATACCAATCCGTTGGACTATTGTGTCTGGAGTATTTTGGAAAGCAAGGTTGGCACTAAAAAATACCAAAGTGTCGATCACCTCAAGCAAGCGCTTCGCCGGGGATGGGCCAAAATACCGCAGAACAACATTCGGGCATCGAGTGATGGTTTCATTGGCCGTTTGAAGCCCATAATTCGTGCCAAAGGTGACCAATTAGAGTAAATCTAAACTTATTTTAAAATTTGATGCTGTTTCCGACATTTTTAGCTTTCATTCAATAAAATTAAAAAAAAGAATGTAAAAATTATGGCGTTTCACTTTGTTGCAGTTTTTTCTCTTACCCTGTATGCTTAATGTAACAGATATAGCGGACTGAAACATTCCATTTTCATACTTCATCTAATACAGGTAAAAATATTTGTATGGGAAAAAAAGGCAATCAAACATTTACATCCAATTTTATGCGAAATTATAAATTAGATATTCATATCAGATTTCTGATTAAGAAAAATATTTAGATATATCAAGTTGTAAAGAATCGCCGACTTGTTTCGCAAGTTATGACAGATAAAAATATTGAAAATTGTGACTCTTTATTGGTTAGGTACCAGAAGAGGTTCCCAGATACATATCATGTGTAGGAAAAATGTTGTGCGTTCTTTGAGCGTTTTGTTTTTCAAAATCTTGAACCCTATATGGGGGAGGTACCAGAAGAAATGGTCCAATATGTCACATCTTTATAACAGATCTTGTGTTGATAAAAATATTGAGATGTGCCTAGTCTGAATGGAATCGGATGTTAATTTTAGTTAGTTTTATGAGCTTCATGGATATGCAAAATTTTGACTCTTTGTGGGTAGGTACCAGAAGGAGTGGGCCGATACATTCCATCTTCACACAAGACATTGGGTTAGTAAAAATATTGTGATGTGTGTAATTTGAAGAGATTTTATGATCGTTTTTGTTATTCAAAATGTTGACCCTTTGTGGGGGAGGTACCAGAATGAATGGTTCGATCTATACCATCTTTATAACAGACATTGTATTGGTAGAAATATTGAGATGTGGGAAGATTGAATGGAATCGGATGTTAATTTCACGTTATATAAGCTTCGTGAATATTAAACATTTCGGACTCTTGTGAGAGATATACCACAAGGAGTGGGCCGATATATTCCATCTTCACAGAAGATCTTATGTTAGTTGAAATAATGGGATGTGTGAAACATGAAGAGAATTGGATGCTTATTTCGGATTTTATAATCGATTTGGCTATTCAAAACTTTGACCATTAGTGGGGGAGGTACCAGAAGCAGTGGACCGATATAATCCATCTTAACCAGACCTTGGCTTAATGAAAACATTGTGAGGTGTGTAATTAGAAGATAATTGTACTCTTACATCACATTTTTGACCCTTTGTAGGGTAGGTACTTAATAGTGGACCAATACTGTCCAATTCCACACCTAACCTAGAACTGATGCAAATATTAGGAAAATTTGAAACAGAATCGGATTACGACGTACCAAGTTTGGACCAAATCGGATACTCCATTCGAGAGTTGTCGTGCTTACTAGCCAGACAGAAAGACGGATGGACGGACATCGCTATATCGACTCCAAATATCCTGAAACGGATTTTGTCCAAAAGAGACCTAGGATCTAAAATCGTTATTTCGATGGGGCACGTTTTGACCGATCATATGATATATCCCCTCTGCAGCCTGTAGGGCTGAGGGTATAAAAATTCACATTAAATGTATCTCAAAATTCATTCAATATCGATTCCAGTGAAAAACTCTATATAACCCAATTATCCATCAAATTGGTATCCATAAACGACTTGCAATCCAATCAAAATATTGATAGTACCTCGAGAAGTTGGAACACACATACACGTTTCAATATGAATATATGATCTCATGTTGTCGTTTGCTATTGTTGTTTTAATAGCAAACAACAACAACAATACTACAGAAGTGACAAAACTAGTGAAAAAGTCAAAACTTTCATTAGTTGTCAAACAAAATGCAAGACAAAAGTCATTGTATTTTTCGGGATGATTGTCTAGCTGTCTGACTTTCTGTCCGTCCGTCCGTCCGCATGGAACTGTTGTCTGTCTACTTGTCAATGCGTTGAGTGATCATCAAAATAGTTATTCCCAAAAGACGGCAGACAAGGAAAGGCAAAAGTCAAAGCATGACTTTTGAAAACAGACTACAACAAAAGAAGGTTGGAAAACAAAAGAAAAACACAACATTTTGACAATCTTCGCCAGTCTCAAGTTAGTAGCAATCTTTTGAGAGAAGAGATTTCAAAGAAAATCTTTAGTAAAAATAATTAATTTCCCATTTTCAGCCGATAGGTGAAAATTTGAAAAGTGAAATTTTAAGTTTGATGTAACTAGCCATTGAGGAAAAAAAAATCAAAATTCGAAAATAATTCATTAATTATTAAATACTTGTTAAATGATTGATTATTTAGAGATGTGAAAAAATAAAATGACAAAACTACACCATTGAAATAAGTAATAGAATATTGAAAATAAATAGAAAGTTACAACATAGCTGATGTTTTGATACTTTCGTTTTTTGCGCTTTATTGGCTGAATTTCAATTCAAAATGGACAGCCATTCAAAGAAATACCAAAATATGTTTTTCTCTTAACAATTGTATAACATTTGCAAATGTCCAACTGCCAGTTAGGCCATTTGAAAACGGTATTGAAAAGCAATACCTTTGAAATTCATTATGAAAATATTTTATCTAAAAATTCCGTAAGAAAGCAAAAAACCTGTTGAGAATTAATGATGTTTGCCCACAAAAAAAGGTAAACGGAATCAATGGTGACAGGCGGGTTGCCAGCCAGGCAAATAACAAAGAGCAATTGCCACCAACACCACCTACCAACCAATCCACAACAAGGCATGTAAAAGGGGGACAATACATAAGGGGCCTTTCGGTAAATACAACAGATTAAAGACAGGGTTTTTGGAATGAATCAAAAATCCCACCGTATGACCCACTAAAATGTCGACATATGCCCGGTCTTAAATTAATTGATCTAAAATATTTGAAGGCCCCTTTAAATCCCTTCTACCAAATCCCAATCGCACTCCGCATAACTTCTTAACACCAACACAGCATAACGAGCTGTAATTCCATTAATACTGATCTCCCGCCAACCAGTTGACTAGTCGGCTGGCAGCTTTTTTTTTCTTGGTTTATGCACTTTTGACAGCTATGACAAAGTGTCAATATTAGCCATGGTGACAGCCATCATATGTTATATTGGCCAGAAAAAGAAGTCATAAACAAACAAACCTAAATCAACAAGACTTTGGGGTTTCGTTTTTGTTTTGTGGGTTTCTTAAATCAACCGCAAAATTGTACAACGGTAAATGCCGGGAAAAATGCCAGCAAGTACTTGACCGAATTCTTAAAAAAAAAAATCAAAATAAAATGATATGTATTTGGGTTGTATGTTTTGGGTTAAGATTTCAATTCATTAACAGCCCATATATATTTAAAAGCAAATAAATATGGTTTATGACCAGCAGAATGATAAAAATCAAAAAATGAAAAAGAAGGGAACACAAGGATGATGGGAAGGAGATGGAATTGGTAATTTAAAATTGGTTTTATAAACCGTAACACATTTACAGCTTTAACGCAGTGGTCCAAATTTTTTTATTGGCAATAAATTTTGATATTCTGTCAAAATTTCGGTCAAAATATTTAAATCAAAATCTCAGAATGTAGTTAAAAACCATATCAGTAGTACGTCGCCATCTTTCGAAGGCCGGAAACATCTTATTCACCTTTGTTGTGGTAAGGATATTTGTTAAATAGAAGTTGACCAATAGATGTCGTGATTTTCACATTTATCCGTTTTGGATACGTAAATCGAATTTTTATTTACCAACCATTATTGGTTAAAGATATTTAAAACTAAATCTACTTTTGCTTGTGGTTTTGTAATCCTTTTCAATGTTTAATGGTATCTAGCACTAGGGCGCCATCTCCCAGCGAAGTGTTTAGAATACTTGCTGAATAAACGTTGGACAGTAGATGGTGATTGAGTTTCAGGACCTGCAATATGATACTATTGTTATTTAAAAATTTGTAACTTGAATACCGAAAAACTATAAAAAGGAAAAATGGAGTTTTCTGTTGCCAGTTTTTGGTGTCATAAAGGATGAAGGTGTCATAAACCCTTATACATATACTGCCATAATGCAGTGGGTCAAAAAAGGTCCAAGTTTATTTTATTGCCAAAAAAGTAGATATTTTTTGAAATGATGGTAAACATATTCAAATAAAATCACTTTATTTATTTAAAAATCATAATAGTAGGCCATCTACCTGCAGCTTTCTATGTGATGTGATGTGGTTAGGATCTAAGCATGTGATGTGGTTAGGATCTTTGCTGCATAAGAGTTGATCAGAGATGGCGCATAGCACCATACATTTTGTAATTCAATGACTTGCCATCTTTATCCGCAAACTGATTTTTCATTATGCATTTTCTTTACGTTTTTATGTCTTTAGATACCTCTCTGATAAGGATACCTAGATTGACTAAAAATCAAAGTTGACTTTTGCTTGTGGCAGTATGTGAAAAATGATCCAAAAATACCATTTTTTCGGTGTCAATTAATTGTTTGCATTATATTAAAAAATTTTTCAAAATATTTAAGTCAAATTCCTATAACATTATTAAGAATTATCTTAGATAGTTGGGTGCCATCTAACAACGGACGGAACTATCTCATGCATGTTTGCTGTGGCTAGAATATTTTCTAAGTATGAGTTGTAGATGGCGTTTTGTTTTTGATATTTCATTTATATGGATAAAGAAATCAGCTTAAAAAATAAATCGACTATTTGTTGGAAAAACCTAAGTATCAAAGTCAACTTTTGTTCAGGGTTTTGCTAACGATTTTTAATATTTGTTCGTCTTTAGAATATTGTCCAAAACAATAGGGGGCCATCTTCCGGCGAGTGGGAAAATGCGGGCTGAAACCCCTAATTTTGTTTGCTTTGGCTTGAATCTATGCTAAATAGGCGTTGCACAGTAAATGGCAGTTGTCCTCCAGAACCTCTCCAGAACACCGTTTTCTAAAAATAAATATTACGAATCTTCTTAAAACTCAAAATGTAGGACTCTTAACTCAGTTGCCGAATAAAAATTAGGATTGTGCCTAATTTAAATAGCAAACACGATACAGATAACTATCGTTTTTTCGATAACTATATCTCATGATATACAGCGCCATCTAGATGTTACAAAAAAATGATGTTTTTCAACGCTAAAAGCTTTTGTTTTAAATTTCGTATTCCAATGCTATGTGGTATTTATGAATAAAACATAGAATTGTGCACAATAGGATTGATAAAAAGGACTCACATTTTTGAGTGGTTAAAACATGTGGTACAGCACCATCTAGGTTTCAAATAACTACATATTCCTATGTTTTGTGATATTTGTATTACCTCTGAATAAAACATAGAATTGTGCATCAATATTATGATAAAACGATACACCTTTTTTTGATGTTATCGCACGGGGTTCTATCACATAAAGTTCCACATAGATGTCATGTAATGTAGAGAGAAGAAAAAGACCGCTTTGGGCGCTAAGAATTTTGCTTTCAAATACTCGTTTTAATGTTCTAAAGTTTGGTACTTCCATTGAAAAAATAGTAAGAATGTGCCTGTTTCGAGGGGGAAAACAATTGATATTCTACAGAGGTCATCATGTTATGAACAATGACATACAGGGCCATCTAGATTTCATATAATATTAAGACGACTAGATCTCGTAAACACGCATATTTTTAAGTAAACAAAAACCATGAAGGGGATGACAGCAAGCATAAGCACCAAACTCCGATATAATTTGTTGAAAAAGATTGGCGGCAATGTTCTTCGATATTTTTGCTTTTGTTTCGTTTTCAGCTGTGAATTGATAAGATACCAATACTCGGAGATAAAAACCGAGAATGGTAAAAACTAAAATAGTACCTTGCAAGAGTAGAATCTGCTCAATTTCGAACGTATTTTACTCGAACTAGAAAATGAGCCCCTATTCGAGTGGCATAAAGAAATGAAGTACATTCTACTCGCAGGAGTACTCATGTGAGTTTTCGAGAAAATTTCACTCTCTTCTCGAATTTTAGTGAACTTTTCAGGGCCATTAACACAGGATATAACTTATCATGTAACACCGCTTGACATTCCATGAGCAGTCGAATTAAGCGATATTACATTGCATGTCTTCAAACCAAATGTTCGATGCCTTGCCTTCTTGTTTCGACTCAAAAACAAATGCAGATAAGTGATATAGAATGATCAATCATTCTTGCCTTTTATGAGAACAGTATGCAAATGTTTGATGAAGTGTTCGAGCAAGTGACATGACATACTCTTGATAAAAAAGTTATGTCAAAAAGTTGGCGACGATGTCATGCCAATCAGCTGCCGAAAATTACATGACTGTAAATCGTTGAAATATTAAAATGATAAGGTTGATCCTTTGCGTTGTACTACTATTAAAATGATCAACGGTCGTCGGATATAATTATCTCACTACAAAACTCTCAGAGATCGATGGAATATGTTTAATTGAATTTTTTTAACCATCAAATTCTGTTCCTTGTAAAATTCCCCATTCCTCTTAAATCTCTGACAAGTTCAGTACCCTCTTTATTGCCACAAATATCCAATACTTTTTTATAGAAGTTTTCTTTTTAAAACCACAAAAGGTAAGTCTTTAAATACCGTTATATTATCCTTGGGGTCATTATACCTCACCTAGCCTTAATGGGTTTCCATGATCATTCCATGATGATGATGATCATCACCAGTGTTGATGTGGCTCTGTTTGTTCGTAGAACCAGGAAATGTTTCCTTGGCATGGCAAAGCAATAACCAGAAAGACAACAAACTCTAGAATTGGTAATGTTATAAATATTACCACTTCGTCTTCAGCTGTTGCTGATGCTGTGGCTTGGAAGAGCTAAAAAAGTAAGGATTTCCTTATTAGCCAAGGTAAGCTGCAACAAAAGTAATAGACAATTGCCTCTTTTTAAAGAACAACAAATTTTTTGTGTTTCGTTTTCCAGGGAAAAGAAGAAAACATTGCCATTTAAAGTCATAAAAGCTTACACATTTCTAGCAGCTGCTGCGGCTTAATCTGAGAGGAAGGTGAGGAGAGAAATGAAAAAGGAAGGTGAAGGAAAAAAAAAACAAACAAACAAATGTGTTATAGCCAATTTTGGTTTTAGCCAAGTTGCTGAAAAAGAAACAAGAATCTGGGGAAAAGGCTAGCTCAAGGAAAAGTAAGTAAGTATATGCATTTGTTTTTTAAAGATTTTAGATACCCTATACGGATATAGAAAGGTACTGTATCAAAATAGGTAGAAAACATGTTAAAAAGTATCAGTCGGTTTAGCAGACCCTCAGAAAATTATTGATTTTTTAAATATATTTTGACTTCTGTTACGATTTTTCAAAATTTTGACCCTCTTTGAAGTAAGTTTCAAAGGAATGGGCCAATATTGCGACGTGCCAGATTTGGACTATACAAGGTGAGATAAAAAAACTGCAACAAAGTCAAACTCCATAACTTTTACATTTTTTTAAATTTATTGAATCGAAGCAAAAATGTCGGAAATAGCATTAAATTTTTAAATAATTTCAGATTTGTTTGTTATTATGGCCTCAAAACGGTCAATGAAACAATTTTGCTTTGCAATATTTTGGCCCATTCCCGGCGAAGCGCTTGCTTGAGGTGATCGACACTTTGGTATTTTTTAGTGCCATCCTTGCTTTCCAAAATACTCCAGACACAATAGTCCAACGGATTGGTATCCGAAGATTTTGGTGGTCATTGTGCGCTGGAAATGAAGCGAGGAACCTAATTTTGTAACCATTCGTGGGTGGCGCGTGCTGAGTGCCATGGTGCTGAGTCCTGTTCGAGTGTCAAAGGTCTGCGGCCAAAATGTTTGCATGCCCAAGGCTTTAATACACCCTCCAGAATATTTTCGCAATTATATATGGCATTTATTCCGATGCCACGGTCGATTAATACGAGCGGAGAGCGACCATCGGCTGTTATGGCGGCCCACACCATCACCATGGCCGGCGCTTGAGTTCTGGTGACCAACAGAAGGTGCACATTTTCAGCTGATCTCTTTGGCAAGTAAACACGATCGATTTGTTTGTTTACAAACCGCTGGACAACGAATTTTTTCTCATCGGAGAAAACCAAATTCGGCAGTTCACCACTTTTGGCCAAGCGAAGCAACTCTTTAGCTCTTTTGAGTCTATTTTCTATCTGTTGCGGTGTAAGTTCTTGCAGTTTTTGGAATTTTAATGGCTTCATCCCGAGCTCATTTTTCAATATTTGCCGAATGGAATATTGCGATATGTTCAGCTCACGATCGATTTTTCGGCCACTTCGACGCGGGTTTCGATCAAGTAGCTTCTTTACATTTCAAACCATTTCTGCTGATGTTGCTGTTTTCTTCCGTCCACTTCCTTGACGTTGGGGTACGCTACCAGTATCACGGTAACGAGCGATGGTACGAGACACAAAAGATTTATTCACATTTAAATGCTGGAGTGCTCTAACGATTGCCACTTGCGGTTTTCCAGCCAAATATAAAGAAATCACACGCTTGAATTTCATCACGAATAACTTATGTTCTGGAAAATTCTCACCAAAATACTGTTGTACGCTGGTAAACAATATAATGAGCTGTCACTGGAATAATTTTAACAGCTGTCGGACGAGGGGCTTAGAAATGACAGCAGTCTAAAGTTGGTTGAAGTTTTTTCATCTCACCCTGTATATACGTGCATAAATGGACTAAGATTGAGGGTATGTATCTGTCGTCAAATAGACGGCCGATTACTTTCTTTCCTTCTTCCTTTGGTTCACCCTCCATTGATTTTATTTTCAATTAATTGCAAAAAAATACACCCTAAGACACGTTGACTTGCCATGATTTAGGGAGTACCTATTTGCTGTCTTGCATCTTTTGTTTTCATTCTTTTCATAGCGTTCAGCAATAAAAAATCGTGCCTGCCACTCCAGTTTTACATGGAATAAATTTCACAATAGAAGTTGTTTGAGTAGAAGAAAAATAAAACCCAAAGCATTTCAAACCATAAACGTTTTGACTTCCTTGAAATGGGCTAATAGAAATAGAAATTAATTCAATTTCAGGCCGTTTAAATGACAATCGGGTATTAGAAAGCAAGTCAACCAACTGGCAGGCTGGCATGACAATCGCTCTATTTATAGCAAAAATAGTTGCAATTTTTAATCGAAGACAATTTTCTAATTGTTAGACAAATGAACGGCTGGTTTTCCCGAGAAACACGACATTATGGTGTTGTTGCTGTCATTGATCTGTGTGTTGAAGTGAACGTGAGCATTTAAATAGATTTTTCTCACCTCATTATGCCGGACCAGTATTGCCAATATTTGTTGGAATCACACAGTCAAACATCGATACATAGAACTAGGTTTTGTTTTTTATATCGACAAGGGTTTTTGAAAATACCTCAAAAAATTAGTTTTTTTTTACCCTCCAATATGAAGTGGAGGGCATATAAAGAAATTAACTCTAAGATCTTACTTTTTACGTAATATAAAATTTTAATTGTCCTATATCACCATAAATAGAATACGAAAATAATAAAATTTGTTCTTATTTGGCGTGTAGATCACGGATAAATTCTAGACCCTAAAACCAGTTGAGCGCACAAAGAGTAGTAGCTTTACACGAATTTTACTTTTCATGTTTTTGTTTTGTAGGAGTGCTGGCGAGTTACTCCTGATTGAAGAAATTATAGTTAAGAGGGCCTGTGATTTGTATACCTTCCACCTTGAAAAGGAAGGTATATTAATTTCGTTATTCCGTTTGTAACATCCCTAACTATTTGTCCTAATTCGATCTAGTGACGTCCGTCTGTCAGTCCATATGTCTGTCTGTATTCATTTTTTCAATGATTTCTCTAAAAATTGGTGTTTGTAGGTCATAATGGGTTTTAGCTTCGGTGGCGAAACATTGTATGTATAGGTCCATATAACGGATCCTCCCGATATTCGGTTTTTTGATGATTTTCGACACATTTTTTACAGATTTTTCTTAAAATTTATATATTTACGTCATAATGGGTCCTGGCTCCGGTGGCGGAATACTGAACATTAAGGACCAGGTTTTCCTATAGGGCACTTATAACACCTCTCGAAATTCGGCACTTTCACTTTTTTAACTTTTACGATTTTAACCACATTTTTAACAGAATTATCTCAAAATTGGTATTTGGAGTTCGCCTTCTATCGCTAGATATGATAATTGGCCTACACACAACGGTTTATATGGCGTCCACACAACAGTATTCGGTATTTTGAAGAATTATTTCAAATTCGGAATTTGGAGTTCGCGATGGGTACTACTTCTTATAACGGACATTTCCCATACAGATCAACCACTTCGTATAGCCCCCACATAATGATAACTCCGAATACTCGTTATTTCATTGATAAATATACCTAAATATTTTCAACAGAATTATTTCAAACTTCTGTGTTTGGAGTTCGTAGGCCCTACATGACGGAAACACCTGGTATTCGGAATTTTTAAAATTATAGAGGCAATATTCAAAGGAATTTATTTACACTTTGCAAGTTCCTTCTAAATGATGAATGATATTAATAGTTCGTCCCGACTGAAGTAAGCTCCTTTTTAATTTTTTTCTTAAATATCAATGATTTTGGGAGGTCCTTGAATTTTATTTTTTTAATTTTTTGTAAAAAAAATGATTTTGATTTTGGGTCAGGAATACCAGACTAAATACTTAAAAATAAATACTATTAAATAAAATATCCCGATTTATTTTCTTGAACATATTCAACTTTTGGATGGAGGTCCTTCCAAATAATATTTTTGAAGAATTTTATTTTTTCAAAAAATTATGATTTTTGATCAGAAATACCTTGAAAAAAAACTTTTGGCTAGAAGGTCCTTTAGGAGTTTTTCTTGGAAATATCCAAAATTTTTGGGCAGGAAGACATTGTAGAACATTTTTTATTTTGCCCAGGAATTTCGGTCAGTAAATATTGACATTTTTATAGTCTAGAAGTCTTTGATTTTTTTCGAAATCCTTGTATATTTTTGATATATATTTTAGCAACAAATTGGCCAGAAAAATCTCAAAAGAATAATCAAAATCGTGGTTCTTGTCACAAAATATATTTTAAAATATGTTTTTTTAGTTGCAGAAGATATCTTGAAATATATATTTGAAAATCCACTTTTTAGTGGAGGGAAGGCCTTAAAAAATATATTTTAAAAATCCCATCATGACAACGGGTCACACATGAAAAAAAATTGTAGAAACATGTATTATTGTCAGTCATTGGAATTCAAGCGTGATAGTGTGATTTCTTTATATTTGGCTGGAAAACCACAAGTGGCTATCGTTAGAGCACTCGTCAAGGAAGTGGACGGAAGAAAACGGTAACATTAGCAGAAATGGTTCGAAGAATAAAGAAGCGACTTGATCGAAACCCGCGTTGCAGTGGCCGAAAAATGGCTCGTGAGCTGAACATATCGCAATATTCCATTCGGCAAATATTGAAAAATGAGATCGGCGTAAAGCCATTGAAATTCCAAAAAGTGCAAGAACTTGCAACGCAACAGAAAGAAAATAGACTCAAAAGAGCTAATGAGTTGCTTCGCTTGGTCGATAGTGGTGAACTGCCGAATTTGGTTTTTTCCGATGACAAAACATTCCTTGTCCTGCAGTTTGTAAACAAACAAAATGATTGTGCTTACTCCCCAGGAGGTCAGCTGAATATGTGCACCTTCGGTTGCCCACCAGAACTCAAGCGCCGGCCATGGTGATGGTGTGGGTCGCTCTCCGCTAGTATTTGTCGACCGTGGTATCAGAATAAATGCCGAATATAATTGCGAAAATATTCTGGAGGGTGTATTAAAGCCTTGGTCGCAGACCTTGGACATTCCAACAGGACTCAGCACGTGTCACTCAAAATAGTTGCAAAATGATGTTCCTCACTTCATTTCCAGCGCACAATGACCACCAATCCGTTGAACTAGTGTGCCTGGAGTATGTTGGAAAGCAAGGTTGTATCGGAGCTATATGAAGACCTGGACCTGCATAGACAATTTTCTGCCACAGGCTGTAGCATCCATTACGAACTTTAAATACGACATCTCGAACAATTTCGGTGAGTATTGTACCTTAAATCGTCAAAATACCGAATATAGGGAGGTACTGATATATGGGGCCTATACGAAGACCTTGACCGGCGTAGAGTATTTCAAGGAATTACAAACGGAATGATAAATTTAATATATCCTCCACAGTATGGTGAAGGGTATAAAAATGTAAAAATTATGGCGTTTAACTTTGTTGCAGTTTTTTTTATCTCACCCTGTATATTGGGTGTAAATGACACAAAACATGGTTCAACTAAATGAAAGGAATCTACCAATAACATTACCCAAGAACTTCCGGTATAAAGGAGGTGGTTTAGACACCTACCTAATTAAAAGGAAATTTTCTTCTTATTCAAAGAAAATCCTAATCCCTGCTAATTAACATTGCAAATTTTGGTTAAGACGAAAAACAGATATTTCCGATCTATCCCAACCAGGGTTCATTGTGCGATCCCATTTTCTATCTTTTTTCTCCCATTTGTTTTGACATCGGAACCATTGCAAACCTTTTTATATGTCCTCATCTAATTTTCAAATACAACAATGGAAAAACGTGATTTTAAGAAAAAAAATCGCAACGTCCTTTGTCTCCCTTTTTCCAATGGCTGCTCTGCTCTGCCGTTTGTTTCCTTTTTTCCTGTGCCATTATAAATGACGACAGTTTGTGGCTTCTAAACACATTTAATCTGTTGTGGTATCTATGTGGCAACTTGGCTGTGAGTCGGATGATGATATTTATCAATATAATCCGGGTTAACGAATAAAGCCAAAACAGAAAGACAAGAAACAACAACAGAAAACCGGCAGGCACAAGGCAAGCCAAATAGCCAGTCTGTCTTGCAATTTTGTTCGGAAAGGAATAGAATAAACGGACAGACGAGCAAGGAAACACATATGGCTGGATGTGCAGACAGCCAAGAAACACCTATGGAGACGGAGAAGACAATATGTGCCATACATAGGAATACAAGACTTTTGAGATGCATCCACCGGGCTATTTCATGCAGATACTGATCTTAGCTAGACGGCAAAGCAGCAGCCAGGCACACAAAGCCACATGAAATAATAAGCATTGAAATCATGCCAACACCATGGCCTCATATAATAACTCGCCATATGATGGATGAATGGATGGATGGTGTAACCCAACCATCCACAACAGAAAATCATAGATTTATTAATAATGAGGTATGATGGAAGTAGAAGAATTACTGTTGTTGTTTTTGTGTTGAGTTGCTTAATAATTTGCCATAACATTATTTGACAAATTTTTTTTCTTGAGTTGGAAGGAAACTGAAATTAGGCAATTGCTTAGTGGCGCCACAAAGCCAAAGTGTAATGGTACCTATTTAATGGATGATGTTTAGAGTCTTTGGGAAAGGTTTTGAGTGCCCTGATTTTGTTTGTAATTCGTTGAAATTTGTTGCTTAAAAAAGTTTTGCTAAGTTTTGAAACCTTTTTTGAGTGGGATTTAAAATTTAGCAATAAATGGAACGCTTGAACCACTTGTATCCTCAAGATGTCTCACCTTGAAATTATATCTCATGTATTTGTTTACCAACGAAGAGAGTGTGTGCGTGTGTAAGTTACGAGGTTGGTGGGTACATGCTTGGCACAAGGATTGATTTTTCAGAAAGTATATCGACAACATAATCCAATATTCAATCAAGAACGTTTGGGTTCGAACTTGTGCTCTTCTCTCACAAAGACAAGATATCAATCGGTTTTGCCGAGAGATCTATACCCTCAGCCAATGAAAATATAGCTTGGCTTCTGTTATGATTATTCAAATTGTTGACCCCCTATTGAGTATGTTCCGCAGGAATGGGCCAATATTGTCCTTTTCGTATCGGACCTAACTCCTTCACTTTATATGAGATATGTGATCTTTTTTTGAAAATGTTAAATTCGTAATTCAAGAGAAATACAGGGTGAGATGAAAAACCTGCAACCAACTTCAGACTGCTGTCATTTCTAAGCCACTCGTCCGACAGTTGTTAAAATTATTTCAGTGACAGCTCATTATATTGTTTACAAGCGTACAAAAGAACTTTGCTCAGAATTTTCCAGAAAAAAAGTTATTCGTAATGGAATTCAAGCGTGATAGTGTGATTTCTTTACAATTGGCTGGAAAACCACAAGTGGCTATCGTTAGAGCACCCCAGCATTTAATGTGAATAAATCTGTTTTGTGTCTCGTACCATCGCTCGTTACCGTGATACTGGTAGCGTAGCCCGACGTCAAGGAAGTGGACGGAAGAAAACAGCAACATTAGCAGAAATGGTTCGAAAAGTAAAGAAGCGACTTGATCAAGGCCCGCATTGCAGTGGCCGAAAAATGGCTCGTGCGCTGAACATATCGCAATATTCCATTTGGCAAATATTGAAAAATGAGCTCGGGGTAAAGCCTTTGAAATTCCAAAAAGTGCAAGAACTTATACAGCCGATTGTCGCACGCCGCTCGTATAAATCAACCGTGGCATCAGAATAAATGCCGAATAGTATCGCGAAAATATTCTGGAGGGTGTATTAAAGTCTTGGGTACGCAAACATTTTGGCCGCAGACCTAGGACATTCAAACAGGACTCAGCACCATCGCATTCAGCACGCGCCATCCAAGAATGGTTACAAAATGACCACCAAAATCTCCGGATACCAATCCGTTGGACTATTGTCTCTGAAGTATTTTGGAAAGCAAGTTTGGCACTAAAAAATACCAAAGTGTCGATAACATCAAGCAAGCACTTTGCTGGGAATGGGCCAAAATACCGCAGAGTAACATTCGGGCAGCGTGTGACGGTTTCATTCGCCGATTGAAGGCAAAATTCGTGCCAAAGGTGACCAATTCGAACAAATCTAAACTTATTCTAAAATTTGATGCTCTTTCCCACATTTTTTGCTTTTATTCAATAAAATTTAAGTTTTTTTTTATCTTACCCTGTACAAACTACCGGCCCCTTACTTCTACTGTTTTTCTCTTCCTTGATTTGGTACAGGATTATCACCCTCGTACAATTCATAGAAACATCAATGCCGCTATACACAAAACTACACACAAATCCACGCGATTTCACTCTTTGAGAAAAATATGACACTCTTTTGAGGGATTCGGCTTCCATACTACTCTTTGAAACAGGACTCGGGGGCTCTGCCACGCAAAACAAAAAAGTTAAGAGCTAACTCCATATAAAACTCCCACTCTTCAAGAATCCCACTCGCGAGCAAGTTTGACTCCCGAGTGAACGAGTAAAACTATCCTCTGATTTATACATAACAAGTAAGAAAGCTGTAAGCTCGGCCGGGACGAACATGTAATACCCTTCACCATTTGAAACGAATTTGGCACATTTTCAAAAAAATAAAATCCGTTAAAAAATTTTGCTGAAATCTTAAAAATACCGAATGTGTCCAATTTATTGGGAACCATATGACGACGTGAACCTGCATAGGCAACTTTTGTCATAAGCCATTACAATATTCAAATGCAAAACTTGAAGCAAATCGGTGAATAATGTAGCTAAAATCATCAGATTTTTAACGGATATGGGGGCTACACCAAAACGTGGACCTGCACAGACAATTTTCTGTCATAGGCTGAAGTATCCATTTCGAACTTCAAATGCCATATTTGAAACAATTCCGGTAAATAATGTCGCCGAAATCATCAAAATACCGAATATCAGGAGGTACCGTTATATGGGGGCTATACGAAGACGTGGACCTGCACAGACTGTTTTCTGTCTTAGGCTGAAGTATCCATTACGAACTTCAAATACCAAATTTGAAACAATTCCGGTGAATAATGTCGCTAAAATCATAATAATATCGAATATCGGGAGTCACCGTTATATGAGGGCTATACGGAGACGTGGACCAGCTCAGACAATTTTCTGTCATAGACTGTAGCATCCTTTACGAACTTCAAATGCCAAATTTGAAACATTTTCGGTGAATAATATACCGAAAATAGGGAGGTACTATTATATGGCGGCTGTACCGAAACGTGGACCTACATGGCCCAATTTCAATACCAAGAGTCTTGCAGCCATAATGTACATATACTTCAAATTCTCAAAAACCTAGACTTATTTCCCCTTGTAGTAACTTTGAATGTAATTTCCCTTAATTATAATACCACTCCACTTATTGCTTACTTCGTAACTTCTTCTGAAAAAAAGCCCTTTAATGTGTAGGGCACACAAAATTAAGCATCATTGACGTTTATGGATCACGGTGGCCCTCCAACAGATCACTTAAAAAAAAGAAAACACATCATTTTTGGAAAAAAAAGCCCCCCACCCGAAGAAAAGAAAACGACAGCGACAACAACAAAATAGTGAAACATCTGCTGCTCTTGAAAATGAGGTCTACCACGAAATTCATCAGTGTTTTTTTTCTGCTGTAATTACAACGAATATTTGTAACTTACACTTGGAACTGAAAATGAACAGTTAAGACAAAAAAAAATGATGATACAAAACCCAAAAAGAAAAAAGCCCATTAAACCCCATGCGAACCATCATGCATGTATGAAGGTATAAGACAACCATGTAATTGTTGTTTATGGCTTAAATAAAATATTAAACTTCTTTAAGCGAAGTGAAAAAAAAAAAAACAGTTTCTAAAGGTGTAGCGAGCGTAGAAACAAAACCTGCTGAAAAAATTATGTGTAACAACTCACAATGGCCGGCAGACAACTTTCACTTGTTGTTTTTTTTATAGCTCAGAATTTAGATGCAAGTAAAAGTAAGAAATGAAAAAAGTACACAATTATGAAACCAAAACGGGAGTAGTTTATAAAGCATTTAATACGATTTATAACACCTCACATTTTTTTTGTATTTTAGAATTTTGATAGGAAATTCTTATCTTCACCCTTTCTTTTTCTCTTTTTATGATCCCCCCAGAAAAAAACTGACCCAATTCTGTGACACTAAGCCGTAAATATCAATTCAGTGATCTGATTTTTTTTTTTGGTATTTTTTCTTTCATGAAACTGCAAAATATTGTTATGGTTTGAATTCCAATCCAATGTTCTTTTGGATACGATCAATGTTTGCTATCAATGCGTTAAGAATTCTATCACAAATTTTATTTCCCATTACTTTCTTTTGGAGACGTGACTGTCATGCTAATGATAAAATATGGTTTTTGGTGTATCAAATCGTCGATGATGATGGTGATATCAGAATCTTTATAAATGATTCTGATGTTGGCGGATGAAATTCTGTCACCCTAATTGAAATCAGGTCAAAATGTGGCAAGCAAAAATTGGAATTGGCATTAATTGAATTTTAAATAAAAAATTAAAAAATAAAACCAGTAAAGAAAGTCTTAAACTCGGGCGGGGTCGACTTTATGATACCCTATACCACTCTGCTAATTTAGTAGAGCTCCACATAACAATTAAAGGTTTTTGTGGGAGAATTCAATCATGCACGCTATGATTATAATTATAATTTAAAGTTCAAAGGACTAAATATGCCGAAGCATTTGTATCTTTTATATTCTGAATTGTATTGCCCATTTGGAGCACAATTCATTTGAAATCGGATAAAGATATATATATGGGAGCTATATCCAAATCTGAACCGATCTCGATAAAATTTGGCAAAGATATTTCTGAGCTGTATTTGATATATTTCCTTGAATATTACCCACAGCCCTAATGAGTAACAAATATAACAAATCGGATGAATAATATATATGGAAGATATTGCTATATCTGATCCGATCTTCACCAAATTTAACATACTAGCTTCTAGACTCAATTCGGGCGTATGTGCCAAATTCCATCCCATTTGGACAAATATTAGACGTTTGGTACACAATAAAAGGCAAATCGGACTAAGTTATATATGGGAGCTATATCCAAATCTGAACCGATGTCGATAAAATTTAGCAAATGTATTTCTGAGCTGTATTTAATATATTTCCCCAAATATTGTTGTTACAGAGTGCATATTACGGCTGCGGAGGACAAAAACAACAAATCGGATGAACAATATATATGGGAGCTATAGCTATATCTGAACCGATTTCGATCAAATTTGGCATACATATTTTCAGGCCTAATTTGGGTGTATATGCAAAATTCCATAAAATTCGGGCTAATATTACACGTTTGGTGCACAATAAAAGGCAAATCGGACGAAGATATATATGGGAGCTATATCTAAATTTTGACCGATTATCTCCAATTTCAATAGGGTTCGTCCTTGAGCCAAACTAATGATCTGTGCAAAATTTCATCTGGATCGGGCAATAAATGCGACCTGTACTTTGTTTACAAAAATACATGGACAGACGGACGGACGGACATGCATAAATAGGGTATAAAAACGTCCAACTCAATCACAAGGAAATATTGAAAATTTCCAAACATTATAAATGTTATACAAGGTAAAAATACAATTTTCATCTATTTTCAGCTACTCGAATTACAAATATATCCAACCAAAGCTTGGAGGCATGCGTGAGTCACAAAGCATTTTCTGCATAACCAGCAGGTTACTAGTAATGGATAACTTACTTTTATAATTACCTAGTAATAATTAACGCCGGTACAGAGAATGCTCGTCCCATTACAAAACCGAAAGTTGTGAGTTCGGGACTTGACGTCGGCAAACGTAGAAAACCCAAATAAACTATGATGACTTATTAATGTAGAGGTAAGGACAGTGGGGCAATGTGTAGTATATTTAACTCCATATAGGAATATTGCGAGTTCAATACTAGCAGAGCACAAAATAAAAAAGAGGATTGTGGAGAATGGAAGATAGGGGTTATTCCAGAAATAAAAAAATGGTGCGACTTTCAAAAGAATAACCACTTATTTAAATCAAAAAAAAAAAAAAAAAAAAATGTGGCATTGTGTTAGTAATTGATGTTCTCTGGAATGCGTCATCAGATTTCTTTTTGCAAACTTCATATAAAAGGTTAAAGGTCAATAGGAAGGTTTTTACATATAAACGGTCTTTGTATCTGTATTGGTTTATGAGTTACAGCTATTTTAGTGAACACTGCATTCATTTCGAAACATGTACCAAATATGGAGATGGATTTTGAAATACATACTAAAAAATTACGAAAATCAATTTATGGTAATTACTCGATTATTTAGGTAAAGGATAATGCTAAAATTTGGAATAAGGATCGCTGATGGGGTGTAGGATAGATGTACAGAAACTCGAACTATAAATGTACCAAAAACACTACTTTTAGTAACATTTGTTATTACTTCAAGGCTTTAGCTCTTGATATTTGTTATAAGGATTCATTTTGGGAAATAGGGTTGTTATAAGGAGGTGATTTCGGAAATATACACCAGGTATAAGAACTGCACTAAATGGTACTAAATCTGGTACAATTTGGTTTTGATTTGATATTTAGTGAAGGGATAGTGCTGAAAATCTGAAATTTTGAATTAGGGTCAGTGTTAGTATGAGTTATGGAGCTGCCTTTAGATATACGAACTAAAAAAGTACGTAGACTACTAAGTGATACAAAATTTGGTATTTGGGGAAGGATTATAGCTTGAATTCAGATTTTTTTGTGAATACTAAACCACGAAAAGTAATAAATCGTATCAATATTAATGTGTTGGGGGCATGCATTTGATATCGTACTGAAAATCTAAAAGCCTATCCAGCCGTGTCCGTCCGTCTGTCTCCCCCACAAAAGGTCGACATTTTCAAAGAAAATATTTTACTGCACAGAAAGAGAAAGGATCGTCTTGTTTTGCTCCAACTTTGCAAATCTCAATATTTGTAGTAAGGCTAGGTAATATGAGAAAATGGATAATATCGGTTCACTCCATCAAGAATCTCTCCCACAAAGGGTCAAATATTAAATTATTACAACTCTTATAAAATGTGATTTAGGAGCCTGATTATCTTCAAATTGCACACATCACAATATTTTATTAATCCAAGGTATAGTGTGAAGATGGAATATATTAACCCACTCCTTTTGTTAAAGGGTCAAAATTGTGAATATCCATGAAACTCATAAAAAGCCAAATTAGTATCTGATTTCATTCAGACTTGGCACATCTCAATATTTCTATGAACACAATATCGTTCATAAAGATGGTAGAGATCGAAACATTCCTTCTGGTCCTCCCCCACAAATGGTCAAAGTTTTGATTAATCAAATCGATTTTAAAATCCGAAAAAGCATCCGGATTTCTTCATGTTTCACACATCCCATTATTTTTACTAACACAAGATCTGCTGTGAAGATGGAATATATCGGTCCACTCCTTTTGGAACCTCCCCCACAAAGTTTCAATATTTTGAATATTCATAAAGCTCATACAATGAGAAATTAACATCCGATTCCACTCAGACTTGGTACATCTCAAAATTTGTGTCAACATAAGATCTGTTATAAATATGGTAGAGATCGGACCTTTTCTTCTGGTAATTCCCCCACATAGAGTTTAAGATATGAAAAACAAAACGCTCAAAGAAAGCGAAATAAGCATCCAACTCTCTTCAAATTTCACACATTCAAACATTTGTAAAGACGATATATATCTGCGAACCACTTCTGCTACCTAACCCACAAAGGGTTACAATTTTTTATTCATTTATCTGTCATAACTTTCCAAAAACAAGTCAGCGATTTTTTTACAACTTGCTATATCGAAATATTTCTCTCAACCAGAAACCTGGGATGAATATGGAATTTATGGTTTCGCATAAAGTTGAATATAAATGTTTAATTTTCTTGTAATTTTGTCCATACCAATATTTTTTACCTGTATTAGATGAAGTACTAAAATGGAATACTTCAGTCGACTTCATGTGGTACCTCACACAAATTTCAAAATTTTTCTAAAAATTATCACATATTTCACATACAGTTAAGGAAGAAGTCGATATAGTCCAAACCTGGCAAGTCGTGGTATTCATATCATATTTAGTTATGTCCCATACCAAATGTTAAATATTGGTCCATTCCTTCGGAACATACACCATAAAAGGTCAACAATTTGAATAATCATAACAGAAGTCAAAATATATTTTAATCATAGAACATTGGCATCTGTCGAAAAAAACCGACTGATACTTTTTAACTGTGATTTTGATTCTGTGATTTTACAAAAGTCGAGCAATAAATTTCGCGAAAATTTGAAAAAAAAAAACAATGTTAAACTTTGACTATTTAATAAAAAGAGCGAATGAGAGAAAGAGAGAGAGAGAGTAAGTGGGAGGAAAATTTAACACAAAATTAAAGCTTAAAGTTAAGCATATTTTTCTGAGAGGAATTTTCAGCAATTAACATTTCAGAATGCTTCCATAGTTCAAAATGCTATTCTACTGATACTTTCGAACTTATCCGTTACCAAATTCAACCGAGTTTTTAAAAAACGATATGTCAATACTGTGAAAACTCAGTTGTTTAACTGATGTTGTCTCTAACTTTCATCTTAGCCTTTGTCTTAGTTATAATCGACAATCTTCAAAATTAACAATTTCCATATCTTAGCTCAATTTGTCAATCATAATTTGAAGCGACGTCGAGAGAGAACCGCTCCCTCGCTAATAATTCTTCCAAATTTAACGGATTGTGTAATTTACGCTGTCAAAACATAAATTAAGAATATTATTGTGATGGCATTTTCCCCACCTTCCTCTCATATGCAACAAAAACATATGACAATAAATTACAGAAAAAAAAGAAGAAAAAAAAAAACAACAACAACAACTAGAAAATTATTTTAGAGAAGTGTGTCCGAACATTAATGTCAAATTTAGACTCAAACACGAATATGAAATGTTAACACCGTTGTAGTTGTCACTCGGGCAAGATAGACGCACTGATGGATGGATGAACACACGGCCAGATAGACAGACAGTCAGTCCACATAGTTGTTGTTGGATGGGCACAGGAAATACGTTATGCACATTAAATGACAACATTGTTGACACTACATAAAAATGTAGATTTTATGGTTGGCTGGTGTCGTCTCTTCACTTTTTTCGCTTTGTTTCAAAGAATAACAAAATTAGAAACTTTTTTCGGGGGATGGGGATTTTTATTACCTTCCGTTTATTGATAAAAAAAAACAAAGCTATCATATTTACTAAATAATCATTGCATTTTGATTTTAAATGTGTCGTTTTTTTATATAAATGGGGAACATTTTGAAATAATTAAACATAATTTAATTACAAATTACTTTATGGCCGATTGCTAAATAGTTTTTGTTGTGTGTAAACAAAAGGGCACAATTTATTAATAATTATTCAGTATTTAAAATCACAAATGACGTTAATGGCCGTCATTTCAAGTAAGAAGGGCTTTAAGTTCCGAGTTGAAATTTTTATTCCCTCTACCACTATGTTTATCAAAGTAAACTGAAATAATGAAGAGAGTAGAATGTGTTTACTTAGAATATCAATTGGTTTAATTAAAATAAGAAATAACCCAAATAGCGAAACCCATATTTTATTTATTGTGGCAGAAACCTCAAAAAATACCGAAAATTGGAGGATACCGCCGTTTTATGGGTGCTATATCAATTAGTGGACCTTTATCGAACAAGGAGAGAAGAGATGTACCGAAACTCCCAATTTTCAAGTTCTATCTAATTTGGCAAATACCTTCAAAATGCTGAAAATCGGGAGGTTCCGTTATATGGGCGCTATACCAATTAGGGATGGATGGAACGGACTAACCAAGAACGCCAAATGTCAAGTGTCAGCTGATAAGGTTAGACATTATGGCAAAAACCTTCAAAATATCGAAAATCGGTACCATTATATGGGGGATATACAATAAGTGGATCTGAATCGAACATTTCTCACAGGAAAAGAACAGACCTACCAATAACCCCAATTGTCAAGTTTCATCTAATTTGGTCATCCGACGCTCTTAAAATTATTCCAGTGACAGCTTCTTATATTGCTTAGAAGCATACAAAAGCATTTTGGTGAGAATTTTCCAGAAAAAAAAGTTATTCGTGATGGAATTCAAGCGTGTTAGTGTGATTTCTTTACATTTGGCTGGAAAACCAAAAGTGGCTATCGTTAGAGCACTCCAGCATTTAAATGAGAATAAATGTTTTGTGTCTCGTTCCATCGCTCGTTAGCGTGATACTGGTAGAGTAGCCCGACGTCAAGGGAGTGGACGGAAGAAAACAGCAACATCAGCAGAAATGGTTCGAAAAGTAAAGAAGCGACTTGATCGAAACCCGCGTCGCAGTGGCCGAAAAATGGACCGTGAGCTGAACATATCGCAATATACCATTCGGCAAATATTGAAAAATGAGCTCGGGGTACAGCCATTGAAACTCCAAAAAGTGTAAGAACTTACACCACAATAGAAAGAAAATAGACTCAAAAGAGCTAGAGTTGTTTTGCTTAGCCGTAAGTGGTAAACTGCCGAATTTGGTTTTCTCCGATGAAAAAATATTCTTTGTCCAGCAGTTTGTAAACAAACAAAATGATTGTGTTTACGTGCGAAAGAGGTCAGCTGAAAATGTGCACCTTCGGTTGGGCACCAGAACTCAAGCGCCGACAATGGTGATGGTGTGAGCCGCCATAACAGCCGCTAGTCGCTCTCCGCTCTTATTAATCGACCGTGGCATCAGAATAAATGCGGAATATTATTGCGAAAATATTCTGAAGGGTGCATCAAAGCCTTGGACACGCAAACATTTTGGCCGCAGACCTTGGACATTCCAATAGGGCTAGGCACCATCGCCCTCGCACGCGCTACCCAAGAATGGTTACAAAATGAGGTTCTTCGCTTCATTTCCAGCGCACAATGGCCACCAAAATTTGGCCAACTGCAACTTTGTTGCAGTTTTTTTATCTCGCCCTGTAGAGTTATTCAAAATTTGGATTCTTTGTGGGGGAGATATTTGATGAAATGGGTTGTCATATCCCATCTTCATACCAGATCTCAGGATGATAGAAATATTGGTATATACGTAATTTGAAGAAAATCGGACTCATATGTCTCATTTTATTAGAGTTATAATTATTCAAAATTTTAGTCTTTTGTGGGGGAGGTACTAGATCGAGTGGAACGATTGTCCATTTTCGCACCTGACCTAGCATTGATACAAATATTAGGATTTGCAAAGTGGGAGCAAAATTGGATGATCCTTCCTCGTTATGTGCAGTCAAATATTTTCTTTGAATATTTGGAACTTTTGTGAGGGGGTACCAGAAGGAGTGGACCGACATTGCTCATCTGCGAACTCGATCTAAGTTTGACAATAACATTACGATGTACCAAGTTTGGATCGGATACCCCCTTCGGAAGTTAACGTGCGCACCAGCCAGACAGACGGACGGAGGGACATCGCGAGATCCACTCCAAATGTCCTGAAAGGGATTTGGTCCAAAGAGACCTAAGGTCAAAAACCGTTATTTCGATATGGCACGTTTTGGCTGCATCAAATGATATATATCCTCTGTAGCCATACGACTGAGGATATAAAACACAATTTTGTATTAATTTGCCGAAGGTCCTTCTACCGAAACATGGATGGTTTCGAGGAAAATCCATTGGTGATTCATTAGAAGATCGACTATGTAGATGTTAAAGAGCGGAAAATCTCTTTACCAAATTATGGGTTTATTACGTATATTTTAGCAACAGTAACTACTTTCCAAACAGCTTACTAAGTCTTATTGCACCCTCCGTCATATGGCTACAGAGGGTATATATCATTTGATGCGTCCAAAACATGCCTCGTCGAAATAATGGTTCAGACCCTAGGTCGCTTTTGACCAAATTCGTTTCAGGATATTTGGATTTGATCTAGGGGTGTTCGTCCGTCCGCCTATCTGGCTGACTGGTACGCACTACAGGGTTGCCCATATTCGACGGACCCATCTGGCAACGCCATAACTTTTGACAGAGATGTCTCATCGCTTAATGACATACCGTGTTTGAAGCGTTAGTCCAAGCAGATTTTTACCATGAACCAATACACGCCACGCGAGCGCTCTGAAATAGTTGAAATTTACATTCAACAGAAGAAGTCAATTGTGAAAACTCAACTCAAATTAAAAAATGTGAGAAGTGCGCCTTCTAAGAACACCATTAAGCGTTTATACAAAAAAATTTCGACTGGTAAGGCTCTTTCTAATCCGAAGAGGCCATATAAAAGTCGACCAAGGCGATCGGCCGAGAATATCGCTGCCGTACGAGCCAGTGTTGATAGGTCCCCAAGAACATCTCAAAAACGCCGTTCTCAGCAGTTGGGCTTGGCTCGGTCCACTTTACAACGGATTTTTCGCATTGATTTGCATTTGTTCCTGTACAAAATTCAATTGACGCAATAGTCATCGAAATGTCCCATGAAGCCCATTTCACATTGAATGGGACCGTAAATAAGCAAAATGGCCATTTTTACGCCACTGAAAATCCTCAGGAGATTCAAGAAATGCCTCTTCATGACGAAAAAGTCACAGTTTGGTGCGGCGTTAGTGCGAAAACGGTCATTGGGCCGTTTTTCTTCCAAAATGAAAATGGCCACGCTGTTACCATCAATCAGGAGCGTTATCGCGACATGATGACCAATTTTGTGATGCCAATTATTCGTCGAAAGCGATTTTCTGAAGAATTTGTTTCCGGGCCGTTTGATGTCAAAAAGTGGTGATTTGGACTGGCCATCGCGTTCGCCCGATTTGACGCCGCCTGACTTCTTCTTGTGGGGATATTTGAAGTCAAAGGTTTACGTTAACAAGCCAAGGACCGTAGAACAGCTCAAGGACAACATTCGTAAAGAAATAGCCGCTATTCCGGCCGAAATGTTGGCAAAAACGATGGAAAATGCAGCAAAAAGGGCACAATACGTCATCAACGCCTGAGGCGGCCATTTAAGAGATATCATATTCAAAAATTGATGTAAACAAATCTACTTGGAACAAATTAAATGATTAACATTGCCAACCGCCAAATTTTTTGATTTTTTTTTTTTAAAACATGGGTCCGTCGAATGTGGGCAACCCTGTATAACTCTTGAAGCATCTGGCTTGGTCCAAACTTGGTTTATCGTAAGATTATTATCAAACTTAGATCGAGTTCGGAGATGGTCCATATTGGTCCACTGCTTCTGGTACATCCCCCACCAAAGGTTAACATTTGACCCATAGAACAAGAAAGGATTATCCACCTTATCCATGTTGAACCTTTTTAAATGCTAATAATTGTACTCGTGCTAGGACAGGTGTGAAAATGGACAATATTGGCACATTCCATCAAGTACCTCCTTTTTTAATAGAAAGAGGTCGTTTGATTTTTTGCAAACACCTGGACTACCTGGCTGACTTTCTCTTGGAAATTGGGCGGATATCCTTTGAGATTCATTTTTTTTGTACAAGAGAAAGACTGCTACTCTATTAAAATATTGCTGATTTTTTGGGGTTTAAAATCTCGTAATCTTGAACAGCGTCAAATTTTCCTCCAAATTTATGTCTTAAAATTTCAAACTTCAAAATATTTTGAACATTACTAATACTCCATTTCCAATCCCCAAAGTTCCTGTCCCTCCATACCTTTCCACAAAGGTTTGACCCTACATCCACCACTTGTCCCGACCATAAGGCCACAACAAATGAACAGAAAAGCCACTTCAGCTGACGTTATATAATAAAGAAAAACAAAATCGATGTTGTTTTTGCTGCTGCTGTTTTTTTTTTTTTTTTTTGCTTTTGGTTGGCGTTAAGACAATAAACCAAACTGAATGATTTAAATGGGTTAAATTACACACCCATTATTTGTGGTTACTGCTGTCATTTTTGTTTTTAAATGACACTTCATACGCCGACTGGCTGGCTGCCCCAAGAAGAAAACTGGGGGAAATAAAACAACAACATCGACAACAATCAAATTGATTATTTGTCCGAACAAGCTGAAATTTGAGCAAAACATGAAACAGTTGCTCCATTTTGTTTCCTTCATAAATTGTTAAAGTTTCAATTAAAAGCAAAACAAACAACAACAAGCTAGGCTCCAATGTTGCTGTTGTTGTTGTGAAAAAAAAAAAAAAAAACAACAAAATAAAGGTGTTTAAACTTTAACAACTTACTGCCGGGTGGTGGAGCCTGGCGATCATCGTCGTCATTATCGTGTGGAGCATTGAAATCGTAGTGGTGGAGCTATGCCAAAGCTCCCCCCTCAACTTTGCAACGAGAAGTTGTTTGTTGTAGCAATTGTGTCATGTCACAAATCACACACATGTTGAACATGCTGCAGCCAGCACCAAAAAACATGCCAGCCAGTCAAACAGTCATTCATTCACTCACTCGTTCCCAGTGAACTAGTCGATGAAATCTCATTGAAGCCAACACCTACGCTTTGAGGAAAAATAAATATTGAATATTTTCAGTTTTTGCTTTAGGAACGTTTTTTTTTTAACGAATAACAACAAAACCAAGGTATGCCGTTACAATTTTTTGGAAGGGGAAACAAAAATTCGAACAATCCGTTAAACAACAATCGAAAAAAATTTAACCTAGGGTACTTGAATCTCAGAATGTTGGCCCGGATCACAAAAAGTGAATGGCAGTGCCAAGTCAAATCACTTGAGAGGAGGGCTAACAGTTGTGAGGAAGTAAATAGCAATTTCATCACATTTCTATGAGAAGATCACCTGGATCTTCTACGAGAAGATCTCCTCATCTTCGATGTGAAGATTACCTGATCGTTTATGAGAAAATCACTTGGATCTTCTATGAAAAGATTTCCTGATCTTCTATGAGAAGATCTCCTGATCTTCTTTGAGAAGATCTCCTGATCTTTTTTGAGAAGATCACCTAGACCTTCTTTGAGAAGATCACCTAGATCTTCTTTGAGAAGATCACCTAGACCTTCTATGAGAAGATCACCTGGATCTTCTATGAGAAGATCACCTGGATCTTCTATGAGAAGATCACCTGGATCTTCTATGAGAAGATCACCTGGATCTTCTATGAGAAGATCAACTGGATCTCCTACGAGAAGATCACCTGGATCTTCTATGAGAAGATCACCTGGATCTTCTATGAGAAGATCACCTGATATTCTATGACAAGATCACCTGCTCTTCTATGAGAAGATCACCTGGATCTTCTATGAGAAGATCACCTGGATCTTCTATGAGAAGAACACCTGGATCTTCTATGAGAAGAACACCTGGATCTTCTATGAGAAGAACACCTGGATCTTCTATGAGAAGATCACCTGCTCTTCTATGAAAAGATCACCTGGATCATCTATTAGAAGATCACCTGGATCTTATATTAGAAGATCACCTGCACTTCTATGAGAGGATCACCTGGATCTTCTATGATAAAATCACCTGGATCTTCTATGAGAGGATCACCTAGACCTTCTATGAAAATATGACCTGGATCTTCTATGAGAAGATCACCTGATCTTCTATGAGAAGATCACCTGATCTTCTATGAGAAGATCACCTGATCTTCTATGAGAAGATCACCTGATCTTCTATGAGAAGATCACCGGCTCTTCTATGAGAAGATCACCTGCTCTTCTATGAGAATATCACCTGGATCTTCTATGACAAGATCACCTGGATCTGCAATGAGAAGTCCACCTGGATCTTCTATGAAAAGATCACCTGGATTTTCTATGAGAGGATCACCTGGATCTTCTATGAGAAGATCACCTGGATCTTCTATGAGAGGATCACCTAGACCTTCTATGAAAAGATGACCTGGAACTTCTATGAGAAGATTACCTGATCTTCTATAAGAAGACCACCTGATCTTCTATGAGAGGACCACCTGATCTTCTATGAAAAGACCACCTGATCTTCTATGAGATCACCTGATCTTCTATGAGAAGATCACCAGATCTTCTATGAGAAGATCACCTTATCTTCTTTGCGAAGATCACTTGATCGTCAGTGAAAAAATCACCTGATCTTCGACGAGAAGATCACTTGATCTTCAGTTAAAAAATCACCTGATCTTCGACGAGAAGACCACCTGATCTTCAATGAGAAGACCACCTGATCTTCAATGAGAAGACCACCTGATCTTCTATGAGAAGATCACCTGGATCTTCTATGAGAAGATCAACTGATCTTCTGTGAGAAGATCAACTTATCTTCTGTAAGAAGATCAACTGATCTTCTATGGGAAGATCACCTGATCTTCTATGAGAAGATCACCTGATCTTCTATGAGAAGATTACTTGTTCTTCCATGAGGAGATCACCTAATCTTCTATGAGAAGGTCACCTGATCTTCTTACTAGAAGGTTAGATGATCTTCTCATAGAAGAGCAGGTGATCTTCACATATTCTTCTCATCACCCGATATTCTAGTAGAATATCACTTGGTCTTTTAATAGGAAGATCAACTGCTCTTTCAGTAGAAATCTACTTATATTCTGATTGAAGATTATCTCATATTAAGGAGTTATCAAGTTAATATAAGCTCAACTTCGAAAATCTATTTCCTTCATGTATTTTTTTTCTAAAAAAATGATGCTATTCCTTCGTGCACAACTGTTACATTGCACCCAACAAAAAACCCCCAAATGCACTTAATTTAAACCTCCATCCATTATTAAATCAATGTTACGACCCAACAAACGTCAGTAGGCAAATCAAGTCGACAAAACGGAAATTGCTACCAGAATGCCGAGACGCTTGCAACGGGAATTGACATTTTACAAATGATTTCGAATTCGATTGTAATCGCGATGGAAAAGATCTAAAACCCTAAATAAATTACCATTAGATTTGAGATTTAAAATCCTCCTCAGCCAGAAAAAAGTGGGTTAACAAACTGTCATATTAACCCACATTTTCCCAGCCGCTGCGATTACAAAATTTGAATATGAGATCACGCAGACAATATAAATTCCAACAACAAAAAGAAAACTAGACACTTTTCCACAGAAATCGAAAAAAACTCAAGAGGAAGGATTTAATTTCATTTATCATAACTCCCCGAAGGCAAATGCAGACGTAATCTAAGTCAGATTTAAGCCAGAGCCAAAGTGGTGGAAAGAAATAAAATGCGTTGGCAGCAATTGACATTCAAGCCTCTGAGCGAGGCGAGGAGGGGAAGCTCTGAGAGGCTGCCGTAAGAAAAATTTGTTGGTAATGTGACACTTGTCTGTAAAGTTGTTCGAGCAGTAGTTGCAAAGAATATTTGTTAACAGCGATAAAGTATTTTTTGTTCGTCCGTCCAATGTTGTTGGCAACTTGGCAACAACATGTATGCATCGCGTTGTTGTTGTTGTGGTATTACATTCATGCAATAATAACAGCAACAACAACAATAATAGTAATCATTGTCCCCGTAAAATAACAACAACGACAACATTGTTGGACGTTGATGGACATAGAGAGTGTTGTTGCAGCAGCAGCAGCGACAGCACCCAACCAAAATACATGCCGCAATGCACGGTTTGGCGTTCGAATAGTTGTTTGGTGCCAACTTGCCTGCATTGCATTCGAATGACATTTCAATTATTGTTGCTGCTGTTGTTTTTTTCTTCATAAAATTCACTCTCTGCTCACACTTCATTTTTCAGATTCAGTTTCATTGTTAGTACGGGGGTGATCAGTGCCAGCATTCCAATAATCTGTCTGTCCGTTTGTCCGTCAAATGACCAACTGGCCTGTTGACAAACTAACTGACTTATTTTGTGGCATGACTGCAATATTAAGATGACGTAATGAACAGTGGGAGGGAGGAAGGTGTGCCGATCTTCCAAAGAAACAAATGCAATATTATGAGCGATTTATTGGCATTCTAAAGCAAGGTAATGCAGATCCATTGGTTTTTTCCTACGAAAATTTACAGACCTTTCCTAGAAAGATCTTCTATTCCATGAAAAGCTTCTATGAGTAGATCACCTGATCTTCTACGAAAAAAATCCCTGATCTTCTACGAAAAGATTCCTGATCTTCTACGAGAAGATCTCCTCATCTACGAGAAGATCATCAGACTTTCTATGAGAAGATCACCTGGATCTTCTATTAGAAGATCACATGTATCTTCTATGAGAAGATCACCTGTATTTTCTATGAGAGATCACCTTGATCTTCCATGAGAAGATCACCTGGATCTTTTGTGAAAAAATCGCCCGATCTTCTCTGAAAAGATTAGCTGATCTTCTGTGAAAATATCACCTGATCTTCTGTGAAAATATCACCTGATCTTCTATGAGATCACCTGGATCTTCTATAAGAAAATCACTTAATCTTCAATGCGATCTTCCATGAGTCGATCATTTGATCTTAATTTTATAATCTTATCTTAATTTTATATGAAAAGATTACCAGATCTTCTACGAGAAGATCGCCTTATCCTTCTATTAGAAGATCACCTGATCTTCTATGAGAAGACCACATGATCTTCTATGAGAAAATCAATCAATTTTCTATGGGAAGATCATCCGATCTTCTATGAGAATATCACCTGATCTTCTGTGAGAAGATCACCTAATCTTCTATGAGAATATCACCTGGATCTTCTATGAGAAGATCACTCGATATTCTTTGAGAAAATCACTCGATCTTCTATGAGAGGATCACTCGATCTTCTATGAGAGGATTACTCGATCTTCTATGAAAAGATCACGTGGATCTTCTATGAGAAGATCACCTGATCTTCTATGAGCAGATAACCTGATTTTCTATGAGAAGATCACCTCCTTTAGGATATCACCTGGTTCTCCTTTAGGAGATCAGGTGATCTTCTATGAGAAGATTACATGATCTTCTTTTTAAAGATCATCTGACTTCAACGAGAAGATCACCTGATTTTCTATGAGAAGCTGATATATTCTCCTCTCTCTCTCTCTTTCACTCTCTCTCTCACTCGAGACCAATTTCTCTCTCACATTCTTTCGAGATGGATTTCTTTAAAATTCAATGCCACATATTTTTTTTTTTCGCTCATCCATATTAGCTTTAACCATAATTGATCTTCTGACCACCTGGTCAGGGATTGACCACTGTGCATCTGCAATTTGCAACAACTGCGATGATTGAGCATTATTAGCTATGCTTGTCAATTTTTCTTCAAATTTTTTTTTTTTTTTTTTTTTTTGTTATGTTATTAGATCCACATTTTTGTTTTTATTTTTTTACGATTACCTTGTCTCTATTTGGCGCATTTGATTTTTTGTTGGCCCGCTCGCATAGCACAACCATCAAGCGGCGATGAACATCACGTCTAGCCGCAACAAACTGAGGAGGATTAGCACAAGCAGCAACAAACGCTACTAATAGGTGTGGTAATACCAACAGTTTAGTGAACGTCATGCATTTTTGTGGTGGTTAGTTCCATGGCATACCGACGCTAACTAATATCGAATAACATATTTTAATTGTTTTTGTTGTTGCTGCCGTTGGGTGTTATGTTAGATGGTAATTCCAAAACAAAGTAGTAACAAAAAATATTAAATAATTATATATTGCGAAGAGTTATGGATAAGGAATAATTAAAACATTTTTGTTGGGGATTAACAACGTGTAATTTTTGAGTTTAAAGACTTGAGTTTACAACAGTTTAAGTGATGGGAATGTTTATGTTTAAATGTTTATTGGTAATATGGAATTTGTTATAAAATTGCAGTTTTCTTTTGAAAATCGCGATTTTTGATGAGTATAACAGTTTTTAAAAGTGTTATACTAAGGGATTTTGTGCCGAAATTTGATTCACATTAATTGGGGAACCATTTTGATTAAAATGAGTGGGAGTATAACAGCTTTATAACTGTTATACAACTGTTATATTCAGGAAAAGTTATGAAAATAAAAAATGATTGATTAAAACATGACCAGAAAATAATCTTTTTTTTAACAAATATTAAAAAACCTTTTTTGATATAAAAAGTGTTATTTTTTGTATAATGTGTGAGATTATAACAGTTTCGAAACTGTTATAAAACTGTTATACTTCAGAAAATTGAAAAAATGAGTAAATGTATAGCAAAAAATATGTAATCAAGCAATTGTTTCCACAATAATCATTTTTCGGAATATAATTTGTCAGTTTCATAGCTACAACAATTATTTGCAAATGCTTGCTTGTATAACAGTATTTAAAGTAGAATATTTAAAGTGATTTGAACTAAAATTAAATCTACATCGATAAGATGACTATTTTTGGTAAATTCTCCGGGAGTATAACAGCTTCGAAACTGTTATAAAACTGTTATAATACAGAAAATTTATAAAAAGGTTACATTTATAAAATAACATAACAAATAAATTATGTTTTCGAACAATTGTTCCCACAATGATCATTTTTGAAGCTACAAATGATCATTTTTGAGGCTAAAAATGAACATTTCCATAGCAGGAATACAAAGAAGCATAAATTGCGAATGAATGGTTATATAACAGTTCTTAAAACTTTATATGATATATATTTTCACCGAAATAAGAACTACTCTAAGTAGAAAACATTTTTAGTGAAATGTTTAAGAGTATAACAGTTTCAAAACTGTTATAAAACCGTTATACTCAAGAAAATTTATAAAAAGAGTAACTCTGTAAAATAACTTAACAAAAAAATATGTTTCCAAACAAATTTTCCAACAATAATCATTTTTGGGCTAAAAATGATCATTTCCATAGCTGGAACACAAAGCAACCATAAATTTCGAATGATTGTTTGTATAACAGCATTAAAGGCGTTATATTAACATAATTTTTGCACAAAAATAAAATTAAACTAATTAGAAAATATTTTTAGTGAAATATTTGAGAGTATAACAGTTTCGAAACTATTATAAAACTGTTATACTCAAGAAAATTTATAGAAATTAGTAAATTTACTAATAAACATAACCAACAATATATGTTTTCAAAAATATTCCCACAATAATCACATTTTTCGCAATTAAAATGGTCGTTTACAAAGCTGGAATTCAAAGCCACCATGATGTTTGTATAACATTATTTAAAGTGTCATACCAAAATGATTTTTCACCGAAATTACATCTACACAAATTAGAGTATAGTATAAATTAGAGTATAATAGAATTTTTGAGAGTATAACAGTTCTGTAACTGTTATAAAACTGTTATACTCAAGAAAATTTATAAAAATTGTAAAATTTATCAATTAAGCCAACAAACAAAATACGTTTTCAAACAAATATTCCCACAATAATCACTTTTTTCGCAATAAACATAGTCATTTCCATAGCTGTAATAAAAAGAAAACCTGATGTTTGTATAACACCTTTTAAAGTGTCATACTAAAATGATTTTTCACGGAAATTATATGTATACTAATTAGAAAATAGTTGTTTTTAAAATTTTGTGAGAGTATAACAGTTTTGTAACTGTTATACTCAAGAAAATTTATAAAAATTGGTAAATTTAACAAAATATGTTTTCAAACAAATATTCCCACAAAAATCAGTTTTTTTCTTCATAAAAATGGTCATTTCCATAGCTGGAATACAAAGCAACCATAAATTACTCACATTCTTGAATAATAACAAATAAAAAAAATAATCACCATAAAAATTTTAATTAAACAAAACAAAAAAATACAATACAATAAGTACCTGATACAGCGCAAAATAAACAGTAATCTTGCAAAAATACAAACAATACCCAGATGATTCACAGCACTTTTGTTTCGTTTCATCTCTCTTGTAATACTGACCTGGAAAGAAATGAAAATAACAATTAAGTTTTTTTTCTCGCTAAATTAAATATACAAATCAGCACAATACACGTACATATCTACAAAAAAAAACTGTGTCCAGAAAAGGTTCTTGTCACACTGGCCACTGGGAACAAAAACAGCAACGAAAAAAGTGATGTAATCAAAACATAATGACTTAATAATTGAAAACAAAGTTTAACAACAAAAAACACTGGAGTTGGAAGATAATACAACCATAAGTTCGAAACAAGTCTGACAAACATAACATCATTAAACATTTGTTTTAAGTATTGTTGCTGTTGTTGTCATTGTTGCTGGCGCTTGTGAAACCGAAAGTTAAAGAGCTCCATTCAACTTAATCAACAACTCTGTGCTATTTCTCGTTTTTCGTCGCTTAGGTTGTGTACATTTTGTCTGCCAAATACGGAAATACGCATGTCGTGACATATGCGGACATTAACAAAAACAAAATAAATACAAATGGACGACAAGCGACTGACAGCAGCTAGGCAATGAATGACTCAAAACTGAATGCTCAACATTCAGGCTGGAGAAGACGCACGACCACAGCAATAACTCAGATGCCATAGCTGGCCAGGTCTGTCAAAAGTTACAAACAATGTAACAGCTGATGACATGGTCATGATAAAAGAGTCGCCGATCATTTGTAATGGCGATGATGATGATGGCAAAGATTTTTTGACTACATTATTATTTAAGTGTAAATACTTCAAAATATTGCAAAATATTAACAATAGAAAATTACAAAGAGTTTTACAAAATATTTTTAGACAAAGATGTTAGCTTAATTTGAGATTTCTTAGGGAAAAAATAATTTTTAAATAACTTTAAGCGAGTATAACAATCTCAAAACTTCAAAATATTAACAATAGAAAATACAAAGGGGTTTCCAAAAGATGCTTAAACATAAATGTTAGGTCCATTTGGATTTTTATAATGAAAAAGTGATTTTCTAAATTATTGTAAGCCAGTATAACAGTTTGAAAACTGGTATACTGCACAAATAATCCATTGATATAGGCTTAGATTGCGAAAATGCCTAGATATTTTTAGTATTATACGATTTTTGTTATCAGTATAACAGTTTCTAAATTCATAAAAATCTATTATATAAATGTTAGGTCCATTTCGATTTTTTATAATGAAAAAAGTTTTTAAATAAAAAATTTTTTTTTTTTTAAATAATTGTGAGCCGGTATAACAGTCTGAAAACTGGTATACTGCACAAATAACCCATTGATATAGATTTAGACTGCGAAAATGCCTAGGTTTTTGTTAGTATAATACGATTTTTGTTATCAGTATAACAGTTTCTAAATTAATTAAAATCTATTATACCATACAAAAACTTAATTAATTTTTCTTCCCTGGGTGTCAAACCAGGTGAACTACTTAAAATTGCCAAATACAAAAAAGTTTACAAAAGATTTGTAGGCAAAGTTTTTAAGACCAGTAGTGTTGTTATAAAAATTACTTTTAATTGCCATAAACAATAAATTTATTTTAGTATGACAGTTTTTTATTTTTTTGTTGTTTTTTTTTTCTGTTATATGGTAGGATAAAGCCCATTTATTAAACACAGAATATAAAAACGCTCGTTTTTAGCGATTTATAACTGTTTTGTAACTGTTATATAACTGTTATATAACTGTTATACTGAAGACAAATTATCGAAACGTATCTTCATAATGGTAATACATTTTAGTACACATATACAGAACGTAAATTACCGCAAATTCTACAGTGTATAACAGTTTTTATAACTAGTGTAATCCAAAAAAAAGGAGTTTCAAGCTATTGAAAGCTTAAGAAGTTCTTTAAAACATAACGAAGCTTACGTAGACTTTGTAGCTTTTAGGAGATAAAGGAGGAAGCTATAGTAGATCTTTAGAAGGTCTAATAGCTATAGAAGAGCCTTAAAAGGTATATTAGATATGGAAAAGCTTCATAACACCCTCACGACATAGGAAAGCTTAATAAGGTCTTAGATCTATTAGAAAAGTCTTGAGGATTCTAGCATTACAAGTGCTTCATAAAGAAGAAGCATTAAAAGCCTTACAAGATATGGAGGAGCTTTAGAAGCTCCGCCAGATATAGAAAAGATTTTGAAGGTCTTCATGCAATGGAAACATTAGAAGGCCTCCTTTGGTACGAATTATGGCCTTCAAACGGCCAATGGAACCGTAACACGCTGACCCAATGTTGCTCTGTGGTATTTTGGTCCATTCCTGGCGAAGCGCTTGCTTGAAGTGATCGAGCCTTTGGTATTTTTTAGTGCCAACCTTACCTTCCAAATTACTCGAGACACAATAGTCCAACGGATTGGCATCCGGAGATTTTGGTGGCCATTGTGCACTGAAAATGAAGCGAAGAAACTCATTTTGTAACCATTATTGGGTGGCGCGAGTGCGATGGTGCTGAGTCCTCTTGGAATGTCCAAGGTCTGCGGCCAAAATGTTTGCTTGCCCAAGGCTTTAGTACACCCTCCAGAATATTTTCGCGATAATATTCGGCATTAATTCTGATGCCACGGTCGATTAATATGAGCGGAGAGCGACCATTGGCTGTTATGACGGCCCACACCATCACCATGGCCGGCGCTTGAGTTCTGGTGGCCAATCGAAGGTGCACATTTTCAGCTGACGTGTTTGGCAAGTAAACACGATCGTTTGTTTGATTACAAACTGCTGGACAACGAAGGTTTTCTCACCGGAGAAATCAAATTCGGCAGTTCACCACTTTCGGCCAAGCGAAGCAACTCTTTAGCTCTTTTGAGTCTATTTTCTTTCTGTTGCGGTGTAAGTTCTTGCACTTTTTGGAATTTCAATGGTTTTACCTCGAGCTCATTTTTCAATATTTTCCGAATGGAATATTGCGATATGTTCAGCTTACGAGCCAATTTTCGGCCACTGCGACGGGGGTTTTGATCAAGTCGCTTCTTTACTTTTCGAACCATTTCTGCTGATGTTGATGTTTTCCGTCCACTTCCTTGAATTCGGGCTATGTTACCAGTATCACGGAAACGAGCGATGGTACGAAACACAAAAGATTTATTCACATTTTATTGCTGGAGTGCTCTAACGATAGCCATTTGTCGTTCTCCAGCCGAATATAAAGAAATCACGCTATCATGCTTGAATTCCATCACTAATAACTTTTTTTCTGGAAAATTTTCCGCAAAATGCTTTTGTACGCTTGGTAACAATATCATGAGCTGTCACTGGAATAATTTTAACAGCTGTCGAACGAGTGGCTTAGCAATGACAGCAGTCTGAAGTTGGTTGCAGTTTTTTCATCTCATCCTGTATTTTTAGCACGGTTTATTTAAAATTCAATGCATTTACAAATATTGCTTAAAAATGGAAATCATATCATAATTTCAATATATCTATTTAAAATTAATTTACAAGATTATAACAGTTTTGAAAGTGTTATAAAGCTGTTATACTTCTGAAGAATTAAAAAAAAATCTTTTATAATGATATTCTTTAGGGGCCAACAAAAATAAACCCCGCCCTTTACACGATTGCAACACACCGAGCAAATTTTATTAAACCCTTTAGCTGTTGATTGTCTTGAATTTATTGATATTTAATTTTCACTTTGAAATTAATTAATTTTATTTGTAACACCAACAAGTTGCGTTTCTTTTGAGGGCTTTCAAATGAATACTACCAACCAGGCATTTTATTTCGTTCATTTCAATTAAGGTAATTACCACTTCATTTCAAATGGATTGCGTTGAAAGACCTTGGGCCTGTGCCACACTCAAACAAAAAGAACCCAAAAAAATTTAAAAAATACTTCACAGTTTACAATTTTCAACTTGCTGCTGTTACAATAAATTCTATGCGAACAATGTCTGCCACATACTAACAAACGTATGTATATTTGCCAGTATTTGTTGGCCATGCAGTTACTCTTGCATTGCCGGGTGTTACACTTATGAAATTAATTGAATTCAGCTGGCGATTGAAGCGTTAACAGAGAAAAATACATCGAAATGGTTATTAAATTACTTGCCTGCCTCACACTTCCTTCCCTTCCCTTTGTGATTCGTCAGTGGGTTTTTTTTTGATTTTTTCTGTTTTGATTGCAAATCAATAATTAGATATTGAAATTTGAAAACAAATTAACCCAAATTTTGCATTGGATTGGGAGGGGGGGTGGTGATAAAGAAATTAACACCACAATTGTAGCACCCTGTGCATCTCTGTGCTTTTGCGGTATCGATTACGAAACAATGATTTAATATCTTGTGAATTAAGCAAAATAATTATTTTTGTATCCGCCAGACTGTTCCAGCTCAGGTGTAGACAATGAATGTGTTTAGTTGCTAATTTGTAATTAAATGTTTTCGCTTAAGAGATTTTAGTGAATTTTGATGTCGCCCTGTTCATGAAAACAAAAGAATTTTTAATTGACACCTTTGGTAGAACATTTTATGGAAGCTGGATAATAATAAATAATTATTCCATATAAATAAATTCGGGCCAAACCAATTGAAATGGTTTTCCATACATAGAACTAGACTATTGAAGTGTCATCTGGCTACAAAAAAGTTGCACTCGATAAAGAGAAATTCTAGATACAGAAAAGGTTCCGACTGCAGAGGAGCTTTGAAAAGTGGTCGTTGAAAAGCTTAAGGGCTTCCATCCACGGAGAAGCTATAGAAATCCTCCTAGCTGCAAAAGACTCTTAGAACATCTTCTAATTATAGAAGAGTTTCAGAATATCTCCTAGCTATGGAAGAGCTTCAGAAGGTCTTCTAGCTATGGAAGAGCTTCAGAAGGTCTTCTAGCTATGGAAGAGCTTCAGAAGGTCTTCTAGCTACGGAAAGCCTTAGAAGGTCTTCTAGCTATAGTAGAGTTTCAGAAGGTCTTCTAGCTATGAAAGGGCTTCAGAAGGTCTTCTAGCCATAGAAGAGCTCCAGAAGGTCTTCTAGCTATAGCAGAAGGTCTTCCAACCTTCAGAAGGTCTTCTAGCTTTGGAAGAGCTCTAGAAGGTCTTCTATGCATAAAAGAGCTGCGGAGGGTCTTCTAAACATAGAAAAGCTGCAAAGGGTCTTCTATACATGGAAGAGCTTTAGAAGGCCTTCTATCTTCTAAACATAGAAAACCTGCAGAAAGTCTTCTATACATGGAAGAGCTTTAGAAGGTCTCTATCCATAAAAGAGCTTCAGAAGGCCTTATATCCATAGAAGAGCTTGCGAAGGTCTTCTATCTATAGAAGAGTTTCCGAAGGTCTTCTATCTATAGAAGAGTTTCCGAAGGTCTTCTATCTATAGAAGAGCTTCCCAAGCTCTTCTATCTATAGAAAAGCTTCCGAAGGTCTTCTATCTATAGAAAAGCTTCCGAAGGTATTCTATCTTTCAAAGAGCTTCCGAAGGTCTTCTATCTATAGAAGAGCTTCCGAGCTTCAACATATAGGAGAGCTTCAGAGCTTCAGCATATAGGAGAGCTTCACAGGGTCTTTTAGATATAGAAGACCTTCAGAAGGTCTTCTAGCTTTGGAAGATCTATAGAAGGTCTTCTAGCTTTGAAAGAGCTGTAGAAGGTCTTCTATCCATAGCAGAGCTGCAAAAGGTCTTCTAAACATAGAAAACCTGCAGAAGGTCTTCTATACATGAAATAGCTTTAGAAGGGCTTCTATCCATAGAAGAGCTTCAGAAGGCCTTCTATCTATAGAAAAGCTTCCGAAGGTCTTCTATCTATAGAAAAGCTTCCGAAGGTCTTCTATCTATAGAAAAGCTTCCGAAGGTCTTCTATCCATAGAAGAGCTTCCGAAAGTCTTCTATCTATAGAAGAGCTTGCGAAGGTCTTCTATCTATAGAAGAGCTTGCGAAGGTCTTCTATCTATAGAAGAGCTTCCGAAGGTCTTCTAGCTATAAAAATTTTCAGAAGGTCTTCCAGCTATAGAATAGCATGAAAGCAAGCAACAGAATGTATCCTTGCAACTGAAGAGCTTTAAGCGGTATTCTAGCTAGAGAAGTGGTTCATAGATTTTTAAAAGCTCTAATTCTTCCCATAGAAAATATTTTGAATTTCAGTAGCCCTTTGGAATCCTCTCTATATCTAAAACACCTGTAGCAGATATTCTTTTTTAGATACATCTAAAAAAGATATATTAGTCTGTCTTTATAAAAAATTCTCTTCTATTTTTAATAGGTCTCCAGATTCTGTAGAAGCTTTCCTATTAATAGAGGAGCTCTAGAAATCATTTCATTTAAAAAAATATGCCGGAAAGTGTTCTTTCCGATACAGACCTTTTAAAGGTATTCTATTCATAAAATACCTCCAAAACTCTGTCGTTTATGGAAAAATTGATCCTCTGTATTTTGAAGCCTCTGGAAGATATTCTATAGTCAACAGAATATCTTCAACGTCTTCCATGAACGGAAGACTTTCAAGAAGTCTTTATACATATAGAAATCAGAAATTATATCTAAAATATTTTCCACCTGTAAAAGTCATCTAGAAAATCTCCTGTCTATTGAAGAAAATAAAATTCCTTCTTTTTAAATGAAAAATGTTGTCACATATTTCCCCCTTTGAATTTCACAAAAGAGCACACATGCATTGAATCGCATCCAACTATTTCTAATCCCCCATTCGAAATGATCTTTGACCAATGTTCCACTTTAATTGCCAGACGTTTACATTAGTTTATGTTACATTTACAACATATTTATGTCAGTTCTATTTAGAAACTCATCGTTCTTATCGCTCTTTTGGGGTTTTCAATGCCAAACACGCAGAGGGTGAAACGAAAAATTTCATCATTTGTATTTTCTACTTCTTTGTTCTCCTCTGTTTTACTTTTGTATATTTACAACAAGTCATATATATATTTCCATCACCTTCATGTCTAATAATTTGACCAATAACCCCTCCGAGTGAAATCATTTAAAAGTGAGCACACATCATCGCAGCGCCACGCCACGCCAGTCATCAATGAATTTTTGTGGTCATCTTCGAGGAGAGAAACTTAAATGAATTTTACAATTATTTCAGTTCAATAAAACAACAATAAAATAGCCACCCACTCAATCCGTATGACAGGCGGACAGCTGGCCAATATAACTTGATAGTCTTGGTATGTCCGTAACTTTTTAAGGTGGCATTTCAGTTCATATAATGTGCAATGCTTCGCTCATCATCATCTCAGTGTGTTGTTTTGTCATTGCTGTTGTTTTTTGTTTTTAATTAATTGAGTTCAACAAGTTCAAAATATTATTAAATTAAAAATCAATTCGAGGTTTAGGTCATCGTTTCAATTTACGGAACACCTTTGAAAAAAAAATGGGAAAATAATTTCACAACAAGAAGACATCTAAATTGAATACAAGATCTATTATTCCAAAGGTAATGAATAGAAAAAAATTTTTGCGCAATCAAACGTCTAATTATTACCGATTTGATTGATAAGTGACACTAAACCCCTCAAAAACTCAAATCTGGGAGTGCTCATCTAAAAAAAATGAATATTAAGGGGGATATTTTTATAAAAACAGACCTCTTTGTATGATAGGTTTTTTTATGAAATCGTTGATATCGATTAATGCGAACTGTGTCTTCGATTTGGTCCAATTATTGCACAAACTGAAAGCAGGTTTTTTTAAGATTTTTTTAAAAAGTTTCTGACCAAAATTAGTGGCTTCAGTAGAATTTACGTAAGTGTTTAAAATTTACGTAAATGTTGAAAAGTGATTTTTTATTTCATTAAAAATATGTTGTAAGAACCTCCGGCCTTATTAAGATTTTGTAAAGAATATTCTGATTAATATTCGTGGTTTACTGATAATATTTTGAAGGACTTTCTGACAAAGTATAGTGGTTTTATTAAAAATGAGTGAGATGAAACTGCATTTTTAAGCCACTCGTCCGACAGCTGCTAAAATTATTCCAGTGACAGCTCATAGTATTGTTTACAAGCGTACAAAAGCATTTAGGTGAGAATTTTCCATAACAAAAGTTATTCGTGATGGAATTCAAGCGTGATTTCTTTATATTTGGCTGGAAAACCACAAGTAACTATCGTTAGAGCACTCCAGCATTTAAATGTGAATAAATCTTTTGTGACTCGGACCATCGCTCGTTACCGTGATATCCCGACATAGATAGGTAGCGAAGCGCGACGTCAAGGAAGTGGACGGAAGAAAACATCAACATCAGCAGAAATGGTTTGAAAAGTAAAGAAGCGACACGATCGAAACCCGCGTGGCAGTGGCCGAAAAAATGGCTCGTGAGCTGAACATATTGCAATATTCCATTCGGCAAATATTGAAAAATGATCTCGGGGTAAAGCCATTGAAATCCCAAAAAGTGCAGGAAGTTACACCGCAACAGAAAGAAAATAGACTCAAAAGAGCTAAAGAGTTGCTTCGCTTGGCCGAAAGTGGTGAACTGCCGAATTTGGTTTTCTCCGATGAGAAAACATTCGTTGTTCAGCGGTTTGTAAACAAACAAAATGATCGTGTTTACTTGCCAAAGAGGTCAGCTGAAATTGTTCACCTTTGCTTGGCCACCAGAGCTCAAGCGCCGGCAATGGTGATGGTGTGGGCCGCCATAACAGCCGATGGTCGCTCTCCGTTCGTATTAATCGACCGTGTTAATGGATCAGAATAAATGCCGAATATTATCGCGAAAATATTCTGGAGGGTGTATTAAAGCCTTGGGCACGCAAACATTTTGGCCACAGACCTTGGACATTCCAACAGGGCTCAGCACCATCGCACTGGTTATAAAATGAGCTTCCTCGCTTCATTTTCAGCGCAAAATGACCACCAAAATATCGGGATACCAATCCGTTGGTCTATTGTGTCTGGACTACTTTTGAAAGCAAGGTTGGCACTAAAAAATACCAAAGTGTCGATAAACTCAAGCAAGCACTTCGCCGGGAATGGGCCAAAATACCGCAGAGCAACATTCGGGCAACGTGTGACGATTTCATTGGCCGTAATGCGTGTCAAAGGTGGCCAATTCGAACAAATTTAAACTTATTCTAAAAATTGATGCTATTTCAGACACCTTTTGCTTTTATTCAATAAAATTAAAAAAAATGTAAAAATTTTGGCATATAATCATGGTTTAAAAATATGTTTTCAAATATTTTGCAGATGGTCGCCTTTGTCAAAAATCGAAATCTAATTTCTAGAATTTTTTAAAGCGCCTCTGATTACAAATCTAGTTTTTTTGAAGAAAAGTCTGAAATTGTGTTTTCAAAGAGGTTATTATGACCAAAACTAGTGGATGATTTAAAGGACATAGTGGCCGAAAATCCGGCCGGATGTGTTTCAAGGATTTCAAGAAGGACCAAAGTCAGAAATTTTTTTCAAAAGTTCTTTCTGACCAAAAATCTTCAGACTTTTTAAAGAAAAATTTTAACAACAATTTGTTGGACCTGCGAACCGAAAATCGTAAAACTTTGAAACCTTCTGACGAAAATTCCTGGATTTTTTTCGAAGCTTTTAAGGAACTTCTTACCAAAAATCTTGATAATTCCAAAGACAATTTTTGAAGGACTGACGGACAAAAAATCTTATTTCCATGGAGATTTTTAGAAGCTTTTAGACGAAAATCTTAATTTTAGACGAAAATCTTAATTTTTTAAAGCACCGCCGGACCAAAAATGTATTAGAAAATTTACCAATGATCGGGAAGAATTTCCTGGTGGGGCATCCTAGCTAAAAATCCTGGATATTTCAAAGTAAAAACTTATAGATATTTTATAATAATTTGAAGGATATCCTGACAAATCTAGAATTTTTAAAGTTAAATCCTGAAATAATCGAGATTTTTTAAGGACCTCCCTACATAAGGTCGTTGATTTGTTTTAAATACTTCGTTTTCCTAGGGGTTTAGGACATTCGGACTTAATAATGCATTTTTTTGATATTTGGCATGTGATAGATCACAAATCGTTATTTAGTTTGAAACGCTTCGGAATGAAATCCTAAGAACACTGAAAAATATTTTTTCTGATTTTTTCAAAATTTTCTAACATAACTTGATGGCAAAAATCATTGATTGTAGATTTTTCTAAATTTTGAAAAAATCTAAAAATTATGAAAGTTTCGAGAAAAAAATTTTGATGACCTCCAGACCTAAAATATTGCATTTCTTGAGAAACCTTGACCGAAAGGAACTCCTGAATAAAGAGCATCGTTTTTTTCCATGCTTCCTGCTAAAAATTATAGATTTAAAGAAGAAATTTAAAGTACATCCTAAATAAAATCGAAGATTGTTTTAAGATAGCAATTTGGTGAAATATTATGATTTTTTTTAACATGATTTAATGTTTTAAGATTTAAAGGATCTTTTGATTAAACATTCTTTCAGAGCTCTTCCGTGTGAAAAGCTATGGATCTTTTCCAAAGAATTTAAGGCAATAGTGGATTTTTCATAATTTTGTCCAATGTCTTCATGGCTAAAATAAGGGATTTTGTAAAAAAATACTTTGGACTTCCTCTCCAGAGAATATCAAATTTGGTGTTATTTAAGAACTATGAGATTTTTTTAAAAACGTTAAGGAAATTCCTTAGAGAGAATTTATCTTTTGGCCAAACGACGTAGCAATTGGTGTAACGGTACCCTCCGATATTCGGTATTTTCGACTAAAACCAAATTTCCTATTGAAATTAATTAAAATTTGGTACTATGTTTTTCTATGACCCCTATGAAATGGCGTTTGGCGATTCTAACAAAATTTTTCAACGAAATTGTTTGAAATTCGGTATTAGAAACTAGGTCCAGCTAAAAATCTCATTACCAAATAGAGGGATTATTAAGTGCATTTTGAAACCAGTAACTACTTACAGAACAGCATAGGAGGTAAGTACTTACCATACTGCCACCAAGAGTTAAGAAAAATAAGTATGCAAAAGTAGTCGTTCTATTTTTGAAATTCCTGAGTTCAATTTCACCACGTCATTGTTTATTTTATCATATTCTTTTCCCGGTGGAGGGGTAGAATTGCTAATCTGGTTGGTAGACGGACACACCATGGTATTTTAAAGATTTTAAATTTATTCTCCGACAGATTTCCTTGTAGAGTAAAAACGAAATCGTTCGAATGTTGAATCCCAAAATCCTATTTAAAAGCTGTCTTCAACTCATGTTGAAGGGTATAAAAATTTTGCCCTGCCGAACCAAACGCTTTAAATAAATTATTATTATTTTTTTCTCTTTTTTGGTTGGGCAATAAACATATGTTACCAACATTGTTGTAAATTACTCGTGTAAAATTACAAAATTTCAAAAAAAAACCTAACAAATAAATTTCCGCCTATGAGCACCACAACAAGAATTTCCAATGTCATTTTGGGTGGGGACAAGACAAGAATTTGTCAAAAAATAAGCTGTTGTTTTTTTGGTCACAGCAGCAACAACAACAACACCAAAATCAATCAAAATGGAATTGGTGCGTATGTCAAATTAACCATCGTTCAAGTGTAAAGAATGGCATGAAATTGTTTGACATTAAAGAGTATTGACAAACAAAAAGACAACGAAAAAAACAAATGTTGGTCTAAGGTGGGGTTTTCAAAAACCTGGCACTCGAAGCTTCACATGGTTACGCACCCAGATTGGTGAGTGAGTTTTATTTTGGCGATTGATTTTTTGTGTTGTTTTTGTAGCAATTTTTTATATTTATTGTTATTGTTTATATTGAATTTGATATTTAAATTTTTTTCTGCTCAGTTCAAGTTCAATTACACACACTTGTGCATAAATTTATGGATTTTTTTGTTTTCTTTTTATTTTTTATTTGTTCTTCATTTTTTATTTGTTCTTCATATCTTTACAATCATTGAAATAATAAACTGTAGATTGATTCATTATCTTGCCTTTGTGATTCTTTCTTTCACTCCTCGCCCTCCCCCTCCATCTCTCTGGGGGTATTTATTTAATAATTTCAAATGCAATAGGCGTTGAGAATCAAACATTTTGAATTCTAATTGATTAAGTTTTGTAAATCTATTCCACTACTGGGTGTGAATGCTGATGGCGGCATTGTTTTGAGAGGAATTTTTTTTTTCTCTCATAAAAATTCCTGGTATTTTGAAGTGCTTATGTGTGATTTCAAAAATCTTAATTCATTTCAATTGTGTTGTTGTCGAGAAGGTGGGAGATTTAAAGAAATAGAAAAATATTTCCATTTTAATTGCTTCATAAATAAATTCTAATAAATTAATTGCTTTAATGTGTTTTAAATCAGTTTTGTCACGCTTTAGCTTTGATCACAACGACGAGATATGAACGTGTGGCAGTGAGAACGAGCACAGACGTTGAAATACAAATTTGAAATATGAGAAACAGAACAAAGCAAGCGAGAACGGTGTTAATTATATTTGGCCGAGCCAAGCCTTAATTTCCTTCGATGATTTGCAATTAACATTCATGCAAGGTAGTAGGGTAAGGGGGGCAGCAATATTAGAATGGTACTGGAGATTAGACTTAAAACTTCATGTAAGAAAAAGTCGTATCCTCTTAGAGCCTAAAACGTTAAAAATTACATATATAGGAAGATTAGTTCGGTCGTGGTGAACTTTTTTGTTTTCCAACAAGTGGTAAATTAAATAATGGCCAAATAGGCTCTTCTCCAAATTCCCAAAATTTGGATATTTTATACTTTTGCCACATATTTTTTTACGAATCTAATATCCTTAATTGTAAATCTAATATACATATTCGATTGCCATCCGAAATACATTCATATATAAGAGCTATATCAAATCATGAATCAATTTTTGGCAGAAATCGAATCAATATATCCTGAAAACCCAAAATATCAATTTACAGCTTATTCGGTTGGAAATTATGGATAAAGCATTCAAAATAACGAAAAGATTGCCAATTATTGCCAATTGGCAATAAAACAGACATATATACATACAAACATCCGAACACAGCTTAATTGACTTATAGTTTTATTATGATAAAGAATATTTATTTTATGAGGTCTCAGACATGTATTATGATGTGTTATTTTTCTCATTATATCCTCAGCCTTATAGCTGTAGCTTGATCTGACAAAAATATGCCTCATTGAAATTATGGTTTCAAACCCTAGAATTTTTCGATCGAGGATTTCCTGACCAAAATCGTGATTTGGTCATAATCTTCAAGAATTTCGACTAATCCAATAATGCTGGTTTTATGAAAAATATTTTTAAGGACTTCCAGGCCTAGAATCCTGGACTTTCTTGAGTTTATTTTTGAAGGACTATGCGTCGGAAAATCGTGGTAGTTTTAAGCATATATTTCAAGTAACTATAAACAATTTTTCAATGACTTCCGATTCTAAAATCATGGATTTAAAATATATTTTCAATGGCCAGGTGGTGAATTTTTAATAAACATATTTATTGACGATTTCCCAGCTACATGTGGATTTCATTACAAGTCCTTCCTGAAACAAATTTACTTTTGTGTGGATATTTCGTCCAGTGTCTCCTTTGACAATTTTTTTAACGTCCTTTATAAATTTTGAATACTTTAAATACCTTTTTTATGAAAAAAAAATAATTTTGATGATTTGAAGGACATACTAACTGAAAAACTTCATCACTAGTACAGATTGTGATATTTTTACGATAATTTTTATGTACAATTTCCTGGACAACATCATAGAATTTTCCAAGGCCTCCTGGTGAAAGTTATCGATTAAAAAAATGAAGAAGGACTTACTGACCGGTTACTTACATGTGTTTCAACGACTGTCTAGTGAAAAGTTTCGGATTTTTGGGGACAACCAAAATCTTTGCTAACAAAAATTTTGAGTTTTTTAAGAACAAATTTTGAAGAACTGTCCCAAAACTATTTTTTCTTAGGAAAATTTTTTGAAAATAGTGGAATTTTTACAAGCCTCCAAAAATGTTTTTTTTTTTTTTGATTTATTATAAAATGTTCAAAAATTTTAAATTTGCTTCGAGGACATCTAGCGAAAATTTATGGGTTTTTTTAATGTTTTTCAAAAACTTCCCAGCACAAAATCGTTCTTTTTTTAAGATTTTGAACAATAATTTAATGACACAAATCTCGGATATCTATCGGCTACTTCCTTTACTTTTTTTGAGATATGTGATAATTTTTGGAAAATGTTGAAATGTGCGTCTGATACAGATAATAATATTGGGATGTGAAGAATTTAAAGAAAATTGAACGTTAAAGCAAAAATTTAACCTTTTGTGGAGGAGATTCGAAAAAGAATGGATCGACGAATTCCATATTCAGATCAGATCTCTGGTTGAAAGAAATTTTTAAATATACCCATTTTGAAAATGATGGTTATTCAAAAATTTGGCCCATTGTGAGGGAAGAACCAGAAGGAGTGGACCGATATATCCCATCTAGATCTTGTGTTATGAAAAATATTAGGATGTGTGAAATTGGAAGATAATCTATATTATCCTTTTCGAATCCGACATTGGATAAATCTTTCTATAACGCCAAATATTTTTTTTTGGCAACTTTGTACTTTTGTGGGGTAGCTATCAGAAGGAGTGGACCGATATTACCCATCTCCGAACACTGTTTAAATTTGATAATAATATTACGTTGTATAAAGTTTGGTTCAAATCGGATACTCCCTTCAAGAGTTATCGTGCATATGAGCAAGACAGACAGGCGGACGGACGGAGGGACATTGCTACACCGCCTCCAAATGTCCTGAAACGGATTTTGTCCAAAGGGACAAAAATTCGAGACCTAAAATTTTGATTACGCACTTTTGGGCCGTATCAAATGATAAATGCCCTAGACTTCATATTACCGTACCACCTGATATCCGGTATTTTCAAGATTTCAGAAAAAAAATTCAAAATAAATCGATCGTAATTTGTCATTTCGGGTTCTCAATGAATATAAACTCTCCGTATACAAGTATATCTATTCCGAAAATTCTCAACTGAATTGACTGTAATTTGGCATTTTTACTTCCCAGATGATGGCATTTTTCTCTACCTAAAATATTAGATGTAGGTCAAGTGTTTAACATAAGCCCTGAACAGTTGTACTGGTCGAAAACCCTGTAACTGAAATTTTCGCTCTGAATATTTTGTAATTCACATGGCATGACGAATACAAACCTATCCGAACGTACCGACGGATTTAGGATATTTTGGAACCTTTGCCAAAATTGTATGTCAGTTTGCCTACAATGTAAGTTTCCCTATTTCCCAGCCAAACTGGCTGCAATTTGATTTTTTGCGCGCATTTCCCTAAGAAATGTTCAATAGAGCTTCAAGTTTTACAATAGGTTCCATATAATGACAGTTTTTTAGTATTGGCATTTTGAAAACTCTAGTCCTAGGGATTAAGTTTGGTAGTGTGGGTCCGTAACGTTTGTGTAGCGGCAACCCTGAAATTGTAGTAATTAATGGTTTCAAAATTACCACAATTTACGGGTTGCCGCTACACAAACGTTATAGACTGACACAACTAAATTGAATCTCCAAGATTGAAACTTCAAAAACTGGGCCATAAATTAAGTTACCCGCTCGGTCAATTTGTCTAAAATGTAATATTTCTTTTTTTCCAGCGGAACTGGTTGTAATTAAATTTTTGAAACACATTTTCGCAACAAATATTCAAAACAGTTCCAAATTTTACAATACCCCCAAATAATGACAGTTTTTTGTATTATTGGAATTTTCTGGTACTAGGGATTCAATTTGGTAGTGTGAATCGGTAGTGTGTCATATGGTAGTAAAATTGTGGCGATTTTGATACCAGCCAACGCGACTATTATTTATGTTACCCGATTGGTGAAGACCACATAAAACGCCGTGCATTTTTCTATTGAAATTTTGTTCTCCATTCAACATTTGCACCATACATTGTTGCACTGTTATTGTTCCACAAGAAAATTCCAAAAAATACAAATTAAAAAAAATATTCGAATTGGTAGCCAGGGCCAGGTTTACACAATGCAAATAGAAAAAAAACTAAGAAAACAAAACTATGCAATTAGCACAGATTTCATATGAAATCACATAGAAATTACACATCAATTTGAGGCTAATAATTGTGGTCTAGTAGTGGTGGTGCACTGCTGCTGTTGGTGGTGGTGCTGGTGGCGGCGCTGGTGTTTTCATGGCCTAACCCATGTTCTTTTTTTTCTTTCCTTAGGAGTTTGACTACATTTTGTTTGCCCCGTTTGGAATTGGCTGTTTGTTTAGCTTTATGGCGTTTTTTTCTCGACTTAAATAAACATTCATAGAACACAATTGTTGAAATTATCTATGAATATGCAGTAGTGCAAGGTGTAAATTAAAACAAAAAACTAGTTTGGTTTGTATTTTTTTCTGAATTTACTTGGCACACAAATCAAAACAAATTCATTCCGATATTGGAAAAAAGAAAAAACATTGCCAAGGTGGGGAGAAAAAATGATACAATTTTACAAATTGAAAATTCATTATTGACTACTATTTGCTTTGTTTCCGAACCTGTAAAAATCTGCTAGTTTTGTAGTTTTAACAATTTTTTGCTTTATAAATTTGAAAAGTTTTGAAATTGTTTTCGAACGGGAACACATACAGGGTGAGATGAAAAAAACTGCAACAAACTTCAGACTGCTGTCATTTCTAAGCCACTCGTCCGATAGCTGTTAAAATTATTCCAGTGACAGCTCATTATAATATTTACAAGCATACAAAAGCATTTTGGTGAGAATTTTCCAGAAAAAAAGTTATTCGTGATGGAATTCAAGCGTGATAGTGTGATTTCTTTATATTTGGCAGGAAAACCACAAGTGGCTATCGTTAAAGCACTCCAGCGTTTAAATGTGAATAAATCTTTTGTGTCTCGTACCATCGCTCCTTACCGTGATACTGATAGCATAGCCCGACATTAAGGAAGTGGACGGAAGAAAACATCAACATCAGCAGAAATGGTTCGAAAAGTAAAGAAGCGACTTGATCGAAACTCGCGTTGCAGTGGCGGAAAAATGACTCGTGAGCTGAACATATCGCAATATTCCATTCGGCAAATATTAAAAAATTAGCTCGGGGTAAAGCCATTGAAATTACAAAAAGTGCAAGAACTTACACCGCAACAGAAAGAAAATAGACTCAAAAGAGCTAAAGAGTTCCTTCGCTCGGCCGAATCTGGTGAACTGCCGAATTTGGTTTTCTCCGATGACAAAACATTCGTTGTTCAGCGGTTTGTAAACACGCAGAATGATCGTGGCAAGTAAACCAAAGAGGTCAGTTGAAAATGTGCACCTTCGGTTGGCCACCAGAACTCAAGCGCCAGCCATGGTGATGGTGTGGGCCGCCATAACAGCCGATGGTCGCTCTCCGCTCGTATTAATCGCACGTGGCATCAGAATAAATGCTGAATATTATCTCGAAATTATTCTGGGGGTGTATTAAAGCCTTGGGCACGCAAACATTTTGGCCGCAGACCTTGGACGTTCCAACAGTACTCAGCACCATCACATTCAGCGCGCCACCCAAGAATGCTTACAAAATGAGGTTCCTCGTTTCATTTCGAGCGCACAACGTCCACCAAAATCTCCGGATACCAATCCGTTGGACTATTGTGTCTGGAGTATTTTGGAAAGCAAGGTTGGCACTTAAAAATACCTAAGTGTCGATCACTTCAAGCAAGCGCTTCGCCGAAAATGGGCCAAAATACCGCAGAGCAACATTCGGGCAGCGTGTGACGGTTTCATTGGCCGTTTGAAGGCCATAATTCATGACAAAGGTGACCAATATGAACAAATCTAAACTTATTCTAAAATGTTATGCTATTTCCGACATTTTTTGCTTTCATTTAATGGAAATTAAAAAAAAATGTACAAATTATGGTTTTGTCCTCCACCTTGGAAAGGAGGTTATATTAACTTTGTCATTCCGTTTGTAACATCCTTAAATATTCGTCGTAGACCCCATAAAGTATATATATTCATAATCAGCATACAATTCTATGTCAATTTAACGATGTCCGTCTGTCTGTCTGTTGAAATCACGATACAGCCCACATTATTTGACGTAGAGCTCCAAAATTTAGCAGAGCAATTTGTATTGTGTCTAGGATGGTTGGTATTGAAAATGAGATATATCGGTCCACGTTCTGGTATAGTCTCCATATAACGGTACTTCCCTATATTCGGTAATTTGATGATTTTTGCCACATTTTTTCACGGATTTGTCTGAAAATTGGTATTTGTAGGTCATAACGGGGCCCTGTACGTGTGGCAAAACATGTCATGTATAGGTCCACGTTTTGGTATAGCCTCCATATAATTTGATGATTTTTGCCACATTTTTTCACGGATTTGTCTAAAAATTGGTATTTGTTGGTCATAATGGGTTCCAGCTCCGGTGGCGAAACATTGCATGTATGGGTCCACGATTTGGTATAGCCCCCATATAATCATACCTCCCGATATTCGGTAATTTGATGATTTTTGCCACATTTTTTTCACGGATTTGTCTGAAAATTGGTATTTTTAGATCATAATGGGTTTTAGCTCCTTCGGCGAAACATTGCATGTGTAGGTCCACGATTTGGTATAGCCCCTATATAACGGCACCTCCCGATATTCGGCATTTTAATGGTTTTTGCCACATTTCTTCTAATGTTTCCTTTACCCTAAGGTGGAGGGTATTAAAAGTTTGGTCCGACCGAACTTAATGTTTTTTTACTTGTTTTTGTGTATGAAGTACAGTTTCAAATTTCATTCAATTTTTTCATTGTTTGCGATTTTTTATTTTATTTATTTTTATATTTATTTAATGGTTCAATATTCCACATTTTTTTTTAATTTCCATTACAGTTACATTATTTTCTTTCAAAACAAAATACCCTGCTCTAAATACCTCAGCATATATTGGTTTCTGTTGCATGCAAAAGAGTCTCGCTAAACCCTTTCTTGAAAACAAAGCAAAAAACTCAAAAACAGAACTTGATTTATTATTGGCCAACATGAACACTTTACCTAGATTTTATCTTGGTGGCATTGACCACCACCACCACCACCAAGACCAAGACTCCAACGCTCCATTCTTAAAAACGCAATGCAACGCCAAACTGAAGCAAAGAACGAAAAACAAAGATAATGAAATGAATTGTTGTTGCTGTTTTTGCTGTTCTTGGCCGCTGTTCAATAAATTCAGTTCGAAATGTAACAAATTTCAAAAAGTACGAAACATAAATTCTGTTGCGGGGCTTTTTAATTAGTTAAGTGTAAATGACGTTGAATTGCTTTATTCAAGACTCGTTGCTTGGCTCGCTCTGATTCTTGTAGAGAATTTCAATGTAGTTTTCAAGTGATACAATATTTTTGAAAGCAATTTTGCAATAGCTGCACGATTTCATAATGGAATTTGGATTGGATTTGAAGCGTTAAAATGTTCTAAGTTTTAGAACCAACCGAAATCTCAAAACGTTAAAACGCAGCTAAGTTTGACCAGGCCGAACTTTTTATACCCTCCACCATTTTGAAGGAAATTTAAGAAATTCAAAAAAAAGTCCCTAGAAAAATACATGCCCGTGAAGATAAATTTTAAAATATAAATGCAAAGACACAAGTCACTTGTATTTTGTGTTGGTGCGCAAGGAGTTAATTGACAAATGTTTTTTTTAATATTAATGATTTTTACCATTTTTTTTGGATAAATCAACGTATTTTTAAAAAGTATTAAGATAATAACAATTCTTCTAAATTAATTTAACAGGAAAATGACACAATTTCCCGACAAGGACGAATAACCAGAGTGGTGTTGGCGGTAGGGAAACTGCCTTATGCTTTATATTCCCAACTGATTTCAGATAATCGAATTTTTCCGATTTTCTAACCAAATAATACCCATTTCATGGAAGCTATATAAAGTCATATAAAGCCATTACGAGCTTCCAATACGAATTTTGAGACAATATAATATAATAATGAATAATGTACCTAAAATCAGCAAAATACTGAATATAGGAGATATCGTTATATGGAAGACGAGGACCTGCATACGCGATTTTTGTTATAGGTTAGAGTAGCCCTTTACGAACATTAAATACGAAATTTTGAACATATTGCTAAAATCATCAAAATACCGAATGTTAATAATGTTGCGTGGACCTGCAAACGCGATTTTTTTTATAGGTTGTAGTACCCATTACGAACATAATATACAAAATTTAGAACAATCCCGGTAAAAACTTCCCGGCGACAAATTTTTAGTTTTTCAAGAACTTGTGGATCAAAAAAAACTTTCACTTCAATAAAAACCTTTTGAAGGACCTCTTATTTTCTGGAAATTAAAAGACACTTTTTTTGGGCCTTCCTGGAGCAAAATCGTGGGTTGTTTAAGAATATTTTTATGACTTCCTAGACATAAAATCTTTTTAAGGTTCTCTTAAACGGAAATCTTTTTTCTTTGAAGTTTTCTAGAACAAAATCTAGAAATTAAAAAAAAATATTTTTACGGGCCAAAATCGTGGGTTGCTTAAAAACGTTTTTTATGACTTCCTAAACCTAAAATCCTGGTCTTTATGAAAAAAAAAAAAAAACTTGTGGCCCTTAAAATGGTTCATTTTTTAAGCATTTTTTTTATTTAATTCCTGAAAAAAGAAAATTTTAGGGCCTCATTGGCCAAAATCGTGTATTGTGAAAGCAAAATTTTTCATGACCTCTTGAATAAAAAAAAAAAATCAATAACAAAAGCAAAAAAAAAATAAATAAAACTGAAAAATAAAAAAAAAAAAACTTCTAATAACTTCAAGGACCTCATTGATAAATATTTTCAAACATTTCCTGGTGGTAAATTTAGGTTTTTAGGAACTGAAAATAGATTCTAAAGATGAAATAGATTCTAGATTCTAAAATAATTATTTTCAAGGACTACCGAAAATCTTAAAATTTTAAGAAAGGATATATTTTCTAGGTCCTCATGAACCAAAAATAATTATTTTATTTATTCATTTTTTTTTTTAATTTTGTAAATTGTGTTGCCAGGTGCTAAGATGCTAAGATATAAAAAAATGAAAGAAATTCCTGCTAAAAAATTAAATTTCTGTTTTAAGGCTGTTTTCTTTAAGAGATTCCTAGCCAAGATTCCTTTATATATTTTTGAGCAATTAACATGCACTATATACGTTTTTTATTTTCAGAATTTTTGGGTCAAGTATCATCTAGATCTTCTGATCGTGGTTTAATTTCAGGGAACTGTATTTTCTTAGGACATCTTTGCAGAACTTCTGAATTCAGACTTTTTCAAAGGTCCACATCCTGAAACAAAAAATTCTATATTTAAAAAACAAAACTTAAAGGCCCATCCTGGACTAAAATAGGGGAATGTAAAATAAAATTTTTCCAGAAATCTTAGATCTTTTAAAAAGGACCTCATAAAGCGAAAATCTTAGTTATTTAAGTTTTATTTGCAGGACCTCTTTAATAAAACTTTGCGCGTTTTAATATTTTTTATATGTTAAACTTAAACCAGGTTCAAACCAAAACTCGTGGATTGGTCTTCGGAAAAAATTTTTCAAAAACCTCCTCAAACCAAAATCGTGGGTTTTTAGGATTTTTCAAGAACCTACCGAACCGAACATTTATGGATTTTTATGAACATTTTACCGTTCTCCTGAACTGAAAATCCATATATTTAAGAAAAAAAATGTAAAGACTTCCTTAAAAAAATTAAAGAAAAAACCAAATCAATTTAATTTTTCAAGACAGTTTTTTTTCCCGGAAAATGGTGTTTTTGCCAAAAATTTGAATCTCTCTGAATCAAGAATTGATTAAAACAATAATTTTCAATCTGAAAATCGATTGTTTAAGATTTTCTGTTCATGGATAGAGTTTTCTTTTATAAATAATGGGCTCCTGGCAAAAAATGTGAACTTTTTCAAGAACTTTGTGACGAGGAATCAAGGATTTTTGAAGACTTTTTTCTAGGACTTCATTTTTTAAGATTATTTTTCAAGAAAATTTATTTTTCAGGAAAAGGTTTTCAAGGACTTCAAGCCAATATATAGTAACAGCGAATTTTTTAAAAATATTTTGTAAAGTCTCTTTGGAAAGTAATCGTGTTGTTTTAATAATTCTTTCCAGGACTTCATACCTAGAAATCGTTGATTTTCAAGGGCTTCATGGCGAAAAATCGTGTAGTTTTAAGAATTTCTCAAGTTTTTGTTCAAGACGTCTTGCCATTTTCATTTTTTTAATATCTTCATTTTTTAGAAAAATCTTGTGGATTCTTTAAGAATATTGGTTGCCAATAGAAAAACTGAAAATATTTTATTCAACAAAAAATTTTAGAGGATTTTCTCTTTATAGAAAACCATTGTTGGAATAAAAGATCACATTTTTAAAGCCTTCATAATCCCGTTAGCATATGTTACCCATATATCCTACATTACCTTATGGAACATAAACCTCAAAAACCAACTAAAATCATCATCCTAACGGTCAAGTTCATTTACCTCTAAGAAAAAATCCATTCGAACAACATTTCTCCTCTCGTTTCCTTCACCAAAAATTTACGTTTCCAAGGAAAATTTCCATTCATCTATCCAACAACACCACCGTCATCTCCACCACAACGCCTGCCAACCTCAAACACATGTTGTCAACATAAATTCATTTTTCCATTTATATTTCAATGGACTTTTGCGTTTTTATCAATTTGTTACCATCTTTAAACACCATTTCCAAAGTTTTCCTTCACCTCTTGCTTTTCCTTTCCCCAAAACCAAAGTTGTTACCTCTCTAACGAGAGAATGGCTTTTGCCATGGTTCAGTGTTTGCATTAGACCAAAAAAAAGAAAAACCTCTAACATGATCTGGAAGAAAAGCCAAACTAATGATCTTTCAGAAAAGAAAGAAAACAAAACTTCAAAGCAAAAGGAAAAAACATGCAAACAACAACAGACTACGAAAACTAGAAGCATAACAAACATTTCAAATGAAATGGTAAATGTTTTTCCACCGCTGTGGGAAGAGTACAAAAAAATGAGGGAGAAAAAGGTAGACCGCTAAAAGTCAGACTGCGTAAAGTTAAGTACAAACATGGATTGCTTGTTTTTGTTTGAAGCACAGACTCCTCTAGCCAGTTGGTTAATAGCCTTTTTGTTTGGGCTATGTTAAGTGAATAGTAAAAGGCAATGAAAACCCTATATTAAGTCTGTTATAGATATAGAAAGCCTTCAGTTATTAAAAAGATCTTCTATCCTTACACCATCTCCACGGCCAAAAGAACTCTAAAAGAAGAAGGAAGAGATCTTCTACGAGAAAATCAGTTGATCGCCCGGGAGCATATCAAGTGATCTTCCGGGAGAAAATTAGTTGAGCTTCTGAGAGGATCAGTTGATTTCCTGGGAGAAGATCAGTTGGTCTTCTGTGAGAATATCAGTTGATCTTCCGAGAGAAGAGTAATTGATTTTCCGGGAGAAGCTTAGTTGGTCTCCTGAGATAATATCAGTTGAGCTTCTGGGAGAAAATAATTTGATTTCCTGGTAGAAGATCATTTGATCTTCAAGGAGATCAGTTCATCTTCTAGGAGAAGCTATGTTGATATTCAAGGAGAAAATCTGTTGAAGACCTTTTGGGAGAAGATCAGTTGATCTTCTAGAAATATATATGTTGATCCTCTGGGTGAAGATCTGATCTTCTGGCTAAAGATCTTCTAGGGAAAAATCTGTTTTCTGGGAGAAGTTCAGTTGATCTTCTGGGAGGAGATAGATTGATCTTCCGGCTTAGCTCCTGGCAGATGATCAGTTGAGCTTCTGAGAGAATATCAGATGAGCTTCTGAGAGTATTTCAGATGATTTTCTAGAAGATCTTCTGGGTGAAGATTTCTTCTGGGAGGAGATGCGTTGATCTTCTAGAAGAATATATGAGTGAAGATCAGTTGATCTTTTGGGAGAAGATCGATTGATCTTTCGGGACAAGCTTAGCTCCTGGCAGACGATCAGTTGAGCTTCTGAGAGAATATTAGATGAGATTCTGAGAGTAGATCAGTTGATCTTCTGTTAGAAGATCAGTTGATCAGTTCTTTCTGTCTAGGAGAAGTTCAACTGATCTTCTGGGAGAAGAAAAGTTGATTTTCTGGGAGAAGATCGAATGATCTTTCGAGATAAGCTTAGTTGGTCTCCTGGCAGACGATCAGTTGAGCTTCTAAGAGTAGATAAGTTAATCTTCTGTGAGAAGAAAAAAATTTGGTTTGATCTTCTGTGGATCTTGGGTAGAAAATCAGTCCACATTGTCTATAAGAAATAGGTTTAACTGCGGGTGGTCTTGCAGTATCCAGCTTATCCAGAATATAATAAAACCCATCTTCTTTCTACAAATGAAATTAAATATAGCAAGTATGACATTTCCAAAAAAAAATCAAAAACATTTCATTCAGATGAATCACAAAGTAATTTGCCTCTAAAATACCCTAAATCACGCTCCAACCTACATTTTATGACACCTTTTCCCAAAGATGACCATTACCCGCCAACAGAAAGAACACTAACTTCGTTTACTTCTTGGAAATCACTGCGACGACAAAGTGTTAGATATGAATTCCTATGAATTTTTACAAGATTGAGTTTTTTGTGGCAACCACAACAACAACATTGTCACTCTATGTTGCATATACTTCCTTTCGAGAATTAAGCAAGACAAAAAAAAACAATTTCAACATAAAATCTCAAAACCACACAAAAAAAACGATGCCCCAACTGTGGCTGGCTGTGGAAATTTTCAAAGAACCGTGGCCAGAGTGTTAAGACCAGATTATCGCAACATTAGACGTTGTATTCATATTGCAGCTGAAACCTGAGGATAAGTTAAAGCTTTGGACAACTTAAAGCGCGGCAAATGTGCAACATAAAGTCAAATATTGTTAGAGAAGCCATCTTGAAGTGGAAGAGATGGTGACCAGACGCCAATGCTGAAGCTGAGAACATAATGGACAGCATGTAACATAAACAAAATTTAAGAAAGAGGAGAAGGAAGGAGAGCGGGGAGATCTTAGAAAAGCCGCAACAAGTCCATTATAAAGAAGTTGATTTTTAAAAGAAATGTGACTGTAAGAAATTGCTAAGATGGCTTTTGAGAAAATCTCCAGCTCATGGATAATGCCGGTAAGGCAATAAAGAAAAAATGGCCATTGAGAATCGTGCGGCAATACTGAAGGTAAAGATCTCTGCGTTCAAAAGTAAATATCTGTTGATGGCCAAACAGACAAAGTCCCAAGACAAACAGACAAATATTAAATGGATATTGTGAATGGATAAATACACATTTTGTGTAATGCAATTACAGAGATCACTTTAGGGGGAGAAAATGTCAAAGAAAGAAGTTCTGGGTTAACCAAAGAAGAAGAGAAGGGTATCAAGAACCGTGATTCACAAAAACTGACTTAAATGGCACTTCGGTTCTTTGACAAATTTTTTTTAATATAGTATTTCGGTTTTTTCATTTTTGGTCCTTAAAGTTTTTTGTTTTGGGGTGCATATTAAACATTAAAAAAAGTCTTGTATTGTTGTTAGTAAAAGTTAAACTTAACTTTTACCAGCATTTTTTGTTTGCTACCACACCAACGACAAAAAACTAGAAGAGAGTGGAGAATGCATTTTAAGCCTTTAAGTTAAAGTCATTGATCTTTGCACGGCGGCATAAATATGTTAAGAGATCCTAAAAAGAATGAAACACAACATTTCAGTGGGATTGCACAGTGGTCCAAAAGATATGTTCGATAATTGACGAGATTGATGATAAAGAGGAAAGGAAACCCCACTGAAGAAACCGACCCATATTTTTTATAAAAAAATATAAAGTTTTTGAATTTTATAGACAGTAACTTGAATATAGCTGCCACTCGTTTAAGGGCAAATTTAGTATTATTTTTTCCGATTTTTCAGAAAAATTACTTGAACGGCAACGGTGGTACAGAACAAAAAAATAAAAAAAAAAAAACTGTAAAGTAATTTGGAATGAATAAGTAATACAACATTAAATTCGGTCGGACCCAACTCTTAATACCCAACTTTTAATTGGGTAAGGAAAACATATTTATATAAAAGTATCTGAATTGAAACGTGGTCCACTTATACAAGACCGTTTGGATAATGCTGTTAAACTTTTCGAAAAATACCGAATATGAGTGGGTATCGTTATGTGCACGCTATAAGAAAACGTGGACCTAAATATTCAAAGTTCTGACGCAGGAGCTACAACCCATTATGAACTAAAAATAAGAATTTTAGACAAATCCCTGGGAAAATATCCAGCGGTACTATTATATGGGGGCTATACAAAATCGTGGACCTATATATACTGTGTTCGGCCACGGAAGATAGAACCCATTATGACCTACAAATGCCAACATTTAGATAAATCCGTGATAAAATATGTGGCCAAATTCATCATAATAGCGAATATCGGGAGGTAATTTTATATGGGGGCTACAAAAATCGAATACCTATCCATACAATGTTTCGCCACCGGTTCTAAAACCCATTACGAACTACAGATACAGATTTTTAGACAAATCCGTGAAACAATGTGGTGAAAATCATCAAAATACCAAATATCGGGACGTACCTTTATAGGGGGCTATAAAAAGTCGAGGACCTATTCATACAATATTTTGCCAATGGAGCTAGAACCTATTATTAGCAACAAATTCCAATTTTTAGACAAATCCGTGAAAAAAAATATTTGGCGAAAATCATCAAAATACCGAATATCAGGAGGTGGCGTTATATGGCGGCTATACCATAACATGGACCAATATATCTCATTTTCGATACCAATCATCGATACCAATCACCCTAGGACCAATATATCTCATTTTCGATACCAATCATCCTAGGCACAATACAAATTGTTCTGTTAGATTTTGAAGCTCTACGTCAAATATTGTGGGTTGTATCTTGAATTCAAAAGACAGATATAGGTTAACCGACGTAGAATTTTATACTGATCACGAATATACAGGGTGAGATGAAAAAACTTAAACCAACTTTAGATTGCTGTCATTTCCAAGACACTCGTTCGACAGCTGTTAATATTATTCCAGCGACATTGTTTACAAGCGTACAAAAGCATTTTGGTGAGAATTTTCCAGAAAAGTAGTTATTCGTGATGGAATTCAAGCGTGATAGTGTGATTTCTTTATATTTGGCTGGAAAACCACAAGTGGCTATCGTTAGAGCACTCCAGCATTTAAATGTGAATAAATCTTTTATGTTCCATCGCTCGTTACCGTGATTCTGGTAGCGTAGCCCGACGGCAAGGAAGTGGACGGAAGAAAACAGCAACATCAGCAGAAATGGATCGAAAAGTAAACAAGCGTCTTGATCGAAACTAGCGTCGCACTGGAAGAAAAATGGCTCAACATAGCTGAACATATCGCAATATTCCCTTCGGAAAATATTGAAAAATGAGCTCGGGGTAAAGCCATTGCAATTCCAAAAAGTGCAAGAACTCACACCGCAACAGAAATAAAATAGAATCAAAAGAGCTAAAGAGTTGCTTGTCTTGGTCAAAAGTGGTGAACTGCAGAATTTAGTTTTCTCCGATGAGAAAACATTCGTTGTCCAGAAGTTTTCAAACAAACAAAATGACCTCTTTGGCAAGTAAACACGATCACCTTCGGTTGGCCAACAGAACTCAAGGGCCGCCATGGCCGGTGGTCGCTCTCCTTTCGTATTAATCGACCGTGGCATTAGAATAAATGCCGAATATCATCGCGAAAATATTCTGGATGATGTATTAAAGCCTTTGGCACGCAAACATTTTGGTCGCAGACCTTGTACATTCCAACAGGACTCAGCACGCGCTACCCAAGAATGGTTACAATATGAGGTTCCTCGCTTCATTTCCAGCGCACAATCTCCGGATACCAATCCGTTGGACTATTGTGTCTGGAGTATTTTGGAAAGCAAGGTTGGCACCAAAAATACCAAAGTATCGATCAGCTCAAGCAAGAGCTCCGCCGGGAATGGACCAAAATACTGCTGAGCAACATTCGGGCAGTGTGTGACGGTTTCATTGGCCGTTTGAGGACCACAATTCGACCCAAAGGTGACCAATTCGAACAAATCGAAACTTATTCTAAAATTTGATGCTATTTCCGAAATTTTTTGCTTTAATTCAATAAAATTTAAGGAAAAAATTTTAAAAATTATGGCGTTTGACTTTGTTGCAGGTTTTTATCTCACCCTGTAGTGATCTTTCACAAATTTGCTACTTCCCACAGACCCTCCGTGATTAGTAGAATTTTTAGCTTTCTAAGACCTCTTTTTAAAGAGAAGATTTAAAAGCAAAGATATTAAAAAAGTTTTCTCAACAGGGAAATCAATTAAAAGAATTTTAATTACAAGTTAAGAATCTGTCATATGGCTACAGAGGATATCATTTGGAACGAACAAAAGTGTTTCATCGAAATAACGATTTTAGACCCCAGGTCCCTTTGGACGAAATCCAGAGAAAATAGCTTAAATTGTGATTTGTAGGGATTTTCCCTCTTTTCACAGAACACCTACTATAGATATTGGAAGGTCCTTAAATTGTAGGAGGACTCGTATTCCAGAGATCTCCTATCGAGAAAGGAACTTTAGAAGGTCTCAGTATGACTAATATCGATACGTAGGGTCTTCAAATTTTATTAGAGCACCACGTGGTTTAAAGCCTCATAGAAGAGCTTCAGAAGGTATTCTAGACATAGAAGAACTTCAGAAGGTCTTCTAGCCAAAAAAGAACTTCAGAAGGTGGTTTAAAGCCTCATAGAAGAGCTTCAGAAGGTCTTCTAGCCAAAAAGAACTTCAGAAGGTCTTCTAGCCATAGAAGAACTTCAGACGGTCTTCTAGCCATAGAAGAATCTCGTGTTCCTGAGATCTCCTATCGAAAAAGGAGCTTCAGAAGGTCTCTGAATGACTAATATCGATACGTAGGGTCTTTAAATTATATCAAAGCACCAGCGGGTTTAAACCCTTGGAGGCGAAGACAGACGGTCTACTATACAATACCTTCAGATAGAACTTTCATGAAAAGGCCTCTGTATACGGGGTGTATGGACGATTTATAATAGAGTCATTGTATAGAATAACTTTTATAGGTCTCTATTGGACATATGCATATTTTACATACAGCCGACATTTAAAAGGTCCTTGAACAATTCTGAAAGTCCCTTAGAATAAGTTTAATCATCATATTCAAGGGGTATTTTTAAATCTGGGATTTGAAAAATCTTTTGGAAAGTTCATGAACCAATGTAGTCCCATTGTGGACCTTCCAAATCACTGTCCTTTGTGGGTTTCCTCCAACTCTTTCTTTTTCTCCTTCTCTTTTTTTTTGGTTTTTGTTGTGCTTTCTTAAAACATTTAAAGATACCACAACAACATTACTGCAGCATTCTGCAGTGAATGTTGAAATTGTGGTTGTTGTCGTTGGTTTTTTATTTTTTTTTTTTTTTTTGGTTGGTTGGTTGTTGTACGTCCACCGAAAGATGCTTGTTTGTGGTATCTTTGGTTGGCAATCATCATCAACAACAAAACAAATGCAACATGGAACCAACTAAGCGACCAGCAGTCAGCAGCCCAGCAATCGCCAACACCAGCCACCATCACCACCACAATAACATCAACAACAACGACCACAATAAACAAAAGATCCGACCAGGCCAGGCCAGAAGACCATAACCTTTGAAGAAAAGGCCAAGAGAGCAAAAAATATAAAAAATAAAGTAACAACAACTCCAACAAAATGGAGAAAAGAAAATGGGTTTCATTTGATTAAAGAAAAGACAAAAGCAGCTGCTTTTTGCTTCGTCTCTTTTTCTGCAAGTCTTTGGCTGCTGATGTTCTGGAGGTTTTTGTGGTATAGATTAGTGGCATGGATTTGTGTTTGGCTGAAAAGGTACAGCAGTGCAGCAAATACAACATTTGAAACTGATTTTATTTCAAAAACTCAACTTTTTAAAGTCATTCACAACAAAACATAAAAACCCTATACTTTTTGAAACTTTTAGCAGAACCATAAATTTTGTCATTGATCAATTCCTTATTCTCTCTTTTTTCCGTATTTTATTCTTTTATGTGGGCAGCCGGAACTTGTCAATAAAAATCGAAAAACTGCCAGATTTAAATCATATGATCCCCCAACCGCCAAACTGAGCACACAAGTTTTGTATTCAAACTTCCTCAAAACGCCATGAACTTGCAACTTATAATGCCACCTACTCACAAATTGTTTGTATTGTTGTTGTTGCTATACAAAACTGCCAACAACAATAATAATAATAAAAACAACAACAACAGGCAAACGTTTATACAAAACTACCATTTCCCACAAACAAAAAACAACAACAACAACTGAGCAGCATTCTTAATTAAATAGAAGATCTTATCAACGCCAAGATCACCCAAAGAGATGTGGCTTTGTTTGTCAGGCATTCATGCATGCATGATGCACATACATTTGAGGCAGTACCAGGGATGGGAAAATGAAATTTAATCAAACAAAAAGTTTCCAAGATGGTATTTTCGGTCTTCTATCATAGAAGAGCTTCAGAAAGTCTTCTATCCATAGAAGAGCTTCAGAAGGTCTTCTATCCATAGAAAAGCATCAGAACGTCTTCTATCCATAGAAGAACTTCGGAAGGTCTTCTTGCTATAGAAGAGTTTCAGAACGTCTTCTATCCATAGAAGAACTTCGGAAGGTCTTCTTGCTATAGAAGAGCTTCAAAAGGTCTTCTATCCATAGAAGAGCTTCAGAAGTTCTTTTATCCATAGAAGAGCTTCAGAAGATCTTCTAGTCATAGAAGAGCTTCAGAAGGTCTTCTAGGTATAGGAGAGCTTCAGAAGGTCTTCTAGGTATAGGAGAGCTCAGAAGGTCTTCTATCCATAGAAGTGCTTCAGAAGGTGTTCTATCCATAGAAGAGCTTCAGAAGGTGTTCTATCCATAGAAGAGCTTCAGAAGGTCTTCTAGCTATAGAAGAGCTTCAGAAGGTCTTCTTGCCATAGAAGAGCTTCAGGAGGTCTTCTGGTCATAGAAGAGCTTCAGAAGGTCTTCTGGTCATAGAAGAGCTTCAGAAGGTCTTCTATCTATAGAAGAGCTTCAGAAGGTCTTCTAGGTATAGAAGAGCTTCAGAAGGTCTTCTAGGTATAGAAGAGCTTAAGAAGGTATATTGCCTATAGAAGAGCTTAAGAAGGTCTTTTGGCTATAGAAGAGCTTTAGAAGGTCTTCTGGTCATAGAAGAGCTTCAGAAGATCTTCTGGTCATAGAAGAGCTTCAGAAGGTCTTCTGGTCATAGAAGAGCTTCAGAAGATCTTCTGGTTATAGAAAAGCTTCAGAAGGTCTTCTGGTCATAGAAGAGCTTCAGGTCTTCTGGTCATAGAAGAGCTTCAGGTCTTCTGGTCATAGAAGAGCTTCAGAAGGTCTTCTAGCCATAGAAGAACTTCAGAAGGTCTTCTAGCCATAGAAGAACTTCAGAAGGTCTTCTAGCCATAGAAGAGCTCCAGAAGGTCTTCTATCCATAGAAGAGCTTCAGAAGGTCTTATATCCATAGAAGAGCTTCAGAAGGTCTTCTTTACCTAGAAGAGCTTTAGAAGGTCTTCTATTCATAGAAGAGCTTCAGAAGTTCTTCTATCTATAGAAGAGCTTCAGAAGTTCTTCTATCTATAGAAGAGCTTCGGAAGAGCTTCAAAAGGTCTTTTGGCTATAGAAGAGCTTCAGAAGGTCTTCTGGCTATAGAAGAACTTCAGTAGGTCTTTTGGCCATAGAAAGGCTTCAGTAGGTCTTTTGGCCACAGAAGGGCTTCAGAAGGTCTTCTGGCTATAGAAGAGCTTCAGAAGGTCTTCTGGCTATAGAAGAGCTTCAGAAGGTCTTCTGGCTATAGAAGAGCTTCAGAAGGTCTTCTGGCTATAGAAGAGCTTCAGAAGGTCTTCTGGCTATAGAAGAGCTTCAGAAGGTCTTCTGGCTATAGAAGAGCTTCAGAAGGTCTTCTGGCTATAGAAGAGCTTCAGTAGGTCTTTTGGCTATAGAAGAGCTTCAGTAGGTCTTTTTGCTATAGAAGGGCTTCTGAAGGTCTTCTGGCTATGGAAGAGCTTCTGAAGGTCTTCTAGCAATAGAAGAGATTTAGAAGGTCTTCTGGCCATAGAAGGGTTTCAGAAGGTCTTCTGGCCACAGAAGAGCTTCAGAGGGTCTTCTGGCCACAGAAGAACTTCAGAGGGTCTTCTGGCCACAGAAGAACTTCAGAAGGACTTCTTTCCATAGAACATCGGAAGGTCTTCCTGCCATAGAAGAGCTGCAGAAGGTCTTCTCGCCATAGGTGAGCTACAGAAGGTTTTGTGACCATAGAATAACTTCAGAAGGTCTTCTGGCCATTTAATAACTTCAGAAGGTCTTCCGGCAATAGTAGGCCTTCAGAAGGTCTTTTAGCCATAGAAAAGCTTCTGAAGGGTTTTGAAAGTCTTCTGATGATAGGAAAGGATTCAGTATCTAAAAGAGAGCTTTAAATGGTAATTTATCTATGGGAAAGCTTTAAAGAATGCACGACCTAAAGAATATCCTTGTTACATTTCGAGTTTATAGGGATTTCCACATGGGACTTTCCTATAAAAAAAAGTTCTTCAAAATGTACTTTAGTACTGCTTTTTCCCATCACTGATACTACACATATGTGGTTGTATTTGTATCTTTGAAGAAGTGCATCTCAAAACATTTGCCGTTATGAATAAAACATATTTATCAAAAAAAAGTCAAACGTCCCTTCGCCTTCCCAACCCTCTCTTTCACCCACCGAGAAAATTACATTGAAGCCCACTATTAAAATGAGAATGCTGATGATGCTGTATTTGTTGGCCGTACTGATCTTCATCAAATTCAAATAAAATGCCGCCCTCCCCAACAAACAACAAAATGAGAAAACATGCAATTTTTGATCTTTACGATCCGATCCATTGCTGTTTTTGGGGGCATCACAACACTCGATGTTGTTGTTGCTGTTGTTCAACTTGACATTTGACTTGAATGCCGGCAAAATGTGACTGTGTACCGAGGGGGGATGGATATCCACACTGGCGAGGCAATGTTTTTTAGTTACAGTTGATGAAAACTCTGCTACGCCATGGTGAATGACAACAATACACATGTATTGTAATTGCAACAAAACGTTGCAACTGCACACACACACGCTCGCGCAGGAGGAAATCGTGCAGCAAAATGCTAAAATATTTTCAGGCATTGAAAAAAGAAAAAATCAAAACGAGCATTTGCAAAAGCGTGGAGAATAGGAGTTGTTTGAGTGTGTGAGTGCAGAGGAAATTAATTTGTTTGCACTTGAAGAAGTTGGCTGATAACCCCGCAAAGGCATTGACGAGAAGAGAGATAGAGGTGTGTTCAATCAAAATAAACTGAGTGATAAAATGAGCAGGGGATGGTCATCTTGATTTTATAGGCGAATCCTAAAAATTTGTTACTGTATTTTGGAACTAGCGGTACAAACGCAAGGTTTCCATAAGAGGGAATTAGAAAACCTCTTTTGATTAGGAGGAGGAAATATATTACTCACTAGGAATGTAAAAGCCAAGCTAGTTTCGAGAATTTGGAAAAGATAAGCCTCAGCTAGCAAGCCCTTCCCTTGACTTTCTATTTTGAACTTAATTTAAATCTATTCTAAACATTAAATTTCCAAAAAAAATCGGAATTCCATTTCAACACGTGCCCATTTGGGCTTGCAAGCTGGGAAAGGAAAAAAACCTGTCCTGCACAAAGCCCTACAATAATTCCCCTTTTATTAAGCGTTAAATTGAAATCACCAGCCTCTATCGAATCGAATCGAACCAACCAACCACCAATCACGAGCTTATTGTAATTTGCAGGTGTTGTAAGCAAATTACAGTCCCGACACCTATTCAACAAATGGCCCGCACAGATGAAGCCATAATTCTATCTAAAACGCTCTGTAATTAAGAAATAAGAAATGGTGCTGAGTCACTTTTCGACGTTAATCTCCGCTAAAGCTGGATTCAAAACAAGAAAAGGCGTTTAATTAAACCGTTGGAGATTAAACCGGAGCGGGTAATGAATTACTGACAGACTAGCAAATGCTAAACGACTAGTCGCAGACTTAGGTATGTGTGATGATATGGGAAGAGTTCCAACCTCACAGAGGTGTTGGTAAATAGTGGCCATGGCAAAAATATGAGTAGTTCGACTTTAACTTGGCTATTTATTATGGCTTAGATGTAAATTTACAACAAAGTAAGGAAGCGCACAGTGTTTAAAAATGAGAAAACTTTTTGCAAGTATTTTAAGTAAATTAAAAAAATACCTGTGGAGGATCCTATATTTGAAGAAGACAAAATACTCTTCCTTGTATTCCTGTATTCAGAAGAAGACCTAAAGGAGGTCTTGCATACAATTTATCTGTAGGAGGCCTGCGGATGGTATTTTAAAACCCGACAACTTTTCGATTGTCTTCTATGTACAATATACCTTCTAAGGTATTTCTATCCATATAATTACTTTAGGAGGTTTTTTATAATCAGTTCTTTGGATCTATAAGGTCTTCATGAGCTCTTCTGAAAAGAAAATACATATAGATGACTTTTACCCATAAGAGACTTTCAGTAAGTCTTCCTTACCTAAATTTCTACCTGACTTTCTACAGGCTGATATACATGAAGGCTATTAAGAGACTGTTTTTGATTTAGAGGACTTTTAAGAAGCCATTTTTCATAGAAAATTTTTGGGAGGTTTTTAGGAGGTCTTCTTGTCGTGGAATTTTTTTAAGAGGCAGTAAATTTATTAAATGCCTTCTCTTCACAGGTGATCTGTAAGATGTATTTTTCCTATAAGAGGTTTTCTGGAAAGTTTTTTATTATAGAGAATATTCCAAAGTCTCTCTAACTACAAAAGGGCATCCTAAGATCTTAAATGAATAACAGAACTATAAAAGGCCTTACCTCCATGGAAAAGCTTAAGAATTACTTCAATCCATAAAAAAATATGGTGAGGCCCTCTATTCATTTTCGAAGGCATTAATATAGAAGCTTTCGAAGATCTTATATCTATAAAAGAACTTTAGGATGTTCCTAAAAGTAATCTGTCCATAGAAATGCTTCAAGAGTTCTTATCTCCATAGAATTGCCTCAAAAATCCTTCTATCTGTAGAAGAGCTTTCAAAGGCCTTCTATGAGTACTGAAAGGAATTGATTTTATTAATAACAAACAAGGTTCCTTTTTCTCTGAATGAGCTTTCAAATATCTATTGATAAAAGAGGTTTAGAAGGTCTTCATTGGAGGGCTTCAGAAGGTCTTATAGAACAGTTTCGATGGGTTTGCTAGTTATAATAAAGCTACAAATTGTAACCTATACATAGGAGCCCTCTATATACAGACGGGCTTGGAAAGGCTCCTTCATCCGTATGATGGTTTCTCTATCCTAAAAGAGCTTCAGTAGGTCTCTATTCATAGAAAAATGTCAGGAGTTCTCCTATCCACAGAAGAGCTTCAATAGGTTTTACATCCAGTTTTGGGGTTCAGATGGCCTCCTATCCACAGAAGAGCTTCGAGAAGTTTTCAGAAGTACTTATCTCCATAGAAACGCTTCCGAATGTACTCTGTCTGTCTGGAAAAGGCTTTCTATCCTTATAAGACCTTTTATCCATAAAAGATCCTTAGAAGATCGAATTTTCACGATGGTTCGTTTTTCAATAAAAGAACTTCAGAATATCTTTTACGGTGACTTATCTCCATAGAAACGCTTCCGAATGTACTCTGTCTGTCTGGAAAAGGCTTTCTATCCTTATAAGACCTTTTATCCATAAAAGATCCTTAGAAGATCGAATTTTCACGATGGTTCGTTTTTCAATAAAAGAACTTCAGAATATCTTTTACGGTGACTTTCGAACTTCTTCGATACATATAACATCTTGGAAATATCTATATTTTATGGAGACCTTCGAACTTCTTCGATACATCCGAACTTTCTATTAGGTATTGTAGACCTTGAAAACAATAGATTTAGCTAAAGATCCTTCTAAAGCTCTTCCATAGTAAGAGGACTTTCCGATGATAGTCTAAAACTAGAAGAACTTTTAGATTCCTCCTGAGAAATTTCTTCTTCTTTAAAACCCACAAAAGTCCTTTCATAAATTTGAAATCTCTACTCTAGGTATAAGACCTTGTTAACTTATCTATAGAAAAATTTTCAAATGCACTTCGGAAAAAGGAAGACTCCGTAAAAAGGAAACTTTCGAACCTCTTGAATTCGGAAACTATTCTACAGCATGAGAAACGTCGGACGCCCTTCTCAACATGGAAAACTTTTCGATTCTTTTCCATAGATAAAAGCAGCACTAGAGCCTTTTTCGTTGGAAAACCTTCGAAATTTTGGAAAAGTTTAGTTTTTGTCAAAAATATGCCGGTAAATCTTCCGAATATAACAGACGTAATGAAGCTATAAATCCAAATAAGTAGAAGACCTTCGTAAACTCAATATATAGAAGACCCTGCAGGTATGAGAACCATAAAAGTTTTAATATATCCAGACTTCCTTCTGAGTATTCGTATGCATGAGAAGGCTCATTAAGCTTATCTAAGCCTAAAAGAGGTTTAGAAGTTCCTATGGTTGAAAAAATCTCTTCAACTTCTCGATTACTTTCGGAAGCTCTTTTATAGATTTAAGATATTTTAAATGTCTTTTTTAGCTAGGTAGACTAACTAGAAGACCGTCTGCAACTTTTCTTCAGCAAGAGATATTTCTGAAGTTCTTTTTTGCCTAGGAGACATATTGAAGTTTTTTTTTTAAATAAAATACCTTGATATTTGTATATATAGAAGAAATTCTGAAGCTCTTTAATACGTATGAACGCTAGTGAGGCTTTTTTATGGAATCTTTTCATGGTTGACAGATTTCTAAAACTTTTCTATAGGTATTCTTTTCTGTAGGAGAAGAAGCTTTAGGAAGCTTTTTTATATTATAAAGTTATTGTATATGTATGAGTCATATTAAGCTTTTCGTTGGTATCCTTTCTTGGTTGACAACCTTCTGAAGCTTTTCTATAGCTATGAAGCCTTCTTCTATAAGACCTATTGCATAAAAGACCATCAGAAGCTTTTTCCATATAGAAGAAATTGGGAAGCTCTTTGTTCTCTTCTTTAGACATTATCTCTATTTAAAAGACCACGAAAGATCTCCTCTACAACTAGAAGATAATTTAAAACTTTTTATAGACAATAGAGCTTTTGAAGACCTTCTATAGCTGGGAGACTTTCTAAAGTTCTTCAACGTTTTCTTGGGATGCCAAAGTTGCTGAAACAGTAGAACAATTGAAGATTTTCTATCCTTACCTGACCACAGTGCTTCTCTTTAAATTCGGATGTAAAAGGTGATATATATTATCAAAAAGATTACAAACAAAAAACATTCTGTATTTCTCTTTCTGTTGTTGCGTTTGAGGCCTAAGGTTGTCTGGCAAATGCAAAATACCCTCTGTGTCGAAAAGAAAGGTGATGGATGGATGGATGGATGAACTGCCGCGATATCTAGAGAGTGTGTGGTGGCTGCGATGCTAATGATGATTATTATCATTTGAATAATAACAGTAATGATAGAACATTTAATCATGTTCACGGCACAGCATCCCGCCAGGCAGGGCCAACCTGTGGTGGTAGGCCGGTGGTTGAAGCCATAGTTCATGGCAAAAACAAAAAAGAAAAGACAAACAAGATGATAATGTTGCTGGTGATGTTGGAGCCTGCTGGAAGCAACCGGCCAAAGATAAAAGGTGCTAAATGAGAGTTTATTATTAACTCCTCGCTTGGCAGCGGGATGACTGCTGAATGTGGCTGCCTGGTCTATGTGCATACTTCGGCTGTGGTTGATTAACCACCACTCCAATGTTCAGATCAATAACTTTTCTAGTTTTTTTTTTTTTCCTGTATTTGTATTTACTCCTGGTTCTATTGACTTAGACACGACACTGATCTGAAGCTGTGGCGTGATCTTTCTGCACCGCATCATCATTATTTTAAGGCAAACATTGTTGGCCGACCCACCATCATCATCAACCTGGGTGTAGACGACAGTAGTTGGATTTCCATTATTCTAGCCACACTTGGCTGGCTGACTATTTTTTTGTTGTAGTTGTTTGTTTGTTTATTTATTTTTGTAATCATGACTTTGTAGAAAGAATCCCATCAGGGAGACAACAGACTAACAGAAGTAAATGTCTTCTCGTGTAATGGCATTGACCTTTACTTTATGTGACACTGTAATGGATTATGGATTTTTTTTACACGAGCAGCACAAAAGAGCATTACAGGGGGAGAGTAGTTGAAAATGCTAGGGAGAGGAGGAAAAATTACAATTGGAGAGGAGGAAAAATACACAATGATATGTTCTAATTTCGAGCCTGTAAGCCAACTTTCAAAAGGGTTACTGAAGACCATTCGATATAGGAGAGGATTCCAAAATAAACATTCGAGCTTGATTTAATCGAAAATTTTGTTAAAAACGACTAAATATCGAACGTTTAATAAATCTCTAGTAGTTACACAAAAATTAATTTCGATCCAAATTTGTTCAATATCAAATGGGAGAATTTAGCCCCAGGTCTTCCATAGTCAGAGGGTCTGGCAAAGGATCCTTTAGGCAGACAACCTGATACAAGATTTTTCCAGATAGAAGACTTTCTTTTGAACTTCGATAAATAGAAGATCTCTAACATATGAGTAGAATTGAAAACACTTTTAAAGGGGTCTTATTAAGACCTGCCAGACAATGCAGACCCTTCACATTTTTTTTATACCCGTAGCCGTATGGCTAGGAGGGTATAAAACGTACCTCATCAAAACAACGGTTTTAGACCCCAGGTCTCTTTTGACCAAATCCATTTCAGGACATTTGGAATCGATCTTTCGATGTCCGTCCAGCCGTCTGTTTGTCTGGCTGGCTGGTGCGCACAATAACTCTCGAAGGGAGTATCCAATTTTGTCCAAACTTGGTACATCGTAATATTTTTGTCACACTTAGATCGAATTCGGAGATGGGCAATATCAGTCAACTCTGGTACCTTCCCACAAAAGATGGAAATTATCAAAAAATAATTTACCGCACAGAAAGAAAAAAGATAATCCAGTATTGCTATCGATCCACTCCATCAAGTACCTGCCCCACAAATGGTAAAAATTTTGAATAATTATAACTCTTATAAAATGTGATGTAAGAGTCCGATTGTCTTCAAATTACACCAAGGTCTGGTGTGAAGATACAAAGGGTCAACATTTTGAATACCTATGAAGTTTATAAAGAACATTTCCGTCAACATATGATGTGCTATAAAGTGGTAGAGATCGGACAATTTCTTCTGGTACCTTAGAGGAACAAAACGCTCAAAGAAAGCGAAATAAGCACACAACTCTCTTCAAATTTCACACATACAAACACAAGATCTATTGTGACGATTATACAGGGTGAGATGATAAACTGCAATCAATTTCAGACTCCTGTCATTTCTAAGCCACTCGTCCGACAGCTATTAAAATTATTCCAGTGACAGGTTATTATATTGTTTACAACCGTACAAAATCATTTTGGTGAAAATTTTCCAGAAAAAAAGTTATTCGTGATGGAATTCAAGCGTGATAGTATGATTTCTTTATATTTGGCTGGAAAATCACAAGTGGCTATCGTTAGAGCACTCCGGCATTTAAATGTGAATAAATCTTTTGTTACCTTGTTACCGTGATACTTCAAGCGTAGCCCAACGTCAAGGAAGTGGACGGAAGAAAACAGTAACATCAGCAGAAATGGTTCGAAAAGTAAAGAAGCGACTTGATCGAAACCCGCGTCGCAGTGGCCGAAAAATGGCTCGTGAGCTAAACATATCGCAATATTCCATTCGGCAAATATTGAAAAATGAGCTCGAGGTAAAGCCATTGAAATTCCAAAAAGTGCAAGAACTTACACCGCAACAGAAAGAAAATAAACTCAAAAGAGCTAAAGAGTCGCTTCGCTTGGCCGAAAGTGGTGAGCTGCCGAATTTGGTTTTCTCCGATGAGAAAACATTTGTTGTCCAGCAGTTTGCAAACAAACAAAATGATCGTGATTACTTGCCAAAGAGGTCAGCTGCATGTGTGCACCTTCGGTTGGCCATCAGAACTCAAGCGTCGGCCATGGTGATGGTGTGGGCCGCCATAACAGCTGATGGTCGCTCTCCGCTCGTAATAATAAAAATAAATGCCGAATATTATAACGAAAATATTCTGGAGGGTGTATTAAAGCCTTGGGCACGTAAACATTTTGGCCACAGACCTTGGACATTCCAACAGGACTCCGCACAATCGCACTCAGCACGCGTCACCCAAGAATGGTTACAAAATGAGGTTCCTCGCTTTATTTCCAGCGCTCAATGGTCACCAAAATCTCCGGATACAAATCCGTTGGACTATTGTGTCTGGAGTATTATGGAAAACAAGGTTGGCACTAAGAAATACCAAAGTGTCGTTTGAAGGCCATAATTCGTGCCAAAGGTGAACAATTCGAACAAATCTAAACAGATTCTAAAATTTGATGCTATTTCAGATATTTTTTGCTTCCGTTTAATAAAATGTAAAAAAATTAAAAATAATGGCGTTTGACTTCGTTGCAGTTTATCTCACCCTGTTTTATTGTTAAACTTAAATCGAGTTCGGAAAAGGACAATATCTGGCTACTCCTTCTAGTGCAACCTTCAGAAAAGGTCGAAGGTTTCAAAAAAAAAAAAAATATTTCCCTGTACAGAAAGAGAAAGGATAATCCGATTTTTCTCCAACTTTGCAAATCCGAATATTTCCATTAGTGCTACGTAACCTGCGAATATGGACAATATCGGTCTACTCCATCAAATACCTCCCACACGAAGGGTCTAAAATTTTGAATAATTATATAACTCTTACAAAATTTGATGTAAGAATACAATTGCCTGCAAATTACACACATAACAATGTTTTTATTAACCCAAGGTCTGGTGTGAAGATGGAATATATCGGTGCATTCCTTCTGGTATCTCGCTCACAAAGGGTCGAAATTTTAAATATCCGTGAAACTCATAAAGCGCGAGATTAATATCCGATTCAATTCAGACTTGGTACATCCCAATATTTCCATCAACAAGAGATCTGTTGTAAAGATGATAATGATTGGATCATTTTTGCTAACACTAGATCTGTTGTGAAGATGATATGTATCCTCGAACCCCTTCTGGTACCTCACCCACAAAGGGTCACAATTTTCACAACCAACCTTCAATCTAGAAGATGGAAGTATGGATGAAGTATGGAAAAATTATCACATATATCATTTAAAGTGAAGGAAGTAACCGGTATGGTCCAATCCTGGCACGCCGCAATATTTATATAACATTTATTTAGGTCCGATACGAAATGGACAATATTGGCTCATTCCTTCGGAACCTACTCCATAGAGGGTCAACAATTTGAATAATTATAACAGAAGTCAAAATATATTTAGATAATCGAACATTGGCTTAGCGCATACATCTCTCGGCAAAACCGACTGATACTTTTCAACTTGTTTTTTATGAAGAAAAGACATTCTACAGTTTTCGTACGAGTACCAAAAATATGCTAACTACCTTTTACTCAGAATGGGTTTCATAAGCTCCCCTTTTTACGCCCTTCCCCACAGCACAGTGTGTCTCGTTGTGCCATAAAAAATAATCCAAAAAACACCAACAATGACAAACTGGTATTAGGATAAACCTTAACCAAAGTGTGACTTCCCAAAAAAAAATGATGTGATAAACGTTGATAGAGGCCAATTAAAGGGAAGAGAAAACACACAATAAGCCATAAAAATATTTCTATGGCTACTGGTTTTTTTTTCCTCGATCGCCTTCAATCTCAACCCAGCAAGAATTCGAAAGATACAATCTCTTCTGTCCTCTTAGTTTTTTTTTGGTTTGTTTGTATGTGACACAGCACGAAAATAATTAAGGGGATTCAAATGCAACATGTTTCTTAAGAAGCCAAAGCCTTGGCGCATTAGTCTGGTTATCTTGGCGTTGAATCTCAGGCGACAATTTTGGAATGATAAATTCAGAGAATTTGCCTTTTTCTGGTCTTTTGGTTTAATTTTTTTTTTTTTTTTTTTTTGGTTTAATCTTTGAATGATATTTCAATTAAGGTTTCTAAATTGTTTTTAAAAATGTATTTTTACTTTATATTAATTTTACTCACGTTGCTTCGGCGAATGTTTTGATACATGTAATAAAAAATGTTTTGTAGTTTACCTGGAAATAGAAAAATTAAAAAATTATATAATAAATTGTAAAGATAAAGTAAGGGGCGATAATTACATAATTAGAGGGACCTAATGAACATAAGTTTACAATGAAAATAACTCATTACAAAATGCGAGGTGAACTGTTTGCAGTAGTTTTAACTTACAAATCGAACCCCGCAAACATTTCGAATTTGGTATTTTTTAGTGCCAACCTTACGTTCCAAAGTACTCCAGACCAAATAGACCAACGGATTGGTATCTGGAGATTTTGGTGGCCATTGTGCGCTGGAAATGAAGCGAGGAACCTCATTTTGTAACCATTATTGGGCGCGTGCTGAGTGCGATGGTACCAAGTCCTGTTGGAATGTCCAAGGTCTGCGGCCAAAATGTTTGCGTGTCCAAGGCTTTAATACACTCTCCAGAATATTTTCGCGATAATATTCGGCAATTATTCTGATGCCACGGTGAGCGGAGAGCGACCATCGGCTGTTATGGCGGCCACTCCACCCCATGGCCGGCGCTTGAGTCCTGGTGACCAACCGAAGGTGCACATTTCCAGCTGACCGATGAGAAAACCAAATTTGGTAGTTCACCACTTTCGGCCAAGCGAAGCAACTCTTTAGCTCTTTCGAGTCTATTTTATTTCAGTTACGGTGTAAGTTCTTGCACTTTTTGGAATTTCAATGGCTTTACCCCGAGCTCCTTTTTTAATATTTGCCGAATTTTCGATATTTGATATGCTCAGCTCACGAGCCATTTTTCGGTTACTGCGACGCCGGTTTTGATCAAGTCGCTTCTTTACTTTTCGAACCATTTCTGCTGATGTTGGTTCTTTCCACTTTCTTGACGTCGGAATACGCTACCAGTTTCAAGGTAAATTCTGGCATACTCTTTCCATAACTTCGGTGCTTTCCAATGCGGGCCCGTCTGTATAGTCATGAGATTTAGCATAGCCCCACAAAAAAGTCTAAATACGTTAAATAGCATGAGTTAGACGATCAATTCCGAACGTGAAATAAAATGACCAACAAACTCGCCCATTGCTCAAACAAGTCCATTGGATGTTGAAACCACATGTCATGCATTTGATATCATCTCACTGCAGCGCTCAACATTCAAAGTTACGTTACGATTTGCAGCATCATTAGAAAAAGTACAGTCCAGTGATGCAACCAGCCCATAAACTAGCAAGTGCAAGTTTTTTCTAAATGAATTGATGGCTGTTTGCAATTCTTTTGGCTGATCTTCAATCCAAATATCGAAAACTCTGCTTATGTAGGTACCTATTTAGCCAAAAATGAGCTTCGTCGTTGAAAACAATTTTTGATAAAAACGATTAAAAAGCGGCTAAGCGGTCCGAACTTTTAATACCCTTCTCAATTTGGAAAGAACTTGAACATTTTCAAAAAATTCCGAAAAATCCCTTTTAAGTGATGACCTTTATATGGAGACTACACGAAGAGGTGGACCTGCATAAGTAATTTTTATTTGTAGAATAATGTGGGAGAATAATGTCGCTAAAATCATCAAAATATAAATATCCGGAGGTACCGTTATATGGGGCTATACGTAAACGTTGACCGACATGACCCATTTGCGAACATAACCTGCCTAAATGTAAAATTTTAGCCTAGCAGACAGACATCGTTAAATTGTCATAGAATTTTACGCTGATCCATAATATATATACTTTGAATATTTCGAGGAGTTACAAACGAAATGATAAAGCTAATATACCCTCCACAGAATGATGGAGGGTATAAAAATAAGAAAAGTGGATCTTCGGCCGACTTTCCAAGAGCACATTCAACAAAAATTCTGCGCTGCGATAGGTCGATTAGCTTCATTTCTTGCACCAGATATATTTTGAAAAGTTTTACACCTAAATCGTTCTCAGAATTTTCTACGTTGTTGAGTAACAGAGGTTCAATTGCTGTGAACGGCCATAAATCGGTAATTGATGGTCATCATTAACACTGTTCTTTAGTTCGCGCTCTATGTAAGCGTGTTGGTAGTTTTGTGTACAACAATGTAAATTCGATGCGAAATTTTGCACAATAGCCCATAGATGGAGTAAACTGACCATAAAATGAAAGAAGCGCGTGACGATCGTTCGTAACATTTTAATTATAAAAATGCATTTTTATAATAAAAATTCAATGATCTGCAAGCGTTCTTAGTTTGTTAGGAGATTAATGGTTATATTATAGACCGAACTGGAGATTTTTGACTGTTGGTTTATTATTATGGTAAACTGAATTGTAATGAAGTTCTCGCTGGGAAGTAATGACAACAATATATTTTCTACATTACCGAGAAGATAAGAGATAATGCCACAAAAATTGTTTTGCATCACCAGAATGCCAAAAAATATGACTTATACCCACTAAGCTTACATTGCAAACCAATTTTTCTTTCATCATCAAACTGTATGTTTTGAATCCAAAATCTCATTACCAAATAACTGGTTCACAGAGTACATCTTGCCAACAGTCACTACTTACAAAACTGCATAGTAATTTCAATGAAGTAAGTACTCTCTATACTGCCACCCTGAATTAATAAGTAAAGGTGGGAATACATAAAGCGCTTTTTGGGCTGGCTTTAGTAATCGGCTGGCTTCTTCGGAAATGAACAAAGAAACCTAGAGCTAAATTGAACTAAGTCAACCTAAAACTCCTTTCTTCCTCTACCAAGAAGCAAGCCAAATAAGCGCTTTATGTATTCCCACCTTAAGTTCGAAAAATATTAATTCCAATCCAATTCATTCATAACAAATTTTTTCGACAATCGTAACTACTTGCAACTCAACCCATTATTTGTACGAGGACTGTATGACCTGAAATTATTAGTTATCAATTGGCCAATACAAGTCAACAAATAAGAAGAAAGGAAGCATTTTATCACAAGACTAGTTTTTTTACTCCACTTTTTGATGGAGTATTGGATTATACAGCTTGATTCCCAGTCAAAATGTGCATTACAAATCGGGTTACGATCCTCTTCCTTTTACAAGGACATGCCGTACGAAATATGTAGTTTTTTATACCTTCCACCATACTATGGAGGGTATATTAACTTTGTCATTCCCTTTATAACTCCTCGAAATACTCGTGTCAGACCCTACAAAGTATATATATTCTTGATCAGCGTAAAATTCTAAGTCGATTTAGGGATGTCCGTCTGTCCGTCTTTCAGTCTCTCTGTTGTAATCTTTCGAACGAATTAAGAATAAACACATGCTTATTTTGCCAGTAGGCAGGTTGAGTTCGTAAATGGGCCATGTAGGTGCACGTTTTCATATAGTATTTTGATGTTTTTAGCGACATTATTCGCCGGAATCGTTTTAAATTTGGTATTTGAAGTTTGAGATGAATACTACAGCCTAAGACAAAAAACTGTCTGAGCAGCTCTACGTCTTCGTATAGCCACCATATAACGGTAACTCCCTATATTCGGTATTTCGATGATTTTGGCGACAGTATTCACCCGAGAATTTTCAAAATACGTATTTAGAGTTCGTAATGGGAACTACAGTATATGACAGAAATTTGTCTATGCAGGTACAGGTCTTCTTATAGGCCCCATATTCAGTACCTCCCCATATTCTGAATTTTGATGATTTTAGGTACAATACTCATCGAAATTGTTTGAGATGTCGTATTTGAAGTTGGATGGATGTTACAGCCTGTGACAGAGAATAGTCTATGCAGGTAAAATTCTTCGTATAGCTCCGATATAACAGTACCTCCCTATATGCGGTATTTTGATGTTTTTAGCTACATTATTCACAATTTATTTCACGTTTCGAATTTGAATATGGTAATGGCTTATGACAATCAATGCATATGTAGGTCCACGTCTTCTTATAGACTCCAATATAACGGCTTTATTCGGTATTTTTAAGATTTTAACAGAATTTTTAACGATTTTTATTTTTTGAAAATTTCCAAATTCGATCCAAATGGTGGAGGGTATTCAAAGTTCGGCCCGGCCGAACTTACTGCTTTTTAACTTGTTTGCTCTGTAAAAGTCAATTAAATGAGTGGTAATTATTTATCGAATCTAAGTTATTACAATCAAGAGCCGATTTGCAATAGGATTTTTTGCTGAATTCTAGTTGTACTAAATTTTTGAAGGGCTGTGCCCCGATTACTGTTTAGGATAACCTATTATTTTTTTTTTTTTAAATACTGGAAAAAATTTTAAAATTCATTCACCTTTAATCATTGATTTCACACTTACGAATAATGTTCGAATATGGGTCATTAACGTTCCCATCATTATTGAATGGAGTAAATTAATTGATTTCTTACAGAGACACACAGGTTCCAGATGAAGATTTTTCGACATACTGACACAACGTAACACCAACATCATAATTTCCAAATTAAAAACCTTTTTAAGACATAAGGGAGTCGAAGAAGTAGAAAAAAAGACCAAAACAAAGAATCATTGAAGATGAATTAATGAATTCTTAATGATCTCCTGGGAAGTGGGCAGGAGAGCAAGAGGGCATATGACGACATTAAAAAATGGGGAAAATACTTTATTAAAAAATAAAAAAAATAACATTGTGTTACATAACAATGTGTAACTGTCAAAAGCACTTCAGGCAGGTCAAAGAGTTACAAGAAATTATTATTCATTAGTGTAATTCACAACCAAAGGCAAGGGGGAGGGGATATGTTTTTGTTAAACAACAATTTCATATTTCTTCCGATATTTAGGGTAAGAGATGAATTTCTTTCATTCGTAAGTTCAAAAGCCTTTTGCCAAGATGTGAACCTGTATTTTTAAACTATATTTAATAGATACCCTTGAGCTTTAGCAAAAATTTATTTTTTTAAACAAAATCTCTTAATTAATGGTTTGCCAAAAAATGTATTAATTTTTAAATACGAGACGCTGGAATAACTGTTAAAGTTCATGCTAATTATAGTTAAAATCTTGAGTGTTTTAAGGCTGAACCATCTTCCAATGATTTGAAAACACGTAAAAAACATTAAGTTAGGCCGGGCCGAACTTTTTTAAGGCTGAACCATCTTCCAATGATTTGAAAACACGTAAAAAACATTAAGTTAGGCCGGGCCGAACTTTTAATACCCTCCACCTTAGGGTAATGGAAACTTTAGAACCAATTCTGACCCACTAATACCAAATTTTAGACATATTCGTGGGGAAATGTGGCAAACATCATCAAAATACCGAATATCGGGAGGTACCGGTATATAGGGCTATACAAAAACGAGGACCTATACATACAATGTTTTGCCACCGGCGCTAGAACCTATTATGACCAACAAATACCAATTTTTAAACAAATCCATGAAAATATGTTGCAAAAATCATCAAAATACCGAATATCGGGAGGTACCGTTATATGGGGGCTATACCAAAGCGTGGACCTATACATACTATGTTTCGTCACACGAACTAGGACCCATTATGACCTACAAATACCAATTTTCAGACAAATCCGTGATAAAATGTGTCAAAAATCATCAAAATACCAAAAATTGGGAGCTACCGTTATATGGGGATTATACCAAAACGTGGACCGATATATCTCATTTTCAATACCAACCGTCCTAGACACAATACAAATTATTCTGCTAAATTTTGAAGCTCTACATCAAATAATGTGGCTTGTATCGTGATTTCAACAGACAGACAGACGGACATCGTTAAATCGACTTGGAATTTTATGCGGATTATGAATATATATACATTAAGGGGATGTTACAAATGGAATGACAAAGTTAATATACCCTCCTTTCCAAGGTGGAGGGTATAAAAATGAAACATAAATATATTAGAATATATGCCTATTTTCATATCCTCAGCTATAACGGACTTAGACTATATGTCTGCGTGCATGTCGGCTGCACGATGTCGATAACTCTCGAAGGGTGTAAACTTCGTACATTTTAATATTCCTATATATAGCACAAATTCGATCGTTTTAACTCGGGAGAGAAATTGTTTTGCAAACAGTAGCGCTCGGAATCTGGAAGTTTTACATGAAGTTTACTGAATATTCTTTTGTTTTATTGGTAAACTCTCGTGAGTTACTCCTATGTGAAAGATAAGACCCAGCGGATTATTTTGCACATACATCTTCCAACTGAGACCACTGACAATGTAGGTGCGACTCATCCAAAGCCTGTATACAATTTCTACTTACATTTACACAGCGATGGCCTAGGCCATCAGTAGAGTCCGAAATCTACCGACAATGTAAGCGAATGTTGGATGGGTCCGAAATCTATCGACAGTGGATGGGGGTCGAAATGATAGAAATAGAGTAAAAGTCTAACCGCCAGAGTAAAATCGAGTGCGTTTTTTTTTTTCTTTGATTCGTGTGCTTTTTAGCGTGTTTAGTAGCAATCTGGTTTTAACGTTGCTGAGGGCTGGGGGATGGAGTACAAAATTTAAGCAGAGAGACAGATGAAGCACGGACTAGTGAATTTTGCCCACAAAAACAATAAAATCATTGGCAACGAATCTCTTATGTGTTCAGTTTTCTTTGTATGGCTTGCACCATACCATATTTTGCAATTTCATTGAATGAAAGCAAAAAAATGTCGGAAATAGACTCAAATTTTAGAATATGTTTAGATTTCTTCGAACTGGCACGAATTATGGTCTTTAAACGGCCAATTAAACCGTCACACGCTGCCCAAATGTTGCTCTATCTGTGATCGATACTTTGGTATTTTTTTAGTGCCAACCTTGCTCCAGACACAATAGTCCAGACACAATACTCCAACGGATTGATATCCGGAGATTTTGGTGGCCCTTGTGTGGTGGAAATGAAGCGAGGAAACTCATTTTGTAACCATTCTTGGGTGGCGCATGCTGAGTGCGATGGTGCTGAGTCCTGTTGGAATGTCCAAGGTCTGCGGCCCAAAATTTTTGCGTGCCCAGGGCTTTAATACCCTCTCCGGAATATTTTCGCGATAATATTCGGCAGTGATTCTGATGTCACGGACGATTAATACGAACGGAGAGCGACCATCGGCTGTTATGGCGGCCCACACCATCACCATGGTCGGCGCTTGAGTTCTGGTGGCCAACCAAAGATGCACATTTTCAGCTGACCTCTTTGGCAAGCGCCGTTCACACGATCATTTTGTTTGTTGACAAACTGCTGGACAACGAATGTTTACTCATCGGAGAAAACCAAATTCGGCAGTGCACCACTTTCGGCCAAGCGAAGCAACTTTTTAGCTCTTTTGAGTCTATTTTCTTCCTGTTGCGGTGTAAGTTCTTGCACTTTTTGGAATTTCAATGGCTTTACCCCGAACTAATTTTTTCAGTATTTACCGAATGGAATATTGCGATATGTTCAGCTGACGAGCCATTTTTCGGCCACTGCGACGTGGGTTTCGATCAAGTCGCTTCTTTACTTTTCGAACCATTTTTGCTGATGTTGATGTTCACTCCATTCGTCCACTTTCTTGACGTCGGGCTACGCTACCAGTATCACGGTAACGATCGATGGTACGAGACACAAAGGATTTATTCACTTTTAAATGCTGGAGTGCTCTAACGATAACCACTCTTGGATTTCCAGCAAAATATAAAGAAATCACACTATCACGCTTGAATTCCATCACGAATAACATTTTTTTTCTGGAAAATTCTAAACAAAATGCTTTTGTACGCTGGTAAACAATATAATAAGCTGTCACTGGAATAATTTTAACAACTGTCGGACGAGTGGCTTAGAAATGTCAGCAATGTGAAGTTGGTTGCAGCCTTTTCATTTCACCCTGTATTTTTAAAATATTAAATGTAAACAATTAAAAAAGCTGTAAGTTCAGCCGGACCGAACTTTAAATACCCTCCACCATTTAGAACGAATTTGGCAATTCTCAAAAACAATAAAATCCGTTAAAATCTTAGAAATACCGAATGTAGCCGTTATATTAGAGTCGATACGACGACATGGACCTGCATAGGTAATTGTTGTCATAAGCCATTACAATATTCATGCGAATGTGAAACTTAGAAAAAATCGGTGAATAATGTAGCTACAGTCATCAAAAAAACCGATTATCGGAGGTGCCGTTGTATGGGGGCTATACGAAGACGTGGACCTGCACAGACAATTTTCTGTCTTAGGCTGTAGTATCCGTTTTGAACTTCAAATGCCAAATTTTAAACAATTCCGGTGAATAATGTCCCTAAAATCATCAAAATACCGAATATCGGGAGGTACCGTTATATCGGAGCTACACGAAGACCTGGACCTGCATAGACAATTTTCTGTCACAGGTTGTAGCATCGATTGCGAACTTCAAATACGACTTCTCAAATAATGTCGGTGGGTATTGTACCTAAAATCATCAAAACACCGAATATCGGGAGGTAATGATATATGAGGCCTATACGAAGACTTGGATACGAAGGCATACACAATTTTCTGTCACAGACTGTAGTTTCCATTACGAATTCTAAATACGTAATTTGAAACAATTCCGGTGAATAATGACGCTAAAATCCTCAAAATACCGAATATTGAGGGGTACCGTTATATGGGGGCTATATGAAGACGTGGACCTACATGGCTCATTTTTTGACTTATTATGTAGTATCCATTACGAACTTCAAATAGCAAATTCGAAACAATTCCGGTGCATAATGTCGCTAAAATCATTAAAATACCGAATTTTGGGAGGTACCGTTATATGGGGGCTATATGATAATGTGGACCTACATGGCCCATTTAGGAACTTAACCTGCCTACTGGCAAAATTTTAGCCTTCTATCTTAATTCGTTCGAAAGATAGCGTGATTACAACAGACAGACAGACGGACAGACACACAGACGGATATGGCTAAATCGTCTTAGAATTTTACGCTGATCAAGAATATATATACTTTGTAGGGTCTGACATGAGTATTTCGAGGAGTTACAAACGGAATGACAAAATTAATAAACCCTCCATAGTATGGTGGAGGGTATAAAAAAATGTATTTTGCCGTTTCCAGTACACCTAAGATAATGAAAATTCTCTTTATTTTCCTTACTGGGAATAGTGTGAAAATAGTAATTTTCAAATGCATTTTACGATCCGCATTTGCATAAAAAACCAAATTTGTTTTGGTTTTAGTTTTTCCCCCGTTTTAAAGAGGTCATCTACACCTGAGGCAACGAGCCGCATACATTACACGAAGTCAAAAAACACCTCTATTTTCTATTTAAATTTTCCCCCTTTTGGTTTTTCTTTAACCGCAAAAAAGTCATAAAACTTTTACAACCAAGAAAAAAACATGGTGATGGAAAAAATGACATTTCAAATCGTAACCAAAACAAAAAAACAACCTGGAAAAATGGTGTCTAGGAAAAGTCATAAAACCAATGAACTAAAGAAGAGAGAACAGTAAAGGGAAAGGGGGGCAAATACATCACCCCAATGTAATTGCAGGGAGTTGCAGCAGCATAAAACACCATCCATCAGCTAGCTAAGGTCTGATAGGTGAGCGTTTCCACACAACATCACTCTGGCGGTGTGATGCGTTCGTTCTTTTTCACACAAAACTATGACAATTCATGGCCTTAACATTAAAATCTAATTGAGTCATTGTATGTGAGGTTCCCCCTCCTTTGTTTCTCCCCCTCCTCCCTCTCTCTCGTTTCCCTTTTCCCAGTTAAATACTCAAAGTTCAACTACCCCGATATTACAACACACGCATCTAATGGCTTCAATGTTGTTGTGTTTTCAATTCTAACTCGTCTAACATAAAATGTAATTACAATGTTGTCGTTGTTGTTGTCCTTTCATAGACCAGCAGCAGCAACAACAACAACAGTAACACCAATCTAATGTAAACAGAAACGCTCATAAAAATCACAATTTGAAATTCATGTTTCATTACCGCCAAAATTGACAGTCATTAAATCGAGTACCTTTAGTGTGTGAGAGGAAGTGTAGCAGAGAAGAGGTAGGTTCTGAGACGGGGACATTGGTGGGGGTCCCACGCGAACACACACGATGAACCACCTGTGGCACTGCGTGAGAATGTCGTTACAATTACAATTTTATTGCTATCGGCAATTGTGCGTGTAGTTAATTTCAGGTGAGGGGGTTGTAAGCAACCAAAATCCCATCGTTTTACTGAGTTATACTCGCGGAGCCTAGAATCTGCCACGGAAATTTATAAAGTGACCGAGAGAGTAAAAAACCCAAGTCTTTTGTCGATTTTAAGCAAATAATTGTAGTTTACTTTTATAACCTACACCATACTATGGAGGGATGGATGCCATTCCGTTTGTAACTCCTCGAAATACTCATGTCAGACCTAAGAAAGTATATATAATCTTGATCAGCATAAAATTAGAGGTCGATTTATAAATTATTAGAAGTCGATTTATAAATATAAGTCGATTTTAGCGATGTCCGTCTGTGTGTCTGTCTGTCCCTCTGTCTGTTGTAATCACGCTATACAGGGTTGTCCATATTCGACGGACCCATCTGGCAACGCCATAACTTTTGACAGAGAAGTCACATCGCTTAATGACAAACCGCGTTTGAAGCGTCAGTCCAAGCAGATTTTTACCATGAACCAATACACGCCGCGCGAGCGCTCTGAAATAGTTGAAATTTACATTCAACAGAAGAAGTCAATTGTGAAAACTCAACGTGGTTTTAAAACATTAACAAATGTGAGAAGTGCGCCTTCTAAGAACACCATTAAGCGTTTATACGAAAAATTGTCGACTGGTAAGGCTCTTTCTAATCCGAAGAGGCCATATAATATCGCTGCCGTACGAGCCAGTGTTGAGAGGTCCCCAAGAACATCCCAAAAATGCCGTTCACAGCAGTTGGGCATGGCCCGGTCCTTTACAACGGATTATTCGCATTGATTTGTATTTGTTCCTGTACAAAATTCAATTGACGCAAAGAATGTTGCCTGCGGACAAGCCTCGTCGATTGGAATGGGCCCAAAGAGTCATGGGTCCGTCGAATATGGGCAACCCTGTATTTCGAACGAAATGAGATAGCGTCATTATTCACCGGAATAGTTTCAAATTTCGTATTTGAAGTTCGTAATGGATACTACAGTCTGTGACAGAAAATTGTCTATGCAGGTCCAGGTCTTCGTATGGGCCCCATATATCAGTACATCCCTATATTCGGTATTTTGACGATTTTAGGTACAATACTCACCGAAATGTCGTATTTAGAGTTCGTAATGGATGCTGCAGCCTGTGACAGGTCTTCGTATAGCTCCGATATAACGGTACCTCCGAATATACGGTATTTTGATAATTTTAGCTACATTATGCATCGTTTATTTCAAGTTTCGAATTTGAATATAGGAATGGCTTATGACAAACAATGCCTATGTAGATCCACGTCGTATATATAACGGCTATATTCGGTATTTTTATAATTTTATAAGAATTTTGCAACGGATTTTATTTTTTGAAAATTTCCAAATTCGTTCCAAATGGTGGAGGGTATTCAAAGTTCGACTCGACCAAATTTACTGCTTTTTAACTTGTTTTTTATTGATTGTTGTTGCCTTAGATGAGTATTTTGTGAATAGGTATATTGTGAAGTTCCTCTATTTCAATGGTGACACCGGACGTCCTTGGTCTTCTAGAATTTTAGTTAGTTTTTCATACGGAAGGATTAGTGCTCATGACAGACCAAGGGAAGTCAGAGGGCTTGATCAATTCAATGGGTTAAATTCCGAAAATTCCAAGGGCTTTAAACACCTCAAGGGGTTGAATAAGCGAGTACCCAGCGCTTATAAACCTCAAGGGGTAATTACGAAGAACCCAAGGGCTTAACAACTTAAGGATATAATAGCAGGGAAAACAAGAGCATAGACACCTCAAAGGGTTAATAACGGTATTTTTACCCCAAAAACAGAATTAAGTTGAAGTGATTCTTTGTGAAGTAATGACTTCACTGGCTCTTTGCTTGTGTTTAAACGAAGTAATGAGAGATTCGATATATCTCTGAGCTTCTTACATGCCAAAGTCCTCTAAGGAGTGTACACTCAATAGGTCTTCCATGGAAGTGAACTTCAAAAGCTATGCCTCGTAAAGTTCTTCAAAAGGTCGTCCTTGAATAAGGCCTTTTAAAAAACCTTCCATGGAGAAAACTTTTCAAACGGACTACCATATAGATGACCTTGGAAAGGTTATTAGCGGATAAGAATTTTTCCATTAGTATTCCCAAAGGATAACTTTGTGTAGATTAAAGACTGTAAGCATTCTGTAGAAGAAGACTCCAGAGAGATTTATATATTTTTGTTATATGTTTAAATATTGTTCCTGATCATGTTTTCCGTCGGAGGACGAAATATCGAAAATAATAAATAAATATTAAAAAAAAAAAAAAAAAAAAAAAAAAAAAAAAAAAAAACAAAGACCTTGAGCTTAGTTTTAGTAAACTTACAGTTGAAATAATTTAAAATAAAGTTCGAAAAAATAATTAAATATCAAAAAAAAAAAGACTAAAAAATTAATTTCCTTCAAGAGGCCTACTGAGGGGAGAACCCTACAAAATATCTTGTTAAAAGGTCTTTTATGAAGAGAAGATCCCACAAGGTTTCCTTTAAAATGCTTTGCCCGGAAATGACCTTCAAAACGGTGTTTCATGGAGACAGCCTTTAAAAAATATACCATGGAAAAACCTCTGAAAAAACATCCAAGAGAAGACCTATCAAAATACAAAAATCACTTCTATGGATAGAAGTCTAGAAAACGGAAGGCTTCTACAGCCTTCCGGAGGCTTCTACAAATCGAATATCCGATAATACGCTTGTATGGAGAAGAGGTTCTCTATGGAGGAGACAAACACAAAACCCCTTCTTTGTCGGAACTTTTTTCCGACGCTAAGAATCGAACTCAAAACCCCTTGCCTGGATATGTACACTCTGTGCTACGGTTAGGCATTGCTTAGTATTGAGGAAAGTAAAAGAGTTTGATGTGATTCTATAATGGTGCTTTTTCTTGCGTTCGGTTGATATCAAACTTCATTGGCCTGGTATCAAACTACATAGGCTTGGTATTGAACCTCTTTTCAAAGTATCAAAAGACATTATTTTCATATCAAACAACTTTGGTTTGGTTTGGTATCAAACCACTTTATTTTGGGATCAAACCATTATCTTTTGGTATCAAACCATTATCTTTTCGCATCAAACCAACTTTGTTTGGTATCAATCTACTATGGTTTGGCATTAACCCGTTTCTATTGCTATCAAACCATCTTGTTTTGATATCAAACCACTTTGGTCTGATATCAAACTACATTAGATCGATATCAAACTGCTTCATTTGGCTATTAACCAAATTCTTGGATTTTATTAAATTACAATGTGCCATATTATTATTATCATTAACTCAAAAGATAGTGACTTCAAACCAGCAGAGTTTGGGGAAACTTAAACTCAGTGTAAAAAAGCTGCAAAGGTTGATTGCCTCATCTTGAAGCCGAACCAAATGGAAGCCAATTGACCTATTATTTAACGAATCTGAAAACTAAAACAGATTTTACTCTTTCTAAAATGTCTTCAAGTACAAAGGCTTTATAGAATTATGTCATTCTTTTTCATTCGCAGAAATGTGAATATCTGGTAAATTCAACTCTCCAAGTTTACATATATATGACTAATAATTATTAATAATCAACTGCAAAAAATATGTATAAAAATTGTTTCTTCGAAATTTTTCGTTTGGCGTCATGAATTTACATACTCCACAATTAAATAAAAATTGCATATTTCGTTGTAAATTAATGTAATAATAATGAAACAAATTAGCAATGGATAGAAGTTAAATTACATGTCGGTACATACGTTTTGGATCCCACACACATACACACACACACCCACAACTGAGATACAAGGCATATGTGAATAAAACTGTTGCATTTTGTAATGCTTAAGTAAAGTTTAATGTTGTCGGTTGTTAAATGCTTTTTGGTATTAAGGCGACTGGAGTCTGGTGCTACAGACCCGGGGGTACATGTAAACAGCAACTGCAGCGACTGGATAATTAAATAAAAAATGTCAGTCAGTTCGCAACGTAAAACACACAGACAGACAGACAGGCTCGAAATGACAGATGTAGGAATTAACTAGGCAAGTGTTTATTAACTGGAATATTAAGTGTTTCTTTTTGTAAGAAAGCTTTATAATGTCGAATCATTGTTCGGAGGTAGGTTAGGTAGGTAGTAAAGCATTCGTTTGTATTTTATGCATATGCAAATAATTTCGTTTGTAATTGTGTACACACATTTTCAACAGACATGTAATCTGAATAAACAAAATCTACATTGTTTATTTTAAAGTTGTCGCTGAGAAGAAAAAAAAAACTAATGATACGAAGTGAGGGAAGTTGAAAGCAAAAAAAAAATCTCTGAAAGGGATTTGCCGCTTGCAAGTAGATAGTTTTTTTGCACTGTAGATAGTTGTAGCAATATTGATAAATGGCATGATGTATGAGCGGGACATGTGTTGACTACAGTGGTCAGATAAAGAATAAATGTAAAATTATATAAAATGAGCTTTAATATTTTATATTAAAGCACTTATTGTATTGGTGAACTTGGTTGCATTGGCATAGAATTGCAATAGATAGACGAGGTTGATATCAAACTACTTTGGTTTGACATCAGACCGCATTAGTTTGATGTCAAACTACTTTGGCTAGGTACCCAACTCATTATATTGATATCGAACTACGTGGGTGTAATCAGACTGCATAAGTTCGGTATCAAACTACTTTGATTTGACTTCAAACTGGGTTAATTTGATATCAGGCTACTTTGTTGTGAACTCAGAGTGTATCACTTTGACATCAAACACATAAGTTTGATGTCAAGTTGCTTTGATTTGGTATGAAACCGCATTAGTGTTACATCCAACTACTTTGGCTAGGTCAGATAAAGAATAAATGAAAAATTATATTAAATGAGCTTCAACATGTTACATTGAAGCACTTGATGTATTGTTGGACTTGGTTGTATTGGCAAAGAATTGCAATAGATAGATGAGGTTGACATCAAGCTACTTTGGCTAGGTACCAAACTCCTTATATTGATATCTAACTACGTGGGTGTGATATCAGACTACATCAGTTCGGTCAGTTTGATTTGACTTCAAACCAGGTTAGTTTGATATCAGGCTACTTTGTTGTGAACTCAGAGTTCATCACTTTGGCATGAAACACATTAATTTGATGTCAAGCTGCATTGATTTGGCATGACACCTACTTCAGTTTGGTATCAAATTGCTTTAGATTGATTGGTTTGGTAGCAGACTGCTTTGACTTGACATCATACCGTAATTTTTTTAATGTCAAACTACTTTGCTTTGGTATCAAACTACTTCAGTTCGGTATCAAACCTCACAAGTTTGATATGAAACTACTTTAACTTGGTAGCAGACTGCTTTGATTTGACATCATACCGCATTATTTTGATGTCAAACTATTTTGATTTGGTATTAGACCGCCGAAGTTTGGTGTCAAACTACTTCAGTTTGGCATCAAACTGCATTAGATTGATATCAAAGTACTTTGATTTGATAGCAGACTGCTTTGATTTGACATCATACCGCATTATTTTGATATCAAACAATTTTGCTTTTGTATCAAACCGCACAAGTTTGACTTCAAACTACTTCAGTTTGGTATCAAACTGCTTTAGATTGGTATCAAACTACTTTGGCTTGGTAGCAAACTGCTTTGATTTGACATCGCACCGCATTATTTTGATGTCACTTTGATTTTTTATCAAACCGCCCAAGTTTGATATCAAACTACTTCAGTTTGGTATCAAACTGCATTAGATTGATATCAGTCTGCATTAGTTTGAAAGCATACTGCATCAGTTTGGTATCACACAATTTTGGTGTGATATCGAACCGCACTAGTTTGAGGTCAAACTCATTTGGTGTGCTGTTACAACAGTTTGGTATCAAACCAGATTAACTTCTTTAATTTCGTATAAAATTGAATAGGTATGACATCAAACTGCAATGGTAGGATATCAAACTGAAATGGTAGGATAACAAACTCCACTAGTTGGATATCAAACTGCAAGAATATTGCATCAAACTTTTTAAGTTAGCAAAGTTAATTAAGAAAACAACTTGAATTAAAAAAAAAAAAAACAGAACTGAATTGGTTTGACAGCAATGGCATGCCATCAGACTGAACTAGTATTTCAGTGAAATACACCGCAACCACACAAATTGTATCGGTGCGACATTAAACTGATTTGGTAAGCCATTAAACAGCAATGGTATGGCAAAAAAACTGCACTGGTATTGTATCAAATTGAATTAGTATGACATAAAACTGCAGCGGTAGGATCCACAATAATATTGCATTAAACGATAATGGCAAGACAGTTGATGTTTCAAATTGAGTTAAGGTAGCAACCTGAGGTTTCAAACTGAAATGTTTAGGTGTCAAACTGACTTAGTATGACACTGAACAGAAATTGTATGATATCAAACTAAATTAATATGACACTAGATAGCATTGGATAGCAACAAACTGAATTGGTATGCCATCATACTTCAACTACAAAAGTATTGCGTCAAACTACAAAGTCAACACTGCTGAGGTAGCAACATGAGTTTAGATACCAATCTGAGGTATAAAACCGAAATTCTTAGGTTTCAAACCGTCTTAGTACGCAATGGACAGCAAGGGAATGACATCAAACTGAATTAGTATGACACTAAAGAGCAGAAGTTAGAGTCAAACTGCACCGGAATGGTATCAAACTGAATTGATAAGACATCAAACTGAATTGGTATGACATCATACTTCAGTGATAGGATATCAAACTACAAAAGTATTGCGTCAAACTACAATGTCAACACTGCTGAGGTAGCAAAATGAGTCTAGGTAACAATCTGAGGTATAAAACTGAAATTCTTTGGTTTCAAACCGACTTAGTATAACATTGAACAGCAATAGTATGACGTCAAACTGCACCGGAATGGTATCAAACTGAATTGGTATGAGATCAAACTCTATTAGTAGGCTATCAAACTACAAAATTATTATGTCAAACTACAATGTCAACACTGTTGAGGTACCAAAATGAGTTGGGTAGCAACCTGAGGTATAAAACTGACATTTTTAGGTATCAAACAGACAGCAATGGTATGACATCAAACTGAATTAATATGACAGTAAACAGCAATGGTTAGTATCAAACTACAACGGAGAAAAATTCTTATAAATAAATTTACAATCTATTACTTCATCCATTTAATCGCAACAATGGTTATTCTCTACTAATCATAAAGATATTGGTACTTTATATTTTATCTTCGGAGCATGATCTGGTATAGTAGGAACATGATTAAGAATTTTGATTCAGTATCAAACCGAATAGGTATGACATCAAACTCCAGTGGAAGGATATCAAACTACAATTTTAAAACTCCTGAGGTAGGAAAATGGGCAATCGGAGGTGTAAAACTAACATTTTTAGATATCAAACCGACTTAGTTTAGCATTGAACAGCAATGGTATGACATCAAACTGCATTAATATGACAGTAAACAGCAATGGTTAGCATCAAACTAGAACGGAAATGTATCAAACAGAATTGGTATTAATATATCAAACTTCAAGAGTATTGAACAAAACCACATGACTAGACGTTTGAGATAGCAATCTGAATTTAAATTTCAAAATGAAATGTCAGGTCATCAGACCGGATTGGTATGACATTAACCTGCAATGGTATGACATCAAAATACCCAGACATGGCAACAGCTTGAATCGGTGTGACAATTAATAGCCACGACATGGCAGTGGTGTTGATCTGAATTGGTTTGACATCCAACGTCATGGTATGATGTCACACTAATTTAAGAACTTTCAAACATATTCTCATAGACAGGTTTTTTAACGTTTACACAGTCATAAGGGACCTCTATACTTAATGTCTATTCTTTCACTTTTTTCTCCAACTCTCGAAAAGTTTTCGATCCGGAATATTACCAACACATAGTGATTTTTTGAAACTTTAAATTGATTGCATTTTAATTTTGCTTTTGTATAAATTATAAAATCTTTCTCCAAAACCACTGTACTTCATTAGAAGCAGCAAGTGATTGTGGGTGTTCCATAATTACTGGTTTAGTTATCATACTGACTGGATGGCTGGTTGGCTCGATGGCTTATTTGCTGTGGCTGTGATGTGTCTGGATGCCAGTTACTTCATTCAGGTTTATGGGTTTAACAATTTAAATTAATTACTTTCCCCTCCCACCCAGAGATTGTCATCATCAACCATCACATTGTCGAACGTGATGACAGAAAACATCGCAAAGAGATTATTGTTTAGATTTCAATATGTTAAGTGTGTGTAGAAGCCCTCCCTCACTCCTCCTCCTCCTCCTCATTGGTGGGATGTTAACATTCTAAACACTTCTTTGTGAGTTGTAAAAAAATCGTCATAAAATTACTGCTACTGTCGCTGTTGGCATTACTGTCTAGCTCCCTGGTTACAAGTGGCGGTTTAATTGTGGGCGCTGTGTGGTAAAAGTGTTAAGTTTTTAATATCAAATGTGATTTAAATAAAAACATCAACTTCAAAACACCGCCATCAAAAACAGACAGGCGTCTTTTGAACGTGAGCTTAACCCAAAGACATTTTCACAAATTACCTGTTAAGCGGCGACGTCGGCGGTGACGCACATCAGAATGTCTTACAAAATGCTGACACAAAACTGTCAATTATTGCAAACGAGGGAAGGGGCTTTGGAGGTATTGCATATTGTTATTAAATCCGCCGGGCAATTAGCTGTGCTTTGTGCAATTTTCAGATTTGATTTCATCATTCAAAACCCGGGCTGGGTTTCAACAAACTATTGCAATTTTTGTGGAAAGAAAATATCCCGTTTGAAATGAAATTATCTTAACTTTGAGATTAAAATGTAAAAATTATGACTTTTTTCTTCAGCATTTTTTTCAGTTATCTTAATTCATTGCCTATTAGTCATTGCTGTTCCATTATCTACCATAATGTGTGTGCCTGTGCATTTTGAGTTGTTGCATGTTTTTGCTTCAATATCAGCCAGCCAGCCTGCCTGCCTGGTGAGTTGCTGCTGCCGCTGCTGATACCACTGCCAGAGGCAATCAATTTTCATTATTCACAGCATCAACAAGTGCAACGTAAATAAGCCTGCAAGTCAGCAGCATGTTAGCAATCCAAGCAGGAGCTTGCCAGCAACCACCACAATTAGTGTTGTGAAAAAGTCAGCTTCTCGATGCGGAATCTATGATCCAAGCATGCAGTTGTAACACTTAGTGATTTCAAAAGAAGCCAACAAAACTGCGACATTAATTCTCTGGTTGCAGACAGTGGTTGAGGACAAAAAAGGGTGAATAGAAAAAAGATATTCAAAATTAAAAAAAATTATATGATTTCAAACTTCATCAGTATGACATCAAACTGACATGGTTTGATATCATACTCCATTGGTTATTGCACAGCTGAACTTTAAAATACTTTAATCTGGTGTCAAACTGCATTGGTATGAAAAAAAAAATTGTTGGTATGACATCAAACAGCAATGGTATGACATCAAACAGCAATGGTATGACATCAAACAGCAATAGTATGACATCAAACAGTGATAGTATGACATCAAACAATGATAGTATGACATCAAAAAGCACTGGTGTGATATCAAACAGTTGCATAGTGTCCAACCACATTGGCAACACATCAAACTGAACTAAAATGGTTTCAAGCCAGAATCTGTTGGCTATCGCCCACCTGAATTAGTTCAACATCAAGCTGCATTAATGTGACCTATAAAATACTTTAATTTGGTGTCAAAATACATTGGTATGAAAAAGTGTGTTGGTAAGACATCAAACAACGATGGTAGGACATCAAACAACACTGGTATGACATCAAACAACAATGGTATGACATCAAAGTGCAATATTATGATATCAAACTGAAATGGTTTGACAACAAACTTCATTGGTTATGGCTCAGCTGAATATGTATGACATCGAACTCCATTGATGTGACCTTTAAAATACTTTAATTTGGTGTCAAATTTGACATCAAACAACGATGGTAGTACAACAAACTGCAATGATATGGCATCAAACTACAATGGTACGAGACCAAACTTCAATGGTATGACATGAAACAGATATGGTATGATATCAAACTGAAATGGTTTGACATCAAACTCCATTGTTAATCGCACAGCTGAATTAGTATAACATCAAGTTGCATTGATGTGACCTTTAAAATACATTAATCTAGTGTCAAACTGCATTGGTATGAAAAAATTTTTTTGGTTTGACATCAAACAGCAGTTGTATGATATCAAACTGCAGTGGTATGGTATAAAACTGCAATGTTATGACATCAAACTGCATGTTATGACATCAAACTGAAATGGTTTGATACCAAACTTCATTGGTTATCGCACAGCTGAATTTGTATGACATCAAACTGCAATGATGTGGCCTTTAAAATTCTTTAATTTGGTGTCAAACTGCCTTGGCATGAAAAAATGTGCTGGTATGACATCAAACAACGATGGTAGGACATCAGACAGCAATGGTATGACTACTTATGTTTTATATTATACCAATTCAAGTTTGATATCAAACAACCTTGGTATGACATCAAATTCTATTGGTTATCGCACAGCTGAATTAGTATGACGTCAAGCTGCATTGAAGTGATTTTTAAAATACTTTAATTTGGTGTCAAACTGCCTTGGCACGAAAAAAATGTGTTGGTATGACATCAAACTGCAATGGTATGACATCAAACTGCAATGGTATGACATCAAACAGCAATGGTATGGGATCAAACAGCAAGGGTATGGCAACACGTGACATTCTACTTGCAGCAACATCAAACCCCGGTAGTTTGATAACAAACCTTCTAATATTGAAACTTCTATTGCACAACTCTCTTTTGACCTATACTAGTTATGTTTGATGTTATATCAAATCACCTCCGACATCAAACCTCTTTGATTGGCATCTAACTATAATATCAAACATACTTAGTTTGATACCAAAATTCTTGTTCAAACTCCATTTTTTTATTTAACATTTATTTAAATTTTTTCTAGTCTCTCTCTTTTTGACCACTCCACTGTCTCGCCATTGCCAATCGTTCGAGTTAATTTAGAAAAAAAAAACAAATACAATAAATAAACGCAAGTAGAAACTTGTTCATTTAACTAATACATTTTAACACCGTCAAATGAAATGAATGATGTATTTATTTATTTAATGGACAAACACAGAAAGGCAAATAATTGAAAATCGTAGATTGTATTGTATTGTTATTTCATGCTAAACACTTTTCTGTTTGCATAACTTAGAATAATGACAGCACAAATAGTAGTGGAAGTAGTAATAATAAAAACCTTCTAAAGACAAATAATAACAATTTCGAAAAAGATACCATAAATAATCAAATCAGAACCAGTTTTTTAAATAAATAGTGATCTGAATAATTGTTTGCTCAACGTAGACAATATCGAAAGTGGAATTAAAACAGGTGTGTGTATGTGGGTGAGGTGGTCAAAAGCACAGTAAGCTATAAAAATCTAAATCTATAGACTCCTGGACCAACCGAAGAGCCATCTCGTCGATGTAACGACTTTCTGGTCAACCGAAGTGGTAAAATATCAAACTGCAGTAGTAGAATGCCAGACGGTAAAAGCATACCATCAAAATGCATTTGTGTTGTGTCACACCACTTTGGAAGCACAAACGCTGCAAATTCAGGGTATCAAATTTAACTACTTGGACACTTGACAGCAATGGTATGGCATCCAACTAAATTAGTATGACATCAAACATCAGTAGTAGGATATCAAACTACAAGAATATAGCATCAAAATACAATGTCTGGGCAAACTAAATTAAGGCAACAACCTGAAAGAAGGAACGAAACTGAATTGGTAGGACGTTAGAGATCAATCACAAGATTTCAAACTTATCTGGTATCTGAATACTCTCTACTAGTACCACATGAAACTGCATTGGTATGACATTAAACAGCAATGGTGTGTCATAAAACTGGTAACAACCTAAACTAAGGAATCAAACCGAAATGGTATGACATCAACCGTACTAGTACGACATCAAACTACATTGGAATGAGATTTGATATCCCATTAGACTGCAATTGTATGACATAAAATTGTTCTTGTATGGTATCAAACTGAATTGGTGCTTACTTCCCTTCCACTTCATTTTGCATCACACTCAAGTGATTATTGGTGACCGAAAACCCCATCGTCCATGTAGCAACTCCCTAGCCAGCCGGAGATGAACCTCGACGATATTGAGACTTCGAGGGTAGTCAGCTAGCTCGCCTCACGTTATGACACCATGCAGCTGAAATTTTCATGCAATACCCATTCAGTTCTCTATCTTAACAATGGGATTTGATGTCAAACCAATGCAGTTTGATATCATACTAATGTTTGATCTCAAACTTATGATGATTTGATATCATACGAACGTAGTTTGATGTAGTACGGGTGAAGTTTGATGAAACAGGAAACTCCAGTATAGTTTGATATCATACCAGTGCAGTTTGGTATCATACCAAACTATTATCCAACTGATGATGTCTTACTGATATTGTTTGATATACCAGTTCAGTTCGATGTCATACCAACGAAGTTTGATGTCATACCCAACTTGTTTAATATCACACCAGCCTTAAATTTTTATATTTTAATTACTTTCACTCTTTTCTACCCTCACAATGATAGACCCATGTAGTTAATATAACACCAGTTCGTTTTGACGAAATTAGATGACAAGATGAAAATACAACAACAATGGAGTTTGATGTCAGCTCATTTATGAAAAATCACCTGGCATTTCATCTCGTCTGAAAATATTTCCTGGTCATCAAGTTCGTTTAGCGGGATGATTGTGTAATGTAAGTATTTCGCATTTTAGGTTGACTGAAAATATGTCATGGCCTTTTTGAAACATTAAAGGATAGTCCCTCCCTGATCCATTATTAGACAGTCAGATCGCTTACGCAGATTTTTTATTCAAGCAGCTAGATCGTCTAATCTGAGACTCACTGGCCACAGAGTTCACTGGCCAGCCAAAGAGCTCGACTTTTCATGTTAATATTCTCTGCAGAGCTGCTAGTTCCATGGACCAGCTGGCTGCTAGGTACATGAAAAGACTGACATAGAGAAAGAGAAACTACCTTACCAGCCAGAAGGCTAGTCTGTGCAGAGAGACTCCCTGACCAGCCGAAGATAGCTTCTACGATAGGGAAGGCTCACTGGTTTACTAGAGAGCTCGTCTATGAAAAGAGTAACCCCTTTGGCTCATCATTCGGCTCATGTGTTGACAAAATCAATGTTTATGAAAATTCAAAGGCTCCCTAGTTCGTCCCGGGAATCACTAGCACTCCCACTCGGAGATTCACTGGTATTCGTATTGTTTGAGGATGTTATTTTGGCATTCAGATTGTCTGAGGATCAGAGTGGGTTCGTCTAAGAATATTTTTTGAGCCTTCAGATTATCAGAGGAGATTCCTAGGCTATTCAAGAATACACCCTGTCCATCAAACTTGCCTAAAGAAACATCCTGACTTCAGCTTATATAAGGATAATCTATGATCCTTCTGCAACTATCAGGGGCTCTCTGGCGAAATAGCTTGTCCGAGAAAATGACTTGGATATTCAGCTCGCTTAAGCTCCTGGAACCTCGTCTGTGGAAATACTATGACCCTTTATCTGACGTGTGGAAAAAGCCTGGGCATTCAGCCTGTCTGAGGAACAACCCTTATCCCATAGGTCATGTGAAGCTTCATCTGGCCTGAAGTTCTTCTGAGGAGGTTCCATGACTCTTCAGCTCGTCTGAGGATATTCTCTGACTCTTCAGCTTGTCTGCTAAGGTTCACTGGCACTTCAGCTCATCTGTGGAGATTCTAGGACGCACAACTCATTTGAGGACATTCCCTGGTCATTAGGCTCATCTGGGGATATTCTCTGGCTCTTTAGATAGTCTGAAGAAATACCCTAACCCTTCAGCTGATGTACGAAAATTCCCCAGCCTTTTTGCTTCTCTGCAAGAAGTTTTTTTGGCTTTCTTTAGATTGTCTGAGGAGATATTCGGTCCTTCAACCCATTTAACGATACTCCTTGATGATCACCGAAGAAGACTTTCTGACCCTTAATTTTGCCTGAGAATATTCTTCAATTCGGCCTAGGAGATTCTTTGATTATAAAACTCCTCCGAGGAGATTACTTTGCCCCACAGATTGACTGAGGAAATACCCAATCCCTTCAGCTGATCATAGAATGTTACCTTCACCTCGCCTGAGAAAATTCCCTTGCCCTTCAGTTTGTTTGAGAAGATCTATTGTCCCTTCAATTGCTCTGAGGAAACATAGAGCTCCTTTAACTCCTTTGAGGAGTTCCCCTGACTCTTCAAGTCTTCCATCTCGCCCAAAGAGAATCCCACGTCTATAGAAAAACTTTGACTTCTCAGCTCTTCAAGACTTCGAGACTCACTGATTCTCGGCTATATAGACCCTAGCGTTTAGCTTACCATATATTTCACCTTAATTTTTAGAAGTGCTGCGCGAAAGATCTTTGTGAACATTTGTAATTAAAATTGCTGACAAACCTGCAAAAAAAAGAAAATGTGAAGAACAAATTAGAGAGGCGTTTTAGACATCTATGTTCGGCATGCCCATAGCATACATTTTAAAATTATAGAGCGTAAAATGTAAAATAAAAATCTGATTGATTAGCATCCAACAACTTAATTAAAAAAGACCCACATGATTCAAATTATGATATTCTTCTTAACCTATTTTGCTGGCAAAAAAACAACAGCAGATACTACCTGCTGATTTAGTGGTTCTTCCCACCAGAAAAAAGCATATCATCTCTATGACAAGAGAACCACCACCTCCTGCCATTGGCATATTACCCCACATGTTGTTTAGTCTGTTATCCATCCAATTCAATCTCTCTTTTTGATAAAAATCTCAAAAACTAAAGAAACATCGAAAATGGAAATCAATCCACCGAAACTTGAACCTGACATGAGCGAGAACATAGAAAGCGTTTAAATTTACATGTTAACGCAACGTTTGTGTTTCTTTTTGACATGTTTCTTCCATGGAGTGATTTTGTCAAATTAGCTAGTTTTTTTGGGTTGAAAACGAAGGTGGGCGTATAGAATATCATTTGGATTTTAAATTTATTGGGTAGTTTATGTTATTTTTTGTTTACAAAAATGGAACTTGTTCTTTTAGAGGGGACAGGCTATTATAGTCACGGTTTTAGTTGTGTTGTTGGGGGGAGGTAATGGGGAAATACAGTTTGAAATCAGATAAGAATGACAAATATTTTTTTTTTCTGTATAGATGGAATAGATAATGGTCATGGTTCGCTTTTTGAAGAAGATGTCGAAAAAAGTTGTTTTTATTCTAAAATGCGGGTATGTTTTTTCGAACTTTTTTGTGAAAGTAGCAGCAGGAGTTCTTGTCATGCTACGCCCATGTTATGTTTTTTAATGGAGTTGTTCATTCATTTAACAGCTTTATTTGGAACAAAACAAAATCGTGCTACAGTAGAGTAATGTGGCAATACCAAGGGCAGAATGTTTTGATATATCCCATTAATTCCGTAGCTTATGTTGTTTCTTACTCCTGATCTAAGTTGAGACATTTTGGGAAATTTTATGAGAAATACAAGTTTCGAATTACATACATAAATAAAATAATATCTTCAGGCAAAAGAAAATCCCTAAACTTAAAGTGCAAAAATCAATGAAAATCGAATTCACAATTAAAATCTGAATTGCTGTGAATTCAGCTTGCCCAAATTGAACTCGACGGTTTTATCAAAAACGAACTAAAGACGTCGTATAAGGATCTGAACCAAGTTCATGGGAAAGCTTAAAGGGAGAGACCCATCTTTGCTTCTCTATAGAGAGAGAGACTGGCTTCCGTTCATCTATAAAAAGGGGATAATCGCCTTTATTTCAGTCTTATACACGAGCATCCAATGGTGTCGCTGTCCAAAAAGGGGTCATTTAAGAGAAAAGAGTAATTAAAAATTATATATTTTTGAAATATTTAATGTTTCTTAAGATTATTTATAAATCGTATTGAAACAAAAAAATTAAGAAGTGTTTTATCATTTATTTGTTGATGATTTAAAATTACTGAGAGAAATTAGAGTGGGGAGAGAGCTCTTGTTCTAAACAGCCTTGCTTTAGATCATCTGTAAAGAGGGAGAGAGTCTCTTCAAGTCGTCTATACAGAGAAAGATGCTCCTTAAGCCCGAAAATAAAAAATTACTCCATTTAGCTCGTTGATATGCGCTTCGGTTCGTCAATAGACAGACTTCTTTCTATAGAGAGACTCCATTCAGCTCGTTCGTAGGAGAAGGCTGTAGATAGAGACTACCTACAGCATGTCTAAACAACTCCCTTCAGTTCAAATTTAAGGAAAGAGGAACTCTCTTCGGCTCTTCTGTAGAGAGAAAGATTCGTCCTTCGATTCGTCCATAAATATAGAAAGACTTCTTCGCACTTGTCTATAAAGAAAAAAACTACCAAAAAACGTTGCTGTGAAAAAGATCTGCCAATAGAACTTGAGTCGAACCTGGAGAGTTTCTAGTGTATAATTCGCATATGCTAATTTGCAATAAGTTCGAAATATATACTACTTCCCACAGAACGGCCCTTGTAAGCCATCATCCACATCAAATATGCCTGATGAGCCGCTTAACCAACGGCGAAACGCGTCGCATAGTGGTGAGTGTGTGATAGTGTCTATCTGGCTTTCCTTTTCACTGCAAATTTCAGATCATTAAGCTCGTCTCGAAAGAGAAAACAAACACTTAAAAAAAACTACCTTCAGCTCGCCCATAAACAGGGAGAAAAAACACCCTTTCATTAATCTATAGAGATAGAGAGACTCCTATCAGCTCTTCCCAGGAAAGAGAATCTGCATTCTCGAAAGAGAGACTGCTTTTAACTTATCGAGATAGGGAGAGAACAGAATTATTTTCAGCTCGATTAAGAACTCCCTTCAGCTCGCCTATAAACAGAGAGAAACAAACACCCTTTCATTCATCTATAGAGTAGAGAGAGAGCAAAAAGAATCTGCCTTCTTTCAACTCATCGAGATAGGGTGAGAGTGGAACTCTTTTCAGCTCGTTTAAGAACTCTCTTCAACTCGTCCATAGATAGAGAGAGACTCCCTTCAACTCTCCTCTATATAGAGAGAGATTCCATTGAACTATTCTATAAAAAAATTAGAGATCTTTTTTACACTCACCTTTATGTAAGAGAGAGAGAGACCCCCCTAAGCTAGTCTATAGGAAAAGATAATTCCTTCAGATCACTTATAGATAAAGACAAATTCCGTTCAGCTCGTGTATAGGGAGAAACTACCTTCAATTCCTCTCAAAAGGGAAATATTCCCTTCATCTCGTGTAAAGAAAGAGAGAGAGACTCCCTTCAATACATCAACAGAGGAAGAAAGATTGCCTCCAGAGAGGGGTTTCCTTCGGCTCATCTTTCGAGAGATTCCTTTCGGCTCGCTTAGAAAGATAGTCCCTTTGACTTGTCAGCAGAGCAGTGCTTCTCAAAACCGCAAAAGTATGTAATTCCGTTCAGATTTTGTATAGCGAGAGACTCCCTTCCAAAGGGAAAGAGACTCCCTTCTCTAGACCTATAGCGAAAGAAAGATTACCTCCAGAGAGAGGTTTCCTTCGGCTCATCTATAGAAAGAGATAATTGGTGCAGCCCTGCAGCAGAATTGGAGATGAAAAAACTGCAATCAAATTCAGACTGCTGTAATTTCTAAGCCACTCGTCCGACAGCTGTTCAAATTATTCTAGTGATAGGTCATCACATTGGAAAACACAAGTGGCTATCGTTAGAGCACTCCAGCATTTAAATGTGAATAAATATTTTGTGTATCGCACCATTGCTCATTACCGTGGCGAAGCCCGACGTCAAGGAAGTGGACGGAAGCAACATCCGCAGAAATGGTTCGAAAAGTAAAGGAGCGACTTAATCGAAACCCGCATTGCGGTGGCCAAAAAATGGCTCGTGAGCTGAACATATCACAATATTCCATTCGGCAAATATTGAAAAATGAGCTCAGGGTAAAGCCATTGAAATTCAAAAAGGTGCAAGAACTCACACCGCAACAGAAAGAAAATAGACTCAAAAGAGCTAAAGAGTTGCTTCGCTTGGCCGAAAGTGGTGAACTGCCGTATTTGGAATTTGGTTTTCTCCGATGAGAAAACACACGTTGTCCATCAAAATGATCGTGTGATCGGCGTTTGCCAAAGAGGTCAGCTGGAAATGTGCACCTTCGGTTGGTCACAAGAACTCAAGCGCCAGCCATGGTGATGAAGTGGGCCACCATAACAGCCGATGGTCGCTCTCCGCTCGAACTAATCGATCATGGCATCAGAATAAATGTCGAATATTACCGCGAAAATATTCTGGAGGGTGAATTAAAGCCTTGGGCACACAGACTGTTTCATTGGCCGTTTGAAGGCCATAATTCGTGCCAAAGATGACCAATTTGAACAAATCTAAACTTAGAGGTCTCAGCATCATCAGCACTAAGCACACGCCACCCAAGAATGGTTACAAAATGAGGTTGGCACTTAAAAATACCCGAGTGCCGATCATCTCAAGCAAGCGCTCTGCCGGAAATGGGCCAAAATACCGCAGAGTAACATTCGGGCAGAGTGTGACGGTTTCATTGGCCGTTTGAAGGCCATAATTTGTGCCAAAGGTGACCAATTCGAACAAATCTAAACTTATTTTAAAATTTGATGCTATCTCCGACATTTTTTGCTTTTTAAATTTAAAAAAAATTAAAAATCACGGCGTTTGACTTAGTTGCAGTTTTTTTTTATCTCACCCTGTATGTATAATATGTATATATGTTTTGAAGAGTCTCTTCAGGTCGTCTATAGAGAGAAAGATGTCGAAAATAGAAACATTGGATGGTCAATATACTGAGAAAGGATCGCTTCGGTTCATCAATAGACAGACTTCTTTCTATGGAGAGATTCCCTTCGATTCCTCTCCAAAGAGAAAAACATGTATATATGTTTTGAAGAGTCTCTTCAGGTCGTCTATAGAGAGAAAGATGTCGAAAATAGAAACATTGGATGGTCAATATACTGAGAAAGGATCGCTTCGGTTCATCAATAGACAGACTTCTTTCTATGGAGAGATTCCCTTCGATTCCTCTCCAAAGAGAAAAACACGTATCAAGATAAAGATAGGGAGAGACCCGCTTCTCTACATCTATAGAGAAAGAAAGATTGCCTTCAAAGATATATATGTTTCGGCTCATTTATAGAAAGAGAGAGATAATCCCTTCAGCGTGTGTTTATCGAAAGGCTCACTTCGACTCAGGTATACAGAGAGGGAGATACCTTTCGGCTAGCTTAGAAAGATAGTCCCTTCAACTTGTCAGCAAAGCACTCCCGCTCAAAGCCGTGCGCTACCTCAGCAGTTCGCTAAAGTATGATACTAGATAAATTGGACTGGTTATCTCTTGTTCTTGTGCAGCCGAGCTTTGTTAGACAACCTGAAAGAAAATTTTAGAATGACGCCGACCCGGCCTTCTTCCTATAGAAGGATTGAAAAAATTGTTTAAATAACGATCTAAAGAAAATATTCTATCTTCAGATGACTTAAAAAAGAAAACACGAAGAAAATTCGACGGAATACATTTTTATTCATCTTTCTTGCCTGTACGTAGGCCATCTTCTCTGGGTCTTTTATGCAAAGACGGACTTTTTTTGGCCTTTTCTTAAATTCCTAACATAGAAATTTATTTTAAACTACTCAATGAACTTATCTATGACATCATGCCAAGAACATCAGACCAGCTAAAAATCAATTTAAATTATTCCCACCTTAGTTCAGATTAAAAAAAAAAACTACACCAATAAAATTTAGGTCAAATGCCATTATCGTTATAAAATCATGTATTTTTTTTCTAAGCTGCTCTCCAAAGAGCTTAAAGGTCATAAATAATTTTGACTCACTCTCTTAGTATATGTGGTTCTCAACACACAAAAAAACAAAACTTCTAGCACATCCCGAAAAATCCATAAATTATTAACACATTAACATGAAAATTGAACTCCAAAAAATGTCGATAACTACTACAACCATGTTTAACGTAAGAGCACCATAACAAAACCTGAACGAACTTCAAATATTCTAATTTATGATTCACAATTGTTCGAAATACAAATCCGAGGCAAACACTTGAAATGTAAACGAAAGACAATATGAATAAAACAGCCTACTATCATTATGGTGGTATGGGTAAAGGGAGTATAAGAGAGAGAGTGAGAGAGAGAGAGGGGGGGGGGGGGAGTTATACATCTACTTGAGAATTGAAAACCTGTATTTCGATGATTCTTTTTTTCGAAACATTTAGCAAATTTATGCGGGCTTTACAATGACCTATAATCAAAAATCTGATCATCATGATCATCAACATCATAATGGAGATCATGATGATAATTATGGTGATTTCCATTATTTTCGGGGGGAAATTCTATAGCTTTAGGCCGGCACAAACAATGGACCCTTGAAAAACTCCACTTACAGCGGCTGACAAAACTACTCAATAAACACCAACAAAAAAAAAACGAAGAAGAATACCAATTCGAAATAGGCAGAGTCATGAATCACTAATCATCGTGAAATATAAATAAGAGTATCATCTACAACAATGATATTCAAATGAAGAGCTCGCTTGAGACTTGATGATTTTGAGAACAAAAAACATGGAAGCTTTGAAGTATTGATTTCAAATGACCCCATTTCAAAATGATCTAATTCTCAATTCTTCACTCCTCTGACCAATGGTCATTCAGTGTAGAACAACAGCAACAAAAACAACAATAATCATCATTTCAAATCAATCGATACCACACCACTTGAATTTCATCTATCCATCCATCCCATTCCATTACATTCATCAAACATGAGCATAATCATCGTCTATGCCTATGTCCGCAAGTCCAAAAATGGACACGAGTCAAACTTTCACACAGCAAAGCAAAGCAATTTGAAGCGAATTCGATTTCATTCAAGTCGAACATATTCCACACCGTTACTTCTTTCTTTACCACTAAATGGCCTATTATTGTTATGCTGGTTGTGGACCACAATGGGCTGGTCTCTTGCAATAAATTCCTTTGATCCAACAACAGTCTTGAAGTGGGTGGCTATCTAGACTCTTGTTTTCGTATTTGGTTTTTGTTATTATTCCACCAACATTCAATACACGGCTGGACAAGCGAATAACAATGCATTGAACAAGATTTTAAACTCAGACTCCCAAAGGTTGCCAGATGAACTCCCAAACTGGAAATAAGACCTTCCAAAAGGACTTCCATGTACAAAAAAGATGGATTTTCTGTGTAGAACGCCAGGGGAAATTCTTTTTTCAAAAAAAAAAAAAAAAAAAAAAAAAAAACTTGGACATGGATTAGTGTAAGACCGGAAAGGTCTTTTTTAATATAAGAAGCTTTCTCTTCATAGGAGACATTTTGAAGACTTTTTTTATAGGAGACTAATCAAAATGTCCGCCAAGATAAATTTTAATTGAATTAGCAAAGACACAAATCAAGGTGATTTTTTCTCCGGTTCACTAAGGGCTAATAAAAAGCGAGAGAGAGAGAGAGAGAGAGAGAGTTTTATAAGTTGTGATCAAATTTCAAAATTTTCCGTACAAATTTCAAATTTACAATTAAATCGCTAAACCCAGAATAAAATATTTAAAAATGAAGCGGGTTTAAGGCTGTGCACAAATGAAAGTACTGAAATTCTTTTTGACTATAAGGTCCATATATTCGGAAAATACTCCTCGAGACCTTTCATTTGCGCCTAGCCTCGACACCGCTTCATTCTTAGTTTCTGTTCTGTTTACACTTTTAACTGCAATTTCCCTAAAATTGAGCGATAATTCCTCAGAAAATTCAAAAATTCCTTTTTTTTCGCCTATAATGCCCATATATTCGAAAAATACTCCTCATTTGTGCATGGACTTAACCCCGCTTTATTTTTAAAAATTTTATTCTGGGTTTAAATGTAGAGTAAAAGGTACCTTTAATTTTTCTCTGGTTTACTACTCCCTCTCTCCTTCTCTCTCTCTATCTTCCTCTCTCTCTCTCTCTTTTTATTAACCCTTTGTGAACCGCAGAAAAAATCACCTTAGTTTGTGTCTTTCCTAATTTAATTTAAATTTATCTTGACGCACATCTCATCAAAGACCGTCTTCCCAAAGAAATCGTACCTAAGGTCCACAGAAGAACATCTTCTCTTCACAGAAATCTGATGAAGATCGTATCTGAATAGAATACATATTAAAAGCTTTCTCCCATTAGGTGACTGTCGAAGATTTGCCGCTTACAGATCTTCTTAGAATACCTTTCGAAGTTGTTTTTTCCACATAAGATCTTCTTTATTACGAAGACTTGCAAAGGTAGGACCTATTGAAGGCCTCGTGTTAACAGAAAATTGATTAAAGATATTTTCACCACAGGAGACTTATTGAATTTCGTATCTTCACAGAAAACCTATTGAAGCTGCTCTCTCTAAGAAGATCTATTGAAGATCTTCTGTCCAAGGAAAAACTAGAGAGGGTATTTTCTCCGTAGAAGACTTATTGAAAAACTCCTGTATGCTCTGGTCTTTCCTTTCTCCATAGCAGATCGCTTGATGATCTTCTCTCTAAAAAGACCAATAAAAGATCCCATTGAAGATCGCATCTCAACAGAAAACTTATTGATGTTATTCTCTTTGCAGAAGACGCATTGAAGATTTTCTCCTTAAAAAAGCCCTCCACAGGGGACCTATTGACGGTATCGTCTTAATATAAAACTTGTTGAAAATCTTCTCTCCACAACAGATTTACAAAAAAATCTTCTTCCTAAAGATGACCTAATGACGGATTCCCCTTCACAAGAGACAAGAAAACCTTATCTCCACATAAAACGCATTGACGATCTAATTTCCGCAGAAGATCAAAAAAGATATACAGAAGGTATTTTCTCCACAGAGGACCTATTGAAGCTTATCACTACAGAGACTCATTAAAAATCTTTTTGACTGCCTCCTCTCCACAGAATATTTATTTAAAAGCCTTCTCCACAGAGGATCCTTGAATATATTCTTTTCAAGGAAGACCTATTTTCTGTACAGAGGACCTATTGGAGATCTCTTATCCACAAAAGATCTATGTAAAGTGTTTTTTTTTTTTTTTTTTTCACAGAAGACTTGTTAAATATCTTTTCTCATTGAAATATCTGATTAATGGTTTCTCTTCGTAGAAGACCTCTTAAATATCTTCTTAATACTAAAGATCTAGTGAAGCCCTTGTCCCCAAGGAAGACCTGTTGGCGGGCTTCTTTCCAAACGAGATCTTTTGAAAATTTGCTCTTAACAAGAGATCTGATGAAGGTCTTCTCCGCCAAGAAGGTCATCATTTCAGAAAGCATATTGGCGGCCTTAGCTTCCAAGAAGACCCCTTGAAGGTTTTCACTCATAAGAAGACCTTTTGAAGGTCCACTCTTATAGGAAGACATCTTGAAAGTATTCTGTCTTCATGACACTTCTTGAAGGACTTCTCCCCAGAAGCAATCTATGCATAGAAGATCAAGAATACCTATTGAAGTCTTACTAAGTCTAAAATACTTTCTGCAGTTCTTCTCTCAAGATCAGTTGAGAAACTACTCTCAGAAGAAGGTAATTTAAAGTTTTTTTTTTCCAAAAGAGATTGCTTTAGGATTTCCTGCCAAAGAGAAGCCTTTTGAATCACCTTGCACCATTAGGTTTGTTGAAAGATAGACCTCTAGGTAGGCACTTTGAAGGTTTTATCTTCTACGAAGACCTAGAGCTTCCCTCTCCTAAGAGGACTTCTGTTCCTTCAGGAAGACCTCAACACAAAAGACGTCTGAAAGGTCTTGTCCCTTAGACGTCATATCTCCATCGAAATGTTCTTTAAGACATTTTGACAAATGTATTCTCTGCATTTAAGGTCTTGTTTAATAGTAGTCCTGTTAGAAGGCTTCTCCCTATAGAGGACCTGTTAAATTCAACTTCCCATAGAAGACTTGCTAAATATCCGTGAATATTCCCTTCTTTGAAAACCAGTAGAAAGTTAACGGAATTCACTTCATATAGGTCCTGTTAAAGGTCTTATGTTTACAGAAGACGTGCTATAGGTTTCTCAGAAAATCTGTTAAAAGTCTCCTCGTCATAGGAGATCTTTAACAAGTCCTTTATACTACGCCTTTAGAAAGCAGTTCCTCTATAGAAGACCTTAAATCCCGCCCTTTACATAAGGTTCAAGTTTCCACGTTAGATGATCTTCAATAAGTTTTTCAGCAGGTGTTTTATAGAAAATATTAAAAAGGTGCTCTATAGAAATCCTTTCTCCTGCATTTTTCCAATATAAGGATGCCTACAGGGTTTTCAGCAAGAAGTTATTCTCTTTTTCAGGTCTTATATAGAAGACTTCAGAAAGGTCTAGAAATCATTCAATCTTTTTTCTGGTAATAAAACACCTACTGAAATAAGTCAATATGAGTCAATATCAAATTAAGATAATAGCTGTTGCAGACTTAGACTCTATCTAAGACGCATCTTTATTTGACCAGTTGAGGATCATCTATTTTGTATAGGTATTTTATAGAGAAGGAAGATGTACTACCTAGTAGAGTCCTATTTTAGTCATTTTTTGTACAGTACACACTTAGCAGATCTTCTATGCCTAGAATATTTTCTGGTGACTTGTTTCCTAGATCTGGCAACAAATGCAAAGGGTTTTTGGCTAAAAAAAATTCCTCCATTGTTTTGTTGTGGAAAAGAGCTAGAAAAGTGAAAAATGAAATTTATAGTTTACTGGGTCACTTCATGGTGTTCTACTTCATGGCCTCTCCTCTGTCTTCATCGTCTTTGGCGGCTGCGGCATCAGACTTGGTATTTATCTACTCCATTCATAGAGTTGCTCTATTGTTTAGTTTACAAGCGATATTTTTTATTTATGGTTCGATGCCGGCTGTATAGTGGCTTTTGCCGTTGGGGGTATGACGGCCTAAGACGCTTCATGTCACATATGAATGTTTGTACGAATGTATGGGTGGTATCAGTTTCATGTTTTGGTGGACCCCCTCCCTCTTCTCTTCAAAAGTTACATACTCCAGCTAGAAAACATAAATAAAATACAGGGTTTTAAAGCAACCCACTTATTGTTGTTGTTGTTTTTATTTTGTTGCTGGCATAGATTACAACGACAACAATGTCAAACAAAAAAAAATACAAAATATCCAAGACATGCATTATTATGTCGTTTTCTTGAAATAAAATAATAAATAAATAATTTGAAGTCTTGGAGGTTCTGCTAATATGAGTTGCAGATTTTGTTTTTGTCTTCCATTGAATCTACGTACCGGTAGGATACCATTGATTTTTGGTTACTTCTCTTGAAGTTGTTTCAAAGATTTGTTTTGCTGTCTTGTTTGCCGAATTTCCAACAAAAAAAAAATATGTCGGCAAATTTCCTAACAAATCCTCCTTGTCATAGGCTGGTTTGGCCTTTCGTTTGCGTTTGCCGAAAAAAACTAACAGAATTTATGGCTTTTCGATTGTGAAAACCTATAAGGATTTCCAAATAAATCTTTGTTATGTCTGTTGGCGAATTAATTTTAATGAGTGGGATTTATTGGCAGAGATTAGCATGGTGACATGATCAGTTGCGGTGGAAACTGAAGGCAAAGAGTTCTTCGACTTGGATCTGAAAGATGAGACTACCTAAAAAATATTATTTAAAGAATTTCAATAATAATCTTTACAGATGAGTTCAAGGTAAACATTTGTAGTTACATATCGCACTTTTCGTAAGGTAATGGCACCAGCATATCATACGCATTACCAGTATGACAATAAATAATGAGTTATTCCTCTAAAAAGTATAACATATTTCAGTAAACTAAATAAAGATTTACAAAACACCTCAAGCTGAAAAAAATTAACTAGAAAAAAAAAACCTTGAATGAAGACCGAATAAAACAATAAATTAAAACAAGTAAAAAAGCTGTAAATTCGGCCGAACCGTACTTTAAATACCCTCAACCATTTGGAATGAATTTGGCAATTTTCAAAAAAATAAAATCCGTTTTGTTGAAATATTAAAAATACCGAATGTAGCCGTCATATTAGGTTATATACGACGACGTGGACCGGCATCATCAAAATCATCAAAATACCTCATATGGGGAGGTACTATTATATGGGGGCTATACCAAAACGTGGACCTGTACAGACAATTTTCTGTCATTGGGCGTAGTATCCATTACGAACTTCAAATACCAAATTTGAAACAATCCCGGTGAATAATGTCGAATAACTGGATTGACTTCGAGTAAATCGTGAAATTCGCTCGAAGTCGAGCGGGAGCACTCCAGGGAGTAGGAAACAAAGCTCTAGTTTTCGGTTTTGCACGAATAAGGGCTAGCATGATTTGCTCGTTCTCGAAAGAATTTTACTCCCTCTCTCAAAAAAATACAGCAAAAACGAAACAAAACCAAACATATTGTCGCTAATTTGTACCCCTTGCTTCTAGCTGTTACCCAGGAAACAATCTCTTCAAAAAATTGGACCAATTTTCTTAACGTTTCTCTAAGAATCTCTGCATATTTTCCCATAGACCAAACGGAGATTCTCTTCAAACTTACATACCAAACGGAAATTCTCTTCGTATTTTCAAGGAATTTTATTTCGAGTTTGGAGCAAGTTCGTCTGGAAACACTAATGTGTTTTTAGAAGCTTCTTAGAATAATTGGTTACACACGCACTCATAAATCAGCAAACAAAGTATTTTGTTTTCCACTCGATTTCACTCTTAGAGCATTCTCCTGCTCTATTTCGAGCGATTCTGCTCTCACTCTATTATTTAAAAACAGGAACGACTCGGGAGCTCTACCACACAAGCCAAAAGATTGAAGAGTAAACTCTGTATTAAACTCCCACTATTCGATCAATTCTTCGCGAGTGGAAACGAGCAAATCTGTGCTCCGATTCAAACGCCTTCCTTCGACAATCAATTTTCTATGTATATGTATGCAACCGAGCTCGGTTTCCTGTTTGTACCTTGCTATACTTATATTTACCTCTGATTTTCAAAATGTTAAACAAATAAGTCTCAGCTGAAATCAGTCTACAATTAGAGCATCTAAAATTTGATCTAAATCGGTTCCGTCACCTATCACCAAAGGTACAATAGTTTCCCGACTTCTATAACATTTTCGGTAGAACTTTTTAATATCCTGCAGTAGCTCTGTCAAATTTTTGGCCGGTTAATTAAGGAAAAGAAATGACCCAATATTCATGCAATTTTTTTCAAGCCTCTCTCAAATAATGCTGCAAGCTGCTACATAATCTGGCCCACCTCTGAGACTTTGAATTTATATTCCACCTTGGAAAGGAGGGTATATTAAGTTTGTCATTCCATTTGTAGCATTCCTAATATTCGTCGTAGACCCCATAAGGTATATATATATTCAAAATGAACATAAAATTCTAAGTCGATTTAACGATGTCTGTCTGTCTGTCTGCCCGCCTGTCTGGTGAAATTACGATACAGCCCGCATTATTTGACGTAGAGCGTCAAAATTTAGCTGAACAATTTGTATTGTGTATAGGATGGTTGGTATTGAAAATGAGATAGATCGGTTTTGGTATAGCCTCTGTATAACGGTACCTACCGATATTCGGTATTTTGATAATTTTTGCCACATTTTTTTCACTGATTTGTCTAAAATGTATTTGTAGGTCAAAATGGCTTCTAGCTCCAGTGACGGAACATTGTGTGTATAGGTCCACGTTTCCGTATAGCCTCTTATATAACGGTACTTCCCCATATTCGGTATCTTGATGATTTTTGCCACATTTTTTCAGGGATTTGTCTAAAAATTGGTATTTGTTGGCCATAATGGGCTCTAGCTTCGGTAGCGAAATATTGTATGTATAGGTCCACGTTTTCGCATAGCCCCCATATATCGGTACCTCCCGGTACCGTTTCGGTATTTTGATGATTTTTGGCACATTCTCCCACGAATTTGTCTAAAAATTGGTATTTACCCTAAGGTGGAGCACTCGGCCGAACTTAATGTTTTTTTTTTACTTTTTTATCATACCCTAAAACACTATGTTTTGGGGGTATTATAAGTTTGATTGGGTCAAAAATTATGTAACACCTCGAAATATTGGTTTCCCACATAGGAAAGTAGATATGAATCTTCCTATCTCGCCGAGCTGAGACGATCTAGCTATGTTAGTCCGTCCGTCTATCCTTCTGTCCATGTTAATTTGTAATCACTCTACGGGTCGCAATTATGGTCCGAACTTCACGACATTTAGAATGGAGGTGGGGCTAGGGCTAGAATAGAACGCTATTGTTTTTGGAGAAGATCGCATAATATTTAGGGGTTGAAATGGACCAAAAATTTTCCTGATTTTGCAGTTCCTCTACAGGTCACAATTATGGACCAATCGAAACGGAAGTTAGCATGGGGCTAGAGCTTAGGGTTGGGCAGAAGCCTTCCAATTTTGATGGTCATCGGGTAATATTTAATGGGTGAAATAGACCATAACATTTGTGTTAAATAAAAGTAAAATTTTCGATTAAACCGCGAATATTTTTAATCCCGGTGAAATCACAAATAGACGAAAAGGACAATTTTGACCGTTACGTAGATGCCGATAGTAAATATGTCGGATGTATATAGCGAAATATGTACAATGTGTATATACAAAGGAAGGGGATGTTAGTAAGAATGCTTATATCTCAAGAATGGCTGGACTGATTTTCACAATTTTTTTCCAATTCAAAATGCCTTCTTGGCATAAAATAATAAAATCTGAAAAATCGCATAAAAAGATGCCAACTATGGTGTTAATAAAGATTTTGTAGTATTTTGTGGCACATTTTTATATTTTCATATTTTTTTTGCATGCGATTTTTTCAATTTGACTTAAAATATTTTGTAATATTTTTTCATCTTACAACACAGGTTGGGGATATTATATAACTATTGCAAATATCGTCCGATTCTCACGAAAATTTTCTCAAGGGTAGGGTTGGGCTCAGAAGGGCTAGGTCTATTGTTTTCAAGGATGTCTGCAATATATTAGGGGTTGAAATGGACCAACAACTAAAAATTTTCCTGATTTTGCAGCCGTTATAAAGATCGCAAATAGAAACCAAAGGACACGAAATCTAGCATAAAGTTAGAGTTTAGGACAGCGGGTACAATGGACCACTAATTTTGTGTGAAAAAATACCAGTATTACTTACAGGCGATATCCGAAATACACAAAAGGCGAACTTCTGACTTTTTTGTGTCGATTTCGTTGACGAATATCGCCCAATATCGCAGACAAGAAAATCATATAGATGAGTCTAAATCTGGAGATAAAGAGGGGCCTCTTGCTTTTGGAGATGATAGCAAAATATTTGGGGGTTCAAATTAACGAAAAACAGAAATGTTTTACCGATCACACAATTGAAGCCAATCGACATGCCTGTGAAGAGAATTAAGGACAGTGAGGAATTCTAGCATTTTGGATGACCATTGGATTATATTTAACGGTAAAATGGACTACAACAACTAACAGCCCGATGGAGTGCGGAAATATTGGGCAAATGTCCCTAGTCAAAATCCTAATTTCAAAAGCGAAATCTTCCAATATGGATTTGGACATAAGGGGGCCTCTAACATATTGTAGTGTTGTAGGGTATAACATAGTCGGCCCCGCACGACTATAGCCTTTACTTACTTGTTTTTTACTTATTTAGCTTGCAATTAAAGCATCTAGAGTATGATTCAAATTCATTTTTCCTCCTATCATCGAAAAATTGACTCGACTTGTATATCATTTTCTGTTCCTATGACCTGCAGTAGCTCAAATTTTGGGAGAAAAAGCAGTGAAATAAAATTCAATTAAATCCTCTTTCAAATAATAGAGCAAGGAGTTACATAATCTGCCCCGCCTCTGAGAATTTGAGTTTTCAACTTTTTTATTTTTATGAGAAAGTTCCCCCACTTTTACTCACATTAAGTCAATCAAAAGCTTCTCAAAAAATCATGCAAATGTGCATCAATAACAATTAGTCTACAAAAAAATCAAAACAAATCTCCAAGACAATGTAAATATTATTTTATGATTCAAATGACTATTGAGTTGGTGCGTGAATTAGGCAATAGGTATTGTCAAAATTCATTTGAGTTCCAAATCGATTTGTTTTCAAACAAAGAAACAAATTAATTTTGTTGTTCAGCGAGAAAAAAGTGCCAAAACAAAACAACTCTCTCAAAAAAAAAAAAATTAAAAATATCTTTTGTTTAGATTTTTATTTTCCTGTCAAACTGGAAGACAGACAGAGAGACAAACAGACACCTGTAACAAATAAAAAAAACCGCATTAAAGAGCCACAAATTTGAATTTGTTAATGAAAGAAAAAAAACACTTTTTGTTTTAGACTTGCGTTTGGCCAGAGAAAAAAAATATGTGCGTTTGTGTGTGTGAGTTTTCATTTTTTTTTTAAAACTTCCCAAATTAGGGGTTCCTTGTTTTACCTATTTCTAATCTCCCAAGATCTAACGATTGTCTTGATTTTTGTGGTTTTTTTGCTCACATATAAGTGGGTGGGAATTTCGTATGTCCGTCTGTCTGACTGGCTCTCAGTCAAATGGTTTTTATGCTGCTTTGATTTTTTCTGTTTCCATTTTTTTTCTTTTTTTAATTTGAATTATGGTTCATTATTTTAACGGTGTTCAGTTTGCCGGTTGGCTGGTTTGTTGGTTCATTGGTTGGCTGGTTGCATTCAAACATTCCTCATGCTTGGCATTGTTTTACGTTGTTTTCTTTCATTCGTCGTATTGCTTGTTTGGGGGATTTGTACATAAAAATTTGTTGTCGATTTTATTTCACTTCAATGTTCCTCCGCTGCAGAGATAAGATTTATCTTTTGAATGTGATTTTCATTTTTGCAAAGAGATTTGTGGTTGGAACGTTCAAAGCCACAATTCCTCTTTTTCTCTGCCCCGCTCACATGGCAAATTTTTTCAGAGTAAAAGTAACATTTTTAATGTAACGTTTTTGTTTAATTGTTACAAGCTAAATTGGCTGGCAGTTTCTATTTTTTCGTAGCATTTCTTTGGCTGATTTTATTTTATTGTTCATTGTTAGAGTTTTTTTATGGTGCAGTTTTGGAAAGTACTTTATTTAATGAATTATTGTAAATAATTTAATATCAGGAGTTGTAAAGCGATTTGTATACATTTATGACGTAACAAGTAATCAAAAGATACTCCCCTAGAAGATCGGTTGATCTTTCCATAGAAGAGAAGGTCAGTCGATCTTCTATGAGAAAATCAACCGATCTTCTGTGGGAAGATAAATTCCATAGAAGATCAGTTGATTTTCTTATAGAAGGCCTGATAATCAGTTGATCTTCTCATAGAAGATCAGTGGATCTTCTCAGCTAATCTCGGCTTATCTTCTCATAGTATATCGGCTAAGCTTCTCATAGAAGATCGGTTGATCTTCTCATAGAAGATCGGTTGATCTTCTCGAAGAAGATCGGTTGATCTTCTCGAAGAAAATCGGTTGATCTTCTCGAAGAAGATCAGTTGATCTTCTCTAAGAAGATCGGTTGATCTTCTCAAAGAAGATCGGTTGATCTTCTTAAGGAAGATCGGTTGATCTTCTTAAAGAAAATCGGTTGATCTTCTAAATAAAAATCAGTTGATCATTTCAAAAAAGACCTTCTAAATAAGAGTTTATAGTCTCTTCAAGGACGAACTTCTGAACCAAGAAGACCTTATAGTCTTACCAAAGAAGACCTCATGGTCTTCTCAAAGAAGGCCTTCTGGAATTTTCTTGCATTCTCAATGAAGACCTTCCGGTATTCTCAATGAAGACCTTCTTGTCTTCTTAAAGAAGACTCTTCTTAAAAAAGAAGACTTTTCGATCCTTCTCAAAAATAACTTCTGGTTTTCTAAAAGAAAAATTCCTGGTCGTTTTAAAAAGACCTTCCGTTATACTCAAAGAAGACCCTTTGATCTTTTCGGAAAAAAAAAATCTGGTCTTCTCAAAGAAGACCTTCTCTCTTAAAAGACCGATCTTCTCTTAGATAAGACCGGCAGGTTTTCTCTAATAATAACTTCTGGTCTTCTCTCAAAGCAAAGTTCCCGGACCTTCTGGTCTTCTCAAGGAAGACCGCCAAGACCACACAAAGACTTTCTGGTCTTCTCAAAGAATATGACCTTCTGACTCAGGTCGTCTCAAAGTAGACTGTTTAGTCATCTAAAGAAAGGTGTATTAATACAGCGTTGTCTATATTCGACGGACCCATCTGGCAACGCCATAACTTTTGACAGAGATGTCACATCGCTTAATGACATACCGCGTTTGAAGCGTCAGTCCAAGCAGATTTTTACCATGAACCAATACACGCCACGCGAGCGCTCTGAAATAGTTGAAATTTACATTCAACAGAAGAAGCCAATTGTGAAAACTCAACGTGCTTTTAAAACATTAAAAAATGTGAGAAGTGCGTCTTCTAAGAACACCATTAAGCGTTTATACGAAAAATTTTCGACTGGTAAGGCTCTTTCTAATCCGAAGAGGCCATATAAAAGTCGACCAAGGCGATCGGCCGAGAATATCGCCGCCGTACGAGCCAGTGTTGAGAGGTCCCCAAGAACATCCCAAAAACGCCGTTCTCAGCAGTTGGGTATGGCTCGGTCCACTTTAAAACGGATTATTCGCATAGATTTGCATTTGTTCCCGTACAAAATTCAATTGACGCAAATACAGTTGCCTGCGGATAAGCCTCGTCGATTGGAATGGGACCAAAGAGTCATCGGGTCCGTCGAATATGGGCAACCCGTATAGGCCTAATCTAATGATTCTTTCCCCTTTTGAAGTGTCTTCTAGGTTTCAGATATATTTTTAAATTTGTCGCAGTTTTATTTTTGAAGTTCTCACCAAGCATATATATCTGAACATTTTTATTATAGGTCTACAATTCGGAATAGTTCATATTGCGTCACCTCCTAAGCTAAAATGTTCTTGGACGTAAGCTTCATATATGGGCTCTGGACAATTTTAATTGGTTTTGAGGTCCTCATCTCATTTTCCAGTCGAAGTGACTATAATTCAATCCTAGCAAAAATTGTTCGTGTCAGGTCGATATTTCGGAAAAGTACACTTTGCACGGCAGTCCTTGGTGATTTATTATTGACCACAAGCCAATAAAAATTTAATTTTATATTTGTTTATTTAATATATTTTATTTATTTTCCAAAAAATCAAATAATCTTTAAAAAAAAATTAAAAAAACGACTATTCAACTATAATGCCGCCACCTATTGACTTATCTAGTCCTTAATGTCTAAAATATATATTTTCTAGACGCCATGTCATGGTACCCCCTCCGATTTTTGGTACTCAATAACATAAACATTTTCTCGCATAATATAAACACCCTTCAAAACTAAAATTATTGTTCTCTCTCTCTCTTTGGAAATCAGCAATAAAAATTTCTCTCAACACCTGCCGGACAATAACAGCGACGGCAACAATTGCAAAACATCCACCACAAATAACGCCCGGCAGGAAAATTTATGAAAGTCGATTTCAAAATCTCCACTCATAACTTTTAAGAACGTCAAAACAAACGGAAACCAAAAAAAGAACTTCGCAATACTTTTGTAATATTTTAGTCAAGAACCAATTTTTTTTGGGAAAAACTGAATATTTTTCCAAAAAAAAATAAACAAAAAAGTGTTCCCATAGAAAGTGTTCATAGAATAGCAACAAAAGTACAAAGCAAAAAAACTGAAGTTGTAAACAAATAGGAAAATATTTATTTACATTAATATTTCCAACAGAGCTCCAGTGGTACCGAATAAAGAGACTGAAAATCGAATTGAAATTTGAATAGCTCCCCAAAGCCCCGCAATAAAATCATCAAGCCTCAAAGAAAAAGGAAAAATAATCATAAAATCGTAACAAAGAAAAACAAAATCATAAAAAAACCTAAACATTCCAAATTTAATTGGGCAAGGGCCAGTGCAGTGTCTGTTTTGGCTGTTAAGATAAATATAATTGGGGAAAAAGTGCTAACAAAACTACCTGTTGTCCGCTCCACACGTTGGCATACCCACATGGATGGCGTTTGTTTACCTTTGGTCCATAGAAGGAGAAACCACGACCCACACTCTGTAATTTTGTCTTGGCCAAAAAAAAAATGAAATTACCTTAGGAGGAGGTGGATGGGTGTCGATCAGAGATTTTTATGAGCCACAAGTCAAAGAAAATAAAAACAACAACAGAACACAAGCTACAACATTACACCAAAAAACAACAAAAACACCAGAAAAAGAAAATAGACAACATTTGTTTAACACTTCCGTGGATTTATTTATTAACAAAGAAAAAGCGAAAATTGGAAAATAATTAAACGAGGGTGGTATAGAAAGGTCAAGATATCTCGTATAGAAGGAGACACTCTGGTATTTTATGGGAAGACACTCTGGTCTTCTATGGTGAAGACCTTGTGGTCTTCTATGGAGAAGACCTTCTGGTCTTCTTCTATGGAGAAGACCTTCTGGTCTTCTTCTATGGAGAAGACCTTCTGGTCTTCTTCTATGGAGAAGACCTTCTGGTCTTCTTCTATGGAGAAGACCTTCTGGTCTTTTTCTATGGAGAAGACCTTCTGGTCTTCTACTATGGAGAAGACTTTGTGGTCTTTTATGAGGAGACCTCCAGCTCTTCTATGATAAGACCTCCAGCTCTTCTATGAGAAGACCTCCAGCTCTTCTATGAGAAGACCTCCAGCTCTTCTATGAGAAGACTTCCAGGTCTTCTATGAGAAGACCTCCAGCTCTTCTATGAGAAGATCTCCAGGTCTTCTATGAGAAGACCTCCAGGCCTTCTTTGAGTAGATTCTGTGGTCCTCTATGAGAAGACCCTGAGGTCTTCTATGAGAAGACCTCGAGCTATTCTATGAGAAGACCTCGAGCTATTCTATGAGAAGACCTCGAGCTATTCTATGAGAAGACCTCTAGCTCTTCTTTGAAAAGACCTCCAGCTCTTCTGTGAGAACTTCTCTTCTTGAAGAATATTCTCTCCTCATCTTGAAGAACACCCTTTCTTCTTTTTTAAGAATACCCCTTTTTCATATTCACCTACCCATACTTCCCTCACTCCCCCACCTTACACCCACCGATATTTGATTACAACCCACAACAACAAATACCAATTAAACTTCTAACTTTAACAACTACGCCACAACCTGCAGCAACCGATAAACCAACAGCCCATTAAAGTCAACAACAAAAACAAGAAGAAATTTATTGATTTTTCTTCGTTACAAGAAAATTTCGAAAAACCATCAAAACTTTGTAGACTTTCATCAAATTAGCACTTAAATGTTAACAACAACACTCTCGCCCAAAGAAAGCAAACATTCACAGCCCACATAGAGGCAAAACAACAACAACTTGGACATAGAACAACATCGTGATTCTTTGCTTCGGCATGTTTTCTCTTCAACACTCTTCAATTTTTGAAGTGTTAACACAAAAATCATTTTTGAGGAGTTTAGGTTCAGTCGATGGGCTGCAGTGCGGTTCAAGATGCTGCGTCATGTCAAAAAAAGAAAAAAAAATAAAGAAATCGACGAAAAAATCTAGTGGGGGTAGAATGGAAAATTAGGAGAAGTCATAAACCGCAACGTCCAACAGGGCCATGAGAAGGCGTTGGTGAACAGTAGCAGTGCAATGCATTGTGGAACAAGAAGCTAGTGTTACAAACAAAAAAAATACACACGTAAATCTACCACATTTTCACTAGTACATCATAGGGTAAAATTGCAAGGCGTTGAATGACGTGCCTCTAAAATTCTACAATTTTTAATTCTAAAAATCTTCTTTAGAAAAAAAACCTTCTTTAAAAACTGAATCAGTGGCAGAAATTCTAATCCTAGAGCCATCCTCATCCTCCCTATATATCATAGAAAATATAATAATAAGCATAATACCGGCCAAGTACCTAATCTCACAGTGGGGGTTGGTAACTCTTTTATAGAGGAACGGAACACGTATACAAAATGGAGCCCTAAAAGGCAAAGATAAGAGGTCTTGTCGATTGAAGACACGAAGGTCTTCTCTTTAGAAGACCAAGAGGTCTTCTATTTGAAGAGCAGAAGAGAACCTTCTTCTCCATGGAAGACCAGAAGGACTTCTAAGAGGAGACGTTAGGGTATTTTCATAGAAGATGTTAAGGTATTCTCGATTGTAGACCAGACTAAGGTCTTCTCGATAGAAGACTAAAATAAAGTCTTCTTGATGGGTGACCAGAAGTTCTTCCCACAGAAGACGCTAAGTCTTCTCCATAGAAGGACACAAGGTCTTCTTCATAGAAAACCAGAAGGACGTCTCCATAGAAGAACAGAAGCTCGTCTCATAGAAGTGCAGAAGGTCGTCTCATACAAGACCAGAAGGTCGTCCCATAGAAGACCAGAAGGTCGTCTCATAGAAGACCAGAAGGTAGTCTCATAGAAGACCAGAAAATCGCCTCATAGAAGACCAGAAGTTCATCTCATAGAAGACCAGAAGGTTGTCTCATAGAACACCAGAAGGTCGTCTCATAGAAGACCAGAAGGTCGTCTCATAGAAGACCAGAAAATCGTCTCATAAAAGACCAAAAGGTTGTCTCATAAAGGACCAGAAGGTCGTCTCATAGAAGACCAGAAGTTAGAAGACCAAAAGGTCGTCTCATAGAAGACCAGAAGGTCGTCTCATAGAAGACCAGAAGGTCGTCTCATAGAAGACCAGAAGGTCGTCTCATAGAAGACCAGAAGATCGTCTCATAGAAGACCAGAAGGTCGTCTCATAGAAGACCAGAAGGTTGTCTCATAGAAGACCAGAAGGTCGTCTCATAGAAGACCAGAAGGTCGTCTCATAGAAGACCAGAGGGTCGTATCATAGAAGACCAGGAAGTCGTCTCATAGAAGACAAGGAAGACTTCTCATAGAAGACCAGAGGGTCGTCTCATAAAAGATCAGAAGGTCGTCTCATGGAAGACCAGATGATCTCTGACAGAAGACAAGAAGGTCGTCTCATAGAAGACCAGAAGGTCGTCTCATAGAAAACCAGAAGGTCGTCTCATAGAAAACCAGAAGGTCGTCTCATAGAAGACCAGAAGTTTGTCGTCTCATAGAAAAACCGGAAGGTCGTATCATAGAAGACCAGAAGGTCGTGTCATATAAGACCAGAAGGTCTTCCCATAGAAGGCCAGAAGGTTGTCTCATAGAAGACCAGAAGGTCTTCCCATAGAAGACCAGAAGGTCTTCCCATCGAAGAAGTTATGGTCTTCGCATCGAAGAAGACGTTTAGGTCTTCCCATCGAAGAATACGTTAAGGTCTTCGCATCGAAGAAGGCGTTCAGGTCTTCTCATAGGATTCCACAAGGTCTTCTTCATTTTTCTCAGTGTACCGCGTTCTCTCTCTCCCCAAATAATTGACCACACAATTGAGATTGATATCTCAACTTCAAGTGTCTCAAATATATAGTCTCGCCGGTTAAAGATTACAATTCATTCTCCAGACAGTCACTAAAATAACCCTTCATTAATTTCATGTTTTTCTTTTGTTACTCTCTTTCGTGTACCCTTCTCTCAAGTCACAAACAATCGTTGTGGGGCAGTAAAAGGTCGTACTAAAACAAGAGATAAGTTGGTGAAAGAGGAAACAAGAGCTCCTTTCAAGTGGTTGTTTTACAAAGCGTATCCAATTTGAATGTTATTTTCGGAGTTGGGACAGACAGGAATCTCCCTTCCTTTGCGCATGCGCACAAAACATACGATGATCTACAACAACAGGTATAAGTCTGGCTACTTTCTACCTGCTGCTCTGGAGGCACACAGAATTGATAAAAAAACATGTTTCGGCATTTTGCCTTTCTTTCTTTTCAACTTCTCAAAAGGATCGTAACATTTGAGGGTTGCAACATGCGTTAAGCAGATTTTGTTAATTTCGAAACTCTTGCAAAGGAGGTATTTATTTTTAGGATTTAGGTCACTTGTGTGGATAGTGAGTGACCAAGTAGTGGTAGGGCGTGTGTGGAACTGACACGTTCTTGCCGCTTGTTTCTCTCTTTTCTCGGTACATGTTTTGTCAAGTAATCATTTAGCTGGTAATTTCCATCCAGGAATGAAATAAAGCAATTGCCGGTAGGCGTAACAAATTTAAGTGTAATTTTGGGCAAGATGCTAACATGGGTTTATCACATTTACGAAAATTGGTTGGTAAGTTATTGGATTTTAAAGGAATTTTTGAATATTTTCGATTCTTTTCGTTTTGTGAATAAGGTTTAGAAAAATGCATGAAAAAAAATGCATGTAGAGGTACCATTTTTAAAAGGTATCAGTCCACTATAATCCTGTTTTAAATTTTATACAATTTTTTGTGGAAATTTTAAGCATACAAGGCTATTTGTATATATATATTGTATATTTTGTTGTTGCAAAATGGTCAGGCTTATCCCTTTTTTGTTGTTTTTATAAAAACAACGTTTGTTTATTAGTGGAGAACGATGGTAATGTTTACCAGGGGGTAAGGACTTTTGTTTTACCGTTTTCTTTATTTTAAAAAAACACGGTTTTAAGTTTTGAGCGATGTTAATTTATTTTCAAAATTGAACACTAACTGATATTTTACAATTTTTATTGATGCTTTTATATGATTTTTAAATGAGAATAATGCTTATCTTAATTTTAATAATTCCGAAGAACTGTTACTATTGTGACCCAGTTCTTTGGAATTGATGATTTTGAATTTTAATTTTACAAAGTGATTGAACTTATAATAAATGCTTACTTGTCAATATGAATATTACTTAGCTTTTGTAAGTTGTATTTTGTAAATTGACCTAATTATTTGGAGTTAATGATGATTAATAGTTAAATAGTACGGAAGTTAAATTTGGTTTGTTTACGAATGGGTGAAAAGAAAGATTGACAATTAAATAGTAAGGTGGTTCGTTATAATTTATAGAAAAGAAAGATATTAAGGTGGTTCGTTATAGATTATATTATAAACATTGGTGTGGCTATAACACCCCCACCGTTAGATTGAGGCTCCGACGAAATTACAAATTTTTGTTTGGGTTTTATTACAAACAAAATACATATTACTGTTACGGAAATTATAATTATTACATCAATACTAAAACTTATTAATATAGTTTTTTTATTTTCATACATTATTTCATTAATATTATTTTCATATTTTTCTTGTTTTGTTGATAGATATTCTAATTCTAAAGGGTTAATTGTTATGTTTTTCAATTCTTTAATTTTAGTTGCAATGTTAGGTAGGATAATTTTATCATATATCTTTATGTGTATATTCGTGTAAGTTTCATTAAAAATTTCAATTTGGCAGTTTTCAAACTTAATTACAAAGTTTCCTTTTTGTTTTACTTTCATTTGATTACAATTATGATTTATATTAGCATAAAAATTCTTAAATACTAAGACACCAGGAATTATTTCCTTTACAATTGTGTCATTTAGAAATTTCATGGGGCATTTAGCCTCTTTAAACATTAAAATATCTATTAAACACTTATTGTTAATTTTTATCATATTTTTAAATAATTTGTTTTCAACACTTGTTTCGTAAATATTATTATTGGAATCAACTAGAACTTCTTTTAAGCTGAGATCTATAGATTTGTTAAAAGTATTGGGAATGGGTTCAAAGTGGATTTTAGAGAAGTATTCATTGGATAAAGTAGGTATTTGTAAAATGATTATAAGGTTTTCACTGTGAAAAGCGACTGAAACTTTAATATCTTTATAACAGTCAAAGTCGTTTATAAGATCTAGTTCGGTCTTGGTTAAGATGTTTGTTGGAATTATTCCTAGTTTACTTGAAAATATTATTTGTCCTATGTCATCTATATGGTCTTTAAATAGCATAATGTCATTATTTATTTGATAAATTTGTGTCATATAAGTGAATTCGTCTTCTAATGTATTTATTTTATTTTGTATTGTTCTCCTGAAATTATTTAAGTATCTTTCTATTTTGTATTGTTGTGTGTTTATATGAGTAGTTATGTTTTGTATCTGGGAAGCTATAGCATTATTGAATTGTATCAGTTTGTCCATTTTGTTATTTAAGTTTGAATGTCCAGAAAAAAGATATTTAAGTTTGTTCTCAATTTCTTTTTCCTCATCACTGTCCATTGTTCCTGCTACTATTTTTAATCCTTTTCCTAATATATTAACTAATCCACGTTTTGATTTAAAATGAGGATATAGACTATTTATCTTAGCTTGAAGTAGGTCGAAATTTGTATCTATAGTGTTTATTAGTGGTTTATTATCCAGTGTAGTTGTTTTGATAGTGTTGATGTTTTCCATTATAGTGTTTAATGTGTATTGGTATGTTGTTAGGTTCACGATGTGTAAGACTGTGTTGTAGTGTGAAATTGGTTTGAATTCTCCAACTTTTATTGGAATGTAACCATTATTATTAGTCAAGTCCTGTATATCTATATTTTGTGCCGTTGTAATCGTAATCAATGTCAGTAGTAGAAGCCGGTCCATTGTCTAGAAAAGATAAAAGTTTAAGTTTCAATAATTGGATTATCTCTGTCTTGGTATCGTTTCTTCGGTTTGACGTGCGTTTTATAGTATTTTAGTTTGGTAGTAGAATGTTCAATGTGATTGTCATCTATTTTTGAACTGTCTATTTTTCTGTATTTCCTATGATTTTTTCCTCCTCGTATTTCTTTTATGAAATTTGTTCCGTCTTCTAATGTCACGTCTTTTCTGTCTCTATTCAATTTGTTTATATACTTTTCTTTTTTTGAAATTATTTTGTCATATATATCTTTGTAGGAGTCTTCATGGATTTTTCCATTAATAAAGTCAATGGGTTTATGTCCAGTAGTAGAGTGGATTGTATTGTTGTAGAATCCGATGATTCTGATCATTTTCTCTTCAATTGTATCATTACTGGTTCGATCGTCGTGTCTTAAAAGTCTTAGATGTTCGTTAATGGTGTTATGTAGTCGTTCAATGTCTGCGTTCGAGGTGTGGTTACTGTTGGATGTATAATGTATGTCAATTTTTTCGTCTTTTAGAAATTGTTGCATTGGTATTGCTTTAAATCCTAGTTCATTGTCAACAACTATTTTATCCATTTTTCCTATTGTATTAATTATTTGTAGTAGTTTTGATTTAAATTCCGTCCAAGTTCTACCTGTAATTTGGTAAGCCATTGCGAATTTAGAGAATTTATCTATAGCTGTCATAAAAAGGCTTTTATTCAAGGAGTAGAAGACATCTATATGCACGATTTCTCGAGGTCTTGTTGGTGTTTCAGTTATTTGGAAGGGTATTTTGGGTGGATTTCGGTCATATTTTTCTATATTACAGATTTCACAATTGTTAATAAATTGTGTTATCCTTAATTTTAGCTTTGGATTGTAAATTTTTAGTTTTAATTCTTCGAATACGGCGTTAATGCCTCTATGATTTTTGTCTAAATGTTCATTTTTTATGATTTCGGTAAGTTGTATTTCGTCTTCAACATCTTCTAGTATCGTTGTACATTTTACTATTTTTAAATTAGTCCTGAAAACTTCGTTGTACGTTGTTATGAATATATTAAAGAGAGAGTCGTCAATTATAATTGCGTTAATTTGTGTAGGGTGGAAATGGTTTTTAAATAATGTTATAGTGGAAGATCTGTCTAAGTCTTTAAAATGGAATATTTTTCTTGTTCTTTCAAATATTTTAAGTGTTTTAATTTTGACTGAACCTGATGTAATTTTCTTTATTACGATTTGATTTTTATAGAAATTAATGGGACATGTGGTTTCAGAGAACATGCTTCCTTCGATTGTATTAATTTCTTTAATTTCGGGAATTATTCTAGATAATGCATCTGCATTTCCATTTTTAGTTCCTTTTTTATATTTGATTTCATAATCGAATTCGGATAGTTTTAGTCTCCAACGTATAAGTTTAGAGTTGGGTTCTTTTATGGAAAATAGCCATGTTAAAGGTTTATGATCTGTTTCGATAATAAATTTTCTTCCAAAAAGATAAGGTCGAAAATATTTTGTTGCCCAGACTATAGCTAGTAATTCTTTTTCTATTGTACTATAATTTATTTCATGTTCATTTAAAGTGCGACTTGCATAGCATACTGGTCGATCATTTTGTGAAAGAACTGCCCCTAGTGCATAATTGCTGGCATCTGTTGTCAAGGTAAATATTTTATTAAAGTCAGGATAGGCTAATATAGGATCATTAGTAAGAAGTTTTTTAAATGTTTGAAAGCTATGTTGGTATCCAGTGTCAGAAATATTTATTTGTGCATTCTTTTTTAAGAAGGTAGTAATTGGTTTGGCTATTAATGAGTAATCTTTTATAAATTTCCTATAATATCCTGTTATTCCTAAAAATTGTTTAATTTGCTTTGTAGTTTTAGGTATTGGGAAATTTACGACACATTCGATCTTCTTTGGATTGGGCTTAATGCCATTTTGAGTAATAACGTGTCCTAAAAATTCGGTTTCCCTTTTAAAGAATTCTGATTTGTCTAGTTGTACTTTCAAATTAGCTTCTTCTAGGCGCTTAAAGATAAGTCTTATTGAATCTGCATGTTCCTGAAAGGATGTCGAGAAGATTATTATGTCATCTAGGTAAACTAGACATATTTTATTTATATAGTCTTTTAGGATGGTATTCATTAATCTTTGAAATGTCGCGGGTGCTGTTTTTAAACCAAATGGCATTCTTAAAAATTCATAATGTCCACCTTCGACTGTAAAAGCTGTCTTATGTACGTCTGCTTCATCGACTTGAATTTGATAGAAACCTTTTGCTAAATCTAAGGTTGTAAAATACATGCATATTCCTAATTTATCAAGTATGTCGTCGATGTTCGGAATAGGATAACGGTCGTCAATAGTCACTTCGTTTAATTTTCTATAGTCAACTACCAATCTCCATTTCTTTTTACCACTTGCATCTTCTTTTTTGGATACGATCCAAATAGGTGCAGAGTAGGGAGAAGAACTATGGCGTATGATACCATTGTCGAGCATTTCTTGTATTTGGTTCTGAACTTCTTCCTTATGAATATATGGGTAACGATAAGATTTTGAATGTATTGGAATATCTGTCGTGGTATTTATTTTATGTTTTATTGCGTTAGTAAATGTCAAGTTAGATTCTGGGTTGTAAAAAACATTAGTGAATCGTTTTATTATTTTTAATGTGGATGATTTTTCTTCGCTATTCATATGAGACATGCGGATTTGTTTTAGTACGGGTTCCGTTTGTTGGAACTCTTCATCCACAATACAGAAGTTTTTAGCATTTACTGTAGTCATAACGTCTTTGTTGATATAGATTTCATTTAAGCTGTCAAAAGGCGTTTGTATTTCTAATTTATAATTCTGTACGTTATAAATTCCTTCTTTTAAAATTGTTTGTCCAGAATGATTTCGTTGTTCTGGAAAGTGAAAGAGTCCAAATTTCTCTGGAATTATAAAGTTTACTGTACGAGTCCCTTCATATAGTAATGGTATTTCTTTATCGTTTATCATTAATTTGTCATTTGTATAGTCGATTACTGCTCCGAATCGTTTTAATACATCATTACCAATTATTCCATCATAATAATCATGAAATTTGCATTCAATCAATTGCATTTTTTCGTTTTCATTTCCTAATTCGGTAAATAAAGGAACACTATATATTGTTGTTGTTTTGACTTGATTTTGAAGAGTTTTTAGTATTAAAGATCCAGATTCAATTTTCCATTTTGGATTACATAGACCGGGATTTACTATCGAATGAGTAGCTCCGGTATCTATAATAAATTTAAGATAGTCTTTTACTATTATATGAGTTAATTGGCCCCGGAGACTAGTGTAAGAAAATTTTGAGGAATATCGTATTTATTTTGATCTTGATGTTCCGATATTTCTTGATTGTTAGGATGTATTTGGTAATTTGGATATTCTTGTTCTGTATTTGAATATGCTTGGTTATTTTTACCGAAGTATTGTTCGTTATTATAAGTTTGTGCCTGATTTTGAACCATATTTATGTCCATTGGTTCTGGGGCAGGTTGTCTATTTCCATGATTGAAATTGGGTTTCCAATTATTTTGAAAATTTGGTTGGGTTGGATTATTGCTTACATATCTATTTTGTTGAAAATAATTGTCCCTTGGTTGATAATTATTACTATTGAAGTTCCTATTGATTTGATTATTGTTCTTATATCCTTGATTTGGTCTTGGTCGGTAATTTTTGTTCCCTTGGAAATTATTGTGGTTATTTGGATTGTTTTGTTGTGGTCTGTCAGTGTTTTGTGGTGTTTGTGTTTGGTTTCTATATTCTTGTTTGTGTTTATTATTGTCGTGTTTATTAAATTGTTTTGTAGTAGTATTAAACACTCCGTTTGATGTAGTGTAATATGCATAACCTGATTGAAATAATATATCCATTGCAATTTCTAATGTATCTGGGTTCCTGCATGTAATTATAGTTTTCATAGGTTCAGGTAATTTTTCTCTGAATATGTTTAGAGCTGTCTTCATGTTATTTTTGGCACATTCATTAGTTCCTGGTCCTGTTCCTAATGTTATAATTGTTTTGTTATTGAGACTTCTTAGATGGGTTTTAATGTCATTATAAAAATCAACGCTGTTCGTTTTAAATGTAACACTTTTTAATTTGTCAAATAATTCTTCTAAACTTTGTCTTTCACCAAAGTTATTCATAAGTACCGTTTTTATCTCATTCCAAGATTGTGCTTGGCAATTTATTTCAATTATTTCCCTAGCTTTTCCTTTTAATTTGCTTTTTATTATGTCAGAAAATAAATATTGAGATGGTGCATCGTATCTTTGGAGAAGAGGATGAACTCTCTCTATTAGGTTAATGAAAGTTTGAAGATCTCGATAGTCTCCGGTAAATTCGGGAAGTGTACCTAAATATTTAAGGGGATCGATAGTGATCGATAAGGGAGTTGAATTGTCGTTAGGCATTTTGCTTTTATAAATTTCTTCTCTGAAGTCTACGTTTTCTATTAATTATCCTGTTTCTAGAACGGTTTCTTGTTTGATTATTGACTTCTAGTCTGATATTATCGTTAATGTCAGTTAAATAACCGTCCGTTGATTCAAATCCTGAATCGAGAGTTTGTTCTATGTAGTCGATAAATTCTGGTTCTATTTCGTAATCTAAGTCTGAAGGGTAGTCCGGAATTTCAGAGTCGCTCATAGATTTTTGTTTTTAAATAATTCAAGGTGAAAACAAATTAAAAAAGGTAAATAGGATGTGCCGTAGTTTCTTATTATATAGTTATGTTAATTATATTAATAAAAATATATCATATTTTAATCTTACAATGTTTATGGGAATTCAACCAGACTCGTCCTTTTCGTGTACTGCCTCTCTACTTATTGAAATCTGCTTCTTTGGAACCTTTTTTTTTTTAATAGTGAAGGATCTGTTTTTTAGGTCCTTACAGTTCTTGATTCCACGTATAATTTATTAATTCGCGGAAGGATTAAGGATATTATTTTTTAATAATCTTTTTTTTTTAAATAGTGAAGGATCTGTTTTTTAGGTCCTTACTGTTCTTGATTCCACTTAAAACCGTAAATACATACACTTTTGTTATGTATTTCGCGGATACTTTTTTTTTATACGACAGGGAATATTATCGATTAATATTCTTCCTTAGTTCGTCACTAATAAGGATATTATTTTCTAATATCCTTTTTTTAAAAAAACTCCAGAGGATCTATTTTTATAGATCCTTTTTATTCCGCGATAAAACGTTGAAACGTAAATACATATCTTTCGTAATGTACTTCGCGGATCCTACCGACTGCGCCACTTTTGTTTTACCGTTTTCTTTATTTTAAAAAAACACGGTTTTAAGTTTTGAGCGATGTTAATTTATTTTCAAAATTGAACACTAACTGATATTTTACAATTTTTATTGATGCTTTTATATGATTTTTAAATGAGAATAATGCTTATCTTAATTTTAATAATTCCGAAGAACTGTTACTATTGTGACCCAGTTCTTTGGAATTGATGATTTTGAATTTTAATTTTACAAAGTGATTGAACTTATAATAAATGCTTACTTGTCAATATGAATATTACTTAGCTTTTGTAAGTTGTATTTTGTAAATTGACCTAATTATTTGGAGTTAATGATGATTAATAGTTAAATAGTACGGAAGTTAAATTTGGTTTGTTTACGAATGGGTGAAAAGAAAGATTGACAATTAAATAGTAAGGTGGTTCGTTATAATTTATAGAAAAGAAAGATATTAAGGTGGTTCGTTATAGATTATATTATAAACATTGGTGTGGCTATAACAGTAAGGCAGGGAATACCTAGGTTTCGGAAAGAGCCACCAATCCTCATCAGTTCCCTTGTTTTTGTCTGGGATATTCTCCCCAGAAGTTATTTTAAAAATAACTTCTATGACAAAAACTCAATAGAAGAGGATCCAAAGAATTATATAAAACTAAAATTCTTTTGGAAAGTCTTCTAAATCTTACAACCGCACTTATAAACATTTTCATCTTTCTCCACTTGTTATGCTTTCGTTCAACCTGAACGAAGTGGCATAACCATGTAAGTTGGTTTTGTCTGTTACAACAAAAACCCCTTCGTCGACCGTGCCTTGTCTATAAATAGAACAGTGTGGCTTGTTTGTTCGGGATACCGTAGTATTTTGTTGTTGCAAAATGGTCAGGCTTATCCCTTTATTGTTGTTTTTATAAAAACAACGTTTGTTTATTAGTGGAGAACGATGGTAATGTTTACCAGGGGTAAGGCAGGGAATACCTAGGTTTCGGAAAGAGCCACCAATCCCAGACAAAAACAAGGGAACTGATGAGGATTGGTGGCTCTTTCCGAAACCTAGGTATTCCCTGCCTTACCCCCTGGTAAACATTACCACCGTTCTCCACTAATAAACAAACGTTGTTTTTATAAAAACAACAATAAAGAGATAAGCCTGACCATTTTGCAACAACAAAATACTACGGTATCCCGAACAAACAAGCCACACTGTTCTGTATATTGTATAGCTAGGTAGGGCTTATCAATGAGAGTATAAAATTTCTTTTAAACCCAGTCGAAGTTTGATATAAAAACAACACGATTTCTAAATAATTTTTAATTATTCTTTCCGAGTTCAGAAAGCGGCGGTTATAAGTAACAGATAGAGAGTTTTAGAGATTAAAGGGTGAGATAAAAAACTGCAACCAACTTCAGACAGCTGCCATTAAAATTATTCCAGTAATAGCTCATTATATTGCTTACAAGCGTACAAAAGGATTTTGGTGAGAATTTTTCAGAATTTTCCAGAAAAAGGTATTCGTGATGGAATTTAAGCGTGATAGTGTTTATATTTGACCGGAAAACTCCAAGTGGCTATCGTTAGAGCACTCCAGCATTTAAATGTGAATAAATCTTTTGTATCTCGTACCATCGCTCGTTACCATGATACTGGTAGCGTCAGAGAAGTGGACGAAAGAAAACAGCTACATCAGCAGAAATGGTTCGAAAAGTAAAGAAGCGACTTGATCGAAACTTGCGTCGCAGTGGCCGAACAATGGTTCGTGAGCTGAACATGTCGCAATATTCCATTTGGAAAATATTGAAAAATGAGCTCGGTGTATTAAAACTCCGAAAAGTGCAAGAACTTACACCGCAACAGAAAGAAAATAGACTCAAACTGCCGAATTTGGTTTTCTCCGATGAGAAAAAATTCGTTGTCCAGCAGTTTATAAACAAACAAAGTGATCGAATTTACTTGCCAAAAAGGTCAGCTGAAAATGTGCACCTTCGGTTGGCCACCAGAACTCAAGCACCGGCCATGGTGATGGTGTGGGCTGCCATAACAGCCGATGGTCGCTCTCCGCTAGTGGCATCAGAAGAAATGCCGAATATTATCGCCAAAATATTCTGGAGGGTGTATTCTGGGCACGCAAACATTTTGTATCTGGAGTATTTTGGAAAGCAAGGTTGGCACTAAAAAATACCAAAGTGTCGATCACCTTAAGCAAGCGCTTCACTCACCCATAGCTTTTATTTGCTTCGACATTATCAAAATTGCTTAATGGTTTGCCCCCTATAAATTATTTTTTGGTATTTTTGTAATGGAGAAGGTATGTGGCTATCATTGGTAGAAGTTCGAAAAGTGGTTTCTCTATCTATTTTCTGGGATAATCCACCTGCAACATGGTAAAGTGTCATTATATCCTACATCACATAGTGGTAAAGGTATTATGTCTTTGTGCATTTGTTTGTAACAGTGAAAAGGAAGCATGATAGACCCATAGTTACCTTCATAGAGTCACTTTCTGAGCCGATTTATGCATGTCAGTCTGTCCGTCCGTCCGTCCATGTATTTTTGTGAACAAAATGCAGGTCGCATTATTATTGAAATTGGTGATAATCGGATCAGGTTTATATCATCTCATATTTATCTTTAACCGATTTCGGGTTAATTGTGCACCAAATGGCCAATATAAGTCCAAATGACATGAATTTTGGCACATCCAACCGAATTCAGTCTAGAAGCAAGTATATCGAATACGGAGAAAAACGGTTCAGATATAGCTATAGATCCCATCCGATATGGTGTTTAAGTTTCTCAAATCAGTAATATCCATTCGACAACAATGATATTTGGTACCAGATATATTTTAGAGCTCGGAAATACCTATGTCAAATTTTGTCAAGATCGGTTCTGGTTTGGATATTAATTGTGCACCATATAGGCAATATCTGCCCAAAAGTCTTGGATTTTGTTACATCCGACCGAATTTAGTCGAGAAATAGCTACTTAAAATTTGGGGTAAATTGGTTCAGATATAGCTATAGCTCCCATACATATGTTTCGTACGATTTGGGGTTTTAAATCCCTCAAATTCGTAATATCCATTCGACAACAATGGTATTTGGTACGTGATATCTTATAGAGCTCGGAAATACCTTTGTCAAATTTTATAGAAATCGGGTAAGATTTAGATATAGCTCCTAAATATCCTTAATCCTTAATTTTCAGCCCAAATGGAGTGAATTTCGGGACGTACGTTTAAATTTTTAATATAATCCTTCCCATGCACTCTATAGCAATGTTATTTAGTATAAAAGATTAAAATGTCTCCGTCAAATTTTGGTGAAAATCGATTCATCATTGGATATGCCTCCCATATATTAGTTTCCTCTGACACCAAACTATAATTGCTCTAATGACAAATGTTCATAGGTGGTATGATCTACTTGAAAAAAATACTTTTGTTACGGGAGCTCTACTAAATATACATATTTATTATAGATAGCCCACATATATATGTTTATTTTTATTTTATTTGAAAACATAACATATACTCAAAAAATTTCAATTCCCATTCCTAAAATTTGGAGGGACTTTTCATACTTTTCTTTACATACATTCACATGACGAAATTAAATAAAAATACTTACAAAAGAAAATTTTATTTCTCTAGATGTTTAAAATAATTACCTGAAATTAAAAGAAGATAAAAAATTTAAAATAAAAAATATTCAAATTTTGGTAAAAGATGTGAAAAGATTTTTAAAGGTAAAACAATTTGTAACTCTTTTGGTGAAAAGGTTAAAGGGTAAAACTATTTGTAACTCTTTTCTTATGCTTGACATGAACAGAGTTTTTCTCTCTCTGCACGAAAATCAGTCAATTCAAAATATATCTCTCCCCATTTCTCTCAGTACATACAAAAAATAATAATTATTGATTATGAAATATTAATTTTCCATCACGGAAATTATTACCTGTCTCACAGTGGAAAAAAGAAAACCTCCCATACAAAATCAAAATCGAAAATTTCGTTGTTCTCACATCATTTTCCCATTTCAATAAGAAATATTACCGCTACAATGAACCATAACAATTTTCGTTGTAGGGGGGGATCGTTGTTTCGATTCAACATTTGAGAATGAAAGATGAACTGAATTTTATAAATAAAGTGGCCCAACAAGGAGACAGTAATCGAATGCATTTTTATCTTCAGAATAACCCCGAGAAAACAAAATAACCACACGACGACAACAACGAATCAATGACTTGTTTCTCAATTTGTTGTTATCTCTCAAGTAGTTTACAACTCTCTTCGTTCTTCGTTCCTTAGACCGTCTGCTGTGGCGACGGAGGCCTGTAATTTGAAGTCATAAATGTTGTATAACAACAAACAGAAAATTTATGAGTTTTCCCATTTTTTCGAAATGTCAGTTCTCAATCCTTGGCATCTTCTTTGCAAGGGTTTTATTGGACAGCAGCAGCAGCAGCGGCAGTTGTGGCATGTTCCTTTTACTTTAACGTCATCTTATTAGTGTGTCTCTCGGCTTGTTTTCTGTTTAGACTTTGCCTCTCGGTTTATGGTTTTATTTTATTCCCAGAGTTGTTGTTGTGCTTCCTTTCTCTTGTTCTTCTTCTGCTTCGAAGAAAAATAACACCAATTTATCTCCCAAAGAGTTCAAGTCAAAGTTCTTCTTCTTCTTTTAATGGCAATGGTGGCAAATTCTTGCAATTGTGTTATAATTTTCACTTGAATGTAAAAATTTACAAGTTTACGAGTTGTATGAGGAGTATTTTTTTTCTGTGGTGGAATGAGGTCGCAATGCAATATTGAAATATGTTCATGATGATGTTTATACCCACTAATGCAGATAATATCATGATGATGTTGCAGATATAAACATTTTGAAAATTTACATTCGAAACTTACATACAATGTGTCGTAATAATTAACATAAGTTCAACATATTGTATAAAAAAATTAATTGCAAAATTTGAGGAAAATATTGATGGACTGATTTTTTTCCTTTGCATTGACGAACTCAGAAATGTATTTCGAAGGCTTTACAGGGAATGAAGAAGCCAAATATTAAAATGTTATAATAAATTGTCAATTAAAATAGAACTATAAAAATTAAAACTTTGAGCAACAAGCCTAAGAAATATTTATTATATATAATTTTGGCTCGAAATTTCGCGTGTGACTTTCGGAAAAGTTTCGAAATCAATACGTCTGGAGAAGCATCAAGTTTCTGGGCAATTCGATTTAAAAATCGTCAATTTTTCGATACCAAAATATAAATAACAAGTGGACCGATATTGCCCAGCTCCGAACTCGATCTAAGTTTGACATTAATATTGCGATGTACCAAGTTTGGATCAAATCGGATACTCCCTTCGAGAGTTATCGTGCGCACAAGCCGGACATCGACTCCAAATATCCTAAAACAGATGAGATACGTTTTGGCCGTAACAAATTATATTTACCCTCTTTAGCCATATGGCTGAGGTTATAGAAACATATCTATCAAGTGGCCACGGTTCGGGAGTTAAATCAAATTATCAATTTTTTGAAACCGGATTTTTAACAAATCCGAAAAGTCGAAAAAGACACAACATGGGAGTCCTATAATGTATACCAAATTATAGTAGACTGGTTTCGTGTTAATACCTTGGTTTGCGTAGCCGGCGTTAAACATGCCTAAAGGAGAAAATCTCAAGGACCGGCCGAACACTGTCTACATAAAAAATATCAAATTTAGGAAACATTTGAGAAGAGCTTAATGATCTGCAATTTGCAGTGAAAAGGTAAGCCAAATAGACACTATCACACACTCACGACTATGCGACGCGTTTCGCCGTTGGTTAAGCGGTTCATCGGGCATATTTGGTGTGAATGACGGCTGGTCACCTTTGGCACGAATTATGGCCTTCAAACGGCAATTGAAACCGTCACACGCTGCCCGAATGTTGCTCAGCGGCCCATTCCCGGCGAAGCGCTTGCTTGAGTTGATCGACACCTTGGTATTTTTTAGTTCCAACCTTGTTCTCCGGAGATTTTGGTGGCCATTGTGCGCTGGAAATGAAGCGAGGAACCTCATTTTGTAACCATTCTTCGGTGGCGCGTGCTGAGTGCGATGGTGCTGAGTCCTGTTGGAATGTCCAAGGTCTGCGGCCAAAATGTCTGCGTGGCCAAGACTTTAATACACCCTCCAAAATATTTTGGCGATAATATTCGGCATTTATTCTGATGCCACGGATGATTAATACGAGCGGAGAGCGACCATCGGCTGTTATAACGGCCCACACCATCACTATTGCCGCGCTTGAGTTCTGGTGGCCAACCGAAGGTGTATATTTTGCTTTTTTTACAAACTGCTGGACAACGAATGTTTACTCATCGGAGGAAACCAAATTCGGAAGTTCACCACTTTCGGCCAAGCGAAGCAACATTTTTCGGCCACTGCGACGCGGGTTTCGATCAAGTCGCTTCTTTACTTTTCGAATAATTTCTGCTGATTTTACTGTTTTCTTCCGTCCACTTTCTTGACGTCAGGCTACGCTAAAAATTTATTCACATTTAAATGCTGGAGTGCTCCAACCAAAGCTACTTGTGGTTTTCTAGCCAAGAAATAACTATCACGCTTGAACTCCATCACGAATAACTTTTTTCTTGAAAATTCTCACGAAAATGCTTTTGTACGCTTGTATACCATATAATGAGTGGCTTAGAAATAACAGCAGTCTGAAGTCGGTTGTAGTTTTTTCATTTCACCCTGTATAGGTCCACGTTTTGGTATGACCGCCATATAACGGTACCTCCCGATATTCGGTATTTTGACGATTTTCGCCACACTTTTCCACGGATTTGTCTAAAAATTGGTATTTGTAGGTCAAATTGGGTTCTAGCTCCGGTGGCGGAATGCAGTCGATCTATGCGTCCACGTTTTCGGTTATAAAGATACCACCTTATATTCGGAATTTTGATGGTTTTACCCGTGGCTAAAATTGTGGCATAACATAGCACGCATAAATCCACGTTTCCGTATAGCTCCCATTTAACGATACTTCCTGATATTCGGTATTTTGCCACGTTTTTCCACGGATTTGTCTAAAAATTGGTATATGTAAGTCAAATTGGGTTCTAGCTCCGGTGGTGGAACGTAGTGGATCTATGTGTCCACGTTTTCGTATAGCCCCCATATAAAGACACCTCCTTATATTCGGAATTTTGATGTTTTTACCCGTGGCTAAAAACTGTGGCGTAACATAGCACGCATAGATCCACGTTTCCGTATTGCTCCCATATAACGATACCTCCTGATATTCGGTATTTTGATCATTTTTGCCACGTTTTCCACGGATTTGTCTAAAAATTAGTATATGTAGGTCAAATTGGGTTCTCGGGCTCAGGTGGCGGAACATTTAATATATGTGGGACCAAGATTTCCTATAACGGTACCTACCGCAATTCGGTATTTACCCATGAAATTGTTTGAAATTTGGTTTTTACGATAATCCTTGTAGCATAATGTTCGGTATATAGGTTCCCGCTTTGGTATGGGCCGCATATAACGGCTTCACCCACTTTATGGTTTTTTTGAAAAGTTTAACTTTAATATCCACACGGTCTTACAGGTATTTGTAGTTTAAAGTGGAACACGCTTAATTCAGATACTTTTATATAAAAATGTTTTCTTTATCCAATGGTGGAGGGTATCAAAAATTCGGCCCGACCGTACTTAATGTTTTCTTTTTACTTTACATAATCTACACGGCTTGTCCTCTAATTTTTGAAAAAAAAAATTAAATTTTATCGCACTGTGTAATCAAATCAAAGGACAGTGAACTTTGCCTAGTTTATCGCTTGACCCTCCCTACATTCCTGTTGCTATCGAAAATATGTTGTGTAATCACTTCTAATAATCCTAAATTTCCAAGAATTATATTTCAAATTTTTAAAGAACGGATTAAAAAGATTATATAGAACGACCCGCGAGCATTGCACTTGACTGTAAAAATGTGTCATTTAATTTTGGGCCAAATGTCAATCATATCACTCCAGGGAAAAAAATGGCAAATATTTACACAACGGCTTAACACATTTTCTATTTAATCGATGATAAAAACAAAAAAATTCCGACCAATAAATTGAAGGCACAACAAAAGCAAGACAAATATTGGCAGCCAGCCAACGGACAAAACAATCACTGAACATTGAAGGAAATTATCACTTATTGAACAAATAAAGATTGAGAGAAAGAAAGAGCGAATGTCAAGATTTTCAAAATCCATTGAAGAAATGCAGGCAAACACTTGTACAATAAAGGAGAAAAAAAAAAGTAAAAATTAAATAAAAATCATATAAAAACCTAAAATGAACAACAAAAAGGCGGTTACGATGCGACGGCGTCAGTTATATATGATTGTGGATAAATATTGGAAAAAGCGGGGTAAAAAAAGTGAATTGCCGTAATAACACAACACCAACACCAGAAGCGAAGAATGTGTATTCGAATAAGGCAAATCAAAATCGACATTGAATTTGATATCAACTCCAGCAACAGCAACAACAACAACAACAACAATGTACATGATCATCATAATAATATTATTGACCCTGAACTTGTCGAAATGCCGCCATCGCCACCATCAACTCAACTTGTCAAGCCGCCACATTGGCCCAGTGCCAGGCAGGCAGTCGGCCAAAGCAAAGACAAGGCGCGTCTTAATCGATTCAATACAGAAAAGTTGTTTCTTCCTTTTGAAGAAAGTTGAACTGCCGTCAATAGTTTTTTTTTTCTTTCGGATTTTTTTCCATTTCGTTTTCCAAAGAAATGATAGCCATACAAATTAATTTCAATTTTCTGATTGAATTTTTATTGCCGCCGGATTGCGAAGCGAAGATTTCAATACTGATTTGATTTCTCTTTACGAGATTTGTTTTTTTTTCGGATGAGTATTTTTTATGGATTTTAAATTTGAATTTGAAGGACACACGAATTGAGATAATTTTATGGGTTATCAAAGCGAGAGGCTTAGCTGAGCGTAGGAATGTGCCCAACAAGTGATGATTTCATTGGTTCTTGCAGGGGTTCAAAGGAAGTCATGAAAGCTCACATAATTATGCCCTCAGCCATATGGCTAGAGGGGGTATATGTCATTTGTTACAGCCAAAACGTGCCTAATCGAAATAACGGGTTCAGACCCTAGGACCAAATCCGTTTCAGGACATTTGGAGTCGATCTAGTGATATCCGTCCGTCTGTCTGGCTGGTTGGTGCGCACGATAACTCTCAAAAGGAGTATCCAAATTGATCCAAACTTGGTACATCGTAATATAATAATCAAACTTAGATCGAGTTGGGAAATGGGCAATATCGGTCCACTCCTTCTGGTACTACCACCACAAAAGGTCGAAATTTTCAAAAAAAAAAAAAAAAATAGCGGAACAGAAAGAGAAAAGATAATCCGAATTTGCTCCAACTTTGAAAATTCTTAAATTTGCATCAGTGCTAGATAAGATGCGAAAATGGGCAATATCGGTCTAATACATCAAGTACCTCCCCCCAAAAGTGTAAAAATTTCGAATAAATATGACTCTTATAAAATGTGATGTAAGGATTCGATTACCTTCAAATTACACAGAACACAATATTTTTATTAAACCATAAGCTGGTGTTAAGATGGAATATATCGGTCCACACCTTCTGCTACCACCGCCACAAAAGGTCGAATTTAAAAAAAAAAATTTTTGCACAGAAAGAGAAACGATAATACGATTGCAAATCCTAATATTTACATCACTGCTATGTCAGGGGCGAAAATGGACAATATCGGCCCATTCCATCAAGTATCTCCCCCCAAAAGTTCAAATTTCGAATGATTATAACTCTTACAAAATGTGATGTAAGAGTCCATTCTATCAAGTACCTACCCCACAAAGGCTCAACTTTTTGAATCATTATAACTCTTATAAAATGTGATGTAAGAGTCCGATTGTCTTCAAATTACACAGACCACAATATTTTTATTAACCCAAGGTCTCATGTGAAGATGGAATATATAGGTCTACTCCTTCTAGCACCTCCCCACAAAGGAGTACAATTTTTGAATATCCATGAAACTCATAAAACGCGAAATTAACATTCGATTTCATTCAGACTTGGTACGTCTCAATATTTCCATCAACACCACATCTGTTATAAAGTTGGTAGAGATCGGACCATTTCTTCTGGTACCTACCCCACAAAGGGTCAAAGTATTGAATAACCATATCGATTATAAAATCCGAAACAAGCATCCAGATCTTTTTATATTTCCCACATCCCACTATTTCTTCTAAAATAAAGATCTGCTGTGAAGATCGGTACCTATCTGGTACCTCCCCCACAAAGGATCAAAATGTTAAATATCATTGAAGCTCATAAAACTCGAAATTAATATATGACTCTATTGAGACTTAGTACATCTCAATATTTCCATCAACACAAGATCTGTTAGAAAGATGATAGAGATCGGACCATTTCGGACCCACTATTTCTACTAACACAGGATCTGCTATTATAATGGGATATATCGGTCCACTCCTTCTGTTGCCTCCTCCACAAAGGGTCAACATTTTGAATAATCTTGAAGCTCAAAAAACGCGAAATTAACATTCATTTCCATTATTTTCATCAAAACAAGATCTGTTATAAAAATGGTAGAGGCCGGACCATTTCTTCTGGTACCTTCCCCACATCGCTCAAAAAAGCAAAATAAGGATACAACTCGCTTCAAATTTCACACATATAAAAATGTTTGCTAACACAAGATCTCTTGTGAAGATGATATATATCGGCGAACCCCTTCTGGTACCTCACACACAAAGGGTCACAATTTTCAATACTTTTATCTGTCATAACTTGCGAAACAGGTCAGCGATTCCTCACAACTTCCTAATGTCTAAATATTTCTCTCAACCAGAAACCTGAGATGAATATGGAATTTATAATTTCGCAAACAATTTGATATAAATGTTCGATTTTCTTGCAATTTTGCCCATACCAATATCCGTATTAGATGAAATATGAAAGCAATCAATATTGTCCAAACCTGGCACGTCGCAATATTTATATCATACTTGTTTAGGTCCGATACGAATTCGACAATATTAGCCCATTCCTTTGAAATTTACTCCATAGAGGGTCAATAATTTGAATAATCATAACAGAAGCCAACATATATTTAAATAATGGAGCATTGGCAGAGGATATAGATCTGACTGATATATTTTAACACGTTTTCAGCACATTTTGAAAGAATTCAATTATTGCTGATATTAAACCAAAAAAAAAAAACGTACAAAGATACACAAACAGATGTTGCGTTTCATGAATATGAAAGCGACAAGTGAGTATTTCATTTACTTTTTTTGAAGGGTTTCAAAGGAAATCTTCAAAACTTCTATCTTTTTCAGGACATGTGCAATGAATCCTATTGACACTATTAATATTTTAAGTTACCCAAAAATCATACTTTTTTTGGGAGAAAAATGTTTAACAGGAAGTTTTGCCCAGAAGTCATGACATCATCAATTCAAAATCTTCTTAAAATTGCAATCCTTAAAAAAATCGTTTCATGTTGCCAGGCATTGAATAAAATTTGCGCAGGCATCACATTTCGTTGTTATACAATTCTAATTTTCTTCTTGAGGTCCAAAAATGTGAGACCAGCCTTCGAAGAGGATCAAAAAATAAGAGTTGATTGTGTCTCTCTCACGCAACAAATGCCTGGCAAACTGCTCGTCAGCAAAAACACTTGTCTCAGCCATTGTGAAATTCAAGTCGGGATAACGACAAAAAAGGTATCTTTTCATTTGATAGTGGTACAGTGATCACATACGAAATATTTTGGAATCATAATTCTCTCCTATTGCAAAATTTGAACAGAACAGAAGTTTGAGTAAAATTCGACAGAGGTTCGATAACGTTTAGCCATGTACATCGATCGACACAGTTAGTTACATCAACGTCGAGAAAAAGTAAACAATTTACAACAAGTAAATAAAAAGCAGTAAGTTCAGCCTGGCCGATATATGAATACCCTCCACCATTTGGAATGAATTTGGACATTTTCTAAGAAAAAAATCTTTAAAAATTCGCCGTTATATTGGGGTCTATGCGAAGACGTGGACTATCAAAGGCAAGTCTTGTCATAGGCCTTTACAATATTCTAATATGAAACATAAAACACCGGTGAATAATGTAGCTAAAATCATCAAAATATCAAATAGAGGGAGATACCGATGTAGGGGGAAAGGGTGTGCTAGGTATATGCAAACCTGGACCTGCGTAGACAATTTTCCGTCACAGGCTGTAGTACCCCTTAGAAACTTCATATACCAAATTTGAAACAATTTCGGTGAATATTGTACCTAGGGGAGGGGGGAAGGGAGATCCCGATATAGGGGGGCTATACGAAGACCTGGACCTGCATATACAAGACAAAACTAATAATTATGTAACCTGACATAAAAGGAAATGTGGAGTGTGAAATTGAAAAAATACGAACGAATTAGTTAATTTCGAATACATATTTTTACTTCAGCTCTTTTTAAAAAAATGTCGGGCTGAATATTTTTTACCCAACTCTGTAATATCCTGTCTCCTTTTTAGGACCTACATTCGAAAAACGGGCCTCAAGGTCCGAGATTTGCTTCCAATTATCGCAAATGGTAGTCGCACTCGTTTTTGAAACACAAACACCACGTTGGGCGCCACTGAAATTATTTAAGCCCTCTTCGTAGAAAATTATTTTCAAGTTATTTTAAATTTTCATGGACTGTTTTGCACTTTCCATTTAAACTTGTTAAACTTGTTTTCAGCATCCCCATGTTGGGCGCCATTTCGATTTTTGTTGTAGTCCTACCGATATGTTTTCACAATAACGAATTTTTAAAGAATTTTCCTTCTTCTCTGTTAAGTTATAATATGTAGTTTCAGGTTGCCCTAACTACTCAATGAAGTTGCTCCACTTTGGGCTCCAAACGGGACTTTTGTCTTAAATATGCAATTGCATTATCAACCGTGTGTCTGTCCCATGAAAAGGCAGGTGATCCGTGACAAACGAGAATTTGGACCAGTTTTAAAATCATCTCTGAAAAATGTATATCTCCTACTCCGAGCGGCATGAGAACCTTCTTTGAATCTTCTTCTTCGTTTTCAGCAATTACCCCTTATTGGGCGCCACTTAATGTATTTACACGAGCGCTGACAAAGCTTCAAAATAAAAGTTTTCTCGCTATTTTAAAGTTTCACAATCTAAGAAGATAGACCACGTTGGGCGCCACGTAATTTGAAATCAAAATATAGAGTTTGTGACAACATCTTTCTTCATACACTAATTAAAAAAACAGTCCACGTTCGGCGCCACTTAGTTTGAGAAATTTTAGCAACGGTTTAATGCTCAGGCGAAATTTGGGTCAGAACATTGGTCCGTTCATTTGGGTTCATTTTGGTCTTGGAATGTGTCGGTTAATTTGAAATGACGTTATCTATGTATGTCAGTCTGTTTATCATTTGATTGTTTTGTATCCACAATTCGAGGTGGTTGTAGGTTGTACTCACGTTTTCAGCAGTTACCCCACATTGGGCGCCACTTAATTTGTTTACACGAGCGTTGACAAAGCTTCAAAATAACAGATATTGTTATGTTTCACAGGCAGTTTTCAATTGCACTTTATATTTAAGTAGTCAGACCACGTTGGGCACCACTTAAATAAGTTATAGCCTAGCCCATTTGAAATCAAAATATACAGTTGGTAGACAACCTCTTTTTTACACACTAATAAAAAAAACACTCCACGTTGGGCGCCACTTAGTTTGAGAAATTTTAGTAATGGTTGAATGCTTAGACGAAATTTGGGTAAGACGAAATTTGGTCCGTTCATCTATTTATCGGCTGTTATGGCGGCCCACACCATCACCATGGTCGGCGCCTGAGTTTTGGTGGCCAACCAAAGGTGCACATTTTCAGCTGACCTCTTTGGCAAGTAAACACGATCATGTTGTTTGTTTACAAACTGCTGGACAACGAATGTTTTCTCGTCGGAGAAAACCAAATTCGCCAGTTCACCACTTTCGACCAAGCGAAGCAACTCTTTAGCTCTTTTGAGTCTATTTTCTTTCTGTTGCGGTGTAAGTTCTTGCACTTTTTGGAATTTCAATGGCTTTACCTCGAGCCCATTTTTCAATATTTGCTGAATGGAATATTGTGATATGTTCAGCTCACAAGCCATTTTTCGGCCACTGCGACTTTCGATCAAGTAGCTACTTTACTTTTCGAACCATTTCTGCTGATGTTGATGTTTTCTTTCTTCCACTTGCTTGACGTTGGGCTACTAGTCTCACGATAACGAGCGATGGTACGAGACACAAAAGATTTATTCACATTTAAATGCTGGAGTGCTCAAACGATAGCCACTTGCCAGTTAGAATGAAATCACACTATCTCGCTTGAATTCCATCAGAAATAACTTTTTTCTGGAAAATTCTCACCAAAATGCATTTGTGTGCTTGTAAAAAATATAAAGAGCTGTCACTGGAATAATTTTAACAGCTGTCGGACGAGTGGCTAAGAAATGACAGCAGTCTGAAGTTGGTTGCAGTTTTTTCATCTCACCTTTTATATGCATAATAGTCATGTTACTACTATGGCGCCATGTTAGGCGCCACTTAATAAAATAATGAGGTGATCTAGGCGTTTTCTATTATTTTTATTGTAGATAGATTTTAGTATCTCCAACCCTATTGTAATTATATATTGAACCCTTTTCACATCTTTTTAATTCTCCTTGTTCTTTTTTTTTCTCTTTCGGTCTCCATCTCCACAAAAATCCCACTGTAACTACAAAACTCTCCCATATGAGTTTCCTTTTTTGTAGGTAATTTAAAACCAGCTACCTGCCAAAGAACTCAATAGACTACTTGAGTTTTTGTTTTCTTAAAGAATCTTTAGAGCAATTTGGGCTAACATGCAAAGGTGGATTCAATCAGAGAAAGATTTTTGGCTTGGCTCCATCAAGTTCCCTTTCTCGCTGCATTCATTTAATGATCCTCATTATATCTTTTTTGCTGAGGACATATCAATTTTCTAAAGAGTTTCACAACTTTTGATATTCCTTTTGGTGTATTTTGTTTTATCAGGTTTGTTCTTGAAAATTTCCTAAATTATAAAAACAATACTGAATGCAGGTCTTTCGTCTCACGCAAACAACATCCGCCGTTTGCAGCCTAATGTTCGAATTACACTTTTTAACACATGATTCGTCGTTTGGCTCTTTTGTTGAGATTGTGTTTTGTTTTCATTCTTCTCTTTTTGGAGGGGGTTTCTTCCAGCGGGTGTGTTGTGATGCGATCAATAAGCGACAAAATCAAAGTACAAACTTCCTTCCTGTCCTCAGAAAAAAAAATGGGGAAGATATGTGATCTTCTTTTGTTGTGCACTTGGAGTGAGTGTTGATCATTTGGTTTTTTTTTTTCGTTTTTGATAAACCCAGCTCCCCCTTTTTTAATTATTTCGAGAAATTTGTCGGGTTACTTAAATGACCTATGTGATTTGCTGTACCCCTCCACAACACTTTCCGTTTATCTTAAACAATTTCAACTTCTTCTATGAATGATATTTTCCCACATTTAATCACTTTACCCCCCTCTCGATTTTAAAATGGAGCCATAGTATTCTGTGGTCCATTTTCAAGATGATGCTGTAAATGGTGTTCATAGAGTTGCTGGAGATGAACCTAGACATTTTCCTTTCGAATACATACTTCATTGTTAACTTCAAGACTTCATCGTTATCATCATTTGCCAGCGTGAATGACAGCATAAAGTGATATAAATTGCAGTCTAAATGAAAATGTTACCCTGCAAGGCACTTAAAATGATGATGTCGATAGCTGGAATCTCTCCAGTTCTCTCTTGACGTAGTTACAGATAAATGGTTTACAGTTACTCAAAAGTCGGAGGGAAGATGTAAAAAGATACAATGTAGTTACAATGGACAGTGGAATGGAACCTATCTAAGGGTCTACTTTTAAGAGAGCTACAAATAGAATTCGATAAAACAAAATCTAAGAGGTGGTGGTGGGAAAATAAAATTTGGTCGCTGGATTCGATATGTCCGGCATGTTATTCGGCTAGTTATTAAAATTGTTCTAAAAAACCGAAAAATCCAAAAAAAATCGTTAAAAGTGGAGAAATTCTAGGCTTTGGACTGGCAACAAAATTCGATAATCGACTTTCAAACGATTGAACAAAATTGAAAAGTAGAAAGTGAAATCTTTTTTTTTTTAAATGCCATATAGTAAAGACCTTAAACCACATTTGCTTTCGACTAGCTAGACATTGACTGACTTATTTTTCTAATAAAAAAAATTAAATTCTAAGTCAATCGATTTTCGATTTTTTATTGCATTTTTTTTTTTTAATTTTCGAACGTGTCAAAGGTTCTTAATGATCGACGTGTGTCAAATCTGGATTTCTAAACTATTTATATCGAATGTCAAAATTGAATTGAAATCGACTTTTCGTTAAACAGTAAAAATCGAAAATCGACTTTTTGTTGATTGTTGAAGCCAAATGAGACGTAAAATAAACGACTTTGAGTTTGACGATTGGCGTGTGCCAAATTTCGATTTCCAAACTATTTATATGATATGTCAAAAACTATAGCCTTTTAATTCAGAATTGAAATCGACTTTTCGTTAACAAGTATAACCTTAAAATCGACTTTTTGTTGATAATAAAATATTCCCAAAATCAATAGCTTTCAGTTCGAAGTTATTCAACGATTGACGTGTGTGAAATTTGGATTTCCAAACTATTAACGTCAAGTGTCAAAAACTCTATTCTTTCATCAAAAACTTCAGAATAGAAATCGAATTTTCGTTAACAATTTAAAAATCGAAAATCGACTTTCCTAAAATCAACGATTTTCAGTTTTATGAAGTACAAGGTGGCGCAAAATAAATCCTCTTATCAGAAAATGCCATAAATTTGACGATTGGCCTCTAATATCAGTTCTGTTTTGACATTTTTGTAGTAAACACAAGCGAAATACACGTTAATAAACAATGTTACGCTACACTGCTCCAGAACGCGGAATATTGGTGAATATTTGATAAATAATCGGTCGGTGAATTTGGCACAATGTGAATTTCGTCGCGGATTTCCTGGCCGTCCAACGCCTACTGGTAAAATGCTGCGACTGTTTAGCCGCTCGATTCGAAGGGGATGGCACAACAACAACAGACATGGCAGACCCCGGAGTATCTGTTCTGTAGAGAATATTGTATGCTAGAAGACATGGCAGACCCCGGAGTATCTGTTCTACAGAGAATATTGCTGCTGTAGCCGAGGATGTCATGAGATCGGGATAAAGCCATTGATATTCCAAAAAGTGCAAGAACTTACACCGTAACATAAGGAAAATAAACTCAAATGAGCTAAAGAGTTGCTTCGCTTGGCCGAAAGTGGTAAACTGCCGAATTTGGTTTTCTCCGAAGGGAAAACATTCGTTGTCTAGCAGTTTGTAAACAAACAAACAAAATGATCGTGTTTACTTGTCAAAGAGGTCAACTGAAAATGTTAATCTTCGGTTGGCCACCAGAATTCAAGCGCCGGCCATGGTGATGGTGTGGGCCGCCATAACAGTCGATGGTCGCTCTCCGTTCGTGTTAATCGACCGTGTTAATGGATCAGAATAAATGCCGAATATCATCGCGAAAATATCCTGGAGGGTGTATTAAAGCCTTGGGCATGCAAACATTTTGGTCGCATACCTTGGATATTCCAACAGGACTCAGCACACGCCACCCTAGAATGGTTACAAAATAGGCTTCTCGCTTCATTTCCAGCGCACAATGGCCACCAAAATCTCCGGATACCAATCCGTTGGACTATTGTGTCTGGAGTATTTTGGAAAGCAAGGTTGGCACTAAAAAGTACCAAAGTGCCGATCACCTCAATCAAGCGCTTCGCCGGGAATGGGCCCAAATATCGCAGAGCAACATTCAGGCAGCGTGTGACGTTTCATTGGTCGGTTGAAGGCCATAACTCGTGCCAAAGGTGACCAATTCGAACAAATCTAAACTTATTCTAAAATGTGATGCTGGGTCCGACATTGTTTGCTTTCATTCCAATAAAATTAAAAAAAATTGTAAAAATTATGCCGTTTGACTTGTTGCAGTTTTTTTATCTCACCCTGTAAGGGGTAAGGATGATGCATTGTAAATAATTACTAGTGGCAGAATGTACCTAATAAACCTGTTATTTGGAATGCGCTTCTACAAAAATATATGTTCGTAACAGTGACTGACTGAAAGGCGTTTAAAACTATTAATCAGAAGGTCGCATATTCAACCCCTGCATAGGCGATGCAGGTTGCAATGCATCAAAAACTCAATTCGAGCTTGATGTAGGACATGTACATGTTCAAGTAATGGGTTGGTAGACAGTTATGTTAGAATTTTTAACTAATTATACCAAAATGTACTGATACAACCCATTATTTGGTAATCCGATTGTGTGCTGGACAGAAGACATTGAAATATGCTTCATATATGGATGTATGGCGTTCCTACAGATCTTTTGTGAAAATATGACCTCTCGAGAAAAAGTCTATAGAGAGAATACCTCTTAAGATGTCTTTTATTGATAGGTCTGCCACGAATAGAAGACCTTTATAAAGAAGTAGATAAAAAGGTAAGAAGTCTTCTATAGCTTGACGATTTTCCTTTTATGGATAGAAGACCTTGGAACAAGTCTAAATAATTCACAATTTTATAAGGAGCCACTGTACCCCAAATAGAGTCATATATTTAATTTCTATCTCCTCCTTCCCTTACTTCCCTTCCCAACTCCAAAAAAAAAAAACATTTCAAACAAGACAAATAGTTTGGGTCACAGGGGAGACACTACTTAAAAAACAAAAACGCGCGCTCGCACTCACTCCACAAACCTGACAATAATTTCTATGTAAATCGATTGTGAATGAGTTCATAATCGGTTTATTGCCTCCCCCTCCACTGGAGATCTTCTTAATTTTGTATACTGCAACAAGATGGCCATTAAGAAAAAAAGCGGGAGATACATGAAATTTAAACTGAAATGTTTCGAAATCGAAAGTCTTAAGGTGATTGTAGAGAGGGGATTACAATGTCAATATTGATAGCTGCCTCTGATGCCGTTGATGCTACGTCTCGCTAACGAAGGAAAGGATTAGAAATGTAAGCTTGCCAAGAATTAGTTCCACTTTTGATTTCATTCAACGATAAAAAATAACGACAACACCGGCCCATAATCATGTTACATGGCCACTTTCATATCAATTGAATGGCTGTGTTAAAGATTGTTCAAATAAATATTCAAAATAGAAAATAGAAAAAAAAAAATTTCTACATTTCTATTTAATTACCTATGGAGAAGAAACCCACGCATGGCATGGCAAGAAGAAATGTGTCGTAAAGGTTGTCCCGCCATAAGTATGTGTGTGGGGTAAGCTAGACGAGTGAGTACATCTTCTGAAAGTTAAACTTTCTAGTATTCTTTATACCCTACAACACTATGTGTTGGGGGTATTATAAGTTTGATTGGGCCAAAAATTATGTAACACCACGAAATATTGATTTCCCACATAGGAAAGTATATATGGATCTTCCTAGCTCGCCGAGCTGAGTCGATCTAGCTATGTATGTCCGTCCGTCCGTCTGTCCGTCTGTCCATGTTAATTTGTAATCACTCTACAGGTCGCAATTATGGCCCGATTTTCACGAAATTTAGAATGGAGGTGGGGCTAGGGTCAGAATAGAACCCTATTTCTTGTGGAGATGATCGCCAAATGTTTAGGGGTTGAAATGGACCAAATACTGAAAAAATGTCGGATTTTGCAGTAGCTATACAGGTCGCAATTATAGACCAATCGACGCGAAATTTCGCATGTAGCTAGAGTTTAGGGCGGGGAAGAAGCCTACCGAATTGGGTGGTCATCGGATAATAATTAGCGGGTAAAATAGGCCATATCTTTTTTGTTGAAAAAATTCAAAATTTTTCATAAAACCGCGAATATTTTAAATCCCGGCGAAATCACAAAGCCATGACAAGGTTACTTCTGATCTTTACATTGATGTTAAGATCCAAAAAATCGAATATATAGCAAATATATGCGATATATATGTCTATCAAAGAAGATATGCTTGAAAGATCTCATATATGTCGAGAACGGCTGAACTGATTTCGACAGTTCTCATTAATTCAGAATGGCCTCTTGGCAGGAAAGGAAAAACGTCTAAAAAACACATACAAATATCTCTCTAAAGATGAAAATAATGGTTTTGTAATATTTTCTCATATTTTTTCAATTTTGTCATATTTTTGGCATATTTTCATTTTGAATTAAACATTTGGTAATATTTCTACAGCTAACAAAACTAAGTAGTTAGGATATCAGGATATCATATACAGATCGTAATTATGGCCCGATCCTTACGAAATTTTGCATGGGGATAAGATGAGGGGCAGAATAGAAGCCTACTCTTTTTGGAGATGATCGTCATATATTTAAGGGTTGAAATGGACCAAAAAAGTGCAAAATTGTCAGCAGGTCGTAATTATCGCCCGATCTTCACGTACATTTGAATGGGGGTTACCGGACATTGCAAAAGCCAAGCAGTTTTGGATGGCCATCCAAAAATATTAAATGTGTAAAGGAGTTTGCCAACTTTTGTAGACAAAATACGAAAATGTCCATTCCAGTGACTTTTTGGAGAATTCACAAATACAGGAAAGACGCACTTCTGACTATTTCGTTAACGCTGATTTCGTTGAAGAATGTAGTCAAATGTCTGTATCTCATATAAACGCGTTTCAGTCAAAAACCAATAATAAATGTTAATCTTTTGCCACTTCTGAGAGATTATAGGTCTTTGGGAAATATTGGTTCCAGATCTAGGAAGACCATTTACGTGCAACTACCATGCAACTACCAATAAATTGGAAATGAGCAAATTAGTTTGAGTTGCTATTATTCGAAAATTAGAGAACGAAACCTGATGGTTTTCTTTTATTATTTGTCACAATATCTTGTGGAATTCATTCGAGTGTCTCGCCTACATAAACTGTGTCGTTTATTATAGTGTTGTAGGGTATTCAACGGTCGGCCCCGCTCGACTGTAGCCTTTGCTTACTTGTTTTTATATATTTTATTGTATAAAATCTTCGTACATACTTAGACGATTTTTTATGAAGTGGCTTTCTAAGGAAAAACAAGCTTTTTAAGAATTTTTATATATGTTTTTATATAAAAACACAATTAACGAGAATTTTAAAAAATTGTTTTTTGTTACCGGAAATTTTTTAAGAATATTTTCCTAGATTCCTGCCAATATTTTTTTTAAAGAACATTTCACCTAAAGTTTTTAAGTATATTATTCTTAAAAGGGAAGAAAAGTGGTACTTTTTTTTGAAAATATCTAGTAAAGTCCCAGCAAGACGGAGTTTTTTTAAAGATCCAGTAGCGCTGAATTAATTTTTTTTCGTAGTGTCCAACAACGTGCTCAACATTTTGCCAAAAGTCCTAGCTACGATGATTTTTTAAAAACATTATTTCTAAAGTTTTAGAAAAGTAGTTTTTTAAAGAACATTTCTTCTAATTCCCGAGCACCGATGGCTTTTTAAAGAACATTGTTCCTAATGTTACAACAGTTTTCCTAAAATTAATGAAACGTGCATTTTTTAGGAACAGTTTTCCTAAAATTAATAAAACTTGCATTTTTTTAGGAACAGTTTTCATAAAATTAATGAAACGTGCACATTTTAAAGAACAGTTTTCGTAAAATTAATGAAATGTGGATTTTTTAAAGAACAATTTTCCTAAAATTAATGAAACGTGGACGTTTTAAGAACAGTTTTCCTAAAATTAATGAAACGTGGATATTTTAAAGAACAGTTCTCCTAAAATTAATGAAAGGTGGATATTTTAAAGAACAGTTTTCGTAAAATTAATGAAATATGGATTTTTTTAAAGAAGAATTTTCCTAAAATTAATGAAACGTGGATATTTAAAAGAACAGTTTTCCTAAAATTAATGACACGTGGCTTTTGTAAAGAACACTTTTCCTAAAATTAATGAAACGTGGATATTTTAAAGAACACTTTTCCTAAAATTAATGAACAGATTTCCTAAATGTAATGAAACTTGGATTTTTTAAAGAACAATTTTTCTAAAATTAGTGAAACGTGGATTTTTTTAAACAACAGTTTTCCTGTAAATAATGAAATGTGGATTTTTAAAAGAACAGTTTTCCTAAAATTAGTGAAACGTGGATTTTTTTAAAGAACAGTTTTCCTGTAAATAATGAAATGTGGATTTTTAAAAGAACAGTTTTCCTAAAATTAGTGAAACGTGGATTTTTTTAAAGAACAGTTTTCCTAAAATTAGTGAAACATGAACTTTTTAAAGAACATTTTTTCTACGGCTTATGAAACCCGGACTTTTTAAAGAACATTTTTCCTACAATTAATGAAACCTGGACTTTTTAAAGAACATTTTTTCTACAATTAATGAAATATGGACTTTTTAAATAACATTTTTCTCACGGCTTATGAAACCTGGACTTTTTAAAGAACATTTTTCGTATCGTTTATGTAACGTGTATTTTTTACGGAACATTTCTCCTAGAACATTTTCCCAAAGTTGATGAAACCTGGATTTTTTAAAGTACATTATTCCTACGGTTTATGGAATGGGATTTTTTTAAAGAACATTTTCCTTCGTTTTATGAAACGTGGATTTTTTAAAGAACATTTTTCCTTCGTTTTATGAAACGTGGATTTTTTTAAAAACCATTTTTCCTTCGTTTTATGGAACGTGGATGTTTTTAAATAATATTCTTCCTCCGTTCTATGAAACCTGGACTTTTTAAGGAACATTTTTCCTACGGTTTATGAAATCTGGAATCTTTGAAATCTTTTTTGAAGAATATTTTTCCTAAAATGTATGAAATTTGTATTTTTCAAAAAACATTTTTCGTACGATTTATGAAACGTGGATTTTTTGAATAATAATAATACGGAACACTTTTCTTAAGGTTTATGAAACGTACATTTTTAAGAACATTTTTCCTCAGTTTTATGGTATCTGTTCCTTTTTAAGAACATTTTTTCTACGTTTTATGAAACGTGGATATTTTTTAAGAACATTTTTCGTAAGGTTTATGTATCGCAGATTATTTAAAGAACATTTTTCTCAATTCGTGTTTGAACTTACCTGTATTTTGTTTTGTATCCAATTGCAAGTTTCTGGTTGCTGTATGTGATGGTGATGGTGGTGCATCGTAATCCGGCACATTAACATCGTTCTGCTCGACACTCGTTAAATCCATGGTTTTAATCGAAGATGACACTGATGTTGATGATGCCGCTGAATCATATAAATCCGTAAAATTATTCAAGGCAAACAAACCCGCACTGCGGTATTCTTTGTGATGTAATGAAGCACCGTTGCTTAATTTTAAACACGTCGAAGAAAGTATCAATAAAAATGCCAATTTCCAAGGAAAGCCACAAATAAATATTCGGCCAATTTTCAGCAACAACAAGCCATCTTGATCCAATAATACATTGGAATCTCGACAATTTTGTGAGTGGTAATGATGGCATTGTGGACCATGATGATGAAGACGATGATGGCACGAATGGCTATGGAGGTCGCCTTTGGTAATTGGCTCTGTAGGTTGATTATAATTAGTTATTTTAAAGGTATTTAGCGTTGCCATATTTATGGTGTGATGAAAAATTTTTGATTTCGTAGATATTTTTTTTTAATTAATTGAATTTTTCTTATAAAACTAATTTTTGTGACTTCATTTATAGAAATTTTTTCCAATATTTGTTTTTTTATTTAATTTCACTTTCTGGTATTTTTTTCTTTTATTTCTTCTGTCATTCTTTTAATATTTGTTTTGAATTGCTTTTATTTTTCTTTGCATCGACAATCAACATTATTTGGACTTTGCCATAGCCAGTTAAATGATGATGATGTTGGAAAAACGAAAAATCATTTAATTAAATTTCACGATGTTGACAAATTATGCCAACAATTAAAGATAATTGAGGCTAACTAAACACAAACGTTTTATTTATAACTCGATCGTTGTGGGTTTTTGCAGTCCATCGTTTGTTTCAATCATTGGCTGGATGAATGAATGAATGAAAGAGTGATGATGATTCGAGCAAAAATCCGTGAGACGCGGAGAGTTACCGACTGTTTTTGGCGCTTTGCTCTTTTGTGTATTTTAGCAAACAAGACTTAGACAATTATTCAATAATCAACAATTTGACAGTGACGTTTTCGGCTCTTCTCCCTTGTTTTTTTTTTTTTTTTTTTTTTGCTGTCACGTTAATTGATCATCTCCGAATTGGATGTGATCTTTTAATGATTCTATCATTTATTTTGTGTCAAATTTAAAATTGACACATGAAATTTTTTTGCCAAAATGAACATCAATTTCGCTTCCAAAACAAACAAAGACGACGCCAAGATGACACAAGGGCAAAATTTCTGGAAGATGGATGATTTTTGTCGAAGATCTGCAAATAAAGAAGTGATACAAAAGGTCTTTATTAAAAATAATATTTTAAAAATTTTTAAAGCAAGTTTTAAATAATTTTGAGAAGTTTAAGAACGTGGATTTGTTGAGAATATTTTGGAAGGACCATAAATAATATAACCTGGGTTATAAGAATATTTCGGGAACAACAGAACCAAAATAGCTATAGGAGTGGGTTTTGAAGAATTTTTTAAGGGAGGACCAAAAATATGATAAAGGTGGATTTTTTTAAAATTAAAAAAATATTTCGAAAAGGACTAACAAGGCAATGCGATTTTTAAGAATATTTTAAAAAGACCTTCAGGTATTTTAAAGTATACTTTTGAAGAATATTTTAGAAAGGATCCTCTGGAATTTAACGTGGATTTTTAAGAACAATTTGAAAATTAGCATCAGGAATATAAATGTGAAATTCCTAAGAATATTTTGAGAAGACCTCTGGTCTATTAACGTGAAGTTTTGAATATTATGAGAAGACCTCCAGGAAATTTTAACTGGATTTGACAAGCCCTTTACATGATGAGATAAAGAAATTGCAACAAAGTTAAACGCCATAATTTTTATTTTTTTTTTTTTTAATTTTATTGAATGAAAGCAAAAAATGTCGGAAATAGCATCAAATTTTAGAATAAGTCTAGATTTGTTCGAATTGGTCACCTTTGGCACGAGGTCATATGCCTTCAAACGGACAATGAAACCTTTACACGCTGCCCGAATGTTGCTCTGCGGTTTTTTGGCCCATTCCCGGCGAAGGGATTGAGGTGATCGACACTTTGGTATTTTTTAGTGCCAACCTTGCTTCCCAAAATACTCCAGACACAATAGTCCAACGGATTTGTATCCTGAGATTTTGGTAGCCATTGTGTGCTGGAAATGAAGCGTGGAACCTAATTTTGTAACCATTCTTGGGTGGCGCGTGCTGAGTGCGATGGTGCTGAGGCCTGTTGGAATGTCCAATGTCAGCGGCCAAAATGTTTGCGTGCCCAAGGCTTTAATACATCCTCCAGAATATTTTCGCGATAATATTCGGCATTTATTCTGATGTCACGGCCGATTAATACGAGCGGAGAGCGAACATGGCAGCCCGCACCGTCACCATGGCCGACGCTTGAGTTCTGGTGGCCAACCGAAGGTGCACATTTTCGGCTGACCTCCTTGGCAAGTAAACGCGATAATTTTGTTTGTTTAAAAAATGCTGGACAACGAATGTTTTCTCGGAAAACACTAAATTCGGCAGCTCACCACTCTCGGCAAACGAAGCAACTTCTTAGCTCTTTTGAATCTATTTTCTTTCTGTTGCGATGTAAGCTCTTCCACTTTTTGAAATTTCAATGGCTTTGCGCCGAGCTCACTTTTCTATATTTGCCGAATGGAATATTGCGATATGTACAGCTCACAAGCCATTTTTCAATCACTGCGACCCGCGTTTCGATCAAGTAGCTTCTTTACTCTTCGAAACATGTCTGCTGATGTTGCTGTTTTCTTCCGTCCACTTCCTTGACGTCGGGCTACGCTACCAGTATCACGGTAACGAGCGATGGTAGGAGACACAAAAGATTAATTCACATTTAAATCCTAGAATGCTCTAACCATAGCCACTTGTGGTTTTTCAGCCACATATAAAGAAATTACACTGTCACGCTTGAATTCCATCACTAATAACTTTTTTTCTGAAAAATTCTCACCAAAATGCTTTTGTACGCTTGTAAACAATATAATGAGCTGTCACCGGAATAATTTTAACAGCTGTCGAACGAATGGCTTGGAAATGACAGCCGTCTGAAGTTGGTTGCAGTTTTTTCATCTCACCCTGTATTCACCGGAATTGTTTCAAATTTGGTATTTGAAGTTCGTAATGGACAGAAAAGTTCAAGTCCACATTGTTTCAAATTTGGTATTCGAAGTTCGTAATGGACAGAAAAGTTCAGGTCCACATTTTGGTATAGCCACATGGTACCTCTCTATATTCGGTATTTTGATGATTATAGCTACCATTATTCACCGATTTTTTTTTTCAAGTTTCACATTTGAATATTGTAATGGCTTATGACAAAAGTTGCCTATGCAGATCCACATCGTTGTAAAGAACCTAAAAAAGTTGCTACTTTCGGTATTTTTTAGATTTTAACAGAATTTTTAACGGATTTTATTTATTTCTTTCCTTTTCTTTTTTTTTTTTTGAAAATTGCCAAATTTCGTTCCAAATGGTGGAGGGTACTCAAATTACGGCCCGGACGAACTTACAGCTTTTTTATTTGATTTTTAATTTTTTTGGGAAATATTAAAATATGTTCTCCGTTGACATGGATTTTTTATTTTTTTTTTCTTGGATTTTACAAAATTATTCTTTTATGTCTTTCGACATTTTTAAATAAATGTTTTAGTGCTGTCGCCGTAATTTAGTTTTAAATAAGACATTTAGAGGTGCTTTAAACATAGATAGTTTTAAGATATTTCTCTTTATTTAATTATTTCATAACCATTTATTGATTACAGCAATGGTGTCATACAACACATCCTACTCATTGTAAAACCGACAGAAGAAAAAAATATAAATATTAAAAAAGTATTAATCCCATTTAATTATGCTTTTCTCACAAGAATAAAACTTGACTATAAAATTAGCCAGATGTCTGGCTGGCCAATAAACTGGAAAGAATTATTCATAATTTATGACATGGTCATAAAGTTATGTCTTATTGATAATCTTCCACAAACACAAAAAAACTACAACGGGCAAAAGTATCTTCTTATTCTTCAAACGTAAAGAGCGAGGGAAAGAGAGAGAGAACGAGGCATACAGAAAGTGAAGACTTCCCACAAAAAAGTAGCACTCATCCGATCTTAAGCCCATTTGTTTGGAGATAAAATGGTAAATATAATTTTTATGGCCCACCATTGTCATAATTATTAAGCCTCCGGATCTCTTTCTATCTTCTGTGTAATGAAAGCTTAAACAATTAAAAATTATGCTGCTTTTGTGTGTTTTGTATTATCTATGCTTATGTTTTTTATTGTTGATATAAGTTTAAACAAAAGACACCATGTGTAGAGTTACAAAACCGTTGGAAGCTGGCAAATGTTACTACTACTGTTTTGAAAGTAAATGAATGGATTTCAATAAAATGCTAGATTTTATAAACATTTGTTTATGTTTTATGTCGAGTGTTCATTTTTGTGAAGTTACAAAGTTTGTTCTCTCTCTGAAAGTGAGTAAGAGGATGTATTTACACCCAGGAAAAACAACTTCTGCATTCCAAGCAACTTTTTGAAATTGCATTTTTCCATCCCTGACCCAAAATTACAAAAGTGTTACTTTTATGGTATTTTAACAAAGTGTACAATTTATTGTTTTTAATATTTTCATTTTTCTTTTTATTCCTCACTGACCATTTACCACCTTCCCCAGAAAAAAAAAACGAAACAAACCACTAAAAGAGAAGGTAATAATTTTGTTTTGATGTCGTCGTAAATAAATGGATTTTCACTTTCATTAAAAACTCAACAGAGAAATTTGCAATAATTTGCCAAAAGTAGGTGTTTTAAAATAAATGGGCTTATTTAAAATAAAAAAAAAAACAGCAACAAAGTTAGTAAGTCAGATGTAAGGAGCCTTTAGCTAATTAACATTAAATATTGTTTTTATTTTTTGTTTTTATTTCTACACTCTTTTACAATAGCTAATTATTATACCCTCCACCATAGTATGTAGGGTATATTAAGTTGGTGATTTAAGCGACATTATTCACCGGAATTGTTTCAAATTTGGTATTTAATGTTCGTAATGGATACTACAGCCTATGACAGAAAATTGTCTATGCAGGTTCACGTCTTCGTATAGCCTCCATATAACAGTAACTCCCGATATTCGGTACTTTGATGATTTTAGCTATATTATTCATCGATTTTTTTTCAAGTTTCGCAGGTCCACGTCGTCGTATAGATACTAATATAACGGCTACATTCGGTATTATTAAGATTTTAACAGAATTTTTGCGGATTTTATTTTTTGAAAATTGATAAATTCGTTCCAAATGGTGGAGGGTGTTCAAAGTTCGGACCGGGCGAACTTACAGCTCTTTTACTTGTTATAAACATTTTATTCAGTTTTTCGAAATGTTCACATTTAAATCTTACAACAGAATGTGTTGGGGGTATTATAAGTTTGACTGGACAAAAAAGTTTCTAACATATCGAAATCTTGGTTTTAGATCCTTGATGTTATATATCGATCGAAATCCTTATTCCAATCTCGCCGAGCTGAGTCGATCCAGCGATGTGTGTCCATCCGTCTGTCAGTCCATGTTAATTTAACGTTAACGTTACTGGTCGTAATTATGGTCCGATTCACACGAAATTTCATGGAGTTTCGGTCAGAATAGAAGCCTATTTTTGGGTAGATGATCGCAAAATATTTAAGGATTGAAATGGACTAACAGCGGGAAAATCTCTTCATATCACAATTGCACACCGATCGACGTGGAATTTTGCACGGGTTAAGAGTATCTTTACATAATGTTTAGAAGGTAAAATGGACCAAAAACCAGTTAGTTTCTACACATGTAACTCAATAACGGCTGAATTGATTTTGACAATTCTCCCCAATTCGAAATGGCCTCTTGGCTAATAAGCGCAAAGTTTAAAAAAATCGCGTAAATATTTGCTATTGTAAGTATCTTTTTATTTGTTGTCATATTTTTTAAACCCTCCACATAGTATGGATGGTATATTAAGTTCGTCATTCCGTTTGCAACTCATCGAAATAATTTTAGACCCAACAAAGTATATATATATATATATTCTTGATCAGTGTAAAGTTCTAAAACGATTTAGCCCTGTCCGTCCGTCCGCCTGTTGTAATTTCGCTAGAGTCAAAGGAATAAATATAGAAAGCTAAATTTGCACCGATCTGTCTTTGGTTTGCAGGCAGGTCAAGTTCGAAGATGGGCTATATCGATCCAAGATATATAGCGTATAGCCCCTATATAATTTGATAATTTTAGCCACATTTTCCAACCTACAGGGTGAGATGAATAACCTACAGGGTGAGATGAATAAACTGCAACCAACTTCAGACTGCTGTCATTGCTAAGCCACTCGTTCGACAGCTTTTAAAATTATTTCAGTGACAGCTTATTATATTTTTTATAAGCGTACAAAAGCATTTTGGTGTGAATTTTTCAGAAAAAAGTTATTCGTGATGGAATTCAAGCGTGATAGTGTGATTTCTTTATATTTGGATGGAAAACCACAAGTGGCTATCGTTAGAGCACTCCAGCATTAAAATGTTGTGGCCGAAAAATGGCTCGTGAGCTAAAGAGTTGCTTCACTCGGCCGAAAGTGGTGAACTGCCGAGCTGAAAATGTGCACCTTCGGTTGGCTACCAGAACTCAAGCACCGGCCATGGTGCTGGTGTGGGTCGCCATAACACACCGATGGTCGCTCTCCCCTCGTATTAATCGACCGCGGCATCAGAATAAATGCTCGCAAACATATTGGCCGCAGGCCATGGACATTCCAACAGGACTCAGCACCATGGCACACAGAACGCGCCATCCAAGAAATGTTACAAAATGAGGTTTCTCGCTTTATTTCTAGAGCACAATGGCCACCAAAATCTGCGGATACCAATCCGTTTGACTATTGTGTCCAGAGTATTTTGGCACTAAAAAAATAAAAAAACTGTCCATCACCTCAAGCAAGAGCTTCGCCGGGAATGGACCAAAATAGCAACATTCGGGCAGCCTGTGACGGTTTCATTGGCCGTTTGAAGGCCATAATTCGTGCCAAAGGTAATCACTTCGAACAAATCTAAAGTTATTCTTAAATTTGATCCTATTTCCTACATTTCAATAAATTAAAAAAAAAAAAAGTATATAAAATATGGCGTTTGACTTTGTTACAGTTTTTTATCTCACCCTGTAGAGCATGAATTTTTAATATAAATTAAACATGTAGTTAAATACATAATTTCATACAATAATTTATTCTTCTCGAAAAAAAAATTTTAAAAACAATTTCCTTGGATTTTTTTGTTTTTTTTTTTTAAGAAAATTATTTAAAAAAATGTTTATATTATATTTAAATTTGTTTTAAATCTTTTTATAAAAAACGGGTCATATATTCAAATAATTTTTATTTCCCCTTAAATTTGAACGTAACTTCAAATTTCACAATAAAGAATATTCTGCAGATCCTCCTGCTATAAATTCAATAATTTATAAATCCCGGCACGTTATTTGGTAAACAAATATCCAATACCTAAATGAAATTAATTTAAATCAGCAATATGTAGCCATAAGGCTGACTGGACAGACAGACAGCCCAACAAGTGTATTTATGTCCGCATATATCAATGCAAATGACCAGAAATATAAATAGACATCGATCATATTGTAAATTCATCATTTGTCTTTTTATGGTAGCCGGAGTTGTTACAATGCCCTCCCCCCCCCTTAAAAAATACATAACTTAACAACAACCTCAACAATTAATAATAAGGCGGACAACAGCCACAAAAAATGCCTCTGACGATTACGAAAATAATTCGGTAATAAATTAAATATGCACAGAAAAAACTGGTAACAAGCTTAATTTCATTTAAAATACAATTTTGTTGTGTGAATATTTTTGGGGATATTTTTAATGCGTATTTAAAATAGAAATAATGGTTGGGAAACTTGGAGTCGCAAAGACTTTGTTTAGAGGTAAAACTTCACAGATGACTATGGGAAAAATAGGTACAATTTGTATGTAAAACAGCAATAATAAATAAATTCGGTGGGAAGAGTATACTAATTAGACCTCTGAAAAGCTTGCTCAAATTCGAGTAGAGAGCCCCGAGGAAGCCTCGGATGCCCTACTGACAAAAAAGATATCATCAAGCCAAATGCTCTAAAATTATTTTTATTTAAAAAACACCCTCTACTTTGACTAGGTCGGTGGTAGAGAGTGAAACTCGCTCGAATTTGAGTAAAACAGCAATAATAAATAAATTCGGTGGGAAGAGTATACTAATTAGACCTCTGAAAAGCTTGCTCAAATTCGAGTAGAGAGCCCCGAGGAAGCCTCGGATGCCCTACTGACAAAAAAGATATCATCAAGCCAAATGCTCTAAAATTATTTTTATTTAAAAAACACCCTCTACTTTGACTAGGTCGGTGGTAGAGAGTGAAACTCGCTCGAATTTGAGCGGAAGTAATAATGCGTGTAAAATAATGATATCGAGAATACGAATATGGATAATACTTTATTTTTTCCATCCCACTCGGATAAGAACGAGTATGCATTGCTTGTTTTCGAGTGGGAATAAAAGTTTCTAGAGAGATTCTACTCTGTCGAGTACTCTTTTAGTTTTTTTTTATCATATTGCTGTTTCATTTGTAAGTACCTATGTGAATTTTTCAACAAACATTCGCAACTGACACAAAAGCAAATGTCATTATCGCCCTATTATGTCCAGTTTCTCAAAGGCGTTCGACAATGAAAACGAAATGAGGGCAGTCACTTGAAATCGAGTTTAGTTGTGTTTCTCCCTCATAGCTTTCTTTCGAATGGCTGTAATACAGATGTATGTCTACGTAAAAATACACCTTCATTTTAATAGGAAGGTGTATTTTATTACTTATAAAAACTGAGAATTAAATGCCAAAATAAACCAAAACATTTCTTAGAAAATAAATACAGTCCAAACTGGATTTCATTGGAATAAAATGGAACGAAGCCCTTCGATTGCCTTAGAGAAATAGACAATTAGAGTAAACTCTTATTCCAATTCGAGCATTTGGACTCGCACTCTTATTCAATCAAGAGTAACTATCGAGCGCTTCCATGAAAAAACAGATGATCGGAATGGAGAGCTCTCCCGCTCATGAGTATTTTTCACCCGCGAGTAAATTGAGCAAATTTGAGTTCTGTTATTAACAATATTCGATTATTTAAATACATTTTGACTTCTGTTATGATTTTTCAAACTGTTGCTCCTCTATGGAGTAGGTGCCGAAGGAATGGACCAATATTTTCCATTTCGTATTGGACCTAAATAAATATAATATAAATATTGCAAAGCGCCAGGTTCGGATTATATCGCCTGTTTCCTTCACTTTATATGAGATATGTAATAATTTTGAGAAAATGTTCACATGTGGGTGAGTTACTAGATATAGTCGACTGAAGCCCTCCCTTTTCACACTTTATATATAACCTCGAACCCATGTGGGATTCTTGATGCTCGTTTTATGAGTTTCGTGTATATTCAAATTGTTTAACCTTTGTGGGGGAGGTAACAGAAGGAGTGCTCCGATCTCTACTGAGATGTACCAAGTCTGAATGGAATCGGATGTTAATTTCGCGTTTTATAAGCTTCATTTATATTCAAAATTTTGACCCTTTGTGGGGGAGGTACCCGAAGGAGTTGACCGCTATATCTCATATTCGTAGCAGATCTCGATTAAGTAGATATAATGGGATGTGTGAAATTTGAAGAGAAAAGGATGCTTATTTCGATTTTTATGATCCTTTTGCTTATTCAAAACTTTGACCCTTTGTGGGGGTGGTACCAGAAAAAAGGTCTGATATCTACCATTTTCATAACAGATCTTGAGTTTATTAAAATATTGAGATGTTACAAGTCTGAATGGAATCGGATATTATTTCGGCGATTTATAAGCTTCATGGATATTTAAAATTTTGACCCTTTGTGGGGGAGGTACCAGAAAGAGTGGACCGATATATTCCATCTTCACACCAGACCTTGGGTTAATAAAAATATTGTGATGTATGTAATTTGAAAACAATCGGACTCTTACATCACATTTTGTAAGAGTTATAATTAATCAAAATGTTGACCCTTTGTGGGGGATGTACTAGTTGGAGTGGGCTGATATTGTCCATTTTCGCACCTGAGCTAGCACTGATGCAATTATTAGGATATGCAAAGGTCGGATTATCCTTTCTCTTTTTGTACAGTAAAATATATATTTTTGAAAATTTCAATCTTTTTTGGTGTAGGTACCAGAAAGAGTGGACCGATATTGCCCATTCCCGAACTCGATCTAACTTTAATAATTATATTACGATGTACCAAGTTTGGATCAAATCGGATACTCCCTTCGAGAGTTATCGTGTGCACCAGCCAGACAGACAGACGAACGGACATCGCTGGGTTGATTCCAAATGTCCGGAAATGGATTTGGTCCAAAGAGACATAAGGTCTAAGCCCATTATTTTAATGAGGCACGTTTTGGCTGAATCAAATAATATGCTCCCTAGCCATATGGCTGAGGGTGTAAAAAAACCCTCATATAATTCGAAATAAGCATCTGACTTTTTCCATATTTCGCTCATTCCAATATTTATACTAATAAAAGATCTGGTGTGAAGATGGGATATATCGGTATACCCCTTCTGGTAACTCCCCCACAAAGCGTCACAACTTTCAGTATTTATATCTCTCTTAACACGCAAAACCTATTAGTGATGGTTTTCAAATTTGGTATATCTAAATATTTCTCTCAATCAGAGATCTGATGTGAATATAGAATATATTGGTCAACCTTCATTTGATACTCCGCCAAAGAAGTTCAATATTTTTCTTTAAAAAAACATACAAATATTTTTGTGTCAGTATTAGATGAAGAGGAATATTTCGGTGGACCTCATTCATATTTCATCATTTTACAAAATAATCACGTTTCTCATAAAATGTAAAGGAAGTAGTCGGTATAGTCCAAATCTGGCACTTTGTAATATGTATGTCAGACTTAGGTCAAATACTAAGCTGACGGACAATGCTGGAACCTCTCCCATAAAGAGTCAACAGTTGGAATAATCATAACGCAAGGCTGATACTTATAACCGAGTGATACTTTTTAACTTCTTGAAATCATTTTTTATTTGCCATTACCTTAAAGAAGAATTTTTACATTATGTCGAATAAACTTCCGTTTTGCTCTTCTTAGCTCTTACACACTTACGTTTAAAAGAACCTATCTCGCTTGTATAAACAATTGTAAATTTAATTAAGTTCCAAATACCATAAATCCGTAAATAAATATTTATGCGAAATTTATTTTTTAAAAAATACTATCGATTTTTGTTTACAAACAATGGCCGGAAAAAGTTAGTAGACAAAAAAACTGGACAACAACAAAATTGTTTATTATCTTGGTCAGCTAATTAAAAGTCAATGAGCTAAGGAAAAAACAAAAACGTTTTATCGAACAAATATTGATTACATTTTGGCGATGAATGGATAACTGTTGATCGAAATGTTTTCTTAATGGAGGCAAATATGACGCTGAGGAGGAGATGCGAAAATATTAATAACTAAACATTTTTGGCCCATCAAATTGTAGTTCGCAATATGATAATTTGGCTCATAAAATGGCAATAAAAACAAATAAAAAATATAAACACATTTTTTTGTGAATGAACATAATGGTCAGCTGATTGAGTGACAGAGAGAGAGAGGGATGTATGGAGAAAGTAAAACAAATAAATTGGAAATAGTGATCAAATCTTTTATTTTTGTAGATTTAAGTGGGAGGAGTGGTTTTATTTTGTGAAAGACCTGCAAATAATGAGTCACGATTTGAACGGATAAGGTATTTCAGGCCATAAAATAATGTAGAGAAAAAAAAACAATTTTTAAAAACGTGTTCCTAATTTTATGGACAATTTTCTAGGCCATTGAGAATTAAACTTTACGGAATATACCTAAAATAATTGAAATAAATAAATTTAAATTCCACAGAACTATAAATCTTATTTGGAAAATGTAACAGAACTCGCGGCTGTACAATACTGGAACAAACATAGGTTAAAAACAAGGTATTTTTTGGAACAACATTAGTTTAGAAAAAATTCTCAAGTCTTCTTTACAAATTTTTTCCAGAATCCTGATTCTGGGAAAGTATTTGTTTCTTGGGAGACCGACCCGGATCCCCCAAACAAGTTAGACCCCAACCAATTAAACTTATACGGACCATATAGGAAATACCTATCCAACAAGTGATCAAATGGTCAGAACATAATCGAATCGTCCGGGCTCTAAGATCCATATCTCTGGATTCAAAAAAGATAATAATATTGTAGCAGTTTGGAAAAGGTTATAGTGTCAGCTTTTATTTGGCAAACATTTTACCCAACCAAAATGGGGTCTTCCTCGCCTTCTAAAAATTGTGACCACTTGTTTGGCAGGCATTATTATTAGCTTTCAAATTATACATATATTGTCCATATCGGTCTTAGTAGGTTCGGGTTTAACCCAGGTCTTGGACCCATACTTTTGGAACAAAAATTCGGGCATCCGGGTCTTCCTCCCAATTAAAAATAACTTTCCCGGAATCAGGGTACAGATACCTACTCTGGAATAATTTTCAAAAAATCTGAGATTTTTTTACTAAACTAGAGAGTCTAACTGAAATATAGACAACTTGTTCAAGATATGGGTCGTAGATTTATCTACGCAGTAGAATATATGGACCGGCTGCCGGAAAATGTCTCATCCATTCTTTGTCCTCCACTGTTTTCAAATATTGCTTATGGACAATAGGTTATTCACAAAACCCCTAAAATTTGAAAGATCAACGTTCGTTAAATATATTTTGTTATAATCAAAGCCATATGGTATATCTGTATTAAAAAAATTCTGACTAATTCTATAACATGATTTTCATGTCTCTATTATACCCTCAACCTTATGACTATGACCGTGCCTCAATGAAATAACGATTTTCGACCCTAGGTCTTTTTGGACCAAATCCGTTTTAGGACATTTGGAGTCGATCTAGCTATGTCTGTCTGTCTGGCTGGCTGGTGCGTAGGTTACCTCTCGAAGGAAGTGCCCAATTTGATCCAAATTTGGTACATCGGAATATTTTTACCAAACTTAGATCGAGTTCGGAGATGGGCAATATTTGTTCACTTCTTCTGGTACCACGCCCACAAAAGGTCGAAATTTTCAAAAAAAATATTTTACTGCACAAAAAGAGAAAGGATGATCCGAATTCTAATATTTACATGAGTACTAGATAAGGTGCCAAAATGGACAATATCGGTCCAATCCATCAAGTACCTCCCCCAAACAAAAGGGTCAAAATTTTGAATAATTAACTGTAATAAAATGTGATGACCAATCCACCTTCAAATTAAAAACATCACAATATTTTTATTAAACCAAGGTCTGCTGTGAAGATGGAATTAAAAACATCACAATATTTTTATTAAACCAAGGTCTGCTGTGAAGATGGAATATATCGGTCCACTGCTTCTGGCACCTCCTCACAAAAGGGTCAACATTTTCAATATCCATGAAATTCATAAAACGCGAAATTAACATCGGATTCCATTCAGACTTGGTACATCTCAATATTTCTATCAACATAAGATCTGTTATAAATATGGTAGAGATGGAACCATTCCTTCTGGTACCTCCCCCTAAAAGGTTAAAGTTTTGAAAAATAAAAACGATTATAAAATTCGAAATAAGCATGCAGTTCTCTTCATATTTCACACATCCCATTATTTCTACCAACACAAAATCTTCTGTAAAGATGGGATATATTGGTCTACACCTTCTGGTACCATCCCCACAATGGCCAAAATGTTGAATATCCATGAAGTTCATAAAACGCGAAATTAACATCCGATTCCACTCAAACTTGCACATCTCAATATATCCATCAACATAAAATCTGTTATAAATTTGGTAGAGATCGGACAATTTCTCCTGATACCTCCTCCAAATAGGGTTTAAGATTTTGAAAAACAAAACGTTCATAAAACGCGAAATAAGCATTCAACGTTCACCAAATTTCACACATCCCAATATTTCTATTAACACAAGATCTGATGTGAAGATGGGATATATCGGTACACTCCTTCTGGTACCACCCCCACAAGAGGTCAAAATTTTGAATTTCCATGAAGGTCTTAAAACGCGAAATTAACATCTGAATCCTTTCAAAATTGGCAGATCTCGATATTTCTATCAACACAAGATAAATAGTGGAGATCGGACCATTCCTTCTGGTACCTCTCCAGCAATGGGTCAACGTTTTGAATAATCAAAACGATTATAAAATCCGAAATAATCATGCGGTTCTCTTCATATTTCACACATCCCATTATTTCTACTAACACAAGATCTGCTGTGAAGGTGGGATATATCGATCCATTTCTTATAGTACCTCCCCCACAAAGTGCTAAAAATTTTGAAAAACGCGATATAAGCCTCAAACTCTCTTCAAATTTCACACATCCAAACATTTTTGCAAGATCTGTTGTGAATCTGCTAACACCTTCTGGTAATTATATGTCATAACTTCAAATTATATGTCTCTTCAAATTTCACACATCCAAACATTTTTGCAAGATCTGTTGTGAATCTGCTAACACCTTCTGGTAATTATATGTCATAACTTGTGAAAAAGTCAGCGATTCCTTACAAGTTGCTATTTCTTAATTTCGCATAAAATTAAATATAAATGTCCCTTTTTCTTGTAATTTTGGCCATACCAATATTTTCATCTGTATTTGATGAAGCACGAAAATGGAATACATTCGACTATATCTGTTTACTCCCGCACATTTTAACATTTCCTAAAAATTATCACATATCTCATATAAAGTGTCGATATAGTCCAGTCGATATTGTCCAAACCTGGAACATCGCAATATTTATATCATATTTATTTAGGTCCGATACGAAATTGTCAATATTGTTCCATTCCTTCGTAACTTTCGCCATGGAGGGTCAACAATTTGAATAATCATAACACAGGTCACAATATATATTTAAAAAATCGAACATTGGCTGAGGGTATACATCTGTGAGCAAAACCGGCTGATACCATTTAACTTGTTTAAATAGGGTAAGTGTACCAGTAGTCGGCACTTTTATGATTTTCGCGTTTTTAATCGCTCACCATTCTGAGTGGAACTTTTCAATTATTACAAATTTAATTTATTCAGATTCGAAATTTTGTATAGTTTTTGCAATAATAAATAAAGTTTTAATAACTTTTTATTAAATTTTATAAATTTGTAGTTTTATTAAAACATTGCTTTTTTGCCAGTAGTCGGCACCTCTTGCTAATTGTCGGTATGGTATGTTCCAACAGTCGGCATACCAATTTTTTTTGTAAGAATAATTAAAAATAATAATAAATTAATTCATTAAAATATAATATTTTTGTTTAGTTAAACTGATTCGACGTCTTTATTGTACTTTTCTTAAGAATATGGATTGTTGAGGACCTTCACAGACAAAAATTTAAATTTTATTAAAATAAATCATCTTTTCTTAGCGAAATTGTACACAAAGATAGCTGACAATATATTTGAAGTAAACAAAATACATTTAGTTATAAAACTTTCATTTATTTGGGCTTAAAAATAAAAACTGCCGACTACTGGGACATGCCGAACTTAGGCACACTTACCCTATTACATTTTAATTCACATTTTTTGAAAATATCCCTTTCCGAAAAAAATCCACTCGCATCCCCAGTCCCTAAACCAGAACACATTTCAAAGTATAAAACCGTAGCAAACATCCATACTTTAATTAATTATTACATGACTTCCACTTAATGAACATCCTAGGAGCATCTGCTGGCTGGAAAAGTGTTAAGTCGCCACTAGCAATGCACTCACTACAGCCAACTATGAACCTGCTTCCACCACAAATATAAATGTCATGTCATTTCCTTTTTCTATACCTTTTGTTCACTCTATCTCTTCTTCCCCGTTCTTCGTGCAAACAATAATATCCAGCTGCGATGATAATCCTTGGGTTATTCTTTTCGTTTTTGAGGGTATCCAATATCCACTAAAAATTGATTTATTATTGAAACTTTACTTTTAAAACTTGCAATCCACCTTTTTCGATTTTCAACGGATGAAGCAAAACACTTTGAGTAGCCACTTCTTGAGATTTACTCTCTATAAAAGAATTTCTTTCAATCAATTAAAATGATTTGTTGTTTTATTTGTATTTCTTGCTATTATTCTCTTTTATAATTCACTTGTTTTCTTTTATTAATCAGGAAGATTTAATTTTCTAAAATAATTTCTTTTGTTTATTTATTCTATTTTTTCCCGAAAATTTTCGTAAACAAAACAAATGTAATTTGCAAATTTAACAGTTACGATTTGTAAGAGCAACAAGTACAACAACGAACGATCGCGTTTCGCACACATACACGAACTCGTATTGTTGATTTCTACGACCGACCGACCGAACGAACGTAAACAAACTCTCCGCTCGCACAAACCAACTTCTTCGAATGTGTTTTCACAACTGACACTTCGAAGAAAATGAAGTTGGCTGTTACACGTTGACGGCGTTAACAGCAACGGCGGCCGACAACTACTTGCTACACTTGTTATGATCGTGAAATTTTGTTAAGGAAACAATATTTTTACTACATATAATGAAAAATGTTGTATAAAATAATCTTTTTTTATATAAAATATAAATAGGAAATTAATATTTTGTTAATTTTGTTGAAGTTTTAATTAGGGAGAGTTTTTTTTATTGGAGAGAAGAATTGCACACATGCAAGAGAGTTGTTGTTTACGAATGGAAGAAGAAACAAAGAAGGCAAAAATAATATCGATTTGTTTGCTGTGCAATAGGGAGGTTCACATTGTGAGGCTTTTTTAAAACGAATTATTTAAATATAAAACTGGTAATGGTAATAATAATAACTTAATAACAACAATAAAAATAAAGTCAAATAATGAACATCCCATGCATGGATAACATGATATAGGGAAACGATGAATGTTTTGTGTATCGTCCCATGAAAAGTATTTTACTGCTACCATTTTGGAAACAAGACAACCCTAAAATATAGATGGCGTTCGCAAAACCTACAATTGCATTGAATGGTAACTTCAATAGATGTCTCTTACAAACAATATATGAAGCATTTAAATTATATATCAAATAAAAAAAATGTCGAAAACCTTATAAAGAATAAATATTTGTGAATAGCTCAAAACTTTAGGTCAAATAAAGATTTCGGTCTGTCAAGATGCAGCCTACATTTTTTTGTGTAAAACTTTGAAAAAAGTTAGCATTGTTTCATGGATGGTTTTTGCGTGGTACCAGTACAAAGGCATGGCAAGTAGTAGTTGATTACAACTACTGCCAATTTTGGCTCACAATATCCACATATCGAGGGTTTCTAGCATAGTACAATAAGGAGGTAGAACAGCTTCGTAAAAGTACAGAAATACACCCCTGAGGCTATGCCCGCTTTCTGTCAGAATTATTCAGAAGTAGATGCAACAAAGCAATATTGTTTAAAAGGCGCGATGAATGATGAATGAAATGCCTGGATTTTCTTTAAAAAATATGATCTATGCCCGTTTTTATGTTGGAAGATTGATCAATCTTCCAACATAAAAACGGGTGAATACGTTGGATGGTCCTTCAGGGACTGAACACACTAACCAACACTTAATATTTTTTTAAAATCGTTAAGATATTTAAAAGATGTGGATATGCCAAATTATAGAACAATTTTGAAAAACTTTTTGCAGGATTACAATTTAAGAATCCAAAATGAACAAGAAAAAGGAGCTGAGTTCGGCCCAGTCTAACTTTTAATAATCTTTACTATTTGGAAGGACCTTGAAAAATTTCAAAGAAAGCATAAAGAAGTAAACAACAAGTCCACCATTTGGAACGAATTTAATAATTCTCAAAAACAATAAAATCCGTTAAAAATTCTGTTAAAATCTTAAAACTGCCGAAAGTAGCTGTTATATTAGGGACTATTCGACGACATGGACCACCGTAGGTATCTTTTGTAATAAGCCATCACAATATTCAAATGCGAAACTTAAAAAAATAATGTAGCTAAAATCTTCAAAATACCGAATATCGGGAGGTACCGTTATTATACGCTCCACACTATGGTGGAGGGTATAAAAGATATGCTTTGTCAAACTCATAAATTATAATGGGACATTTTAGAGTTTCTATTTCGCACACCAAATATCCTCTGTCTATGGTTGTTGTTGTTCTGGTAACAGCCACACATGAATGATTTGATTTCTGCAAATCCAGTTCTAACTCCATGGTTAAGAATTCGGCTACCTTCGCGAATCGGGTAGTTCCGCTACTAAATTCTGAATTTGTCACCAGCAGCAAAAACTCGTGGAGCTTTACTTCTCTCCAGCATCGTCGAATACCTGCCTACTTACTGAGAGACGGAAGAGATTGCGAGATAATCTTTGATTGCATGCATCAGGGCATGAAAACTTATCGGTTGATTAACATTTTCATAATTCCAGAGAAGGTTCTCCACCAGTCCATGCATATCTATATTTTGTCCATCATTTCTATTTTTTTTGTTTGTTTCAAAATTCGTATCCTTTTTAAGGGAGATGCCAGAGTAATTGTACCGGAATTTTTCTTTAAAACAACACTCTATACAGTGTGAGATAAAATAATTGCAATAAAGTCAAATGCCATATTTTTTAATTTTTTTTTAATTTTATTGAATTGTTTAGAATAAGTTTAGATTTGTTCGAACTGGTCACCTTTGGCACGAATTATGGCCTTCAAACGGCCAATGAAATTGTCACACCCTGTCCGAATGTTGCTCTGCGGTATTTTGGCCCATTCCCGGATAAGCGCTTGCTTGAGGTGATCGACACTTTGGTATTTTTTAGTGCCAACCTGGCTTTCCAAAATACTCCAGACACAATAGTCCAACGGATTGGTATCTGGAGGTTTTTGGTGGCCATTGTGCGCTGTAAATGAAGCCAGGAACCGCATTTTGTAACCATTTTTGGGTAGCGCGTGCTGAGTGCGAAGGTGCTATGTCCCGTTGGAATGTCCAAGGTCTGCGGCCAAAATGTTTGTGTGCCCAAGGCTTTAATATACCCTCCGTAATATTTTCGCGATAATATTCGGCATTTATTCTGATGCCACGGTCGATTAATACGAGCGGCTGTTATGGCGCCCCACACCATCACCATGGCCGGCGCTTGAGTTCTGGTGGCCAACCGAAGGTGCACATTTTCAGCTGACCTCTTTGGCAAGTAAACACGATCATTTTGTTTGTTTACAAACTGCTGGACAACGAATGTTTTCTCATCGGAGAAGACCAAATTCGGCAGTTCACCGCATTCGGCCAAGCGAAGCAACTCTTAGCTCTTTTGAGTCTATTTTCTTTATGTTGCGGTATAAATTCTTGTACTTTTTGGAATTTCAATGGCTTTACCCCGAGCTCATTTGTCTATCGTTGCCGAATGGCCACATTTCGGCCACTGCGATGCGGGTTTTGATCAAGTCGCTTCTTTACTTTTCGAACCATTTCTGCTGATGTTGCTGTTTTCTTCCGTCCACTTCCTTGACGTCGGGCTACGCTACCAGTATCACGGTAACGAGTAATGGTACGAGACACAAAAGATTTATTCACATTTAAATGCTGGAGTGCTCTAACGATAGCCACTTGTGGTTTTCCAGCCAAATATAAAGAAATAACACTATCACGCTTGAATTCCATCACGAATAAATTTTTTTCTGGAAAATTCTCACCAAAATGCTTTTGTACGCTTGTAAACAATGAAATGAACAGTCACTGGAATAATTTTAACAGCTGTCGGACGAGTGGCTTAGAAATGACAGCAGTCTGAAGTTGGTTGCAGTTTTTTCACCTCACCCTGTATGCCAATAAAACCTACTAATTATTCAATGTTTGTTATAATCTCTTTAACATCAAACTAACCCACAATGAAAAAAAATAAAATAACGCAACAATTTGTTTTCTTCTTGACCAAATGTAAATATATATCTTTTAATTTTCAATTAAACATAAACATACCCAAAATGTATATTTCATACACAAACACATCCATACATTTCTAAACAAAATTAAGTTATCATTTTAGCATAACTATATAAGAACACAGAAGAACATATTTTTGGCATTAATATTTTGTTTTAAAGTAAATGGGGAAAAACACAAAAGTTTGGGAATATTTCGTCTTGACAAATATGGCCTTTGAGCTGCAGTCAATTAATGTTTTATGGGTGTGTGTGAAACATGACACGAATATAGGCACATGAATTAATAAACATTTTACAAATAACTGATACACATGATACATTTCTTTAAAAATAAAATTCATAATATTCTGCCATGTTTTCGAACGTTTGATTGTATCAATAACTCAATATGGGTTAATTCGAATTTGTTTTTACTTTTCTTTTTTTTTCGGTATAATTCTAACTATGTTTACAAAAACAACATTAGGATTTGAAAGAATTAACTAACTTAACAATTAACCAGTTTTGTTTTGTTTTTTCTGTTATGCGTCTAGAATTAGTTTATAGTTTTTTTTGTTTGTTCTAGAAAAATGTTCTAAATAATCCAACCACAGCCTGTACCCATCGAGGTACAGGTCTTGTAGTTATTTGGTTCTCAGCGGTGGTGGATTGATTGAAGAGACGTTCGTTTTCGTGTTGTAGACTCTGACTCAGGCCCTCATTGGCGGTAACCAAACAGACTTGTGTTTCCAAATCCCGATTAACAGAGCGTTCACCAAAGTTTGACGAACCAATAAGTGTAAGATTTGGCAATTTCGATTGAGGTAGATAATACCAAAGACCTTTGGCATGATAGGTCCAGCCTTGTTTTTCATATTCGAAAAAGTTTACGCGGTGGTTTTGTTTGCGCCGCACTAAACTTTCGTAGAAGCTCTTAGCTATGAGTGTGTAAGCAGCCGGTATTCCGCCGGCAGGTCCTTTTGCGCCCTGGAAGCCATTAGCCTGTGAAAGGAGGAATGGAATATCATTAACATTTCTTCAAAATTATTAAAATATTGCAATATACAAAAAATAATACAGATTAAAATCAGGATCAAAATGAAATGTGAAATTTTATCCAAAACTGCGAAAAAAAAAGCAAGTCTGTATGCAACTTTTTAACCCCCTGAGATCTCTAGATTCTAAAATGCGAAGTCACCTAAATCTAAAAATAGGAGGGTACTGGTATTAAAAAGGCAAAAATTAAAAATTCAGTTTAGCATAAAGCCAAATTCTGTCATCGTAGTAAACAAATAATTACATTCTTGTAGTTCTGGAATAAAAAATATAAAATCAGTAATCTGTTCCAGTACCTGCAGGAATGTACTAGATTTTTTATTTGATACCATAAAGGGAAAATCCAAAAGAGATAGATAGCAGAAAAAGGGTCTCCTTCTGATTCGACAATTCTGGACATGTCATTACTTTTTTAAAATACGTGAAGCAAGGAACCAAGCTCAGAATGATGGGCAAAGCGTACTAAGGGACAAAAACTAAGGAAACACTTCCTGCTACAAACACAAATATGTCTCTCCTAACTCGAAGGCCATCTGCCTGAAGTTCTCATTCTCAGCACGCGTCACCCAAGAATGATTACAAATGAGGTTTTTCGCTTCATTTCCAGCGCACAATGGCCACCAAAATCTCCGGATACCAATCCGTTGGACTATTGTGTTTGGAGTATTTTGGAAAGCAAGGTTGGCACTAAAAAATACTAAAGTGTCGATCACCTCAAGCAAGCGCTTCGCCTTGAATGGGCCAAAATACCGTAGAGCAACATTCGGGCAGCGTGTGACGGTCTCATTGGCCGTTTGAAAGCCACAATTCAGGCCAAAGGTGAAAAATTCGAACAAATCTAAACTTATTCTAAAATTTGATGCTTTTTCCGACATTTTTTGCTTTCATTCAATAAAATTAAAAAAAAATTAAAATTATGTCGTTTGACATTGTTGCAGCTTTTTATCTCACCCTGCAAAGCAGAAGGTTTTTTTTCCCAATCCAAAGTTCATCGTAAATACAACTAGATAAAGGGATTACAAATTTTCAAAACAAAACATTTCTGTAAAGGTAACTTAGTTTCAGCTGATCCTTTAACTTAGTTATTCCTAAGTTCTTCACAAAACACACACTTTCATTCTGCTTTCCCTCAATCTAATCCAAGTTCGGATATAAATTAATTCCAAAATTTAATAAACATTCATAACAAATTTCGATTTCCTACTCACATTAGGATGTGCCATCAGAATGCTACATTGTGCCAAACATTTGTGCGTCAACGTATCCATATATTCCTGTGTTAGATTAAAATACCCGGTGGCCAATTTCAAACGAGAATTTTCTATGCAATTCGACAGCAAACGCTTTGTGACAACACTATCATGATGAATGCCAATTTGTCCCATCTCGACCAAGGGGAATATCCACGAATCAGCATCCTTCGATTCATTGCACACCCTTTGTTGTTCCTTATAGACATCTTGCATAAAATCGGTTATACTTTTCTTGGCGGTATTTATGAAATCTTCTTTGGTTCCCTCATATGGTAAATATTGCCAATTACGATGGAGACCAACTTCGGCATCTTTTTGTACCGTCAAACTGAACTCCTGAACACGTGATATAAAACCGGCATAGAAATCAGCTAAGGGTTTATCTTCAATAAGAATATAACGATCTTGGCGATTCGTGAAATAGTCATTCGAGAGATTTGCGCCGGATATCAGGACAGCATCATCGAACAAATACACCTTCATGTGTTGCAAACCCAACAGTTCATTCCAACGTGCCGGCACCAGACGTTTTGTTAGGCCTCTCAGATTCGGTGTATGATACAGACTCAACTGGAATTGTTCACTAAAATCTTGTATGAGGGGTAACAACATTGTTTTTGAATTCATTTCACCCCTTGTGCCGCGAGTAAAATCCAGCAGAACATTAACTCTCAGCGATGATTGTTGTTGTAACGTCTTTCTCAGAGTCTGTACGAAATTTGTTTCCAACTGGCCAGTGCCCAAATATAAGCTAGCCAAGACAATTCTTTCACGAGCACTGGCACTTCGCTGCAACAACGTTTCGTAGAAATGTTTTGGTTCATTTATCACTTGAATTTGTTCGCCCCTTAGGGGAAAACAGGGAGCCACATTGTGTAACCACGACAAACTTTCCAAACCTGTGGCTGCTGCAACACCACCTCCAGCTGCACTAAGAATTTGTGGGGTTTGTTGTTGGAAATATCCAATTAAGTCGGTGGGCTGATTAAGTGGTTCCGCAGCCATTGAGAAAAGACGCCTTAAAAACAGCATGTTTGTGCTATCTGTAGTTTGCCGATTGTCTGATAAGCCTCTGTCTGTTAGTTTCTAATAGCCCACTGACCTTTCACACACAGAAGTCGACAACAATTTCGGACAATTTCTTTAACAAATACTTTCACTTTTCCGTGTTTGTTGTCACTTCAATTGCTTTGCATAAATTAGCTATTTTTAGCGTTATGCTTTCGTTTTCTTCTTCGTCTCTTTTATGCTTCTGTTGAGGTATATATTTTCTATGTTTTTATTTACAAAAATCGGAATTTTCTTTCAGATTTTCGCAATGGAAAATTCACGCGCTTCAAACTACTCCACTTCTTAAATATGAGATGACACAACACAAAACGACAAATAAAAGACTGTGCACACACGAAATGAATGAGAAAACGTCCGTTTCTGTTGCTTCTCTTTCAAGGAATTCATATGGCGATATGGCATCACATTTCAAAATGAATGGAAAGGTATAAAATGTACAACCGATAAAGACAGGGAATCAAAACAAAAACCCTGTTGGCAGAGCTCTAAAGATCGAAAATAACCAATTACAGTAAGGGACGTGTGAATCGTTATTCGCCTTGAAATATCTGTTAGCCAGTATTTAACTGGCGTTTACATAAGACAGTTTGTGTTGCATCAGAGTTGCATTTTACTACAAAATACACACACAGGTTCGATTATTTTGATCACTGTCAATCTTTTTTAATAAACAATTAATGCAAACAATTTTTACAAATGAAAAATAATAAATAAGAGTAAAGTAAATAAAAGTAAAAACTTTTTACAGAAAATAATAAATTATATCTGTGTGATGTAGACTGTAAAATCTATATATTATACCTGTGTCACTCCGTCCGTTTGATTGTCTGGGTTGTGCGCACAATAACTCCTGAAGGAAGTATCCGATTTAGTCGATCGAAATAATAGTATCAAAATTATGATATGCGTACAAAAGCAGCTTCGCATAATGGCTAAGTGTATTAATGTCAAATTATAAAGAAAATCAACCGCAGGATACGAGAGTGGCTCTCTCAAACTTTATGATATATCACAAAATATGCAATGCAAAGACTTCAAGCTGTTGATGGTACAATAAAAATGTGGGGTATAGCTATCAGCTGATTACAATTTCTTTCAAAATCTGACCGACTTCTGTCAATTTTGTATATGTATTTATTGTTTGGAATAATAAAAATAAAATAAATATTTTCAAAATCAATGATTGGAAGAAACGTGTACCGGCGGCACATATTAAAGAGATTAATCAGTTTTGTCATGTAATTGAAAGATTGAAAGATTGGATCATATTTTTGAAAACAAATCCATCCAATTCATTAATTTTTCCCGTATTTTTTTTATTTTTCCTCATTTTAAAATGAGTTACATAGCGTGAAAAAATGATGCATTGCCTGATTTTCGCTGAAAAATATGATCCAAACTGTTCAAATTCATGGCTAAACTCATGGTGCAATAAGGACGTAGAACAGCTTTGTAAAACTACAGAAATACAGCCCCGTGGCAAGGGGTAATCTTCAATAGCATAAATGCGCTATAAACGTACTACAAATGGCTTAACCCATTTGCGAAGTTTCGTCATGACGACTAATCAAAGGAATTGACAATTTGAACAACTCGTTTTACGAAAACATGCTTAGTAGCAGCCTTAAGCCTTCGTATGACATATTTTGCGACATATCATAAAGGTATGCCAAAGCAGCATTCGAATCTTGCCGTCGGTTTTTTTTTTCTTATAATATGAATTTTATTTCAATTTAAATCCGTAATTACCAAGGCAATTTTTTTTTTAGTTTGGGAAAGATTAAATATTCAAATAAATCGAATTAGGAGATTCCGATTTTTGTTTGTGTAACAAATAATAATATAATTAATAATACACTTAGTTATGAATTTCTCCTAAAAGAAAATAATAACATTTTCTATCTATTTGACGTTCCCATTGTGCTTCATTAATGTGCCCGCACTAATTGTATTTGACGGCACAAAATGCAACCCTGCACTGATCTCCAATAGTAATATGTAGAAACAACACTGCAATGACGCCATTAAGATAAAGTTTTTGTTTGTAATTTATTTTATTTGAATTGAATTTTTAATAATTGTTAACGATATGAAATTGTAAAAATATAATCATCAAATATGAATACATCAGCAGCAGAGAATACAAAGGTTATTGACTTGGAACATTTACAGCAATTGAGTTATGAACGTTCAAAATTGTGGGCCACTTTTCTGGATGTAAGTACTGGTTGTTGGGCTATGATGGGAAATAAATTAATTCAACATTTTCATTGCAGAACATACAAGAATCGGAAAATCAATGTGAAATTCCATTGGATCATATGGAAGATTATGTGGGCGATATTCCCGAAGAAGAGGATGAAGATGCATTAGCTTCTATGGAGGATGAAAACTACGACGACAACGTAGATCCAGAAGCTTTAAGGGACATTACCAATTCAACGCGTCTGTCGTTAATGGTGGGCGGTACTAACAAATCAACTTTATTGCCAGATTCTACGTGCAATGGAGTGAATAATGATTTGATTGGAATGCTCAATGAAACGTTGCCAGTTATAAATGAACACAATCGTCAACTGAGGGAATCAGGATTCGATCGTATTTTGAACACATTTGATGCCAAGAAAATCGAAGAAAAAGTTGGCGGATGGCTTAGAAGACATAATTCCTTGTGTGGTGGCAATGGTGGAGATTTCTCGATGACTACCAGCAGTGAGAGGAGAGCAGAAGTCCACGGCAGTGTTAAGAATAAAAGGGGAATAGAAAAACAACATCATCTACCAGTTCCTTGTATTCCATTCAATACGTACCAACAAGAAGATGAAAGTGATTCGGATGCTTCCTTTAATTCTGGTGAAACTGCCCGTTACATAAAATCCAGCAGAAGTGGTAATATAAGAAACTCTGCCTCCACCACCATGATGATAAAAACATATAGAATGGTGAAGAGTACTCGTCAGGCATTAAGGGATAAGTATGGTTATGATCCAAATGATCTCGTAGATTCACATCTAAATGAACTAAAGCTGCGTCGTAGATTGGCAAAGAAGACAGCTTCACATCATCATTATAATGATGTACATCATTCGGCAAGGTCACACAAAATGCCAATGTATCATCAATATATGACACCGACAACGCATATTACCCAATCAAGGCGTAAAGTGTTAAGAAAACGCACGACAAGTAATAGCTTTAGCACGATGGACGAATCATCTTCAGACTCGGATAGTTGCTATGACAATGGAGGTAGAAACTATCATCGAAAATACAAAATGTGTTGTACCGAACGTTATTGTTCACGATATATACCGGGACATTTATTGATGCCTAATCCAACCCCTGTAACGGCCACAGTAAAACGATCGCAGTACCGTAGCCATAGGACACCAATTTGTGCACGAAATGATCAAATGCTTTACTATTATCAATCACATTCACATTCCATGCAATCTCCACCATCCCCCCATGAGTTCCGGAAACCTGTTGCGAAAAAGTCGTTAAAACGTTTAGACAATCGTCCATGTAGAAAGGAATCAGAATGTCGCTGCTGTGGTCAGAAAAGACTGTGCAAGGAATATAAGTAAGTAAATAATAAAAAAAAGTTTTAACTAAATTTTTAAACATTTTTTTAACAGGCATTTAGCAGACACGTCTACCGAAGAATGGATAGTTGAAAACAGTTTTTCGCCGGAAAAAGAATCTGGTATTTTCACATCAACTCAGTTAACCACATCAGGGAAAAATTCGAAACCAATAGAAGAAAAAGGAAAGGATGACTCTTCTAATGAAGTAGACATTTCACAACAGGATTACAACCACCAAACGATTGTAGATCTAAAATCATCGAAAAAAGTTGGAGAAACACCAAAACTTGCTCCTGTGGAGGAAGAAAAGTCACACAGTAGGGAAATGCAGTTGCAGAAAAAAAGTGAAGGAAAATGTGTTGACAAAAATGAAGATGAAACCTCCGACTTAAAAGCTAATGAGAACAAAAGTTCAAACAAAACGGAAGATAATCCAAAACAAAAACCTAGACAAAATGTTTCCAAGAATGTTACTAAAAAGAAGACAAAGTCAAAAAAGGAATTAAATGTACCCAATGATAGCTTTCAATTGGAACTTCAAATTGCCCTCAAAGAATCCGAAGAGCTCTACAAGAAAGAACAAATGAGAAATGTTAAAGGACAACCGCAAGAAGCAAATGTAGAAATTGACCTTGACGATCCTAAAACAAATGCGGAAGAAACGTATACGGATTTCAAAGTTGTTTACAATTCAACTACAGTTGCTAAAAACAAAGCAGACGAAGCTGCTATACCCAAGGGAAGCTCAGTTAAAAAGACAAAAACTAGTAAGAAAGATCTCTCAAAGAATGGAGTTCCGGAAGCACCTCTAAAAGAGATGGATATGGAAAAATGTGATAGCATTTCTAAATCAAATGCAAATATATCCAAAGCTAAGGAAAGAAAAACTAAAATGAATAACAATAAAAAGGACAAGGCATCGGAAGGAAATGATAAGGAGAAGAACTCTAATGTCATAGAAATAGCGAACAGTCATAAAATACCGAAGTCATCCGAAGGAACAGAACAGCTGCAGGAAAATTCTATGAGAGATCAGACAGCAACAAAGGTCCACATCTCAATTACTGTGGAGGAAAAAGAAGCAGTGGACCAGGAATGTGATGAAGATAAGAAAACATCAATTTCAAGTTTTCAAAATCATCAAATTAATGATTTCAAAGTGGTTGAAAACAGTAAATTCCATAGTACAGAAGGAAAAGGTGAAAACAATAGGAAAAGAACTAAAAACTTGTCTTTGAGTAAACCTAAATCTAAATGCAAAGCTGCGCATTTGAATGAGGTCATTTCCGAAAATAAAGAATCTCAACGAGGGAGGGATATTGAAACTAACAACGATACAAACATTTCTAGGTTGGTTGAGACCAGACATCAGCTGGAGAATAACACTTCTAATGAGATACCTTTAAAGAAACCCGATTCGAAAACGAAAGTAAAGGAAAAAACTAATAAAAATAATGTTGATCCATCTGTTGCAAAAAAGAGACAAAAAAGGAAAAAGGAAAATTCCAAATCGGTGAAATCCTCCCACAAGTCAAGTCCCACACAGAGTCCGAACACTTCTGATGATGAAATTCCTGCCAAGTTGAAACAAAATGATGAAACAATAACTCACAACAAAAAGAAGGATAATTCATCGAACAACAATAGTAGTAGCAACAATGCGAACGTTACATCGACAACCATGCAACACTCTCCATACCCGGAAATAGAATATAAATCGCGTTACAGACGTAAAGCACTAAAAGATTCCAACAGTGATAAAAATGACGATATCGATTGCACTGTAGTATCATCTACAACCGCGAATTTAGAGCCTCCCGCACACGAGGAAATAACAAATGAACAAAGCCAACGTGGCGAATCAAACTCTTCCTCAAATGCCACTATTAAGGAACTGAACATTCCCACAAACTACTACACGCCCAACAAAGGCATACTCATCTATGCTCCACACAAATCGTCATTGGCTCCACCACAAAGCTTTAGCCAAGACGGCGCTTCTTTCATTATAACCCATGAACATTTAAGTCGTGTCATTGGACATAAAGCTGCCACAAAATTTCTCAAATATTACATAGGTCGCCGACGTTTCAATAGCAAATCGACAATTTATTTTAAACCACCCTCAAATGGAATAGTGCCGGACACTAGTGAGGATTCATCTAGCGACGATGATGATTTGGAATACATTGGCCAATATGGTGATCTATATGAGTCATTTGGCGGTGGTGGCGCTGGTTCAAATCATGATAGTGGAGCACATAAGCAGTCTTAGGTAATAAGTGTATGTGTGGCTTTTATCGTTAAGTTTTAATTTTAATAAACGTTTTTTTTATATTTTATATGAAATAAATGTTTTTTTTATACATTTTTAAGAATTTATCTTTTTTATTTGCCTCAAAGTATCCTTAAACATGAAAAATTATAAATATTCCACTGCAAGTTAAAAAGTATCAGTCGGTTTTGCCGACAGATGTATACCCTCAATATTCGATTATTTAAATATATTTTGACTTCTGTTATGATTATTCAAATTGTTGAAACTCTATGGCGTAGGTTCCGAAGGGAAGGAATGGTTCAATATTTTAAATTTCGTGTTGGACCTTAATAAATATGATATAAATATTGCGACATATCAAGACCATATCAACTACTTCGTTCACTTTATATGAGATATGTTTTATTTTTTATTTTTATTTATTTTCAATTAGTACAGAAACCTAGCCAACAGGGCCATGGACGGTTCAAAAAACTTCTATACATGACTACTCTAAATTAATTATAATATCCTTAATCCTAAAAGAATTACTTAAAATTAAACACTAAAACAAATTAACAAAAAATGAATAAAATTAACAATTGATTGATGGTTCCAAGAACTCCTATACATGACTACTCAAAACTATTCATAACATCCTTAATCTTAAAAATAACATTAAAAAAATAACAAAAAAAAAAAGATTAGCAAAAATCACAATTCATTGAAGATTTAGATAAATCAACTATGCAAGGAAAAAAACAAATTAACACAATATAATTTACGCCTATAACATTTTAGGGAAGAATTGAATGTCTTAAGATTAGGTGGCAGATTGTTGAAAATGCGAGCAATTCTTACATAGAAGGATTTTTCCAACAGAGGAGTCAAGCGTGGTATAACAATTTGCAGGTTCCTTACAGATCTCGAAAACTTAAAAAGGTCCAAAAGAGTAGAAGATGTCCTCAATTTAAAATGTTTGTAGAACAACAACATTGACCTTAAATTCACAAAACACTCAAACGAACAACCAAGAAACTCTTTCACAGAAGGAGATATATGATCACGACGTTTGACACAAAAAACATATCGCATTACCCTATGAAACAATAGTTTTAACTTACGAAAAACAAAACCGTAGCTACCCCCAAAAATCTCAATACAATATAAAAAGTGAGGCATTATTAATGCATGTACCAACTGAATTCTAATCTTCTTAGGCAAAACTATGTCCAAGCAGTACAACTTCTTTAAAATAAAGTTAACTTTGGACACTAAAGAATTCACATGCACATCAAACACCAAACCAGAATCAAGAAACAAACCAAGACATTTCATCGAGCTTACAACATTTATAGGCGTCCTATAAATGGAAACTCTAATTGAATCCTCTTGCAAGTTCCCAAAAAACATAACTTTAGATTTTTGAGTATTTATTGAGAGACCGTTACAGGACAACCAAGTTACCAACATATTAATATTAAAATCAATTGACGACTGCAACACATCCATAAACACATATTCTCCTTTAAACAAAATTTGAATGTCATCAGCAAATGCAAACGACATACAATTCCTACCATTAATACAACTCAGCAAATCATTAACATACATAACGAACAATAGAGGGCCAAGAACAGATCCCTGTGGCACACCACTACTCACTGGAAGAAGATTGGAAACAACATTTTTACCAGAGACATACTGTTTTCTCCCGAACAAGTAAGAAAACATTAACTTACAGGCCGAGAACGAAAAATTGAAGAGACGATGTAACTTACTAATTAAATTGGCAGGATTAATCCTGTCAAATGCCTTCTCCAAATCAAGTGATAATAAAACACAGCAATCACCAGCACTGACAGAATTTCTTATATTGTCAGTCAATCAAACCAGAAGAGATGTTGTGCTACGATTACTTCTAAATCCATATTGACTCTGGTGTAATAGTGAATGTTCATTTATATATTCTAACATTTGATCTTTCAATACATATTCAACCATTTTAGAAAGAATTGGCATTATTGATATGGGTCTGTACTCATCAGAATCACCACTTTTATGAATAGGCACTATTTTAGCAATTTTCCAGAGCTCAGGAAACACAGACACTGTCAAAATCGTATTCACAACATGAAGCACAAAAGGACCAACAAAGGGAAAAACAAGTTTAAGAAATTTAAGTTTAAAGCCATCGTAACCTACTGCTTTTGACTTAATTTTATTAAAGGCACTAATAACTTCATCATAACTAATGGCACGAAACGAAAAACCATCATAAGCACCTACAGGAACACAAGAAATATCACAGACATCCATAGATTGATTGGAGACAAAACAAGAATTCAACATCTCAACATCCACATTTTCAACTTCGCATTCCTCATCACTCAAACCATTGTTATTTAATATCGACCACACTTCCTTTGTGGTTTTATTCATAAACAATTCCTTGTGAGCAATATACTTCAACCTCCTTATGACTTTCTTAGCACGGTTCCGACAACGACAAAAATTCCTCCAATTATCTAAAGTCCTATTTTGAAGATACGCCTTATATGCAGAATCCCTAAGGGAAACATGATAACGGATGTCAGAAGATTTAAACCAATCACTATAATTATTCTTATAAAATCTTCTTCTTATCGGAACAACTGTATGCAAACATTGAAGACCACAATTTAGTATATTTACCTGTGATTCAACATCTGTCACTGTAAACACTTCTTCAAAGTTGCATAAATCCAAAGCATCCGAAATCGCTACTGGGTCAACAGAACTGTAGTCCGCATATTCATAAAACAGACGACTACGACAATTAGGAACATATGTGATAATTTCTAGAAAATGTGAATGAAGTATTTCATTTTTATGCTTCAACTAATACTAATAAAAATTTGGAATGGGCAAAATTACAAGAAAATCGAACATTTATATTAAATTTTATGCGACATCATAAATTTCATATTTTTCTCAGGTTTCTGGTTAAGAGTAATATTTAGCTATAGCAAGTTGTAAATAATCGCTGATTTGATCCACAAGTTATAACAGATAAAAGTATTGTAAATTGTGACTCTTTGTGGGTGAGGTACGAGAAGGAGTTCGTAGATATATATCATCATCACAACAGATCTTGTGTTAGCAAAAATGTTTGTATGTGTGAGCGTTTTGTTTTTCAAAAATTTGAACCCCATGTCAGGGAGGTACCGGAAGAAAGAAATGGTCCGATATCTGCAATCTTTATTACAGATCTTGTCTTGAAGGAAATATTGAGATGTACCACATCTGTGGGGAAGGTGCCAGAAGGAGTTGACCGATTCACAGCAGATCTTGTGTTAGTAGAAATAATGGAATGTGTAAAATATGAAGAGAACCGAAATCTTATTTCGGATTTTATAATAGTTTTGGTTATTCGAAATTTTGACCCTTTGTGGATGAAGTACCAGAAGGAGTGGATTGATATATTCCATCATCACACCAGAAAGGTACGAGTTTAGAATATAATGTGGTATATAGATGTTATTACCCCATAATGGGACCATTTTCTAGGGGTTTTTCAAAAAAAGTTCAGGTGCAAAAATACCAATTCTCTTGTATTACTCCGGAAACACTTCATGGGTTGGTATTCCCATAAACTTTCAAATGATTCCCATATTCTATATGTATATCGACTCAGTTGAACCGGATTTTATATCCAAAATTTCGGATCCAATAACAGGGTAACCGGGTATTTCACCACGAAAAAAATACTTGGCTGTGATCAGGGTAAAAATACTTACCTGTGATAAAGATTTTAAAATGATCTGGACATAGCCCCTGAACTCAACGGAGTCAAAGTATATACACCTCTTGCTACCAAAAAGAGGAGGCAATATATAAGCCTTCCAATTTTATTGTTTTGTTTTTTTTAACTGGAAATGTTCTAAAAATTTGAATTTTTTACTAGAGGAGTAAAATTTGCACTACACCAAACAGTGATTTTTAACACATTTTTAATTAATTATTAACGGAGATTTTTTTATTTCAACAATTGAATTTTTGTCCGTTCGAGGTCGTATTTTCAAACTTTTATCTTGCTCCACAAACTTGTCAACATCCAACACATATATTCGAATTCTAATTCTGTAATTTAGTTTAATTAAGTTATTTAATTTCTATATGAAACCAACGCACTTTAAATTTGCACAAAAGGGTCCACAAGGTACGAAAAATACTCATTTATGTTGCCATATTCGCAAATTATTTCTTCTAATTATTCATGATGATAACAATGAACCCCCGAGAAAAAACTTTCGTGGGAATACAATTTAGCGCTGATAATTATGATTGAGCGATGTTGACCCATTAAAAAGGTCTACAGCCTTTTTTAATAAAAATCTGTCCGAGAGCCGAGATTTTGTTCTATGAAATTTTGAAATGAAAAACATTTAAAAGGATGGGAAAATCAATTAAATTTTCTTATAAAAAATGTTTAATTGCTTATGCAGCCCCTGATCAATTTACTTTAATATGCGGAATCACAGATAATCCAAATTAATAAAAATAACAAATTGATAAATAATTTTTTAATTGTTTATTTTTTTATTTATAAATAATTATTTTATATGTATGTTTGAAAAAAATATCATTAAAAAACATAAAAAAAACATAATGTATAATATGGATAACAGAAATACACTTTTTACTTTAAATTATATAATTGATGTAGCGATTTTTTCGCTTGCAATAAAAAAGAGAATTAAATATCATTTTTTTAAATTATATTGCTTTTCAATGGACTTCAATTAATAAAAACAAATAAAAATATATATGAACGTTATATATGAAAAAATAATAAAGAACATTAACTTTTAAAAAATGAAAATATAATTTAAAATCTAAATTAAAAAAACGACAGTTACATTCAGTTTTAACTAACAAGACAAGGATGTTTTTTTAATTTAATTTTCGAGCATATGAAAGAATTAAGCAACAAATCTTTCATATTAATTTACAAAACAAAAGAGAAAAAACATGGATACATTTTTTAAAGAAACTTTTGGTTTAAAGCAAACTTATATTTATATAAAACAGGGCAATTGGAAGTGTGGAACTTTGTTTGCTTTAAGGATTTTGTTTTTCAATAGAAAAATACAGGACCATCTTGGTCTGGTTTATATGTATGTACGTGTATAGGTAGTGGTTGAGAGTAGGTGGTAATAACACGACTTAGACATCAATTTGGAAAGGTGAGCCGGGAATATGTTCATCACCCCATTTGACTATTAAAATATATTGGCCACGATCGCGTACCATGTAGCTGACATTGTAGTTGTTGCGTCCGGTGTGTTTAATGCTGAATTCTTCGCAGGGTCCTTTGGGTCCGTACATGCCGACATAGAGGATGTTGTTGCCTGAAAATAAAGAGGACATTTTTAAATATACAAATTGCCTTCAATGCCTATTTTCGTTTACTTACCAGCTTCAGTGGCACTAATGGTGAAGGTATTGGTTTTACCCATGAAGGCCTTCTTAAGACCCATACCCTTGGATGTTACCAGAGAAGCATCTGATTTGAAGGCAGGCATGACAACACCGGTATTCTTGCCACCCTTGGCAACCTTTTGCACGGTCTCCACAACGACGGTAGAGGTTTCTTGGGCACCTTCATCTACCATCTTGTCACCTGAAAAATAACAACATAAAATTAGCATCTTCCTAAGGTTAGTATCACCACCACAACTTACCTTCACAGCTAACTCTGAATGGTGAGCCAATAATGTGAATATTGTTGTATTTAACAGAAATGAAATGATCGCCGGGCAACAATGGAGTATAGCGTACCTTATAGCCCTCCTCAACTTCAGTACAATCCATGGCCACCTTTGAGGGACCATCAATGGCCACCGACAATGTACCAACGCCAGCATTGCAGGTATTAATAATGAAATCAGCCTTGTGACCTGTCTTTACACATTCCAAACCCGAGCCGCTGGCATGGACAGCAGCAGGATCGGCCACATCCTTACCGACCTTGATGCGGAAAGGCGATCCAGGAATATGAACACCATTGAATTTGACATGGATGGCATGAATACCGTTTTCACGTGGATAGAAACGCACCGATGTCATATCGCTATCGATGGTTTGGATGAAGCAATCATCATCGGTGCCGGAGGGAGCAACAATCTTGGCATCCAATTCACCCTTGGCTCCGTTCTTGCGTACCATGAATTGATAAGGAGCATCAGCTTGAATGCTTCCTTCAGGGAATTGCTGGACTTCCAGTTTGTGGGCATCACCGGCATCGGGAGAAATGTAAACCTTGAAGGGTGAGTCGGGAATATGACGATCGTTGAATTTCAAACCAACACGATACTCTCCAGGTTCAGTAACTTTGTAGGCAACATCGCAGGAACCATCCTTGCGGTCCTTGAACTCAATTTCAGCCTTGCTTGGGCCTTCAACGGAGATGGCCAAGGAGCCACCGCCGGCTTCACGAGTCCAGACATTGAACTCGTTGGCCACACCAACAAGACCGCGCTCCAAACCAGAACCACCAGCCTTAACCAAATGGCTACCAAAGTCATGCAAAGGACCAACGGTGAATTGGAAGGGAGAGCCGGGGATGTGCATGTCCTTGTAGCGTACAGATACAGTGTGGACACCCAATTCCTTGGGGATAAAGTGCACGGAGTAGAGACCATCTTCAACTTCCTGGATCTCAGCATCTTCGGTCACGTTGCTGGGCGATGTAACACGAGCAGCCAAATCGAAGGAGGTAATGCCGGGCATTTTGAAGGTCAATTTACATTTGCTGCCAATTTCAGTGACGGGAACAGCATCGCGTTCACGTTGGATCTTTTCACGTTTACGGTTGCTGCCCTCACCGGTAACCTTAACAGTGAAGGGGGAGCCTTCAACATGGTGATCGGCGAATTTCAAGTTTACAATATAATAACCAGGTTCAGTGGGTTTGTAGGAGATGTTCAAGGTGCCATCATCCTTATCGGTGCATTGAATTTCAGCCTTGCTGGGACCCTCAATGGAGACGGACAAACCACCGTAACCAGCATTGCGGGTATCCACGGAGAACACATTCTCAGTGTGAGTTTTGCCCTCCTTCAAACCGGCTCCAGAAACCTTAACTTTCTTGGCATCACCCACTTCACGTTCCATAACGGTCACCTTGAATGGTGAATTGGGAATATGTTTGCCCATACGTTTCACAGAAACCATATGTTCACCAGTTTCACGGGGTGTAAAGGAAATACCAATATTACCGGTTGGCATGCGTTTCAAGAAGCAAGGTTCCTCCAGACCGCTGGGAGCCTGAATGGAAGCGTTCAAGGCACGCAAATCATCATCGGTAATTTCACCAGGCATGGTCACCTCCGAACAGGAACCTACAGAAATTTGATTACGTTTACGGCCTTCGCCTGTAACCTTGGCCACATAGGGGGAGCCGTTAATGTGTTTATCGCCAAAGCGTACCGAAACATGATATTCGCCAGGAGCAGTGGGTAGATATTGCACCGACACAGTACCATCTTTGTTGTCGTGATAGTTAATCTGTAAATATAGGTTTTGTTTTCGGCGAAGAAAAGAAAGAAAAGCCATTGGATTTAAAGCTGCGGGAAATGTTAAGGTACAACTACTTTACGTACTACACTATTTACTATTGGCAAGGCAAATTACCACACAACGCCTGAAAGTATGCTTTGTAATTTGTACTGTTATTTGATGGGAAGGTGAAAAAATGGGAAGAGTTTTTTGTTTTAAAGAAATAGAGGTGTAGAAATGGGATATAGTCGGACAATACAGTACCATATAATTCAAATTTTAGTTTATATTTACTATATTTTGTTAATCTCTAATATATTAAATACATTTGTTACGGGGAATTTATTTTTTAACGCAACTAAAGGCTGTATTCTTGTTCTATGAAAATGTGAAATGAAAAATATATTCTTAATAAAATCTTTTATTCGATTTTTTTCTTTATAAAAGTTTCATTCCACATTTTACTAGACCAAGCATTGAGGCACAGGACCTGGCATAGGACAGGACCTCCTTTTCTAGTTTTGTTATTCAATTAAGTTTATCAAAGACGTTATGTGGCATTTGTAATTAATTAGTTATATATATGACATTACTTTCTGTTATAGCCAATAATTTGCAGATGTTATAGCATTTTGCAAATATATTTTAAAATAAAGGAAATGAATTAATGAAGTGTTTTACAATTGAGTAATGTAAATATATTCTTATATGTATAAAATGAGATATCATATATGAAGATCCTATATCCCACCCGTATTGATTGCTATTTTTTAATCAAACAATGAAATGCTTTATATATCCAGAAAAGAAGGAAAATATTATCTTTTGAAATTGAATCTTCTTTCAACTATTTGCACATAGATTAATCTCCTTGTCCCTTCATGTTTTGTAATTTACTTACATCAACTTTGCTGGGGCCTTCAACAGCCATGGTTAATCCAGCAGCACTGGCACCTTTAGTTGAGATGGTGAAGTTGCATGGCTCACCAGTAACACCATGAGTCAAACCGGGACCATAGGCTGTAACATAACCAGAGGTAATTGAATCCACATGGAATTTGAAGGGAGATCCTGCAAAAAAAGAAAAAAAAGTTATTAATTAAATAAGGAATGTTCACAAGAGTTACAGTGGAGACCGAATTGAATAGGGAACAACCTTATTGGTTGGTATTGCAGAAAAAAATACCAGGAATATTTTGATCAAAAGTTTTAACCCTCCCATCATAACCCGAAAGGAATTCCTGGTTTCTTGATCAAACGAAGTTAAGGCCTGCATATTGTTTGTTTTTAAGATAAAGCTTTAAAATTTTTAAAATTAAATTTGGGTTATATATAGAATCAATGGTACAGAAAATGGGACATATCTGTTCACTTTTTTAAAACAAAATGGGACATATCTGTTCACTTTAATACTAATTGCGATTTCAAGTATTCCTTTAATTATATGGTGTACTAAAATACAACTCTGATTGAAGACAACTCGTCATCTGATACCTTTTCGGCAGAGAGAATTTGGATTCAGATTTAGTTCAACTAGATTTACCATACAAAAGTAGATCCTTTAATGACCGGATTTTTTAAAATCTGGTGTGAAATCTACATACCAACCATACAAAAATCATACAGGTAGTCGCATCGACACAGCGGCTGGTACAATGCAATGTCAAACCAATTATGGAATTAAATTTTTTCAATGAAAAACTGTTGAAATTTGTTAAAATGATTGGTACATATCATAACTATTTTCGAAAGGCATCGTAAAAATCAATATATTTTTGAGTAAAACTTTAAAAAACGTCGTATAAAAAACATATACAAATTTACTTATATTTGAAAGAACTTTTAAAATGTTTTGACATATCAATGTTCCCAACCGTTGATGCATCTACCTGAATTCTTCTACCATAATACTAACGGAATGAATCAAACAGCAAAAGTCAGCTTAGCGGCATTTATATCCATCTAAGGGTGCATTAAAATATGCAAGGTTAATTCAACAGATTTATTAATCCCAAAAATTGGACTTTAGAAATGGGTCAAATCGTATGCCTGCGTCTTGAATTTAGATGTAACAATTGTCATAAGAAAGCGTTGCATTTATTGAAGCTACCGAAATAAATAACGTTCCTGGTTTCTTCATGAACCATAAATACTACGCAGGCTTGAGTCCTTTTTATACTGAACTTGTTTTAATAGAACGCCTTATTTAAATTGCCAATTCCATTAATTTTACGTCAAAAAATGACGTATCTTGTCGAAATTTCTTTATCTAAATGCTCGAAAATTCTCTCGACTTTTTTTTATTTAGTAATCTACTATGTATATAAACCAGAGATGGAATTTTGCTTTCTATGCAGTGAAATTTACCATGGTAAATTATAGAAAATTCAGAGATTCAACAAAAATACTTATTTAATTCTACCATAGTCCAGAGTTTAAATTATAAAATATGATAACACAGTTTGTTTTTCCATTTGTTGTTAAGAATAAAACTAATTTTGGATTTGAATTTGTGGATTGGCCTCATGTTTTGTGATTTCCCAATATAAAAATTTGGTGAGAAAACCTGTTAAATAAACTAAAGCCTAGTTTCCTTGAAGTTAAACTATTTTTCTAGCGGTGCCATGGTTTTAAAGCTGTTTCGGAACCCTAAGTCTAACTAAATCCATTACTTACCCTGAACAGGTTCACCATTGTATTTGACAATCAATTCGTGGGAGCCCTCTTCTTTGGGATCGTATTTAACCGAAACGGTACCATCACGATTGTCTTGAATAATGGGCTTGTCAATTTTTCCGCTGGGCATTTTGACTTCAGCTAAAATGAAAACAAAAACGTAAACAAAATTAATTCTCTGCATATAAATAATAATAAAACGAAATATGAAAACAATAATTTATTATTAAGAATATACTAGAATGTGGGATTATTTTTCACATTTAATAGGAAAAAGAGAATTCTTCAATGCTAATTCTAATGAGGGGGATGGACGTCGGAGAAATTTAAATGAATGGCACAATGGAAAATAGCGAACAAACAAAGGAGGAACACTAGCCAATCTTCCATCTATAGATTTATAATGAGATTGTGTCCAAATCTTTTAATGATTCACTTGTTGATTGGTGATGCAATGTTGTTGTTTTTCTTTTTTTTGCCATAGATTCATTTCAAATGCTGCGCTATTTTGAAAATATTTTTATAAATATTGTTTTCATATTATTTATTTTTGTTTTGCTATAAAAATAGCAAATATTTGCATATATATTTAAATATTTTCATTTTTATTTTAAAATCAAAATAGAAACAGCAGCAAAAAGTCATAAAAAACATATTTTAGCATATGGCAAGCTCAAAAAGTTTTTAGATATATATGGTAGACTATAAATTTGGAATTAAAATCGAAGGATCAACAATTTTTACCGAGAGAACATAAATAATTCTAGAAGCTTGTCAAATTATGACGTAAATGAAATGTGATATATATTTTCATGACTCGATTTTAAACTAACTTTTTGAAAATAAAAGATTTAGAAAATCTCAAAAAATGTTGGTTGAATTAGTTTTTATAAAAATAACATCAAAAGATTTTTCCATTACCCGACATTATTTTTCATAAAAGCCGCTTCTCAAATAAACCATTTCCCATTATGAGCCATTAAAACAGATTAATGTAAACATTGAAGAGAGCCATTAATTAAAAAGCCTTTAATGAAATTACCAAGGAGATACCCCAACAAAAATACTAAAAAGCCACAATAAAAAGACAAGTGATAAACAAGCGAAAAATCCGTATTATCTTATAAATCACTGACGCGTGCCAACTGTTTAAGAATCTCGGAAAATAAACAAATATTTGCAAAATAGTATATACAGACATTGTCATAAATATACAAACATTGTTGGTATTAAAAGCATCAATGGTTGCGGCAAAACTAATAAACAAACAACTATTCGTATACACGAAAAATTGCCCATATGGGTCACTAGCGCCAGCGGCGGCCATATGGATTATGCTGATCTTTTTTTTTTTTGTTATAATGATAATCATGTCGGCGTTAAGATCGATGGTGTGAAATAAATTGAAAGGCGAGCGCTGAAATATTTAGATGAAGGAAGGAGACTACATATTACCCTACAAAAGATGTTATAACAAAATGTAAATAAAGTGTGTAAACGGAGACTAGGTATACAATAAGGAATAATAATAAATTGATACAGATTCTATACAATTTTGAAATTTGGCTAATAAAATCGGCGCTAGAAGTGTGTGATCGCTAACCTAAGATGGTTAGTATTACTGCTTTAAACAAAAATGACATCTGTCCTATACAATACGTGCCAACTGAAGTTGGAATGTTGGTCATGTAAGGTCATGGTAAATGACATTTACATACAAATGTTTATGCTTGTTAACCCCGAATGGTTCACAAATGATTAATTCGGGGAAATTTCTTAAAAATGCCATCCAACAAAATAGCTACTTTAGAAATAACGGAACGAATTCAAGACAAAATTGCAAATTTAAACTCTAGCAATAAAATGTCACATGTCTGCGTCTTAAATTAAGATGCAACATTAGTCATGACACGTAGTTTTGTTTTTTGAAACTACCGAAATAAAAAACGTTCCTGGTGTGTTGCCTTAATAGTACGTTTACATATAAATAGGTTAACCCACTGGATTTTGATTAAAATTGTCATATCCACTACTTATACTTCAAACAAATCCTCTTGAAGTAGGTTAACCCTGAAAAAAGTTCTAACATAAACATAGCATTAGATAAACAATTTTATATGGATTGATCACATTGTCAGGAAGGAATTTGATCCAGTGCGAAATCTAGATCACTGGGTTTTTACATTATATACACTCCATAGTTATATACACTCCACAGTCATATGTTTGCAATCCGAAAAAATAACAAAACAGATTGTGCCAAAAATTTCACCTTTATATTGAAAAGCATTGAAACAAAATTTTTTAACCGGCCACACCTCAATTTTTCAATTGAGCTTACATAAATTTAAGATCACTTGTGATTTTCGAAAAGCAGAATTGATAAATGTTTAAACGTAATTGAAGTCATTAATACAAATTCAATGCAAACGAACACTTTGAAATTAATTGAAATCAATTAGCGAAATCTTCTAACAAATTCAAAAATAATTATGGCGCCAGTGAAATATGTTGGGAAAAAGTCTTCAATAAAAAAATGCAAAGATAACACATTGGCCAAGTTTTTTAATGTATTTTTATAAAAAAATCTATGATGTCGGTGTTATTTTGAAATCAAAAGAAACATTTTCTATTGCATCAAAGAACTAATTTTGCATATACTTTTTAATTAATGCTCTTGTTAGATTGAGTTTAGATGAAACATGTTAATAAATTATGCTGTGTCAACAATAAACCCCGCATGGACATGCAAAACGAAAATATGCACTCATGTCCATTTGAATGGCCTGTCATGTGGCGTGTCAGACCATTGTCGCTAAAGTGTCATGATTTGTTGTTAAAATGTCATTTCCATGTTGTTGATGATGATTTCTTATGTTGTTTTCATTTTGTTTGTTGTTTTCGGTTTTGTTTGGTGTGCCAATAGTGTTTTACTTTTGTTTGTTTTTTTTTTGCGTAAATAACAGCAACAACAAACTTTGCCGAAAATTTATGATACTTTGGCAAAATTTCAAAATATGCACGCATCCCATAGCAAATTCAATTTTATGGCATAATGCGGAATCTGTTCATTTTTCTTCCCTCGATGTGCGTTCAAGTAGGGAGAGAGCGAGAGCAGATTTATAGATTAAAATGCAATTCCTTTTCCCTTTACCCAAAAACGACTTCATCATTGTAATGAAATTTAATTTCATTTTCGTTGCGGAAATTTTATTGTGCTTCGTCTGTATCGGCGGCGCATACATAATGTTCATGGTCCACAAATTGCCCATTTAATGTATTCTGACACTTGTTTACATTTGTTTTTAATTGTAGATTATGCATTTTGTTGTGGGGAACAAAAAACCGCATACAATGTTGATTCGGATGGATGGGCATAATGAAATTTTAAATTGCACATAGAATTTGTAACATTTATTTTAGCCAATAAAAATGAATGGGTGGGTGGGTGGGTGGGAGTTCTAATTTGGGGTAACAAATGGGCAAACAAATATTTGAAAAGGGATATATATTTTTGAAAATCTTAATTTTGTTTTGGGTTTTACTTAAAAGTGTGTCTACATAATTGAAGTAAGGGATTTACTTTTTAAACCTAATTCATAAAAAGTGTGGCAAAGATAGTCAAATTCATTGATTATGCATCAAATTAATGTCATATCCTTGTAAATCGCTATTTTAAATTAGCCTTTCGTGTGTCTTTGAGATCACATAATAATACCTAACATTAGTATTCAAAAGGACAAATATGAATGTTTTTTGTGCCACGCGTTGATCAAAAACAACAACAGCAAAAGTATGTAACAATGGCCCAAATATTAATTTTGTTTTAGGCCTCAGATGAAAGTGTACCTCCATCATTGTAGTAAGGGATTTATAGATCAATTTTTTCTTTTTTAAGCCCTATAAAGGACTTAAAAAGTCGCATGTCTGCGTTTTAATTTAAGGTGCAACATTTTATTAATGTCAGTGAAATCAAAAACGTTCCTGCAAATTGTAAGGCCATTGTGTAGGGTTCTATAGAGACATTTTTAGCATTTTCTAGGAATATTATGATATAACATTTATAATGACATATAGCTGAATTTGTCGATGCTACTGAAATCAAATTGTGGCAATAATTGGCAAATTGTGGGAGTATTTGTAGGGTTCTCTAGAGACATTTGTATCAGGTTCTAGAACTATGGAAGTTCTTACAAAGAATTATAATTTGACTCCATTCATAATCGACATGGGTTTATTGTTGTGGTGACTTAAGTGAGATCCGTAACCACTTGTCATTGTTACACTCCATGTAATTGTATTGTGATACTTTCTGCTCGTGACGATGTGGCAACATATGGCACTTGTCACTACAGCATCTTTGTTTTGGATTCATTCGTACATTTCAATCAAAGCAACCGGTCACCATTTTCAATTCGATCCTTTTTGCATTATCGTAGATTAAGTTATTTATAATAAAGTATCATTATCATTATAACGTAAAGATCGTGCATTATTTATTCATCAGTCTCAACAAGACACAACAGTTTGGCGACGAGCGTAAAAAGTGGAATATTATTTTGGAAAACTAATATTCTGCATATTTTTTTTTCTATTAAAGCAAGTGCAAGCTTTTAACAACAACACAAATATAACAAAATGGATGCATCTCAATTTGCCGCGTTTATGGATATGCAAAAGGCGTTGTTTAGCCAAATATAGAAGATGACTGTGGGTGCTCCTACTTCAAGTGCAGCGCAAGGCAGCAGCAACACCAGCATCAACACGACATTGGTACCAAACTTCGATCATTTTGATCCGGCAAAGGAAATGTATACCAATTATATAGAGAGGTTTAACAACTACATTGCAATGAAGGGCGTCAGTGCTAATAAGGAGTACTGTACAAAGTTGCTTCTTAACTCTATTGGTGCGAAGTACTTTAACATGGTGACGGCGTTGGCAGCGCCCAGAGCAGCGGCAGATCTGCAATACGATGAATTGCTAACCATTTTGCAAAATCATTTAGCACCGAAAAAGAATGTGTTGGTGGCACAACACAAATTTTTATCAAAATATCAGATGCAAGGGCAATCAGTGGCAGATTTTGTGGCTGCACTCCGTACTGATATTAATTCGTGCGAATTTGTTTCACCGTGCAAATGTGGAGCGTCCATAGCCGATGTGTTTTTGAGGGCACAATTTATTCGAGGCCTTTGTGACAATACTGTACGCGAACAACTTCTTCAATCCAGTACGGCGAAAATTGATGAAATTGTTGGGAAGGCATTGGCTCTAGAGGCTGCGAAGATGGACGCCAGAGAATTGTCCCAAGCAACGGCAAATTCTTCAAATTCGACGGATATAAATAAAATTTTTAATAAAAGCCCATCGAAAAATTTCAAATCTCGTCAGGGGCAACAGAAGCGTAAAGTCAATTACGAGCAATTAGGTATTGCCGGTCTATGTTTACGCTGCGGCAAAAACAATCATTTTGCGAAGGAGTGTCGCTCTAACAAAAATCTTAAATGTAACTTGTGTGCCAAGCAAGGGCATGTAGCAAAAGTCTGCATTGCTTCACTTTTGGCGGATGGTCCTAATGCCGGACGACGGGGTAAACCCAGTACGAGGGAGGCGTCCACGAATCAAGTACGTGATGATTCGTACGGTATTTATAAAATCGTGGATGTGTACCGTAACGATTACGCAAATGCCAATGCTGAGCGTTACTATGCGAATATCTTCATAGAAGGTAGAGTGGTATCTTTTGAAGTAGATTCTGGCTCTGGATACTCATTTTTGCCTAGGAGTGAATTTGGGAAATTAAAATTGTCTAACCAATTAACCGCCACAAACATCGTTTTCCGATCATACACCCAAGATAAATTCGTACCAGATGGGAAAGTCCGAGTAAATATAAAATACAAAAACGTTTCATTCATCGATGATCTCTACGTTGTCCCAGACGGGTGTTCGGCGTTAATTGGTCGTACATGGATACGTCGTCTAGGAATTAATCTAAACGAGCTAGACGAACATAAGTCGAACAACATGGTTACCAATTCTATCGGTGAGTCGAGCGACATTCAAGAATACATTTCCGAATTTTCAGCTGTATTTCAACAAAAGATTGGCTGCATCCCTAGCCATAAAGTTTCACTTCAATTGCGTGAAGATGCCACACCAACCTATACAAAAGAGCGTCAAATTCCATACGCCTTAACCGAGCGTGTTAACAAGGAGCTGGAAGAGTTGGAGAAGGCTGGCATAATCACCAAGGTTGCCAATAGTGACTGGGGGTCACCACTGGTGGTCATCCCTAAAGCTGACGGTGGAGTGCGCCTTTGCGTTGACTACAAGGTGGGAGTCAACCAGCGACTTGTGAATGCTCATTACCCCATTCGGAAAATAGATGCAATTTTCAATAGTCTCAGGGACTCTAAACATTTTTGTCGGCTTGATTTATACAAAGCCTATTTACATGTGCAAGTGGACCAAAAGTCAAGCGAAATTCAAACCATTTCGACCCACAAAGGGACTTTTCGAATGAATCGTCTGTCCTTCGGCATTAAAACTGCCCCGGCGGAATTTAATAGGATTATAGATCAAATTTTACGGGAAGTGCCCAAAACAGAATCCTATTTTGACGACATCGTGGTACATGGCGAGACTTTGAGTGAGTGCAAAGCAAACTTAAAATTATGTTTAGCCCAGTTGCAGAAGTACGATCTGCACCTTAATATGGCAAAATGCAAATTTTTTGACAATCAAATGGAGTTTTTGGGTCACGTAATACGGCACAACAAGGTCCAAAAGTCACCTTCGAAAGTACAAGCCATATTACAAATGCCCCAACCAGAAAGTGTAGAAGATGTTCGCCGTTTTTTGGGTATGGTAACATATTACGCAAGATTCATACCGAATTCGTCTACAATTACCACCCCGTTGCGCAATTTACTGCTCAAAAACGCTATTTTTAAATGGACATCGGAATGCCAAAAGTCTTTCGATGCTTTGAAAAGAGAAATTTCCAGCGATCGCGTATTGATGCCGTATAATCCCGATTTGCCGGTACAGCTTGCGTGCGACGCTAGTCCCACCGGGATAGCTGGTGTTTTGTCGCACATTATTGACGGCCAAGAAAGACCGATAGCGTTTGCCTCAAGGTCTCTTACTCCAGCAGAGCAAAATTATTCGCAATTAGATAGGGAAGCCCTAGCAATTGTGTATGCGGTTCAACATTTTCACGAGTACATATTTGGCCGAATTTTTAAGCTTATAACGGATAATAAGCCGTTATCAAGAATTTTTCACCAAAATTCGAAATTGCCCCTAATGACGTCATCTCGACTTCAACGATACGCCGCTTTCCTCACTGGATATAATTACGAAGTCAGTACGAAAAAGGGCGAGGAAAATGTCAATGCCGATTGTCTCTCCAGGGCCCCAATTAAATCAGGGATTGGCACTACAAATTTAATTGATCAAGAAGTACATTCAATTTGCGGGTCAACAATACATCAAATTACTTCAATAAAATTAAATTTCAAATCACTTCGAGACGCAACAAAGAATGACGCAATGCTTTCCAAAATTTTGTTCGATTTACGTAACTCAAATGTGGTCGATTCGGAGTACACCATCGATGCCGGCATATTGTTCAAAGGGAAAAGGGTCATTGTACCAACTTCACTTCAAGAGGCAGTCTTAGAAGAGTTACACTATACTCATATAGGTATAACCAAGATGAAGCAATTGGCGAGACGTCATGTGTTTTGGTCATCAATTGATAAAGATATTGAACAATTTGTACGTTCCTGTTCTGCGTGTGCCTTGGTAAAGAAAAATCCTCCGAAAGCAGTTCTCCATCCTTGGGAGGAGCCGGATGGAAATTGGCAACGTATTCATATTGATTACGCGGGGCCATATCAGGGATATCAATTTCTTGTTGTCGTCGACGCAAAATCAAAGTGGGCAGAAGTGGGGGTGTGCTCCTCTGCGCCAACATCAACGTCAACAATCGAAATGTTAAACAACATTTTTGCACGCAATGGATACCCTGATGTTCTTGTCTCTGACAATGCAACGATTTTTAAAAGTGAAGAGTTTCAAAATTTCTGCACTAATTCCGGTATCTTCCAGAAATACATTGCACCTGGCCACCCTGCCACAAATGGTCTAGCTGAACGAAATGTTCAAACACTCAAGCAGCGTCTAGCAGCCATGGCAGAGGATCCGTCTCCGATATCTAAAAAAGTAAGAGAAATTTTATTTAAATATCGAGCTACACCTCTTCGAAATGGTAAATCCCCATCAGAAATGTACCTGGGTAGACAAATCCGAATCCGATTGGATGCCTTGAAGCCATCAAAATTAACTCAGTCATCTACGCCACAATGTCCAGTTAGGAAACTGAGTGAGGGAGACCGAGTTCAAGTCCGATACTATACGCCAAACAAACCTGTATGGAAATTCGGAATTATTTCTAAAAAGCTTGGTAACCTTCATTATCTGGTAAAACTCGACAGTGGTTATGTCTTCAAGCGCCACATAGACCAACTCCGTTTCACAAATGTAAAACTGCCTTATTCTCCAGATACTGAGCAGACTGAGTCGGTCCCAGATTTTAGTTCAGGGAATGGCGAACAGTCTCATCAGCCTCTAATTATGGCACCCTACATTCCACTGAGTACACATGCTAATGATCCAGAAGTTCCCGGTACTTCCACAACACCAACTGCAGCCGGAACCGAAGCACCAGTTGGAACGCCATCAGCCTCTACCCAAAACGCTGATGCTGAGTCCACACCAAGTCGTCGTACCTCTGCAAGGCAACGGAGACAACCCCAGTATTTAAGCGATTATGTTCGCCATTAGCATTAATCGTAGTAATCATATATGTCCTTGTTTTAGTGGGGGAGAATTGTGGTGACTTAAGTGAGATCCGTAACCACTTGTCATTGTTACACTCCATGTAATTGTATTGTGATACTTTCTGCTCGTGACGATGTGGCAACATATGGCACTTGTCACTACAGCATCTTTGTTTTGGATTCATTCGTACATTTCAATCAAAGCAACCGGTCACCATTTTCAATTCGATCCTTTTTGCATTATCGTAGATTAAGTTATTTATAATAAAGTATCATTATCATTATAACGTAAAGATCGTGCATTATTTATTCATCAGTCTCAACAAGACACAACAATTGTCAAGACTGTTTTATTCTTCTATTTTTGGTTTGTGAATATTTGATGCAATTAAGCACTTTTATTGAAAATACTTTTTGTATTTTTTGTTCCAGAACTGCAATAATGTAAAACTTCTTGTTACGATAACCGCTTTTTTCTATATTATTTCGAAAAAATGCCAAAGTTGTAGATTCTCGCAGGTTCTAAACATAGCATTAAATATTATTTAATATTTATTACCAGAAATATACAATAAAAAATAAAACAAGAATGCTTTACCACCACTTTTCCCCACTTTTAGTCCTACCTATAAATATTGGATCAGTTCAAAAATTTCCCTTAAATCTCCTTCCAAATCATTTGTCTTCAAGTTGTCAAACATAAAAACCCCCTTCGCAAAACTGACTATGTTGACTGTGACAAAGACAAAATGCATTTAGTGTAACTAATTACATTCTCTGCACATTTTTAGTTTTACATACGAGGAAAAAAAAATATTCGCTGTGTTTCACTTGATTTACATTGTGATGTGACAGACCAACTGTTACAAACGGATTTCTCGCAATGCTTTCATGTCTATTGGTGATGTTTATCAGCTGCCATCAACGTTAAAACGTTCACACTGTCAACACAACAAAAAATCGAAAATTTCTTCTTTCGTTTTGCCGAATTTTCAAAGAGTTATATAGAGATGGTCGGTTGACGTCAAGCGAAGACGAAGAAGATGTGATATGCATACATAGATAGATAGCATGCAATGTCAACAAATTTGGACATTTATTGATCGTTATTTTTGAAAAATACCAATTGCAAATATCATAAAGTATGGAGACTAATTGAGGCTGTTGTGTGACTGTGACTACTACACGAACACAGTGTCAAATATGTTTTAAAATGTTTGGGCAGAGATTTTGTATATTTTCGGTTTTTTGTTTGAAAAATTGATTTCTAATGGAAACATTTGTCTTTATTTTTAAAAATACATTTTTTTATTTTTAAAAATGCTTTTTATGTGCCAAAGAAATATGTATGTCACTGTATTTGGCCTTAAAAATAAACATTTGTCGCCTTGAATTGTAAGAAAGACAAGGAATTCAAAAAATTGACCTGTGGCCAGGTACCTTCACAAATAAATACAGTTGCAGCTTTCTTTGTGGCCGTATGACATCAGCAATTAAAATGAGTTACTTTTAAGAGGGAGACCTTTTAAAACGGCGTGCTTGCTTACATTTCGAAGAAGCAAGTATTTCTTAGTTAGTGTTAAAGGATCTTATAAAAACGCATATCTACTGAAAAATAGTTGCAAATTTGTTTGTTTTTGATTTAAATGGTAAATATTGGCTGGGATTTTTTTTACGAAATATGACGGTGTGTTTTATATTGGTTGGGAGTTTTAGTTTACTAAATAGGTGGGATTGAATTTGTAGTAATAATCGTGCCAGGTAAAGCAAGTTGTTGACATTTAAACTCAAGTTTAACATTTCATATGACATTTTAAGACAAAAGCATAGTATCTGTTGAAAAAAACATTTACCTTGATGTGTTATAATATAAAATGATGATTTAAAATTTAATGGTAAAAAATCGCAATTAAACAATCCTTCATTCTCTGGTATTATCGTTTCGTTATAATAGACCTGGGTCTTTTCAATGTGATCGCGTTCCGATACCGTTACTTTATAATACTTCGGATGATAAAAATAGCTGAAATCTTCCCAAGTAGCTTCGGGAGCTTCAGGTTTTTCAGTTAACCAACCGAAATTCATGATGACGATTTATAGATTTTTATTGTATTTAAATCAATACGATATTTATATTGTTATAGTTTGTTAATTTTTCAATGCACAAGACACACACACACAGTTTATGGTAAAATTTGAAATAGAGACACTTAAAATTTAGATTAAAATTATTTTTTGTAAACAAAATGCAAAATAACATTTTTTTTAAAGAGGGAAAGAATACAAATATTTGATGGAGAAAAAAATACAAATATAAAAATTAAATGAGAGTGGTTATTATTTTTTTTTTAATTTCCGTTTGCTAGTTTTATGTTTTTAAATATTTCTTCTTATTTTTTTGATGAATTCAAGCATGATAATGTCATTTCTTTACATTGGGCTGGAAAACCACAAGTGGCAGCACTCCAGCTGAGCTGAACATATCGCAATATTCCATTCGGCAAATATTGAAAAATGAGCTCGGTTTAAAGCCATTGAATTCCAAAAAGTGCAGGATCTTACACCGCATCAGAGAGAAAATAGACACAAAAAAGCTAAAGAATTGGTTCGCTTGACCGAAAGGGCCAAGTTGCCAAAGAGGCAGCAGACCTTGGATATTCCAACAGGACTCAGCACGCGCCATCAAAGAATGGTTGCAAAATGAGGTTCCAAGCTTCATTTCCAGCGCTCAATGGCCACCAAAATCTCCGGATACCAATCCGTTGGACTATTGTCTCTGGCGAATTTTTGAAAGGAAGGTTGACAATAAAAATACCAAAGTGTCGATCACCTCAGCGCTTCACCGGAAATGGTCCAAAATACCACAGAGCAACATTCGGGTTTCATTGGCCGTTTGATAGCAATAATTCGTGCCAAAGGTGACCAATTCGAACAAATCTAGACTCATTCTAAAATTTCATGCTATTTCGACATTTTTTGCTTTCATTTAAAAAAATTAAAAACAAAATGTAAAAATTATGGCGTTTGATTTTGTTGAATTTTTTTTATCTCACCCTGTAAATGTAGACTTTGAATTAATTGAAAATAATTTGGAAATTAGATAAAAGTGCGCCTACATCATTGGAGTAAGGGATTTATAGATCGATTTTTGTTTCTTTTTTAAGCTCTATTTATACCGAACACGGCTTTCACAAAACGTCAAATTTACTGATTATACGCCAAATAAATCTTTGTAAAATACGCAGTACCAATGTAAAATCCCAGTAATATTTGGATACCGGATTTTGAATAAATGAGGTCGTGAGAAATCCTGTAAATGTAGGCTTTGAAAATAATTTGGAAATTAGCAATCTACAAAATGTCCTTCTTAAGTTGCATTTTTTCTATATTTTAATGAAAAAGTATAATGAATTTCCTTTGGGCCAAACTTTATGCAAAAACAAGGCCAAATTGAAAGGTAATAAAGATAAAAGGTGGAGACAATTTTTTAATTAAAACACATTAAAGGACATAGGACACAAAATCAAAAAATATGTTATTTCTTTAATATAATATTGATTTTTATACAAATATTTTTTTATTTTAATTTCAAATCTTTTTAACAGGACTTCATATGCACACTTTTCTTAATTCTTAAAGAGATTAATTTTTCTTGAAAATCCACTCTCTTTGTTCTTATATTTGTATTATTTTCCTCGGGCCACCCTAGTAAAGTATGGCCCTTTCATGTTGCATATCCTTTTGAAGAAAAACTCACACTTTTCGAATTTATGAAATTTCAATAAAACTTTTTATTAAAAGGGATCGATTTTTTACGTAATAGGTTTTTTTGTTTGATATTTGTCTTAAAAATTTGTTGTCTTTTTTTTTCAAATATTCAAAAAAAAATTGTCTTCGACACTTGTATTTCGCTTGTAACGATCCTTGTAATTATCCTTTAGTTATTACAAAATTTATGATTTTTGCTAATTAAATTTTAATGGATGTCCGCCACTACTACCGTGTCACACTACCGCAATTAAGATTCCGTAATTGTGTCTATGCGTTTTCACGTCCCGTTTTCAATTGAGTTTTCGTAATTCCAAATTGAATTAAAGGTCTGTCTATCCGCATCGATTTGATCGATATACCAGCAAAAGAGTTGTTTTTTTGGTGCTGGTGCTTGAAGACGGCAGCGGCGGTGGCGGCCACGGCAGCAGCACCAATAAGGCCTGACGACAATAAAGGAGCAAACGTCAGTAAGCCGTAGCAATATGTTGGCCAATGGATTTACGCAGCAGCTGGTGCTGCCGGCGCCGCCGACAATGATGCTACCGAGTTGTTAATGATCATGATAATGATGCTGCAGTCCGTCGCTGCCTTAGACTGTCTTTTCACCTATACCAATAAAGCATATGCCAATTGATCGACTACCATTCGACACACAAACATCTACATTGTTGTCATGGTAGTTGTGGTAAAAATGGCCCCTTCATTTTGATATTGGTACATACATATATCTTTATAGGTATTAAGCTTATCAGAAAAAAAAACGTCGAAAAAATTGTCTCTGCTTTTGCCTTTGAATTCCGAAAGCTTTCAAATTGGAAACATATTTTATTTATTCTTCTTCTTCTTTGCGATTTTTTGCATTCCCTCATTTTCCAACAAAAACAAATAAAATATTTCGTTGTTTGCAAAATTCTCAACATAAAGCCAGAGACCTCAGAAATATTTTTGACTCGGTCATCATCATGATCATCATCATGACAATAAATTTGATTATTTATTGATTTTCTTCCTCTTCTTCTTCTTGATTTTCATATTTTTCGGAGTCCATATAAATCTCTTGAGTCATCATCCATCCTATGATGCAGTACCATCCCTCTCAAATAATTTTCGAAGCGTAACGAAACAATATATATGCTTTTGAGCAATTTGTTGTTGCCAGCGCAAAAAAATATGGGTGGACAATAAGTATTTGATCAAATAAATTATTGATTTAAATTTGTCTGAGGAGGGGAAAAAATTTCTTAAAAGAATTTGTTTTTCGGTCTATATTTTTAGAAGAAAGCAAGTGTCTCTTTTGTTAGAAAAAATTCTACAAGTAAAATATTTTAGCACCATTCGGCGTATAATTAATAATATAGTTTATACGCCTAAGGGGTCACAAACAGAACATTTCCAAACCCAGAGGGGCATTTACATATCTCTGGGTTTTCAGACATATTAATCTTCCTAAAGTTTACATGTCCTAGCCATTAACAAAAAAAAAAAAAAAAAAAAAAAAAAAAAAAAAATAACTTCACCTTAAGGGAATGACGAAATAATAGATACACTTCAAATTAAGGTCTTTTTTTAATAGAGAAAAGGAAAATATTGTATTTATTTTAAAATTAAAAAAAAAAAAAAAAACAAGTAAAATAGTATTATTGAGTTATGATTATTCAAACTGTTGACCATTTATGGGGGAGGTTCCGAAGCAGTTGGCCAATATTGACCAATTCGTAAGACAGATAAAAAATATTATAACGTGCCAGATTTGGACTATATCGACTACTTCCTATGAGATATGTGCAAATGTTTGGAAAATATGGAAATATGCGTGAGGTAACAGATATAGCGGGCCGAAGTATACCATTTTCATACTCCATCTAATACTATGAAAAACTTAACGAAATTGGAACATTTGTTTCCAATGTTTTCGGGAGTGGGCCGATTCCATATTCACATCAGATCTCTGATTGAGTGAAATATTAAAATAAATCAAGTTTGAAAGAAATCGCTGAAAATTGTGACGTTTTGTGAGAGAGGTACCAGAAGGGGTGGGCCGATATCTATCATCTTTACACCAGATTTTGTGATGGAAGAAATAGTGGAATATTCGAAGTTTAAAAAGTATCAGATACTTATTTCGCCACTTAAGAGAATTTTGGTTGTTCAACATTTTGATATTAATAGGAACACTACACTACGATCATGTTAGAAAGTGGTCGGATGGTTATTTAAGTTTTTATGAGCTTCGTGGTTTTTCAAAATTGGGGGAGGTACAACAAGAAGTTGGCCGATATCTACCATCTTTAGAACAGGTCTTGTGTAAGTAGAAATATTGGAATGTGTAATGTTTGAAAATAATCGAATGCTTAGTTCGTGCTTTATGAGCGTGTTGATTATTCTAAGTGTAGACCTTTTGTGGGGGAGGTACCAGAAGGAGTGGTCCAATACACTTCATCTCCACACCTGATAGAAATACTAGGATGTGCCAAGTTTAAAAGCGATCGGATGCTTATTTTACATTTTATGAGAGTTACAATTATTCAAAATTGTGTCCCCTGTGTGGGGCAGGTACCAAAAGTAGGGGCCCGACACCTTCCATCTTCACACTGGATCTTGTGTTGATAGAAATACTGGAATCTCCAATGTTTGAAAGTGGTCGGATGGTTATTTCAAGTTTTTTGAGCTTCGTGTTTTTTTTTAATTTTTACCCCTTTGTGTGGGAGGTACCAGAAGGAGTGTCCGATCATGTGTTGTTAGAAATATTGGAATGTGTAAAGTTTGAAAGGAATCGGATGCTTAGATCGTGTTTTATTAGGGAGTTGATTACTCTAAATGTTGACCTCTGTGTGGCCTCCCCACAGAAGTAGGGAGAAGGGAGAAGGAGTACTCCATTCTATCAATTCTTCATACCAGATCTTGTGTTCATAGAAATACTGGGATGTGCCAAGTTTGAGTAGTCGGATGCTTATTTCATATTTTATGAGAGTTATTCAACATTTTGACCCCTTTGAGGGGAGGTACCAGAAGGAGCGGTTCGACACCTTCCATCTTCACACTGGATCTTGTGTTGATAGAGATACTGGGATTTGGGAAATTTGAAGACAATCGAACCCTTTTTACACATTTGATAAGAGTTATAATTATTCAAAATTTTGACCCTTTATGAGGGAAGTACCAGAAGTGGTCCGATACCTTCCATCTTTACACAAGATCTTGCGTTGATAGAAATACTGGGATTTGGGAAATTTAGAGATAATCGAACCGTTATTTCACATTTGATAAGAGTTATAATTATTCAAAATTATGACCCTTTGAGGGAGAGGTACCAGGAGGACTGGTCCGATGCTTTCCATCTTCACACCGTATCTTGTGTTGTTAGAAATACTGGGATGTGCCAAGTTTGAAGGTAATCGGATGTTTATTTCACATTAGATAAGAGTTATACGTAATTATTCAAAATGTTTACCCTTTGAGGAGGAGGTGCCCGAAGGAGTGGTCCGATACATTCTGTCTCCACACCTGATCTTTTTGGTGATATAAATACTGGGATATGGCAAGTTTGAAAGTTTTCGTCATATTTTACAACAGTTATAATTATTCAAAATTTTGACCGTTTAAGGGTAGTGAGTAGTACCGACGACCAATAAAAATATTAGGATTTGCAAACTTTGCCCAAAATCGGGTGATTCTTTCCTGTTCTATGAGGAAAAATTATTTTCTAGAAAATGTTGACCTGTTGTGGGGGAGGTTCCCGAAAGAGTGGATTGATATTGTCCATCTCTGACCTCGACCAATGTTTGTTAATATTAGATATAACAAATAATAGATAATAATAGATCGACTTCAAAAGTCCTGAAACTGATTTGGTCCAAAGAGATCCAGGTTAAAAAACCGTTATTTCGATGAGTCACGTTATGGGTGTATCAAATTATATATAACCTGCGTAGCCACATGCCTAAGGGTATACACATAGATTTGGTAAAAGTTACCTTTTGAGCTCTTCAGGTTTTCGCAGAATCCTCTAAATAATATCTTTATCGTCCATTCAGACGACAAAAAAAAAAAAAAAATAAGTACCCCACACACATACATTCACATACCCATTCCGATTTCAATTTTAGCCAATTCACAACTGCCTACATGTCAATAATGAATGGCCCATTCTGTTTATCCATAAATTTTCAATAAATCTACGAAATTATGCGAGCAGTTTGCCTTTAATACTATGTATTCGAAAGCCTATTTGTCATTATTATTGTTATTATTGTTGTTTGCCAAAATAATAATAATAAGAACAAGAACAGGCAAACAAACACATCGAACAAAAAAAAGAAAAATGGACAACTTAATTAAATTTATGATTTATGGGAATTTTTTGTCACAGCAGCCTGTTGCAATTCCATTCGTCTGACTTCCTTCCATATCCCCAATAAATTAGCCATTCATTCGTTATGTATTTTGTATAATTGAGAAAAATCATGTAGCTGCTGGTCGTTCGTTGTTTGATGGATAAAACACATGCGTTACATGCCAGAAAAAACTATTAACATAGTTGAAATCGAAAGAAAAAATTGGCAACTGCAGGGGAAAAAAGTGATCCATTGACAACAAGTCTAAAATCACACCAGCGAAACGGCCAGGCGACCATCACCACAAACGAATTCCAAACAGAAAATGATTTCTAATAAAAATAATCTGTATGAGGTTCTGCAAACACATACATACATATGCATGTTCGTGCATGCAATAGTGATTTTTTCTTTTAAAGCGCCCAATTTCTTTTGATGATGGTTTACTTTAAATGATGTGCCGTTCCTAAATGGCTTTTTTCGCCAAAAAAAAACGAAACATTTGTTGCATTGATTTTTCATTTGTGATCTCGGCAACACAGTACAATGGCTGCGTAGGCAGCAGCAGCCGCCAGCATGGCATGTCACAGTTTTGCTAACGAGGGTCAATATTATGGTGTGGTCTTGTTGTGTTTTTTTTTTCATGCAATAACTATTTAAAGGAGATAGGTGGCGTATGAGTAACATATATTGTATGGTAACAGTAATACGCCACCCAGTACACAACTAACTTGGGGCATTTTAATGAATTTAAGAAATACTGGTATTTATTGGAAATTAAATTATTTATAAGTAATTTTGTGATCTTTATGTTCACCTTTAAAATCCCATTTTTCCTAATACTTATTTCTTTCCTTTGTGATCTAAATTTAATGAAGCATTTCATTCATATCTCTCGTTTGTGTGACTAGTCTCACCCATACAATAGCAAATGCTTTTCGACAGAATAAGTAGTAGCTTGCAGTAGCTAAATAAATATTCACAACATTTCACATTTCATGATTTACAAAGGGGTGCTCTTTTACACGTTAATCAACATCTTCCTACCTCCGGGCAAAGAAATTTCCTTGCTTTTTCTTCATTTTTCGATTTTCATAATGATCTGTTCAGCACCAGTTTATTATAGATTTTCAATTGATGGCAGAAAACAAAAAAAAAAAAAAAAAAATGTTCATGTGTTTACAAAAATATTCAAATCAAAATTTTGTTCGCATTCAGCACGAAAAGCAACCTGGGATGAGAAAAAAATACATTTTGATTGATTTGCGCCAATTGCATGTTGATCACACACAAATACCAATAAATTTTCCGATTCAATCTAAAATTATAACCACAAACTAGGTGTGTATGAATGTGTTGTTTTATTTGTAATTTTTTTCGTTTTAAATATTTTTTTTCTGGTGATAAGTGGAGCAAATTGTGAAATGTTACTTTATTTGGGGCAAGTGGACGTATGAGCAACAATCTAAGGAAAACATCGGTGAAGTATGCGCCAGGAACAAATATGAATTATGATTTCTGAGGGAGGAAGGAGGAACGACTCATAAAATTAGTTTCCATATTGAACTTATTAGTAATTTCAGATAATTCCGGGTTTCCAAATTGTTTAAAAATAGATATCGTACATTTCTTGACCATTGAAGTTCCAAACCATTGTAGTTCAGCTCTCTGGGCGAGTTTGTGTAGTAAAGGTCGAAGAAAACTCTTTAAGTCTATATCGCAAAGTTGTTTCGACTCGTTTTTTTTTCTTCTAAATATTCCGAAACTTATAATCGAATAAGACTTTTTCCTTTTCCTTATTTAACAGGAGACATCTAAGGCTTTCCTACAATTTAAAAATATATTTTTCGAAATCTGTCCTGTGAGAGTTGAAGAAAATTCCAACTTTTAATATTTCTTTCAATTCATGCGATTTAATCATGTTTTCCGATTATTAATATTTTAATTTTTTATTTAAAAAAAAAAAAAAAACATAAAACGTTGAAAGAGAACTTTTGTTCAAATTTTGCAAATCCTTATATTTCCGACCAGCTCTGAAAATGGACCATATCGACTCACTCCTTCTAGTACCTCCCCAACAAAATCTTGAATAATCATATCTCTTACAAAATTTGAAAGAAGAGTCATATTGTCCTCAAATTTCGCACATCCCAGTATTTCTACCAACACAAGATCTAGCATGAAGGACGTATAGAACGGTCCACTTCTTCTGATACCTCTCTTACAAGGGGTCAAAATGTTGAATAACGATGACGCTCATAAAACGCAAAATGAGCAACATATCACATGTCAAAATATATTGTAATACACGGACATAGGCTGAGGGTATAAATCTGTGGGCAAAACCGACTGTTACTTTTTAGCTAGTTTTTTTTTTAAAGTAGTCAAAAACTTGTATATAAAAATATTATATAAAAATATTAGCGTATAAAATAGTATTTTAACAACGAAAAACTATTTTGAACCACTTTACGCCATCATAAGTCTAAATCCCTGCGATACGAAGAAATATTTGTTTGGAAAGAAAAATAACTTTACTTAATTCAAAACCAGACAAAAATTGAAAAAAAAGCTTATTGGGCCTTTTTGTCATAAAATTACTCAAAAGCAAGATTAACCATTATTATTACCTAAATAAACAAACGACAAACATGTTTCATTCAACCGCAATGCATTGACCCCATTAGCATGCGCGTGCATACAAACAACTATAGCATACTTCAGGGGGTTTGGGGTGATTTAGCACAGTGTTTGACATTTTAATAAGTTATTCATTTTAAAATGTTTTCTACATATATTAAATGCGAAACAAATGACATGTGTAAATCTGCAGATGATATATTCCGAGAGCTAATTGAAGATGCTAAATATACAAATGTCAACAAAACACAATGAACCGTAGACAAATGAGTGACTACATGAATGTGACATTTCATTTAATTTTTTGTGATTGCAATTTTAACACAATTTCCAAAACAATCGCCTATACGAATTTTCAAAAACATACATATTTTATAATATATAAGAAAATTATATGTGTGTTATTTTTGGATCGTAAAATTTGTAAACAAATAAAATCTTTTTAAGGTTGTTAACTTAAAACATGGCAAATTTAAGGGAAGGTATTATTATTATATATTATTATTATTAATATTATTATTATTATTATTATTAATATTATTATTATTATTATTATTATTATTATTATTATTATTATTATTATTATTATTATTATTATTATTATTATTATTATTATTATTATTATTATTATTATTATTATTATTATTGTTAGACTTGTTTCAAGTTGAATGCACAAACATTTAAATCAGAGATTCAACCTGTTTTAAATTTGACAAGGTAAATAACGCAAATCCAGAGCTGGATATGCTCATTTGGAATGAGGTTTCTTGAGGCAACAAATCATATTTTGAAGTTAGTCGTTTGAATAAAAAATTAAAGAAATTATGTTTATAACAATTTCAAAAACCTCGAAAACAAAAAATTACAATGTGGCAACAACTCACGGCCTTATGCTGAGTTGTTAAAGATGCCATATTTTCTCTTCGCCATTTTAGGCTTAAAGTTCTAAAAGCCATATATTTTTTATTAATAATTTTCTAGAAAATCAGCGTTAACCCACAAATGTAATAAACTAGATTTATGTGATATGTGAATTAAATATTATCCATAAATATTTTACGACTATGAGAAAGCTTACTAATAACATTTATGCACACACCAACTTAAAATGGCTAAGAAACAAAGGACTATTTTTTAAAAGATAAAAAATCATTGTTAGCTCAAGACAGAGTCATCAAGATAGTAGATTCATCTGATCCCTTGATATCCCCTACATATTTTATTGAGTATGGAAAAGACAAAAGTCATGCTGGGCCGACAATATGATACAGTGGTTTCTATTTACCTGCATCAACATTAGCTGCGCATTGGCCTTTGCAGACCAAAAAACTTTTTTTATGCCATTTTTTTCTGAATCCCTTTATTTGAATTGTATTTAAGTGCCCAATCGATAGCTGCACATTGGACATTCCTGCCTCGAAAATTTGGTATTTTTTTTTTTTAATTTGGTTACAAAAGTTGTATTTATCTGCACAAGAAAATTTTTTGCAAACTCAAAAAGGACACTAAAAAATACCACTTCGTTTTTGTTTTTGTATTCGCAAAAACAATAACAACACAAGAAAAGAGCATGCATTAAAAACATATTCTCGCTTCCTCTCCCACACTAAAAGATGGTTATGCTGCTGCTGCTTTGTTGTGCACGAATAGAAAATTAAAGATAACTGCACTTTTTGTGCACGGAAGTAAAATTAAAGATACCTGCTTCATTGTGCAGATAAATGCAATGAAGCTACCTGCATTTTGGGCATTGCTGCACAAGATGTCGTGCAATTTTTGATTGTCCAGGTAAGCAAAAAATACTGTACCCTACATCACTATGTTTGAGGTAAACAATGTCGACAATGATATTTATTGAATGATCAATATGGCTTGAAATCGGGTGAATTTAAAGGAGATATGTTTATGCTGTAGTGACCTCTCGTACCAAATGTCATTGCTTTAGATGGTATATAATGATGTGAGAAGGCTTAGATATAAAATCGAGAGCTATAGCTATAAAGGAATTGATTTGGCCCAACTATGACAGCCTTTAATCTTGACAGAATTGTATCGTATGATCCAAGACTCATCCTGATTAGACAAAAAGTGCATGGTTGGTGTAACATTTACAAAAATTTGGAGGAATATATATGGGAGCTATGTAAATCTGAACTGATTTCCACCAAATTTGACAAAAGTATTTCTAAACTGTATCTGACACCACGTATCGAATATCATTGTTATAGAGTTTATATTACGACTCTAAGGGGGCTAAATCTCAAATCTGATGAAAGCTATATGTGGGAACTATATCTATATTTTTTCTGATTCAAAAAATTTGGCAGATGTTCTCATCATAACCAGCAACTAAAAACGAACTTTGAAAGTTCTACCTCGTCCCTGTGAGTTTTTGCCTCAAAAAAATGCCATTCGTCCCATAGTGCATGGGTATAGACACCCATTCCAAGCGGTGGAGACTAAAATTTCGAGGCTATTCCCTAAGATCGTTTTTAACGACATTTTTATATATTTTAATTTAGTACTAATAAAATAAAATTCTTATTTTTTGTGACTTCATTGGGTTGTCACAGCCTAAGCAGGGCTATTTCATTTAAATACTTTGATAAGTTGATTTATATAAGAAGGTCTTTAATATTTTTTTTTTAATTTAATGGCAACATCAGGCCAATGGGTATTAATCAACTATCCAATCACAAATCAATATGTTTCTTCTCGAATCTAATAATGTGGCAACGCTAAGGGACCTTTTTCGTACCTTGTGTGTCCTATTTATTGCGTACATTTGAATTGTGTTCGTTTTTTAATAATAATTAAAAATCTTATATAAATAAATGTACAGTATTGGGTTTCGAATATATGTTGACTGTTGTTAAATCTTAGAAGTAACCTAGAAGTTTGAATATCCGGTCCTTAATGGCCAATTTTACCAATTTATCTTGGTAAGTGTTTTAAATTACGTATTGGAATAAAGTGAAAATATTTTCCATATTTTTAATCTTTTTTTTGCCAGATGACAACACTCAATCGCCAGGGTGATCAATCGTCTTATAACTAAATAGCGATAACTTTGTAAAATCCATCTTTACTTACCAACAACGATTCCACCGGTAGTTGGTACTGGGAACTTCTCAAATGCGACGGGTCTAAAGTTACTTTCGCTTTTACCGTTCAGCAGCTGTTGTTGTTGGGTAGTCTGTAATATTTTCATTTGCAAAAAATAGGCAAAGAAAAAAGAAATTTATTAGCATGATGATGATAAAATGTATACATTTATGTAATTTGCAAAACAACACATTTCTATAGAACAACACAAAACAATAGGATAATACGACAGATTCAAGGGGTATTGGCCGCTAACCTTAATAAACCCTTGAAACTGAAATTTATTCTATAGAAAAAAAAAAAGAATACAATACAAAAAATAAAAGACATAATTAGTTGCTGTATTCCATTGCCACTGTGAGCACACATTTATGTAAAAATATTTATTTACTTTTGGTAAATAAGATATTAATACAAATATGAGTGTGTTTTGGTTATTTTATTAAGATTTTTTTTTTAAAGAAAATAATATCTCAGTATATAGAAAATGATTTAGGACAAAAACAACGCTGATGTGAAAATATGTTTTTTTTTAACAATACCAAAATATCCTTGATGATAATAATTAAATGAAAAATATTAGAGCATATTAAAAAGCATCTGCATAAACCTGCAGGACTATTTTTATTATATCAGTATGAAAAGAAGAACTTTTGAGTGAACTATTTAAAACCAAAACCTTTAGTAGGAAGGTCAATGACAAAATTATGAAACAAATTTAAAAAAAAATAGAAAAAAATGGCATAAGTTTACACGAGTAAGGGGTTTAATTCATTGATTCCAAGTAGAAAATAAATTTGAATGTAATTTAGAGACCCAAATTTCCGCTATGGCTATGACAATGTTAGAAAATGATTTTGCCGTTTATATTCTAAAATTTTCGTATAATTCTAACGATGACATTTAAAAATGAACCAATGATAATTTGCTCTAGCCATGAATTTTTGAATATGTTCAGAAATCGTCGATGCCACATGAAAAATGGTAAAACAGGGGCACGAGGTTAAGGTATGCCTAGAAAATTACGAGGGAGCTTTCATTCTAGCATTGATCAAATCCTTAGGTGCCGTATAAATGTAGAACTACATTGGCTACAAACTTGAAGTATCTCGAAAAGACACAAATCTCCACAATTTTTTTAAGAACAATGTTCTTCTGACATTTTTCTATGGATCTGAGTCACCAATTTATCATAAAATTCAATTTAATTTCTAAATTTATTCCAGATTGTGAAACGTCTTTTGGGAACTCCTTTGGTTTTAAAAATTATTTTTTGTAAAAAATTGCGGAGACAAATTGAGAACTTTTTATGCCTCCAAATTAATGTGAGGTAATTACCAAAAATAGTGCATCAGAAGACCGAACGGTGAATACTATAAAGATCAGAAGGTCTCCTCGTGGAATCCTAACGAAAAAAATTGTTTTTCTTTTAGGGAATATATAGAATGAAACCAAGCGTCTACCCCTTCTCATAGAAGGCAAAAAGAAGAGCAGACAATTTACTCAAAGGAGACCTGAAAAGCTCTACTTATAGAAGACAAAAATAGGTCTTCTCATAGAAGAGCAGAAAAGACCAAAAGACCAAAAATGACCTTCTCATAGAAGATCAAAAGGTCGCCTCATAGAAGACCACAAGGTCTCCTCAAAAGAAGACCACAAGGTATTTTCATAGAAGATCATAAAAATCTTCTCATAGAAGACCAAAAGGTCTCCTCATAGAAGACCCACAGGTCTCCTCATAGAAGACCAAAAGATCTTCCCATAGGAGACCAAATGGTCTTCTCATAGGAGACCAAAAGATCTTCTCTCTTCTCAGGGAGGAAGGAAAAATGATTCTCATAGACCAAACGCTTTTTACAGAAGACCAAACGGTCTCCTCAAAGAAAAACCAAAAGGTTTTTTCATAGAAGACCAAAAATTCTTCTCATAGAAGACCATAATATATTCTCTTAGAAGACCAAAAGATCTTCTCATAGGAGACCAAATGGTCTTCTCATAGGAGACCAAAAAAACTTTATTTTTATAAAAGACCAGATAGGTCTTTTCATAGAAGACCAAAATGTCCCATCATAAAATACCAAAATGTCTCCTCAAAAGAAAACCAAAAGCTATTCTCATAGAAGACCAACAGCTATTCCTTGCGAAGAACATAAAGGAAGACCAAAAGCGATTCTCAAAAAAAGACTAAAAAGTGTTTCTCATAGAAGACAGAAAAGATTAAACGGTCTCCTTATAGAAGACTAAAGGTCTTCTAATTGAAGACCAGAAAGGTCTTCTCATAGAAGATCAAAAGGTCTCCTCTTAGAAGACCAAAAGGTCTCCCCAAAATCAAACAGGGGGTTCTCATAGAAGAAAAAAATGTTTCTCCATAGAAGACCAAAAAGGTATGTTCTTAAAAATCAAAAGTTCTTCATAAGGCTTGTTTATATGTGAAAGAAGTCTGCTTATGTAGAAAACCATAAGGAATTTTTGGTAGAAGACGAAAAGATCATTTCACAGAAGACCAAAAGATTTTCTCTCGTAAAAAAAAAAACAAATGGTCTTCTCATAGAAGACCTACAAATTTTTGTCCGATGGATGGTACCAATAAATTCCTAATTTTCAATCGGTATCTGTCCTCTGCTGTACGGCAATCCTTACCCATAATCTAAGTCTTTGAAACATTTTAAATATACTGAGATATTTTGTTGAAATAAACAATTTAAGGACTTGTGAAAGTCCTCCGATTGCTCAAGGATTTGAGATTATGAGTTTTGTTTTGCATGTGACTTATGAAAGCTGTTAATTTTTAATTAAAACAACCAATAAAAGCTTGGCGAAAAGCTTTGTTAGAAAACGAAACAGAAAAGTTTCCGGAGATGAATTTCTTTAACCAAATTTAAAATTTTTAATTTTTCTTAAAAAAAGGTTTCGTTTCGTTTTTCAACTTTTCTATTTGTTTTGTTGTTGCTGTTGTTATTTGGAAGAGGCTTCCAAGAGAAAACATTTGCTTAGCCAGCAAATATTTTCTCTTGGTTTTTTTCTTTCAATTTGATTTTTATTTTTCGGTTATATGTTCCAGTCAATGAAAAAAATATTCAATGAAACATATCGCTCAACACCTGTAAATATGCGCTCATGTTTAATGTGTGATAAAAAAAAGAAAAAGAAAGCAGAAACACCACCAGTTAGTAAAAAGATCTTGTAAATTTCATATATACTTAAGCATGGAAACTCTACCTGTCGCCTTACCTGCGTTGTGGTCTTAATAACCTGTGTATGTTCTTCAATGTATTCACTGTATTGTTCGACAGCCTGTTAAAGAAATGTTTAAAGAAGAAATAAATACCAAATAAATATAATTTGTTAAAAACAACATAAGTTAATAGAAAAATTATACTCTCCACTGTAGACTAATTTTTTTGGAAACGAAAGTCAAGTTCTTTCTTTGCACTGCTGCTGACCACAACCACCATTCGATTTGAAGTAGAATTCGTTTCGTCGATTTCTATGACCTCTGGGCGGAATCTGTTTTTTATTCAATTTCAGCGTTGATTGAGGCATTTTTTCATTCAATTATTTTCGACGTAATCTCAAAAACTACCACTTGGCAAGAAATAATTCACACATTCCACCAAATAATTTCAAAATATTCTACGCAGACATATTTTTGATTTTATTTGTTATTATTTCGTGTGTTATATTTTCACAATTAAAATTTATTAATGATTGATGTAAACTAATATATACATTCATACATATATGTATATTAGATTTCTTCTTTACATCGATTGATTTCAAAATAAAAAGATTCAATTGATTTCTTAAGAATTTAATTTTGATACTTCAAGAATACTTTTCAAATGGATTAACCAAATTTTATTTGTACAGGGTGAAATGAAAAAACTACAACCAATTTCAGACTGCTGTCATTTCTAAGCTAACCGACCGGCAGCTGTAAAATTTTCTTCCAGTGACAGCTCATTATATTGTTTACAACGCTACAAAAGCATTTTGGTGGGAATTTTCCAGAAAAAAATTATTCGTGATAAAATTCAAGCGAGATAGTGTGATTTCTTTATATTTGGCTGGAAAACTACAAGTGGCTATACCAGGGGCATTATCGTGTTTTGTTTAAGAATTTTAATGAAGGATTATCAGAGCCATAGTAGTAGATTTTTTAAGGAATTTTTATGAAGAACTATCAGACCTATAATAGTGTTTTTTTAAGAATTGGTTGAAAGCAACAACAATTTTAATAAAGGACTATCAAAGACATAATTGTGGATTTTTTAAAGAATTTTTATGAAGGACTACAAACAACATAATCGTGGATTATTTTTTAAAGAACTTTTTTGAAAGGACTTTCAAAGACATATTCGTGTATTTTTTAAAGAATTTTTTTAAAGGACTATCCAAGACATAATCTTGGATTTTTTAAAGAATTTTTTTGAAAGCACTTTCAAAGACATATTCGTGGAGTTTTTAAAGAATTTTTTTAAAAGTCTATCACAGAATTTATTTTGTGTTTTTTAAAGAATTTTTATGAAGGACTACAAACAACATAATCGTGAATTATTTTTTAAAGAATTTTTTTTTGAAAGGACTTTCAAAGACATAATCGTCGATTTTTTAAAGAATTTTTATAAAGGACTTTCAAAGACATAATCGTCGATTTTTTAAAGAATTTTTATAAAGGACTATCAAAGACATAATCGTGGATTTTTTAAAGAATTTTTATAAAGGACCATCAAAGACATAATCGTCGATTTTTTAAAGAATTTTTATAAAGGACTATCAAAGACATAATCATCGATTTTTTAAAGAATTTTTATAAAGGACTTCAGGGCCATAAATGTTGATTTTCAAAAAAAAAAAAAATTAAAAAGGACTATCAGGGCCATAATCGTGGATTTTTTAAAGAATTTTCATGAAGGACTACCAAACCCAGAATCGTGGATTTTTTAAAGAATTTTCATGAAGGACTACCAAACCCAGAATCGTGGATTTTTTAAAGAATTTTCATGAAGGACTACCAAACCCAGAATCGTGGATTTTTTAAAGAATTTTCATGAAGGACTACCAAACCCAGAATCGTGGATTTTTTAAAGAATTTTCATGAAGGACTACCAAACCCAGAATCGTGGATTTTTTAAAGAATTTTCATGAAGGACTACCAAACCCAGAATCGTGGATTTTTTAAAGAATTTTCATGAAGGACTACCAAACCCAGAATCGTGGATTTTTTAAAGAATTTTCATGAAGGACTACCAAACCCAGAATCGTGGATTTTTTAAAGAATTTTCATGAAGGACTACCAAACCCATAATCGTGGATTTTTTAAAGAATTTTCATGAAGGACTACCAAACCCATAATCGTGGATTTTTTAAAGAATTTTATAAAGGACTATCAAAGACATAATGGTGGATTTTTTAAAGAATTTTTATAAAGGACTATCAAGGACATAATTGTGGATTTTTTAAAGAATTTTATAAAGGACTATCAAAGACATAATGGTGGATTTTTTAAAGAATTTTTATAAAGGACTATCAAGGACATAATTGTGGATTTTTTAAAGAATTTTTATAAAGGACTTCAGGTCCATAAATGTTGATTTTCAAAAAAAAAAAAAAAAAAAATTAAAAAGGACTATCAGGGCCATAATCGTGGATTTTTTAAAGAATTTTCATGAAGGACTACCAAACCTATAATCGTGGAATTTTTAAAGAATTTTCATGAAGGACTACCAAACCAATAATCGTGGATTTTTTAAAGAATTTTTATGAAATTTTGTGTTTTTTTAAAGAATTTTTATAAAGGACTAACAACACAATTATCGTAAATTTATTAAAATAAATTCATTCAAGGACTTCATGGCCATAATTGTGGATTTTCAAAAGAATTTCTTTGAATTTTAGGACCATAATTGTTGGTTTTTTTATTTTTTTAGAGGACTCCATAATATCTATGTTTTTAAAGGACTCTTCTTGACTATCTTTTCAAATTCAAATATCCTTCTTTTCAATTTCAAATTTCCCAAGAACAACCACTTTCTAATATTTTTATATATTTTTTTTCAATTTCCTGTTCGATGAAATGTGAAAAATTCCAATGTAAATGTCTCTTTTCAGCTCAATTCTGACAGTTGTGTTATTACATAATAATTTCACAAAATATGTATATATTTATTTATTTATTCGCTTCTAACAGTTTTCGAATATTCAATTTGAATTTTATCAACAGATCAATTTGGAGAACAATATTTTTGTCAAACAAAATTAGAAACGAAATGGCTGAGGAACAACTGCAGGCAGATCATAAATTAGCAACAAATTTTCGAGAAGAAAATTGTTGCGGGGCTATTTATAAAAGCAAAAAAAAAAAAAAATGTTGAAAAATCAAACACTGTATGGAAAGATCATCGATTACTATGCTCAAGCAACAAGGAGGAGAATGGTGGTGGGGTTAAGAAGATAGGCATGTAAAAGAAATGTTAATTTCGTTTTTACAAAAATACATTTGTTTTTTTTTCCTTAATTTTGTCACACTCACACCAAGAAAGTTCCGTTTGTTTTTTCTTCTTTCGATTTTCAATTCTTTTTTTTTTTTCACAAAAAAATCGAGGATTTTCTTTTCATCGATTTCTTAGCAACGCACCTTTTCTTGTTATTTGCACAGCAATTTCAGTTCCAGTTCCGTTTTTACAGTACAACGAGCTACACAGCTTGTAAGGCACTAGTTTTAGACGAATTATTTCAATTTTCTTGGGTATTTCGGATTCTTGCCCCTGATTTTTTGACGACAAGTCTCACAACAGGACAACTTTTGACTGAATGTCGACCAAAATGACTTGAGTTTTGAGTGGCCAATAATGAATGGATGGTTGGTGGTATCAACGAAGAACAAGAAAATATAAATAAAAGACCGGAAAAGCATAAACACAAGCCCACACATATACACATGCAAAGGCAACAATACAAATTTTGAGTGGCCAAACACGTACGCACTCACTCACATACATAGATATACACACGCTTAAGTGACCATCTAATAAGAGGCACTGCGAAAACAAATCATAAAAAAATGTCTTTCTAATGCCCTCTTGGGCGTTACTCTTTGTCCCCAACCGGGAATGGGCTGAGGAGACTGGCGGGAAATCAGTGGCGCATGTGTGTAGGTGTATGGCAAATAAACAACAAAACATCGCACAAAAAAATGCAAATTCACAACTTGTCGTTTTCAAAAAAAAATTATTTTCAAATTTAATGGTATTAGTGGTTGCTGCTGATTTCAGTCATTTTTAATTCGGAGAAAATGTTTTTCAGTTTTGGTTGTTCTTGTTGTCGAAACTGAAAAATGCAATGGCATTTGAATGCAGAGAACAAGAAAAATTGAGTCAAATTATAACTATAACTGAAAAAAATCTCAACATCTATTGCAAATTTTTATTACTTTTGAGCTAATTTGAACTGCTCGTTTTTGTTGTTGCAATTTTCTTGAGAAAAGAAGAAACAACAATAACAAGCAATAATTGTGAAATGAAACAGACATTGCAACGGAACAACTTAATCATATGATAAACACCCACCACCACCATCATCGACACCACGAGATTTTGCATTTAGAATGTCGATCGATTGTAAAATTTCAGTTTTATGTGTTTTGACTTGTTTACACATTAATTGGATCAAAAAAAAAAAAAAATGCAAACGTTTTCATTCACATCGATCTACTTAAACGTAATCAGGTTAGAGGATGAAATACTATTTTTTCGAATATCGGAAAATAATGGAAAGTGTTTTCCAAATAGAGTAAAAAATAATAAAAAATAAACAAGTGAGATTAATAAACTAAATTTAACAAAGGTGAAGTAAAAAGAGCTCAGAGACCAAAGGGAGAAGTCCAAAGATATCTGTGGAAGTTATCAGCGTCTAAGAGTTGAAGAGACATGTTAATCAATCGAGATGTTTAATTTATTCGATTTTTTCTATAATAAAACAAATAAATATTTTTAACGACATTCGGCTTCGATCTTGAATATCTTGTTTATTCTCAAGGCATGATGAGCTCATGATATTTTGATGTGAAAATTCAAAAATATCCCAAAAAGCATAAAACTTGCAAAAACTTGCTAATAATTCAAGAGACTGTCAGAAGACCGGGGTAGTATTTTTACCTAAGGCCAGCTTCGCAAGACTGAAATTTGTGGTCGATACAAAATGTTAAAATAGTTTATATTCTGTTATCGTGGTAGAAAAAAAATTTAGAAAGGGTAAAAAAGGGTCATAATCTTGGATTTTTAAAGAATTTATATAAAGCAATATCAGATCCAAATTCGAGGATTTTTAAAGAATTTTTCGCAATGACTTACAGGACCAAATTCGTGGATTTATTTTAAGAATTTTTAAAAGGGACTATCAGGGGGCATAGTTTTGGATTTTTTAAAGAATTTTTACAGGACCAAATTCGTGGGGTTTTCAAATAATTTTTATAAGAGCCTATAAGAGCCATAATCATTGATTATTTAAATAATTTTTCTAAAGGATTAATATGGCTAAAATGGCGAAGTTTTTAAAGATTTTTTCTAAAGGATCAGATCAAAATTCATGGATTTTTAAAAGAATTCTTATAAAGGAGAAATTTTATAAAGGACTATCAGGGCTATAATCGTGGATTTTTTTTAAGAATTTATATAAAGCACTATCAGGCCAAAATTCAAGGATTTTTATATAAAGCACTATCAGAGTCATAATAGTGGATTTTTTAAAGAGTTTTTCTTAATGACTAACAGGACGAAATTCGTGGATTTTTTAAAGAATTTTTAAAAGGAACTATCAAGGGCATAACATTGGATTTTTTAAAGAATTTTTATAAAGGACTAACAAGACCAAATTCGTGGATTTTTTAAAGAATTTTTATAGGGGACTATGAGAGCCATAATCACCGATTATTTAAATAATTTTTCTAAAGGACTTATGGCTAAAATCGCGAAGTTTTTAAGGAGTTTTTCTAAAAGACTATCAGGATCAAATTCGTGGATTTTAAAGAATTTTTATGAAGGAGAAAATTTTGTAGAGGACTATTAGTGTTATAATCTTGGATTTTTTTTAAAGAACTATCAAGACCATAATCGTGGATTTTTTAAAGAATTTTTATAAAGGACTAACAGGACGAAAATCGTGGATTTTTTAAGAAATTTTTATAAAGGACTAACAGGACGAGAATCGTGGATTTTTTAAAGAATTTTTATAAAGGACTAACAGGACGAAAATCGTGGATTTTTAAAGGATTTTTATAAAGGACTAACAGGACGAGAATCGTGGATTTTTTAAAGAATTTTTATAAAGGACTAACAGGACGAAAATCGTGGATTTTTAAAGGATTTTTATAAAGGACTAACAGGACGAGAGTCGTGGATTTTTTAAAGAATTTTTATAAAGGACTAACAGGACGAAAATCGTGGATTTTTAAAGAATTTTTATAAAGGACTAACAGGACGAGAATCGTGGATTTTTTAAAGAATTTTTATAAAGGACTAACAGGACGAGAAACGTGGATTTTTTAAAGAATTTTTATAAAGGACTAACAGGACGAGAATCGTGGATTTTTTAAAGAATTTTTATAAAGGACTAACAGGACGAGAATCGTGGATTTTTTAAAGGATTTTTTATAAAGGACTAACAGAACGAGAATCGTAGATTTTCAAAGAATTTTCATAAAGGATTATCAGGGCTATAATCGTGGATTTTTAAAGAATTTTCATAAAGGATTTTTAAAAACGATTATCAGGGTGATAATTGTAGATCTTCAAAGAATTTTTATAAAGGATTACCAGGAGATAAAGAATTTTTATAAAGGATTACTATGGGTTTTTTAAAGTATCTTTTATAGAACCTCTTAAAATTTCAAGAGTTCGGGGAGCAAGGATCAAAAGGTTTCTAAGAATCCTTATGACCATAGATTTAGAGAACATTTTAAGAGTGAAAATAATTCAAATTTATGGTGTAATCTTATCATCCAAGGAAACAAATATTACTCTAAATCAAAATCCTGGAATGTCCAGTAAATATAATTTGGAAATGCAGTGATCAGAGCGAAATTCAGGATAACAAATGCGTCTTTGGTAAACCGATATAGTTTACATATCTTCGAATTATTTTATTCAGATTTTTGTGAAAATGGATTTTTTATAAATATACACATCTTCTCCAGAAAAAACTGGACCTCTAGAAAACAAAAAGAGGAACTTGGGGATAATTTTTAGAATGTAACTCATTTTTAGAATTTTTAGGGTACTGAGGGCAAAAATCGTGATTTTTTTTAGAACTTTAAAGGATACTCAGAGTCATAATCTTGTTTTTTGAAGAATTTTTAAGGATCCACATGGCAATAATCGTGGATTTTAAAAAGAATGATTTTTTAGAATTTTTAAATCATAGTTTTTTTTTGAAGTATTTTTGGAGAATACTCATAACGGCCACAATTGTTAATTTTGCAAAATAACTTTTAGCAATATTTAGGACCATATTTTAAAGATTTTTTTAGGATACTCAGAGCCGTTTAATTGATAAATATTTTTTTAGAATATACTCAGAACCCTCAGAGTATTTTAAGGTATTTTCAGGGCAATAGTCCTATGTTTTTAAATATATTTATGGATACCCAAGGTTCGTAGATTTTTGATAAGAATTTTAAGGATCACCAGAGCCATTAGAATTGTTTAAAGAATAGTCAGGACAATAGTCATGTATTTTTAAATATCTTTCAAGAATTTCTAAAGGATTATCTCAAGGCCTTTATTGCGGACTCTTTAAAGTTTTTTCAAAGGATGTTAAGGTCATATATGTTGCCAGAATATACTCATGGAAATTATCGTGGATTTTTCAAGTTTTTTTTTAAGGATACTAAGGATTCTCGAGACTCTAATTGGAGATATTTTGAAGGTTTTCAAGGAATATCAGAACATAATCGATTATTTTTTAAAATTGCTTCTATATTTCAGAGTCATCTGGATTTGAAAATAATATCAGTATTATTTCATAAACTTGTTTATATGTTTTCACAATTTTAAAATTATTTTCAGAGAAATATAATATTTATATTTATTTTTTCTCCTCAATGTCACTGCACACCAAGATCAAGGTCATTCATGCAAATATATGTAGGTGTCTAATCGTGTTAAAAAACATAATTCACAAAAATAGTGTGTTAATTAATAATAAAATATATACAAACACATATATGCTGCCTCCCTATTTTTTTTTAAATTATTGTTGTCCCACAAATATTGTTTAATAGACTTTTCTTGTCTGCTTTCAAATGTTTGTTTTTTTTTCCGGAAAAATCATATCATAAGTGGGTGTGGGTTTTAATTTAATTGTTTAATGGACGGGTGGGATACAACATAAATATATATAATTCAGCAAAGATAAACAAACAAACATACAATAACATATCTCAACAGATGTTTCATTTGACCGAATTCTTTTGATCCAGAAAATTTGACTGGATGAAGTGTGTTGTGTTTTTTGTCTATGGAAAGTCATTGTCTTGGTATTTAGAACAATTTGAGAAAATAATAATATTGACATTATGGGAAAAATATTAATTGCTCAAAAAAAAACGAACAAGAAAAAATTGATTTGTTTTCTACAAGAACTTTAGAGATGGGGTGTTTCTTAATAGATTTTTTTTTTCAAAGTTTTTTAATGTTCTTCGCAAATTTTCACCAATTTTGAAAAAATCAATTTTGGATTTTTTAAATTTGCATAAGGAATTATTTTTATAAATAATTTATTATTATTTTTTATAAATATTTTTTTTAGAATAGTCAGGTCCAAAATCGTAGATTGTTTTGTTCATTTATTACAAGAACTCAAAATCGGGAATTAAAAAAAATATTTTTTTAAGTTGATCAGGGCCATAATCGTGTATTTTTATAGGATTTTTAAGGATAATAAAGACCATGGAACTGTGCCTCTGTTACGATATATAGGTTCATCTTCCCACTATCTTCTCTTCGGTAGACACAAAATATCCTGTAGCTTAGTGTCCATTTGGCAAAAACCACAACGAGATCCATCATCGCCAAAGTTTTAATTGCATTTATTTTTATTATAATTGTTTGTGATTGGAAACATGCGACGACAGATGACAACGCGAAGTAATGCGTGAGGCGTCCATTCGATGTACCCACAAGTCATTAAAGTTTTTGAAAACAAGAACAACAACCACAACCTAAATGAAGATGTTTATTGTTTTGGTGGCAAATATATTCTTCTACACATCCATTACTGTAAAGAATGTCATGGTCTGTGATTTTGAATAAAAGAATAAAAAATGAGCAAAGTTGTTGACACTTGAAAAAAATCGGTGAATAATGTAATTAAAATCATAAAAAACCCGAATAAAGATAGGTACCGTTATATCGGGGCTATACGGGGACCTGGACCTGCATAGACAATTCTCTGGCACAGGATGTAGTGCCTATTAGGAACCTCAAATATGAATTTTCAAACAATCAATATAGGGAGGAACTGATATATGGGGCCTACACGATCTGGATCTGGACATGCATAAACAATTTTCTGGCATAGACCGTAATTCTCATTATGAACTCTAAATGCGAAATTAGAAACAACTCCGGTTATTAATGACGCAAATGGAGGCTATACGAACACGTGGTCATGAATACGCAATTGTTTGTCATAGGCTGTAGTACTCATTACGAGTTCTAAATACGAAATCTGAAACAACTTCGGTGAATATTTTACCTAAAATCATCAAAATACCGAATATAAGGAGGTACTGATATATGGAGGCTAAGCGAAGTCGTGGGCCTGCATACGCATTTTTTTGTCATAGGCTGTAGTACCCATTACGAATTCTAAATACTAAATTTGAAACAATTCCGGTCAATAATGTCGCAAAAATCATAAAAATACCAAATATTGGGAGGTACCGTTATATGGAGGCTATACGATGACGTGAGCCTGCATACGCAATTTTTTGTCACAGGCTGTAGTACCCATTACGAACTTTAAATACGAAATTTGTTACAATTCCGGTGAATAATGTCGCAAAAAATCATCAAAATATCGAGTATCGGGAGGTACCGTCATATGGGGGCTATACGAAGACGTGGGCCTGTATACGAAATTTTTTGTCATAGGCTGTAGTACCCAATACGAATTCTAAATACGAAATTTGAAACAACTCTGGTGGATATCTTACCTAAAATCGTCAAAATACCGAATACAAGGAGGTACTGATATATGGAGGCTATGCGAAGACGTGGGCTTGCATACGCAATTTTTTGTCATATGCTGTAGTACCCATTACGAATACTAAATTCGAAATTTGAAACAACTCCGGCGAATAATGTCCTAAAATCGTCAAAAACCAAAATGGGGGGGGGGTAACCTTATATGGGGGATATACGATATCGTGGACCTATATAGACAATACTCTTACAGGTAGTACAGTATTCAGAAGAAACTCCTTTTCCGGAATTTCAGACAATTTCATTGAAAATTTTGGCTACAATTATCAAAATACCGAATATCGGGGTGCCGTTATATAGGGGCAATAAGATATCGTGAACCGATATAGTCCATCTTCGAACTGGATCTGCATGCAGACAACAGACCAATCTGTGCAAAATTTTAGCTTCCTATGTTTATTCGTTTTGCGTTATTACAATAGGCGAACGGACGGACAGGGCTAAATCGTCTTAGAATTTTACGCTGATCAAGAATATATACTTTGTCTGAAAGTCTTCAAGTATTTTTTCGATGAGTTACAAACGGAATGACGAACTTAATACACTCTCCATATTATGTATGGTGTAGGGTATACAAATTCATGGAAACTATAATAGGCTTGGTTCTATACCTCAATTGATTTTTGGCTACTCTCAATGAGTTACGCCTAAGATTCTCAATTTTCTCTAATGATAAACTGGACAATGCTAAATCTTTATAGCATATGTTTAAGTATTTTCTGACCAACATTCTACTCTCCAGCATCTCTATATTTTCCCACAAATCATTGCATTTATAATTGTTCCCAATAAAGAATAAAATAAATAAATTTTACCACTTTCAATGTCAACATTGGTGACAACGGATTTACGACTGTCACTCAGCAAGTGAGTTATTCAAATTTAAAATATTTCAAATTTCACAGCCGACACGAGTAATTTGCATTTGCATTATTGTTTTTGTTATCCCCTAGACACTGTCACCAAAATATAATCTACATTTGTAGGAAATGTATAATAAATTTACCTACATACATACATAAATACATACCATCATACAAACTTGTCGAAAGAGATTGTGGAAATTTCTTTCATCTCATTCTATGCTAAAAACAAAACAATATCGAGATGGGGTTTGTTGGCCTTTGGCCAATTTATGAAATTAATATCGTATTATATCTAGAATTACTATAGAATAGATCGCGATCATATCTAGTATAAAGATCATAATGTGTCTGCTGGCATGCAAACAATGCATACACATCAAAATTGTTACATTTGCCACGATGTTGTTGACATATTTGTAAGGCTAGTGCATATGTGTGTGTAAATGTAGCTATAATGGCTCACGTAGGTGTGTCCAACAATAGATATACTTAAATAAATATCAAATAATTATATTGTTTTTGCGACAACTAAATGTCATATTGAAAATTTGCAGTTGGTAAGAGACAGTGGTTTCAGACGGAATTAAAATTTAACCACAAATTGGTTTAAAAACGGACATCAAATTGAAAATCATTGCATTTTATTATAAAAATAGATTTAAAGATTTAAACCCTTTCGACTATTTATTGTGGGGCTATGTTAAAGCTCAAAATGTTTAGCCGTGGCGGGGGATGTGCCAGTAGAAGTGGTTCGATATATTCCATCTTTATACGAGATCTTGTGTTAAGAAAAATATTGAGATGTGTGAAATTTTAAGATATTTGGAAGATTAATTCATATTTTATAATTGTTTTGGTTTTTCAAAATTTTGACCCTTAACCGAAATGTACCTGAGGTAGTGGTCCGTCCTATATTGTATATACAGGGTGAGATAAAAAACTGCAACCAACTTCAGACTGCTGTCATTTCTAAGCCACTCGCTCGACAGCTGTTAAAATTATTCCAGTGACAGCACATTATATTGTCTACAAGTGTACAAAATCATTTCGGTGAGAATTTTCCAGAAAAAAAGTTATTCGTGATGTAATTCAAGCGTGATAGTGTGATTTCTTTATATTTGGCTGGAAAACCACAAGTGGCTATCGTTAGAGCACAACATCACTTAAATGTGAATATTTTTTTTTTTTTTTTGTCAAAGAAGTGACCGGAAGAAAACAGCAACATCAGCAGAAATAGTTCGAAGAGTAAAGAAGCCACTTGATTGAAACCCGCGTCGCAGTGGCCGAAAAATGGCTCGTGAGCTGAACATATCGCAATATTCCATTCGGCAAATATTGAAAAATGAGCTCGGGATAAAGCCATTGAAATTCCAAAAAGTCTACACCGCAACTGAAAGGAAATAGACTCAAAAGAGCTAAAGAGTTGCTTCGCTTGGCCGAAAGTGGTGAACTGTCGAATTTCGTTTTCTCCGATGAGAAAACATTCGTTGTCCAGCAGTTTGTAAACAAACTTAATGATGCCAAAGAGGTCAGCTGAAAATGTGCACCTTCGGTTGGCCACCAGAACTCAAGCGCCGGCCATGGTGATGGTGTGGGCCGCCATAACAGCCGATGGTCGCTCTCCGCTCGTATTAATCGACCGTGGCATTAGAATAAATGCCGAGTATTATCGCGAAAATATTCTGGAAAAAAGCCTTGGGCATGTTAACATTTTGGCTACAGACCTTGGACATTCCAACAGGACTCAGCACCATCGCACTCAGCACGCGCCACCCAAGAATGGTTACAAAATGAGGTTCCTCGCTTCGTTTCCAGCACACAAAGGCCACCAAAATCTCCGGATACCAATCCGTTGGACTATTGTGTCTGGAGTATTTTGTAAAGCAAGGTTGACACTAAAAAATACCAATGTGTCGATCACGCTACGCCGGGAATGGACCAAAATACCGCAGAGCAATTTTCGGGCAGCGTATGACGGTTTCATTGGCCGTCTGAAGGCCCTAATATACGACTGTGCAGTTATATTGGGTCTATACGGTATCGTGGACCTCGAGTTTGACCTGCCTGCTGACAAAATACAGATCTGTGCAAAATTGTAACTTCCCATCTTTATTTGTTTTGACTCTCATTACAACAGATGGACAGGGCTAAATCGCCTTAGAATTTTACGCTGATCAAGAATATATATACTTTGTTGGGTCTAAAATTATTATTTCGATTAGTTACAAACGGAATGACGAATTTAATATACCCTCCATACTATGTGTGGTGGAGGGTATAAAAATTAAATTTTTTATTGAAAAATTCTCAGATATTTACTTGAATTTTCTCCTACATAATAAAATCCTATACCACTGAATTCAAAAATCCTTTAAATCTAAGGACGATTTTTTATGTATATAGAAAAATATTCCCAGTCGTGTAGTCATGAAATTTTATATTCACCAATTCCTTCAACTAATTCTAAAAGAATCCACTCGAAATATTTTGTCCCTATTTTTAACACATGAAACATATCATTAAAGTAGATTTGAAAAAGTTTCGCACTTACCTGATATCCAGTTACGACCTAAAATGGTTATTAACTTGATGTAGAAAAAAATAACATATTAGGGCGAGGCGTTTAAAAATTAATATTGCTGCTGTTACTGCTGTCGCTGCATTGCATTTGCGTTGTGGTGGTATTTCAAACAAACATTTTAAGCGCAGAGTGCAAAATAAGAACGTACTTTTGTTTCATTATTTTGCCAAAGCTTTCTACTTTTTCTAAGAAGGTTATATAAAAAAACTAAATTAGCAATTATTGATTAGGCATTGTGTGTAAAAAAACCAATTGGATTGGATAAATAACAAAAATTGTAAAAAAGAAATATGTTAAAAACACAAAAATAAACACAAACAGCTTAAAATTAAAATTAAGTTTCTTATGAAATATTTTTTTCTGTAAAAAAGGAAAAAATATAAATTATATTTTTTATATATATAAAAAATAAGCATTAATTTCAAAAAGGGCGAACAAAATTAAGCAATTGTGATATTTTGTGTTTGTGTAAAAAATATAGTAGGGCATGCATATTGAAAAAAGAATCTTACTGGAATCTTGTTTGGTTTGGTTTTACAATATTGTTTTGTAAAAAGTTTCGTTTGTCTCACATTGTTTTTGGGGGGAAAGTAACTTGTTTTTATTGTTTACTAATGTCATACAATTGTGGTAAATGTATTGTTTTCTTTTTGTTGCTTTATTTTATTTCAAAACAAAATTTGTTGAAAACGTATGTATGTAAAAGAATAACTTGAGGCTAAAACTAATTTTAAAAAATTAAATTCAAAATTTTAAATTTAAACTGTTTGTGAAATTGTGTTTGATATTGACATTTGTTTTCATTGTTGGTATTTAATAATAAAATAGCTTAATATTTGTTCAATAATTGCTAATTTAATTGTTTTTTTTTTTTTTCTTGTTACTAAAGGACCTTCTATATTCACTAGGCATAGACTAGATAATAGATATGTAGCTTCAACTTTGGCATGGCTTAAAAATGTGGAGATAAAATATTCTTAAATAATTTAAATGGCTTTCATAATCAAACTACCTTAATGGAGAAGCTACCATTTGGTATGTCTTTACCACCAAATTTCACATTAATATCATAATCTCCGGGATCATTCAAGGCATAGAAGATATCAAAGAAGCCATCCTTTTCAATAACATCAATGTCCACAATTTCCCTAAAAATTAAATGCACAAACACAAGAAAATAAATTAATAAAGAAATACCACATACAATTGATCTGTTTCAGAATCTGCAAGAATCTATTTGTTTTGCAATTTTTTCCACATCATAAAGTAAAAATCGTGGTAACATTTTTAAATTCTTTCAGATTCTGGATTGGAGCAATTTATAAAAATGTCAACTTACTTTCCTGTTTTAGAGGCAATCTTACAGGTCACAGCACCATCGCCAGCCTCACGGGCATCCACAGTTAAATGACTCTTACTGCCAGAGGGTTGAATTTTGGGTGCCTCTTCGACAAGTTTACACTTTTTGGCTTCACCCGTTTGGAAGGCTTCCAATTTGAAGGGTGATCCCTCAATCTCTTGACCACCATATTTAATGCTAACCATATAGGTGCCACATTCATCGGGTACAAAGGACACAACATAGGTACCTTCATTGATTTCTTGCAGACGAGGCTTGACAGCCTTACCCTTGGGATTTTTAATGTCAACATCAATGTCGGCTTGTCCAGCCTTTTTCGTATCAACTTCAAATTCAGCTGGACGGGAGGCAGGTGTTTTCTTCTTGTCATTGACGCCCTTGATTTTGACCTTGTGGGGTTCGGACTTGGGGAATACGGTCATAACGAAGGGACTGCAAAATATTAAAAGAGAAATTAAAATAAATACGAATAATAAAAATATATAAATTTTAAAATAACTTCACGTTGTTTCCTCTTCAAATTTTGGGTCTTAGCAATTTATTATTATCTTTCCTTTTCAAGATGAACCCCATTAAATTAGTTTTATTCGGATTTATCCGTGACCCCGTCCTTATGAACACAACAAACCTATATATGTGAGATACACCACAACTATACTCCACCCTCACATCGGTTGGCAGCTGCATCTTTTCGGCAGCGCTATGGTGATAACGTCCATTACTAAGGGTGCCTGACGACAAGTTTGAGTTTTCCAAATATTGAAAACATTTGTTCCTATTCTAGATATTATCCAAACAACATAAAGCTCCATTAAATTTGTCCAACTTATTCCACTCAAATAGATGCGCATTTTGCCTGCCCTTAGAAACAAAGAACATTATAAATCTTAGCTGCTCCTCAATTCTATTCCACCCTCATCTTTGCTGGCGGCTGCATCTATATTCGGCAGAGGCTCCCTCAAAAATAGGTATGATGCTATTTTTGAGGGAGCCTATCGACAAACTCGAGTTTTTAGTCGGCAGCAGTGATGTGTTAGAGATTAATTGGGATGTTCCGTGAAATTCTTTCAAATGTGGGTCTTCTATCCTACTTTCTTAAGAATGTCTATGACCATCGGCAGCTAATGTTGCGGAAATGTTTATCCATCATTTTGATGCTATGAAATCGAATGGTTGGTTTATTATACCAATCCTGGTGAGGAGTTCCAAATTGTATGAACCAAAGTAAGAACGCACTTACAGGTTGTAGCCTGGTGACACGTTCTCAATAGGCATAAATGGGCCACTAGAAGTAAGTTGTGGAGACGTAGACTTGTGCATAACAGACTGCTGCAATTTGAATACAAATCCTTCATCTTCGAACATATCTTTTGCAATTCATTGTATTGATTACAACTTGAGGCGCTGCAGGCTCTGTTTTACATCGATTCCTATATCGACGGTGCCTTTTTAACTCCATTATCTCCAATGTTATAGCATGTTTCCATTGGAAACCGAACAACGTTGTTCGCTCTCAGAATTAAGTACACGAATTAACCCGTTCATACGGCACGATTCGTAATTCATAGTAAAATAATTCCTTTTTTCAAAAATTTTGTTTGTTGATTTTAATGGGAATTTATTTCGAAAATACATGAAATTCTCACTAATATGAATAAAAGAAATTATTGTTTTCCTCCCAAAGATTTATTATATCATTAATTTTACAATTTTCATTCACGATTTCAACTTTTTGTGTAAATGTTGACATTTTGAACACATTTTTGTGTTTTTCCATTTTTAATTTCTGCTGGAGAGACACTTGTCAAACATTTTTTCTGCCGATAGAAACATTTTGAAAATGTTGCCTCTTTTGTTTGCGTTTTCTGTTGAAATTTTAACTCGTGTACAAAATGCGTACCTCGAATGAGAGAGAAAACAAAATTTACTTTCGTTTGAATGTACATACGCCATTCAACATTGTAGTTTTCATTCATAATTTTCAGTCTTCCCAAAAATTTTTAAAATTTCATCAAATTTTTCTATTTTTAATTTTTAAATGTCATAATTTATTTTTTCGATAAATGCTCTCATTTGTTAGGGATGGGACATATTTTTTCGTTGTTCTGAGAGTGATTTGATTTGAACAACGTACAAATATGAGTGTTCGCTCAGTAAATTTTGTGTGAAGAATTAGGTAGTTTTTTCATAGTTAAGGGTCAAACAACGAATAGAGAGCGAATCAAGTGCAGTGGAAACGCCACATTACATACTAATCAAATGCCCTTGGCGGGACTGAATTTCTTTCGAGTAAATCCAATAAATGAAACTGAACGCTGTGTTATTGAACTAGTTCTGTGGTTCTCTTCAGTGAACACAATTTCAAAAAGCTTAGCTTATTTTGAAATTTAGGGCTATTCTCGGATTGCCTTGACATTTTTATCACATGTAGGTATTTTTAACCTGTTTACGCCAAAGTATTTTTTTTTTTTTTTGATGGAAAACATTTTTCGGCGCAAAAGTTCGGATACAAAATCTGGTTCTACCCACCCTAAAATACAATATGCGTATCATTTGAAAGCTTATTAAAAAAAACCAACAAGAGAAAATACGAAGGCCGGTTCGGGAGTAAAAAAAAAATAAGTTGGGTGTCTCATGAATAATATAAAATATCGAAAGGGAAGCCGTTTTAATATTGTGTACATGCACGCGTTACAATAGACTTATTGAGAGGCGAGGAAAGAGTATAGTTGTGGTCAACATTTGCATGAAATAAACTTTAAGAAATAAATAATGTGGGTCCTACAATGAATTCAAATAAAGATTTTATCATTTTTTTTTTTTAATTTTTTGTATAATCTTATACCCTCTATCTTGAAAAACTAATATTTGTGGGTCATATTTTGATGATTTTTGACACATTTTTTCTCGAATTTGTCTAGAAATTGGTATTTGTGGGTCATAATGGGTTTTAGCTCCGTTGGCCAAACATTGTATGTATAGGTCCACGTTTTTGTTGTTTTTTTACTTGCTTTAACTTTCATATAGCCTTAAAAAATCACTCTGGATAGTCAACGGTCGGAATGATGTTCTTTCAACTCTTCATTTATTGATGAAACTCTTCCCACGGTTCTTTGCAGTGAATAGATTTTAAAAAGTCCAAACAAAATAAACTGAACAAAGCTATTCACGATCAACGTTATTGAACAACTCAACAACAGACTAACTCGACACACATTTGGGACTCAAAACAGAGCAAAGAAAACGTTAAATGTTCCAATTTGAATTCTCCACTTACCTGCATGGCACTTCAGTATCGGCAAATGTAATGGTACATGTCAAAACGGAACCCTCCTTGGGTGGAGAATAATGGACGCAATAGATACCATCACCCTTCTCTTCTACGCGCAAATCTTCAATGGGTTTGCCTTCGGAATTCTGGATTTTCACAGCAATGCGACCGGGACCGGCATCTTGTACATCAATAAAGAAGTGGGTGGGTACACCCTCACGTACTTCGCCATGTTCAATGCCAGGGCCGTATACCTTAACTTTCGAGGGATCCGAACGTTCTTCCACATAGACAGTGAATGGGGAGCCGGGTATGTGCTTATCGGCAAAACGTATTGAAATATCATATTCACCCACTTCGGTGGCCAAGTAGTCCACATCACAGCTACCATCACGATTATCGATGCATGTCAATTTAGCCTCAGAGGGTCCTTCAATGGCCAGCGAAAGACCACCCTTGCCGGCACCTTTTGTTTCGATGACAAATTTGTTCTTTTCATTTACGAAACCTCTCTTCAAACCTGGGCCATAGGCCTTGCAACGGCTTGGATCACAACCGCTCTTGACATTCACCACAAATGGTGAACCTGGCACGGGAATGTTATCGTATAACAGCTCAATGGTATGACGGCCAGCTTCGAAGGGTGTGTACATGATGCGGAAGACATCATTTGTTGGTCCAGGCAATATTTCACTGGGCAACATTTGGCCCTTGGGATCGAAGACAGAGCATGAGAGCTTCTTGGAATCAATGTTGGCACCCACCTTACTCATATCCACCATAAAATCGGTTTTTTCATTCATGATGACACCTAGTGGGGAGAGGGAGAGGGAAGGTGAGAATTTTTATTAGAAATATTTTAAATAAATTGAAAAACAACAAAGGTATAAATGGGTTAAAAAGTTGGATGTAAAAAACAGTAAACGGTTACAACATTTACTTTGTGAAAGGACAACAACAAAAATAAGGAAATCCGAAGACGTCTGAATATGGGGAGCTTTTTAACAATAAGAGTCTGGTTCAGATTCTGTTTCATTTTAGTTTCAGATGTTAATCGAGAAACCCATTTGTAATTCGTAAAATTTCAATTGTATTTCGAGAATTTTATTTTTGTTAAAAAATAAATTTTGTAAATCCATTTAAAATTCGTATTAGTTAATTTGTTGTCAAAATTTTCAATTTTTAATTAAAAGTTCTATGTTTTAAAGCGAAAAGTTTCGAATTACAACCGATATGCTTCGAAGAACACCTGAGAAAGGTGAAAAGTTCTTAAATTATTTGAAATTAATTTTGAAAATAAGGAAGATCTTTGTGGAAAATTTCGGTTTAAAAACTTTTTAAAACAAAATCAGTATCAAGAAATAGTCTATAAAATATATTATATATAATTAAACAATTAAAATAGGGCATGCATTAATGTTGTTTTGGGATGTTTTTAAAAAAACAAAAAAAAGCGTTGGCTGGGTAATTAGCTAGCTAGCTGGTTGGCTGAGCGCTTTGGCTTTGGTTACATGCTTTGGCTTAATTGGAGTTAATCATGTTTGTACTGGCTTTGCTTGCTTTCTTTTCTTCTTTTTATTTCTTTCTCCTTTAAAGCATTTTACTTTTCTTTTTTACTCTGTTTCATTTTAGGTTTTCGATAATGGAATCGGCTTGCAGCATCACAGCAACAGCGCAAAACGGAACAAAACAATTAACAACGAATTTGGGTTGCCATTATAGCCTACCATGTGGCTGTATGCCGATACCACTAACACGTGTATTGCTGAGATTCGGCAAGGGAAATATAATCGGTTGGAATGGTGATCCATTTATGTGACGTTCATTAAATGTTATATTTACAGTATAGTCTCCGGCTTCGGTGGGCAAATAGGCCACATTGCATGTGCCATCTCCGTTGTCGCGGCAGTTAATGGCTGCTTCACAGGGCCCCTCTACGGTGACACCCAGCCCACCTTGGCCCGCTCCACGTGTGTCGATCATAAACTCAGCTGGTTGTCCCACCAAACCTTTCTCCAGTCCCGGACCAAAGGCTCGCACCTTATTCGAATCACTGCCACTCAGACATTGCAAACGGAATGGTCTTGGCGTAATGGGTGTGCCGCCAAAGCATATACTCAACAAATATTCACCCAGTTGGGTGGGCGTGAAGTTCACAAGGAAACCCTCTGCTGTGGGTATGACATGGGCCTTAACCCGGCTGCCAGAGGGACTGGTTATGGTTACCGCCAAATCGGCCTTCGGCAGGCCATGGGTAATAATGCGAAACTGCTGGAGACTATTTAATGGTGCAGCTTGTTGGTAAATGAGTTTGTAACGAAAGTTTTTGGTCTTAGATGATGAACATTTCTTTTTGTTTGTAGTTTGTTATAGGGTTTCTAAGAGTTCTTAGAACCTCCACGGAAAGGAAGTTCCAATTGGATTTTTACATGTATATATGTGATGAATGGTATTTTGTGGATGTGTGTATGAATGGGTCTCTTAAAATACTTACTTGGTTCTAAGCCATCAACTTTGATCTTGGACACATCGATTTGTTGTTCAACCATTACTTTCTGGCCCAATGGCACAGGTTGACCGCCGTATGTCATGGTTGTGGTATAGGCACCCTTGGTGGGGGGTATAACTTCAACGGAATAGGTTTGATCTTCATTGTCGATAATGCGGCAGGGGATTTCCACTTTGGTTTCTTCATGGACAATTTTCACCTTCAATTCAGCCTCACCAGCATCACGGCAATCAACATTGAAATGGGTGGGGGAATTGGGATGGACACCGGGTTGGAACCAGGGGCCAAAGGCCTGGACCTTGTTGGCATCAACAGGCAAGCCAACATAGACGCGGTGGGGAGAATTGGCTGAAGCTACACCACCAAAGTTAACTGAAAACAAAACACACATGAGTTAAGGAATTGAAAATTAGACTTCTTCTTTTTCTTACCCTCCACGGTATGTGGTGTTCCCGACACTGGTGTGTATGTACACAATTTAGTACCATCTGGTTGATTTTTAACATCCACCGGCAATCTCTTGCCATAGATATCTTCAACAATAACATCCAAGGGTGCTGGACCACCCTGGGTGGCATCAACAGTAAAACTTGTGGGTTCGTTTATCGAAACACCATTCTTTTCCAAACCAGGACCCCAGGCCTTTACCTTTTCCGGATGGTAATCGGTTTTGGGTAGGATTTGTGTAATATATGGCGATTTGGGTATATCTTCATTGTCGCACAAAATATGCACAGCATATTCACCGGGAGCCGTTGGATGATATTTGACCAAAGCGGAACCATCACCATTATCGTGACATTCTATCTCAGCCTGAGAAGGACCAGCTACTGTAAATCCTAAAGCACCAGTTTCACCATTGGTTTCAACCACAAAGGCAGCCGGATAGCCAACAACACCGCCCACCAAACCAGGGCCAAAGGCTACAATATTGGACTCCTTCTTGGGGCCGACCTTAACCTCAAACGGTGACTTATTGATCTCTTGGCCGGCAAATGTAACGACAGCAACATATCTACCCTCTTTGTTGGGGTAATAATGGCACTCATAGGTGTGGGCATCCAATTTGGTCATGGCCACATTTTCATTCATACCACCGGGGCCGACAATTCTAACCTCGGGCAAACCTTCACCAGCACCTTCAGTGTAGATTTTGAAATCAGCATCATCGCCTACACGTACACCATTCGGTTGTAGACCTCTGCCGGAGGCTCTAACACGTTTGGCATCCGACAGTGGGGCAATTTTCACTGGGAACGGACTGTTGGGTATGGGTGTACCGGCATAGAAAACATTGACCGAATGTAAACCTTGCAAGGCCGAAACATATTCACAGCGCCAGACATCATTTTCCAATTGTCTAACCTTGGCGGCCACAGAGGTTTTGTGATTGGCTGGATCAATGATAATGACCTCAGGGACACCACGACCAGCATCGTGGGTAAGGATGTCAAAGAAGGTGGGTTTGCTAATCACCACACCACTGGGTTGGATACCGGGTCCAGTGACCTTAACCTTAGAGGCATCACCGGCATGACCCTCAACCTTAACGGGGAAGGGACTCTTGGGTATGTCACGTCCAGAGAATTTTACAATCACCTTGTGTTCACCTTCCATTTTGGGTACATACGAAATGGAATAGGTGAGGTTTTTGTCATTGTTGAAACGGACATCGGCTTTTTCCACCAAACCATCGGGGGAGATGACCTCAACATCGACTTGGCCTAGGCAAGGGGGGAAGCAAAGAAAAATTAATTTAAGCACATTTTAATTTTCATAAATGACAAACTTACCTTTGCCTGCTGAGAAAGTTTCCACAGTGAAATTGGCTGGAGCTCCCACAACTGGACCAATGGGTTCAATACCTGGACCATAAGCACGTACTCTACGATAATAAAATAAATTTGAATTAATATATTTTTAATGAAAACTATTTTTTGGGTTTTTTATAATAAACCATAGAAGCTTTCTACAGGGTTATATTGTGCCAGGAATAAAGAAGTTTTAGCTAGACAAAACAATTAACAAAGCTGCGGCGGAACTTTGGGCAAATATTGTATTGGCATTGTAAATTTGTTGAATTTTTTAATTTGGTTTAGTTTTAGCTCAAAGGGTAGTGTTGATGGCTAATTTTTAGCCGTAAGTTATGCAACAAGATACAACAACAAAAACATAAGGACCTGGGAGTTGGAAAATTTTTACCACAGTCTAAAACGAGATTTTTTGGAGTTCTGTGGGTAAGTAAACAACAGGACTGGAGACAATTCTGAGGTCAAAATGTGGTCGGTGGAGTACAATTCTAATGAATTCATTCCTGGGGCTTTATTTAATTGTCGTGGCCTTTCATATGCCTTATTTTTCTGTCAATAAATCCAAATTACATTGATTGTGTTCAAGAATCTGCAAATTAGTATTAAACTAAATGTTACAAATTCTTCCGATATCACAAAGGGAAGATCAGTTATTGTAGTAATCTTTTTATATCAAGCAGGTTCTGCGAGATTAAATTTTTTAAATGTATAAGAATATTTTTAATCAAATTAAAAAAATAAATGAATAATTAAAAAAGTTACTTGCGCCCAACGTGGGGCTCGAACCCACGACCCTGAGATTAAGAGTCTCATGCTCTACCGACTGAGCTAGCCGGGCAGTTGTTGCCACTTCGACTAAGTGTACATACAAGTTCATCGGAAACATAAAACATCCACTAACAGCAATGACAAATTAAATTCTAATGCCACATTGTTTTATACAACAAGGCAACAACAACAATTTAGGTATTTTTAACATTTTTTGAATATAATGTGAAGCCACATTATTTTTGGTTATTAACAAAAATTATTTTCGAAATACCCGTTTTTGCGATTCAAACAAATTCCATGTTCTATTAATAAAACGCTTTTCTGTTAACAAAAAGCTTTAAGCTTTCAAACAGCATATTCAGAATATTATTTCAACGAAGGAAATTGAAAATGGCAACATTTAACAGAAAACGTCTGCAGCAGCAGAGCTTTTTAGAACTCAAAGAATAACGCTGGAATATGGAACGGATATGAAGAATCATTTATGTTTTATAACGATTTCAAATGTGTTGTAGTTTGTTAGAATCAAATGCACACGATTTTAAGGCTGATTGCGCCTTTTTCCTATTTTTTCCCTTTTCTTTCGTTTAAATGTTGAAATTTCTCCTCTCCCATTTTGTTTTTTCATAAAACTTTTTTTTGCGACACATCAATAGACACATAATCGAATGCACTTGATTTCATATGCATATTGAACAACTTTTGCACTAAATATCTAATTCTTTTCTTTTTTATTTGCAAAACTTTATACGAATTCCACAATACACAACCGATCAAAATAAAGTTAAATAACAAACTCCGTTGAGTGTCGCAAAATTTGATGAGAAATGAGAGACACTTCAATTGTCACATATACGGTGCACCTTTACCTTTAACGGACGTTAACATGTAAGTGAAATTAAGGAATAGTAGAATAGGAATAAATAAATGAACGAACAATTAAATTGAAAAATGGATAAATAAAGACTTAATTAAATAATAATAAAAATAAAAAGTAATAAAATAATATGTAAGGAGGTAATTAAGTAATAAATAATAAAAAAAATAATGTACGTAAATAATATAGAAATATTAACTTTGTTTCTTTGCCTGCAAGATTTTACAACTTTTACTATTTGTGAAAAGATTTTACTCGTAAATTGTTACCTACCCGAAAATTAAGTTACCTAAAATTTGACGTTTTTCATCACACAAGTAAAACACATGTATTAATATGAATGTTAACTAAATACGCACCGTAGAATTAAGAAGGTAAAGTCATCAAATTTGACAATATCTCATTGTCCATTGTATCATTTAAATCCATTGTATTTTCATAAATCATGAATTACAGAGATGGGAATGCTTTTTTGAAATGACTTTACCTTTATTATTTTACCATTTAAATACGTCGAGCGTACAAAATTTCAAAGTTACAAGGTTATTTGGTTGGTAGGCTTTAAAATATGGGAATTTTTATCATGACGGGAAGATTGAATATTTGGGTACGCTACGTCGACTTTTAGGTGACGCTTTAAAACTGACGTTATTTTTTGTTAGACAGTAACTGCAAAATTATAGCAGTTCGATTTACCACTTCCGATAGGCTCATATGTGAGTTTTAAAGGGTTGTCATTTATTTCTATTATTTTTACTAGTTTTCTACAAAAGTTTTTACATTTATCTTCATAAGAAGTCTTACAATTAAAAAGGAAGGAACGACTTTATTATCGACCCACATTTAATGTTGTCCTTTATTTGAATTATTTGGAAGAATGTTTTTGAAAGAACAATATCTTATACCACTACTTATGTCGGACGTATTTTTATAACTGTTACCGAAATGCGTCGGGCATGTAAATGTTCAAACAATTTTAATTTTAACATTGCCTGAACTTATTCTTATTTTGCTGCACTTTGAAACTAAAAAATGAATAATAGAATAAAATATGAATGTGGCAATCGGAAAAAGCTAAATTAGGACAATTTTTTTAATTTCTACATTTTGCTTCTCTGCTTTCAAAATCCGCAGTACACAGCCATGATTTTCAAAGAAATATCGTAATATTTCCCAGCGTTATTCAAGCCTATGCACAACAGAAGTCGTTCAGCGAAAGGATAAAACTTATTATCTTTCAAATCAGACATGAGCTGTGTATTACTATTCACGAACTCTTTGAGAAAAACGAGCCCTCTAAAACTAAACAAAATTTCAATTCTGAAAATCCATTCAGAATGGTACGAAAATCCTAAAAATCATGGTACACTTACCCTATATGATCTATTATTTACCCAATTATTTAGATAAAATAGGAATAAGAAAGTTTAAAAGATATTTTACCAAGATATTATTCTAAACATATTTTGTAGATAAAGGCCTCTTGATCATTTGCGATGCTACCCTATATGATCTCTTATTTACCCAATTATTTAGATAAAATAAGAATAAGAAAGTTAAAAAGATTTTTTACCAAGATATTACTCCAAACATATTTTGTAGATAAATACCTACAATAATAAAGTCATGAATAAAATGTCATGTTCCTAAAATTACCTATTTAATATTATATTAAAAAACATCCCATTAAATGAATGCGCATAGATTACCCAAACATGCGTTTAAAACTAAGATGCACCTGCAAACGACCAATGTCAATGCAAAAATCAAATTAAACAACTCTTCTCTCTCATAACTGTCATCGACTTAAGAAATTTGCGCCCATTTCATTTAGTTCTCGCGTCGGTTTCATTTGGTTCGGTTGTGTTGCATAGTGTTCTCGTAAAATGTGGTAAATTAATAAGGAAAATATAAAAAAATTGCTGAAAATGAGTTAAATGTCAAATTAAAATAATACATTTTCTATTTATTTCCAAAAATTCGTGTGGCAAAATGGTTAAAAAAGCAATTAAATATCAATAGTTCTCCGCGAATGAATGAGTGCGCGAGTGTGTATGTGCAACAAATCAAGTGAGTTTGTTTGCCGTTTGCAAACTCTCTCAAGAAGAAGTTGCAATCAGAAAATATCAATGTATATGTTTCGTGTGTGTGTGAAGTTCGTTTTGTTTATGTCGGATGGCCATTCGGTTTAAGAGTGTTAGAGAGGAAAGGTGATGGACCCACAAAAAATGTAGTTGGCAACATATGTGGAAAAAAATCTTTATATCCGTTCTCAATGCATAATTTGTTGTTGTATTATCAAAAGCTCTCTGTAGAAAAGTTCTCTGTTAACATATTCATGTTTTCTTTATTGCCTTCGTTAAAAAGCTATCTGTTAATATCAAAAGTCCTAATTTCCTTCCGTCGTGTTGGTGTGTTTATAAAATATTTAAAAGCGTTTTTAAGTGTTTGTACCTGTGGTCAAGAGGGAAAAATATAAAAATAATGCAATTCGCGAATTTATGAGTGTGTTTACTACAATAATCAAAGTCATATGTTTTTGTAATAATGCCTCCGGTACAATATGGTAAGTAGGAATCATATAATTTGTATTGAAGTTAATTATTTAGGGATTTTTCTAGCTATTTAATTTTAAACAATATTAATTCTATTTGTTTATTTATACTTAATTGATCTTCTATATATATTTTCTGTATACGAAATAAATTAGATTTATGCCTTACACTGGTAGAATAATTTCTGGAGGTGCTTCTTAATGTAGACCTTTATAAATATGAGGTTTTCTACATTTGTTCAATAGATCTTCGTAACATTTTGGTTGTGTTTCGAGAATTGAATTTTGAATTCGAGACATTTTGAATGTAAAGTTTTTTTTTATTTTTACTTCGAATTGTTCCATTTGAAGAGCATTGTAGCATTTATTCGTGAGATACCGGCCGGAAGTGAACTGAGCGGATGTATTATTTGAGGCCTAGTCGTGGTCAAAATTTGCATGAAATGAAATTTTCAAATATTAAATTGAAATAAAAATTTCATATTTTTTTAATTTAAAATGTATTCCTATAGCTCTTTAAAAAAACCTTTAGAACACCCACAAGTGGATGTCAATAGATGTAGGACCGTTTAAAGGTCTTCTGCAATAGAACTCTAGATATTTTCTATGTATAGAACACCATCTAGGAGCCTTCTAAGGTTTTCTCTGTATAGAAGAGCATTATTTTCTATAGATATATATCTTTTTTTGAGGACTTCTAGTTCACTTTCCACAAAAATAATACTTTTGAATTCTTTCATTGATAAATAATTTTCGTACATCCTCATTATATAGACGACGAGTCGTTGATAAATGTTCTTCCAGAGGATAGAGAAAATTCAGAGATATTATGGAATGATGGAATAGCTCTCAAAGACCTTCTTTCGAGACGTCTACCCGAGATTGAAGACCTTTTAGCATTTTTCTGTGGATGAAAGTTCTTAACCCACTTTCAGGGGTATACTACAGACTTTTTAGTTAGGCGATCCTCTAAAAAATAGAAGACTATTTCGATGTTTTCTATCGGCAATTTTCCACAGTTCTTCTTTAGATAAACGATTTCTCAGAAATATTCTGTAGGTAATACACTTCTAGAGGTCTTCTACAAAAATAATGATTTTAAGTCACTTCTATAATTAAAAACTTATTTCAGAGGAGAAAGATCATTCAGATAGGTTCTATACATGGAAGAGGATTCTAGGGATAGACGGACTTTCGGGCATATGGAAATTCCAACGGACTTATATATTGGAGAGCACATCTTCTTCACGTCTTCTTATTCTTTATAAAGTCCTGAACACCTAGGTCTAGATTCATAAGACCTTTTGTATTTTCTATAAGTCTTATAGACAGATTAAAGAACTATTAGACTTTCTAAAGCTCTTCCAGATCTTTAAAAGTCTTTCCGGTCATTCTAAATATATTCTAGACATTCTAAATGTCTTATAGACCTTCAGTAGAGAGTTTGACTACCCTCCACCATGGAACAAATTTAGAAATGTTAAAAAAAATATGTTTACAATTCTGTTAAAATCTTAAAAATACGGAATCTAGCCTTTATATTAGGGTCTCTGCGAAGACGTGGAACTGCATAGGCATCTTTTCAAAAGGCATTACAATATTGAAATCCAAAACTTGAATAATGTAGCTATAATCATCAAAATACTGAATATAGGGAGGTACCTTTATATCGAAGACCTGGATCTGCATTGACAATTTTCTGCCACAGGCTGTAGTACTCACTATGAACTTAAAATACGATATTTCAAACAATTTCGGTGAATATTGTACCTATATTCGGCAAATTGCCGAATGTTAACATGAACTGATATATGGGGCTTATATGAAGTCCTGGACCTGTATAGAGAATTTTCTGCGATAGACTGAGTTTTGCATTACGAACTCTAAATACAAAATTTGAAACAACTACGGTGAATAATGTCGCTAAAATCATCCAAATATTGAATATCGGGGGCGCCGTTATATGGACCTATATAGAATTTTCTGCTGATCAAGAATATATATACATTGTTCGATGAGTTAAAAAACGGAATGACGAACTTAATATTCCCTCCATACTATATATGGTGGAGGGTATAACAATTTAATAAGTTTGAGAATTATTAGAAGGAGAGGACGGGTGCAGTCCAAATTCGAAACATATCTAATTTTGGTAGAATCAGACTGATAGACGGATGGACCGACATATCTAAATCTATCCCAAATGTTCTGCAACGGTCTAAAATCATTATTTTTACTTGGCACATGTTTAAACATCGTATGTGACTTTAGTTAAAAAATAAAAGTTTTGCCTAAAAGTATGCTCTAGAAAAGCATGCAGCAATTACTTATTCTAAATGACAATTCACAATAGCTGTAATGATCATTAATGTGATTTTATGGTGTAGAATGTATTTTATTTAATTTTCTAATATTTTTTTTCCAAGAATCCAGATTATATTGACATGATCTACTTTACAAATGATATGCAGCAGCTCTATAGCGGCTCGGGGGGCGTTTAAATATTGTTATAAAAATTAGCATTAGTTTTGGCTGGTAGAGACGGCATTAAAATTCTCCGCTGTTACTGTCTACACGTCGAAATGCGGTTTGCCATTCACAAATAGCCGGCATTAAAATTCAGGCAAACGCTTTGGATGATAATTTAGAGCAGCATTTGAGCTTTGCGCGTTTTTGTCGGTTTATAAATAATAGCAACAAAGCACAATATAGGAATAAATATTTGCGTGAACAAAAAGACGTTTGAACTGAATTCCCATTAAGGGAGAGGAAGGGAAGAAACAGCGAATAGAGCGAGCATTGGGCTTGGAAGAAATCCAGCTAAAAAAAAGCTATTTACACAGTTGAGAGCGAAAAACTTTGTATGTATGGTTTTTTGTATTTTGGCACAGGTAAAAAAGCGTTAACAAATTCCAATTCATTGGTGAGACAAAATAGAAAGAACAAGGCGCATACGTTTAGCCAAAAAATCGTAAAAAAAACAAACAAAACAACTGGACAACAGCTAAAATCCAACAAAATTCAAAGCATTCCCAGACTTACCGCGGTGGAGGAATGCTGAGTTGGGGTTTTAATGATTTTCGGAGGGTGGGGGAAGTCCAGGGTTTTGATTTTTTTCGTTGGAGATTTTTTTCAGAACAACAACAGAGATTTGTTTTGGGTACAGATTTTTGGTTGGATATTTTTGTATTTTGATTGGCATTATAGGAAGAAATTCAGTTGGTGGTATGCATATATCCAATATTGTTGTTGTTGTTATTTAAAAAAAAATAATTTTAGGAACAAGCAGCAGCAGCGCAAAAAATGTATTTTCAGGAGGAATTTCAAATCAGATTTGGATACATACAAACGGAATAGTAGTAGTTGGTTGGTTGGTGGGTATTTTTTTTTTTTTTGGTTTTGTTTTTCACAAAGGTGAGAGAAATAATACACAAGAAACAAAAACAAATTGCGTTTGTTGGTTGAATTTGTATATAAAGAAGAAAATAGTACAGAAAGAGAGAAAGAAAGAATTAAAACATAAAAAATTAGAAATCCATTTTGAAATTACACAAAAAAAAAATGGAAGGAATGAAGTAAACGAAACTGAACACTTAAAAAAAAATGGAACGAAAGAAAAATAAAAATAGATAATCTTAAATGGTGAACACAAGGAATGGGTTTTTTTTCGAACAAAAAGTCATCATTATATCTACACTGTGATCTTCGTGGAATGTTTGTCAGTTTGATGGTAACTTACCTATTTGGATTAGTTTTGGGCCTCAATGGAGCTCCTTGCTTCAACTTGGCATTGGGATATTGTGACAAATATGTCATCATGGATTGTTCATCAACATTGGGATTGACCAATTCTTCGGGTTTGATCAGTTGGCGCACATTCAACCAATCATCAGCCAAACCCATGGCTTCGGAAGCGTTTTGTACAGCATCCTTGGGATCCCACATTTCCCAGTCGGGACACAGACCTGGAGCACAGGCATCAACCAAGGCACCAACAGCCTTACCGCTGGTCCAATCATTTGTGAAGTTCTTGATGGGTAAATCGGGTATTTTACCATGTATCCAATTGAGCAGTCTAGAAAAGGAAAGGGGAAAATTAAAAATATATCAAAATGTTGAATTTTTACTGAAAATGAAAAAAAAATTGTATAAGCTTAGGTCCGGACGTAGCGCCGACGTAACCGTAATTTATGTAAAAAATTCTACTTTAATGACTTTTGAAATTAGGGTGAGATGAAGAAACTGCAACCAATTTCAGACTGCTGCCATTTCTAAGCCACTCGTCCAACAGCTGTTAAAATTCTTTCACAGACAGCTCATTATATTGTTTACAAGCGTGCAAAAGCAGAGAATTTTCCAGAAAAAAAAAAGTTTTTCGCGATGGAGTTCAAGCGTGATTGTGTGACTTCTTTATATTTGGCTGGAAAACCACAAGTGGCTATCGTTAGAGCACTCCAGCATTTAAATGTGAATAAATATTTTGTGTCTCGTACCATCGCTCGTTAGCGTAGCCCGACGCCAAAGATGAAGAAGACTTAAGAAAAAAAAAAAAAAAAACAGAAATGTTTCGAAAAGTTAAGAAGCGACTTGATCGAAACTCGCGTCGCATAGGCCGAAAAATGGCTCGTCAGCTGAATATATCACACTCTTCCATTCGGCAAATATTGAAAAATAAGCTCGGGGTAAATCCATTTAAATTTCAAAAAATGCAAGAAATTATACCGCAACGTAAAGAAAATAGACTCAAAAGAGCTAAAGAGTTGCTTCGCATGGCCGAAAGTGGTGAACTGCCGAATTTGGTTTTCTCCGATGAGAAAACATTCGTTGTCCAGCAGAAAAACTTTTGTTGTCCAAAGAGGTCAGCTGAAAACGTGCACCTTCGTTTGGTCACCAGAACTCAAGCGCCGGCCATGGTGATGGTGTGGCCCGCCATAACAGCCAATGGTCGCTCTGCGCTCGTATTAATTGACCGTGGCATCAGAATAAAAACCGAATATTATCGCGAAAATATACTGAAAGGTGTATTAAAGCCTTGGGCACGCAAACATTTTGGCCGCAGACCTTGGACATTCCAATAGGACTCAGCACGCGCCACACAAGAATGGTTACAAAAAGAGGTCCCTCGCTTTATTTCCAGCGCACAATGGCCTCCAAAATCTCCGGATACCAATCCGTTGGACTATTGCGTCTGGAGTATTTTGGAAAAAATACCAAAGTGTCGATCACCTCAAGCAAGCGCTTCGCCGGGAATGGGCCAAAATACCGCAGAACAACATTCGGGGAGCGTGTGAAGGTCATAATTCGTGCCAAAGGTGACCAATTCGAACAAATCTAAACATATTCTAAAATTTGATGCTATTTCCGACATTTTATACCCTTCACCATACTTTTTAATTAATAATTTTTAATATAGCCTCAATATATTAATTCTGTCATTCCGATTGTAACTCCTGGAAACCTAACAAAGTATATATATTCTTGATCAGCGTAAAATTCTAAGACGATTTAGCCATGTCCGTCTGTCTGTCTGTTGTAATCGCGCTATCTTTCGAAGGAATTGAGATAGAATGCTAAAATTTTGCACACATGTATATTTTGCCAGTAGACAGGTTAAGTTCGACATGTAGACCCACGTTATCATATAGCCCCCATATAACGGTACCTCCCGATATTCGGTATTTTGATGATTTTAGCGACATTATTCACCGGAATTGTTTCAAATTTGGCATTTGAAGTTCGAAATGGATACTACAGCCTAAGACAGAAAATTGTAAGTGCAGGTCAACGTCTTCGTATAGCCCCCATATAACGGTACCTCCCGATAATCGGTATTTTGATGACTGTAGCTACATTATTCACCGATTTTTTTCTAAGTTTCGCATTTGAATATTGTAATGGCTTATGAAAAAATACCTATGCAGGTCCATGTCGTCGTATTGACCCTAATATAATGGCTACATTCGGTATTTGTAAGATTTTAACGGATTTTATTGTTTTTGAGAATTGCCAAATTCGTTCCAAATGGTGGAGGGTATTTAAAGTTCGGTCCGGCCGAACTTATAGCTTTTTTTACTTGTTTTGCTTTCATTCAATAAATTTAAAAAAAATGTAAAAATTATGGCGTTTAACTTTGTTGTAGTTTTTTTATCTCACCCTGTACCTCTACCGAAATGCATAGATACATTTTACCCCCAAGCAACGAACTCCATGATCAGTTTAAATATCACTCTATTTTTTGGAAACCAAAATTACATACCTCTGTTTCGGTGTTGGTCCCGAACCATTCAATTGTTGATCATCTTCACCCTCCCAGGCTGGCATAGAAATGGAATAGTGCAAAATCAAAGTCCATATCAGGCCCAAGATCAATTTCAATTTGCAATCAACAATATCCGAAGAATCTGCAAAGATACAAAAACATAAACAATAATTAGTAACCGTTTTTTTGGTGATAAAAAGTTTATGTTATTTAACATGTTTAAAAAATGTACATAACAGAAAATACCCGTTAAATAATTAACATAATTTTTATTTATTTTTAAGAAGCTAATGCTAATTTTAATGATTATAACCAAATAGAGAAAGAAAATAATTTATGGACTGCCATAAAACAAAGAGTGGGAAAGAGACAAGTCGTTCTAGGAAACTGAAGAAGTTGTTGGAAAAAAACCCCGAGTGAATCAAAAAGAGGTTTTGAAATAGTAGAAAGTGTTGGATTTTGAAGATATATTTTAATATGAGACAGTTTTGCAATTTAGTTCAAATGTTGCAATAATGTTATGGCATTTTTTAAAAGCTTATCATAAAGAAGAGTGGGTAAAGAAAAAACACATTCCATGAGAAAAATATCTATAAAAAGGAAATCTTGAAGAAAAAAATCTACTTCAGCAGTACGTGAAGAATGTTGTTTTTTTTTTTTTTTTTTGGTAGTCATCAAAAAATGTGTTTTTATTTTCAGACAGGTAAACACAATTAACAAAATAAAAACTGGTTTTCTTTTGTCGATTCGGCAAAGAAGCCGGCTAATAATAATTACGACGGTCTAGTAAAACAAAAAACAACAATCAACAATACATTAAAAATTGTTGAAAAATGTGGTTGAGAAAAAAAAACAGCAAATTGTTTTATTTTCAGACATAGCCCAGCCGGTTTTTGTTTCTTTGCCTCGCGCACAAGCGGTTTGGTCAAGTTCAGGGTTAAAATGCGTAGCTTTCATGTTTCATATTTTGTCTGACACGAAAAAATCGTCTTTGACGATTTAGATTCTGATTTATGTCTCAAAAACTTGATATCATTTTAATTAAATGCATCAACCCATTGACTGACTGACTGCTGTCTGTCAAATATAATGGAATTAATTTAGATTTGAATTTATTGACTAGTTTATACGTTATTTGAATTATTATTCAGATTTGCTATTTTATTAAGCGAGTTATAAGTTGCTGATCTACTGTCTTCCTTTGTTTCCGAAAGAAATTATAATAATTTTGACAAAGGGTTAAATGAAGTATCTATTCATTTGGAGTTTAATGAACTTCTTGTGCAGATAGAAAAGGTTGAGATTTAAGATTAGGAAATTTAGACAAAGAAACATTGCCGGTCGAGTTTCCAGTTGTTGAATAGATTGAAGAGGCGTGGTTGTACTGCTAAAATTTTGATCTCCGGAGAAGAAGAGTTTCTCGTGTTCTAATACTTGGAATAAAACTTAAGGAAAATAAAAAAAAAAAATTAAAAATTAATGCCGAATATCCGACATTTCTGCAAAAAGTCTATAGTATTTAGGAGGCATTTATTAGACATCTGTTTTTCTTATTTTTTTCTTTTGGGTTTTGTTTTCTTTCCTTGAATAAAATTAGTCTTGGTTTCAAATGTGAAGACTCTTTGAGAGATTTCGAACAAAATAACACTGACTTCAGAGGGCGAGATATAAAACATGGTGAGGAAGAAGTGGTTAAAGAGACGACTCACGTAAATAAAGTTGAGCTATAGATGGCGTTCGTTTTGAGATATAAAATAACTTCAAGAACTTTTTGACAAGTTCATATTATTTAAGAATAAATTTTCCAAAACTCAGCAAAGATTGCAAATCATAGCCCCCTCTTCGGGGCGTTGATTTGAATTAATTTTTTCGCTTGTTTTCTGGCTCCATTTCTAATTAGTTTCAATGATTGCAGCTAGAGGGCGCCATTTTGACTTAAGAGGCCGAAGATGTGAATAGAGAGATGACGCATTTCAAGTAAAGTAGAGTTGAGCTATAGATGGCGTTCGTTTTGAGATATATTATAACTTCAAAAACTTTTTGACAAATTCGTATTATTTACGAATGCATTTTTCAAAACTCAGCTCAGATTTTAAATCATATTGAATATCCCAGCTTCATCCCCCTATTCTATCTCAATTTCCAGTTAGTATCAATGATTCCAGCTAGAGGGCTTCATTTTCCATTTTATTTTTTGATCTTTGGAATTTTTGAATACAGCTTTCGATCCTGTATTATACGATTTTCCCTTTTTGAGATTAAACTGTATTCATATTTTGGTTACTGAATCGATTCCTTTTTTTGGAAAAGGAACACTTCAATGAAATTGGACTATAAATGACGTTCCTTATTACCGTCCCTGCACTCGAAAAAAAAACTAATGAAAACTTGTAGCCTATTTTTGAGAAAGCAACTAAAAAATGGCTACAAAAGATGCTTTCTTCGAATTTTTAATAGATAAATTTGATTGAGTAAATTGCTGCTGATTGCATTTGAGATTTATATCAATTTTAAGGAGGAATTTTGCCAAAACAAAGTTTATATTTCAAAGTGCATTGAAAATCCAACTTGTGGCCTTTATTCTGTGCGTTGTACATTAGTACTTTTTTTAAGAAAACTTGTGTAAAATTGGACTATAGATGGCATTCCATATGACCAAACACACAGTTTTAAGAAAAACCAGCAAATGGCGCATACTTCAAAAACTTTTTATTGGAGAATTTTATTGTCAAAATAACTGAACAATAGATGGCATTCGTTTTAGGATTTAAATCAATATTAGGGAGGACTGTCCTAAGCCATAGTCAATACTACAAAGCATAATTAATATTTATCTTAGGCCCTTTATTCTGAGCGAATGAATTATCATTTTTTCACAAATGCAGCCAGTGAGCTTCTGAGCTGATATCAACAATTTATTTTATTTTTTTATTTTTGGAATATTCGATCTCCACCATCTGGTTTTCACTTCCTGCTCCTGTGCCTAAAAAAATAATAAAACTCATTGCTCTGTTTAAGTATTAATGACTTCGTTCTCAATATAATTAAACCATATGAATATAGCATTCTTTATGCTATATAATTCAAAATCAAAAATAATTGTAGAATTTCATTTTCCTTCAAGAATATATTTCTCATATAAATGGCATTTGCTATGCGATATAATTCAATATCAAGAACTTTTTTTGAACAAGCTCGTATCATACAAGGATGAATTTTCCAAAGCTGCTTCTTCTAGTCATACTAATCAATTGGTTATTAACCACTCATTTTTTTCTGGCTCCGCCTACCAAAATGAAAAAAAATCTAAAACACGATTAAAAATGCTGTAAGTTCTGTCAGGCCGAACTTTTTATACCCTCCATCATTTGGAAAGAACATGTCAATTAAAAAAAAAATCCGTTAAAAATTCTATTAAAATCTTAAAAATGCCGAATATAGCCATTATATTATGATGTATACGACGACGTGAACCTGCATAGGCAACCATTACAATATTCAAATGCGAAACATGAAAAAATTCCGGTGAATAATGTCGCTAAAATCATCAAATGTACCGGGGGCTATACGAAGACGTGGATCTGCACAGACAATTTTCTGTAGCATCCATTACGAACTTCAAATACCAAATTTGAATCGATTCCGGTAAATAAGTATCGTTATGTGGTGGCTATACGAGGAGGTGGACTTGCACAGACAATTTTCTGTCTTAGGCTGTAGCATCTATTACGAACTTCAAATACAAAATTTGAAACAATTCAGGTGAATAATGTCGCTTAAATCATCAAAAAATCGAATATCGGGAGGTACCGCTATATGAGGGCTATACGAAGATGTGGGCCTGCACAGACAATTTTCTGTCATAGGCTGTAGTATCCATTACGAACTTCAAATACCAAATTTGAAACATTTCTGGTGAATAATGTCGCCTAAATCACCAAAATACCGAAAATAGGAAGGTACCGTTATATGGGCGCAATACCAAAACGTGGACTTACATGGCCCATTTTTAATACCAAAAGTCCTGCAGACATAATATATATTCAAGTAAAATTTTATCAACCTACTTTATTTCGTTCGGAAGCTATAGTGTAGACGGACGGCTAAATCGACATAGAATTTTATGCTGATCAAGAATATATAACTTTGTGGGGTCTAAAATGTTTATTTCGAGGTGTTAGAAACGGAATGACAAACTTAATATATCCTTCATACTATGATGGAGGGTATAAAAAATAATTCAATCCCCTTTTTTCTCAAGTAAATCATGTGGAGCGCAAAATGTATTAAAGTCACATCACACTTCTTAGAAAAGCTTAGGATAGATAAAAATAATTTCCCATTAAAATGTTTGTTGTTGCCAGTAGAGATTATGTTGAGCTCTTAAAATAATCTACACCCAAAGGTAGCGATAATGAAAGTTATTTTTGTGCCTGAAATGCAATGAAATTGAAATGGAAACAAAAAACCATAATTCCCACAAAATTAAAAGCAAAAAACTTTGCCCTATCACGGTTAAAGAACTCGCCACTGGATGACTGTTCAGTTCATGCAATTCTGCTGATTTATACCTGGACTATGGCAAGCGACCAACGACTGACTGATGATGACCACAGCTCTGTACACGACCACTGCTTCTTCACGCTCCAAATGTATTTCATGTTTGTTTTTTTTTTAATAAATTCAAACTTTGCTACTTAATTGGCCGTCTCGTCATGCAGTGTTTTTTTTTTGTCTTTTGGTAACAAATAACCCTAATCATATCCTACCACATATATTTACATAATCTATTTAGTTAACAACGAAAAATAATAGCATAAAAACAATAATGAGTAATTAACAAGTTGTAGTACTGGGGATGAGAGAGAGAGGAGGGGACATTGTTGGTTCCGGTGTATGGCAAAATAATTCCAATTGAAAGTAAGCGTTAAAGTGTTAAATGAAAAAATAATAATTATCAGCAAATTTTTCCATATGCATTTGAGGTCGTTTTTGTTGTTGTTGTGTATTTTCTTTACAAAGAACTGATGTCAGCTCTTTACGAAGAATGTAAACATTTTCTTTATTATAGTTATTAATCAAATGCTGTTGATAATTTAATAGAATTATGTGCTCATGTAATTGACCTAGCGCCACCAACAATGAGATCAGCAATGGAGATGGGGGAGCGAGAATTACGCGATTGGCAACAAGTTGTGGGCTGTATGTGGTGGGCAGAAGTCAACAATTTTTTAAACGATTGAATTAAATCCGAATCTTGGAATGGATTTGAAAATTTGACCAGACCGAATGTTGTGGATAACAATGTTTTCTATAGAGAACACGGTATTCCGAATGTTGTGGATAACAATATTTTCAATGGAAAATGTTGTGAATAGCGATGTTATATAGAAAAAGTTGTGAATAACAAGGTTTGCTCTATAGAAAATGTTGTGGGTAACAATGTTTTTTCTATAGAAAATCTTGTGGGTAACAATGTTTTCTCTATTGAAAATCTTGTGAATAACAAGGTTTTCTCTATAGAAAATCTTGTGAATAACAAGGTTTTCTCTATAGAAAATCTTGTGAATAACAAGGTTTTCTCTATAGAAAATCTTGTGAATAACAAGGTTTTCTCTATAGAAAATCTTGTGAATAACAAGGTTTTCTCTATAGAAAATCTTGTGAATAACAAGGTTTTCTCTATAGAAAATCTTGTGAATAACAAGGTTTTCTCTATAGAAAATCTTGTGAATAACAAGGTTTTCTCTATAGAAAATCTTGTGAATAACAATGTTTTCTCTATAGAAAATAATGTGGATAACAAGGTTTTCTCCATAGAAAATGTTGTGGGTAACAAGGTTTTCTCCATAGAAAATCTTGTGGATAACAATGTTGTCTATACAGGATGAGATAAAAAAATTGCAACAAAGTCAAACGCCATAATTTTTACAATATTTTTTGATTTTATTGAATGAAGGCAAAAAATTCAGGAATTGCATCAAATTTTAGAATAAGTTTAGATTTGTTCGAATTGGTCACCTTTGGCACGAATTATGGCCTTCAAACGGCCAATGAAACCGTCACACGCTGCCCGAATGTTGTTCTGCGGTATTTTGGCCTGTTTCCGGTGAAGCGTTTGCTTGAGGTGATCGACACTTTGGTAACAAATGTTTGGACAACAAATGTTTTCTTATCGGAGAAAACCAAATTCGGCAGTTCACCCCTTTCGGTCAAGCGGAAGTTGCGGTGTAAGTTCTTGCACTTTTTGGAATTTCAATGGCTTTAACCCGAGCTCATTTTTCAATATTTGCCGAATGGAATATTCCGATATATTCAGCCCACGAGCCATTTTTCGGCCATTGCGACGCGGGTTTCGATCAAGTCGCTTCTTTACTTTTCGAACAATTTCTGCTGATAGTGCTGTTTTCTTTCGTCCACTACCATGACGTCGGGCTACGCTGCCAGTATCACGGTAACGAGCTGTGGTACGAGACACAAAAGACTTATTCGCATTTAAATGCTGGAGTGTTCTAACGATAGCCACTTGTGGTTTTCCAGCCAAATATAAAGAAAGCACACTATCACGCTTGAATTCCATCACGAATAACTTTTTTTCCAGAAAATTCTCACCAAAATGCTTTTGTACGCTTGTAAACAATATAACGAGCTGGAATAATTTTAACAGCTGTTGGACGAGTGGTTTAGAAATGACAGCAGTCTAAAGTTGGTTGCAGTTTTTTCATCTCACCCTGTAAATCAAATTGGTCTTTAAAAAAATTTAAAAAAAAACTCGTTCGGGCTTTGAAAAAAATTAAAAAAATACCTTGCTCTGACCCTTGTAAAGATATTCTTAGAATACGACTATGCTGTGATCCCTGAAAAAATATTTTTCCGGTCTTTTTCTTTAGACCTTGAAAAGATATTCGTAAACACCCTCTGCTCCTTGTCATAATATTCTTGGGAGAACTATGTTATCGGTAGAATAACAGTATTTTTTAGAAAAATTCGAGTAAAAGTATGTATTCTGCATCGAAAAAATTTTTTCTGTTACTTTTTTTTATTTTGTTAACTCTTTTGAAAAATCCACCAAAAAATTTGTCATGCTTTTTTATTGTTGTTAAACATGCGACAGAAAAAGTATAAAAAATATGGAAACTTGCATTTTATTTTCGTCGTCGGAGTAATTGTTGTTTTTTTATAAACAAATATTATTCTCGAGACTTGTACAAATAACCCCTTAAAATTTGTTGAGAAAGAGAAAACAAACAATTAATTCAACATTTGTTATCGCGGTTTCCTCGCTTTTTTGCTTTGTTTTTTTTGCACCTAATAATGATGTCACTTGGAGGAATTTTATTTTTATATTTTTTCTTATTTATTACTGGATTTTGTGGCTAAACGACATTTAAAACTTTAATATAAAAAAAAAATATTGAAAATATAATTTCAAACACAAATTAGCAAAATTTAAACTTCTCCTCCCCCCGTCTAGCTATTTAAGACCTTTAAATAAAATAGTAATGCAAACCTATTGTGTTCGGGTTAATGGTAAATAAATCATAGCTTCTCCATTACATCCAAACGGACAGACAGACAGACAGACAGGCATACAGACAGATGTACTTAAATGGAATCCATGTAAACAACATTCATTAACATTTGTACGTTTCACGACGCGATACGAATGGCAGATACCAAAGCCAATATTGAAAACAAAACGTGCGTTAAGTTCGGTTTCAAATTTCTTGTGACAATTGTTTTGGACATTGAGGGGGGTTGTGAATATATGCTCTCGTATATGGATAAGGCCAATGCGGGGCGACTACCCAACACTCAGTGGATGATTGGATTAGAAAAAATCAAGTTTTTTTTTTGAAAAAAAAAAAAAAAAAAAAACTCATGCTTCGGCCAGTCAACCAAATCACATGAAACCATATTCAATGCCATTTCTTTTCTATGGGATTTATTAAAATGTTTTGTTTATTTACGGATGATACCGATTCCCATAATTTTTAGTTACACTGATGTTTAATTAACAAATTACCACAATCGACAACAATTATGGTTGACAAACTATGATCGATTGGGTGGCTATGGCCAGTTAAAAGACATGTCAAATATTTGCGACTCGGGTTTTAATGAGCTTTTCACAAAAATGCCAATTGTTGCTATTTAATTTAATTAACTTGTTTGATTTATTTTTAACTATATTTAACACGTTCACATTTATGTTTTCTCCTGGGAATATTTGTAAACGAATTCACTTGATTAATTAAAAAAAAAACATGTGTAGATTACGAAAATAATAGTGGATAATTTTAGATGAGAAGTTCGTTCACTTTCCACAGAAAAACTTGTGGAAAACCTAGTTGCTCACAAGACTTTCTATGGAAAACCATGTTATACGCAAGATTTTCTATCGCAAACCTTGTTCTCCACAACATTTTCTATATAGCAAATAATGTTGTGCACAACATTTTCTGTATAGAAAACCTTGTTCTCCACAATACAGGGTAAGATGAAAAAACTGCAACCAACTTCAGACTGCTGTCGTTTCTAAGCCACCCGTCCGACAGCTGTTGAAATTATTTCAGAGACAGATCATTATATTGTTTACAAGCGTACAAAAGCATTTTGGTGAGAATTTTCCAGAAAAAAAGTTATTCGTAATGGAATTTAAGCGTGATAGTGTGACTTCTTTATATTTGGCTGGATAACCACAAGTGACTGTCTTTAGAGCACTCCAGTATTTAAATGTGAATAAATTAATTGTGTCTCGTACCATCGCTTATTACCGTTGTTACGCTACCAGTAACGTAGGCCGACATCAAGGAAGTGGACGGAAAAAAACAGAAACATCAGCAGAAATGGTTCGAAAAGTAAAGAAACGACTTGATCGAAACCCGCGTCGCAGTGGCTGAAAAATAGCTCGTGAGCTGAACATGAAAAATGAGCTCGGTGTAAAGCCATTGAAATTCCAAAAAGTGCAAGAACTTATACCGCAACCTAAAGAAAATAGACTCAAAAGAGCTAAAGAGTTGCTTCGCTAGGCCGAAAGTGGTGAACTGCCGAATTTGGTTTTCTCCGTCTCCGATGAGAAAACATTCGTTGTCCAGCTGTTTGTAAACAAACAAAATGATCGTGTTTACTTGCCAAAGAGGTCAGCTGAAAATGTGCACCTTCAGGTGGCCACCAGTACTCAAGCGCCGGCTATGGTAATGATAATCGACCGTGGCATCAGAATAAATGTCGAATATTATCACGAAAATATTCTGGAGGGTATTAAATCCTTGGGCACGAAAACATTATTGCCGCAGATCTTGGACATTCCAACAGGACCATCGCAATCAGCACGCGCCACCCAAGAATGGGTTGATGGTATTTCCGAAATTTTTTGCTTTCATTCAATAAAATTAAAAAAAACCAGTAAAGAAAGTCTTAAAGTCGGGCGGGGCCGACTTTATGATACCCTACACCACTTTGCTAATTTAGTAGAGCTCCACATAACAGAATTCAATCATACACGCTATGATTATAATTATAACTTAAAGTTCAAAGGACTAAATATGCCGAAGCATTTGTATCTTTTAAATTCGGAATTGTATTGCCCATTTGGTGCACAATTAATTTGAAATCGGATAAAAATATATATGGGAGTTATATCCAAATCGGTACCGATCTCGATAAGATTTGGCAAAGATATTTCTCAGCTGTATTTGATATATTTCCCTGAATATCGTTGTTACGGAGTGCATATTACGGTTGTGGGTAACAAATATAACAAATCGGATGAATACTATATATGGAAGCTATAGCTATATCTGAACCGATCTTCACCAAATTTGACATACTACCTTCTAGACTCAATTCGGTCGTAAGTGCCAAATTCCATCCCATTTGGATAAATATTAGACGTTTGGTGCACAATAAAAGGTAAATCGGACGAATTTATATATGGGAGCTATATCCAAATCTGAACCGATCTCGATAAAATTTAGCAAATGTATTTCTGAGCTGCATTTGATATATTTTCGGAAATATTGTTGTTCCAGAATGCATATTACGGCGGCGTTGGACAAAAATAACAAATCGGATGAACAATATATATGGGAGCTGTAGCTATATCTGAACCGATTTCGATCAAATTTGGCATACATATTTTCAGGCCTAATTTGGGTGTATATGCAAAATTCCATACAATTCGGGCTGATATTACACGTTTGGTGCACAATAAAAAGCAAATCGGACGAAGATATATATGGGAGCTATATCTAAATTTTGAGCGATTATTTCCAATTTCAATAGGGTTCATCCTTGGGCCAAACAAATGATCTGTGCAATCTCGTTTCCTTCTGCCTGTTACAAACAAATGCACAAAGACATAATACCCTGACCACTTTGTGGTGTAGGGTATAAAAAGTAAAAATTATGACGTTTGACTTTGTTGCAGTTTTTTCAACTCACCCTGTATACTATTTTTCTATAGAAAATATTTCAACATTCATTATTTTTAATATGTTTTTCACCTTATTCCTTCTACTTCTACTTCTACTCGCTCATTCTTCTCTTCTCAATGAAATTTATATTTCCTTTTATGCCAATTTTCGCTCTACTCCCTCTCCTCCCCTTTGATTCTCCCTCCTTTAATTGAGGCAACCAACTTTATGGCAACCTAATGGAGATTCTGTTTTCTAACGCTTCAACAGCAAATGAATAAAACACAAAAAAACCAACAACAAACAACCGTTCTGTATGTCTAGAGAAGCCGGTTTTCAATGTCACTGGAATCCAGCCTCAAATCTCGAATCTCACGAAATTACCTCGACTTTGGGGGGCAGCTACAAAACACAATACTCAAGTCGGTCGGTCTCCACCATTGCCAAAGGCAAGTCATCTAATATTTGAAACGAAAAACAAAAACGTTACGTTTCATCTTGGCTGCCAGAGGAAGTTTGCCGCGTGTGTTGAAACTTGTTGTTGTTGTTGGGATTTTGCTACTTGTGGTATGCGGTGGCTGGCTGACTGGTGATACGATAAATTTCCAAGTTTCTGTGGAGTCTTCCAATCGGGGCTTTTGTGGTGATTGGGGGAGCAAGTCATGCTTTTGGTTCGAATTTGTTTCGTTTGGAATTTAGTTTAGAAGTTTTGAAAAATGTTATTTTGTAATTGTTGCCGTTGTTGTTGTTTGGAAACAATTATGTAGTTCTTATTTTTCTTGTGGTGTGGAAGGTTATTAAGAAATTACCGCACACAAGGTCATTGATAACATTAAAAATGCCAAAAATTAGTTGTTGAAGACTTTTTTTTGAGAATTTTGAGGATCCAAATTTAAAGCTCAGTGGGTACTTTAGAAAATATTCTAAAATTAACTTTTGAATCCGAAATATTCTTAAAAACCCATGCATGAGAACAACAAAAATATTAACTCATGCTTTGCATTTTCAAAAAAGGTCATAAAAACCCATGGTTGGGGGGGTCTTAAAAATATTTTTAAAAAGCCATGGTTGGGTTTCCTAAAATGCCAGACTTGGGAGCTACAAAAAATAAGCTTTATAATCAACATTTGTGCCCTCAAAAATGTTATTGAAATCTTCACTAAAGCGGTAAGGAAAGGTCAAACGTCGGGCGGGACGACTATATGATACCCTACACCACTATGCGTATTTAGTAGATCCTTCGTAACAAAAAACTTTATATTGGGTAGTTATGTGAAGTAGATCCAACTATGAACCAAATAACATTGCTGTATAGTGCATGACATGACTTCGATAAGGATTATATCAACAAATATTTATGGGAGCATAAATATATCGGACCGAGTTTCACCAAATGGAAAAAATCGGATAAATATGAAAAAATCAATGCAATTTGGGCTGATATTACATATATCGTGAGCAATAATCGTATCGTAAAATCGGATGAAAATGTATATTGAAGCTACATAAAAATCTGAACCGATCTCGATAAAATTTGGCAGATATATTTTCGAGCAGTATCTCCATTATTGTGGAGTCCATATTACGCATGTGGCGGACTTTAACACCAAATCGGATGAAACATATATATGGGAGCTAAAGCAATATTTTAACCGATTTTCACCAAAATTTGAAGCACTTGCTTTTAAGCCTAATTCCATCGGAAGTGCTAAAATTCAGTTCATTTGGGCTGATATTAGCCATTTGATACACAAAAAACCTGAAATCTGAAGTGATCTTGAAAAAATTGTAATCACTCATTTCTGAGCTATATCTGATACCAAAGATCATTGCTGTGGAGTGCATATAGCGCATGTGAGGGACTTAAAACCCCAAATCGGATAAAATATAAATATGGGAGTTATATCTATATCTGAACCGATTTTCATAAATTTAAAGTACTTATTTCTAGGATGAATTCAGTCGGAATTGCAAAGAGTTAGTTCATTTGTGCTGGTATTAACCATTTGGTGCACAATAAACCTGAAATCGGATAAAGGTATATATGGGAGCTATATCCAAATCTGAACAAATCTTGACACAATTTTAGGCACTTATTGCTGAGTCGTATCTCATATTCTGTACCAATGGTCATTGTTTTTGGTTGCGTATTACGCTGTGGGGGGGACTTAAAATCCCAAATCGGATGAAACATATGTATGGGAGATATAGCTATATCTGAACCGATTTTCCCCAAATTTGAAGTACTTATTTCTAGGTTGAATTTTGTCAGAATTGCCAATAGTCAGTTATTAGCCATTTGGTGCACAATAAACCTGAAATCGGATAAAGATATATATAGGAGCTATATCCAAATCTGAACCTATCTTGACACAATTTTAGGAACTTATTTCTGAGCTGTATCGGATATCTCGTACCAAAAATCATTGTTGTGGAGTGCAGATTACGAATGTGAGGGACTTAAAACCCCAAATCGGATAAAACATATATATGGGAGCTATAGCTATATCTGAACCGATTTCACCAAATTTGATGTACTCGCTTCTAGACTGAATTCGGTCGGATGTGCTTAAATTCAGGTAAATTGTACTGATATTGGCCATAGTCTGCCATAGTCAAAAATAGTCTGAAAGGTCGAATGTTCGGTTGGGTTCGGGCCTGCAACATTTCATTGGATTCTCTGCTTGGAAGGCTTCAAAAAATGTTCCTAACAATCTATTCCTTAATGCCTCAAAAAAATATTCTTAAAATCCACTCTTGAGAGTTTCAAAAATCTCCTTAAAATAGCAAGCTTGAAACTTCCAGAAAATATTCCTTACTCCTAAAAATCCATGAAAAATATAGACTTTAAAATTCTTAACCTGTTGGTTCTTCAAACGAAATTTTATAAAAATTCACCACCTGTGGGTTCTTCAAAAAATATATATTTTTTTTAATATATTCTTCCAGAGTCCTTCGAAAAAAATGTCTTTCAAACAAACGATTTTTTGGCCATTAAAAATCTTTTAAAATTTTTTGACCTCTTCATAGAAGTTATTTTTAAAATAACTTCTGGGAAGAATATCCCAGACAAAAAACAAGGGAACTGATGAGGATTGGTGGCTTTTTCCGAAACCTAGGTATTCCATGCCTTAACCCTTGTTAACAATACTATCGTTCTCCACTAATAAACAAACGTTGTTTTTATAAAAACAACAAAATAAAATATTCTTTCAAAATCAACTTTTTTTTGGGCCTAACAAAAAAAAAAAAAAAAAAAAAAAAAAAAAAAAGCAACAACAAAATAAAATATTCTTTCAAAATCAACTTTTTTTTGGGCCTAACAAAAATCTCCCTAAAAATTATTTTCGTTGCAGAACTTTCACCCAACTTCCTTTTGATAAGTCCCTTTTTTGCCCAAACAATTCTGGCTCTGGTTATTCATTTGTCGTTAATTCTCCAAATTTCCTCTGAGTAATAACTGAGGTATTTGACCTATCCCCTATCAAATCCAAACTTATCTTTGTATCATGTTTCCATTTTTTTTAGAAAGATAAAGACCAATTCCATTTAAAATCAATGAATAAAATAAATATTTACACAATTAATAAATAAATAAAAACGACGGAGACAACAAAATGTTAACAATATCATTTTACAACTCTCAAGAATTCGTTTTTTTTTTTAATGGGAACTGAAAAGCATATGTGATGGCGTGTAATCTCTTGAAATAAAAAAAAGGCACACACAAATGAAATATATATAAAACTTTTATTTTCGATATCATTATCTCATTGCTGATAAGAGTTACCAACCAACCAAGCGAAAGAAAAAAAATAATTGACGAACGCTTATAATTTTTTTCGTTGAGTGATGGGCATAACCTGGATAGATATGGATTAATTGCTGACTGTTGAGTCTCAATATTATTTATAGAAATGAAGTGAAGTGAATGCAGCAGAGGGTTTCGGGTATTTTTTTATTTCTTTCTTTCTCAGGACGGACGTTCTCAAGGCTCATTCAGAGAAATTTGGTTTTGGACTAATTTTTCAAGGAAAAAATGTAAAACCTGTAGCCATATGGCTGAGGGTATAAAAATGGAATACAAAATATGGAAAATGTTCATTTTGAGGGGTACAAAGAGTTTTCTTCTCCCTTTTGCGTACTTCCAAGCCCATAATGATTCAGAATTTAATAGTTCGTTAGGTTAATTTTGGCATGTTAAAAAAAACAACATTCTTAAAAATTCACGCTTGGGGGGCCCGAAAAAAAGTTTTTAAAAATACTCGCTTGGGGACGTCAAAAATATTCTGAAAATCAATGTTTGGAAACCTCAAAAACTTTTCTTTTCTTGAGGGTGATTGAAAAATCCCCGTTGAGGCTTCAAAAACATTCTTAAAAACCAACGCTTTTTAAAACATCCACGCTTGGAGGCTTCAAAGTAATTTAAAAAAACTGTTTTAGGGGCTTAAAATATATTTTTAAGAATCCTTGCTTGGGGCCAAACAAAATATTTGGGAACCTCAAAATTTTTTCTTTAAATTCCACTGTTGGGGACCTCAAAAACATTTTATATACAGACTTTGGCGTCACAAAAAATGCATAAAACCCCCCCTTTTTGAATCTTAAAAATATGTCTAAGAATCCACACGGTCCACGGGGGACCTTTAACATATTCTGAAAAATCCACGCTTAAAGAACCTAAAAAATATTGGCCCTTGGGGGACAAAAACAATATTCACATTTGGGGCCTTACAAATATTTAAAAAATCCAAGCTTGGGAGCCTCTTAAATATCCTTAAAAATCCAGGCTTGGAGGCTTTAAATTTGTTCTTAAAAAGCATTAAAAGTATTCTGATATGGGACTTAAAAATCATCTCTGAAGGCTTCAAATTTATTTTTTAAAAGTTTAGGAAGTAGTTCTTAAAACTCTTCCTGAAGGCCCCTTCACAAATATTACCTAAAACGACGTTTACATTTTTCAAAAATATTTTTCAAAATCCATGCTTTAGGGCTTACAAATATTATTACAAATCCACGTTTGGGAGCCAGAATTTTTTTCTTGAAGATGCTCACTTGTGGTCCTCAATCAGATTATATTTTTAAAATTCGCACTTTAGGATATCAAAAAATATTTTTAAAAATCCACGCTTGGGAGATTTGGAGCTTTGGAGATTCAAATGATTTTTTTTTATCCACGCTTGGAAGCCTGCAAATATACACTTTGGAGATTCAACAATGTTTCCTAAAAATCCACGCTTGGGAGACTGCAAATACAGGCTTCTGAGATTAAACAATGTTTTCTAAAAATCCACGCTTGGGGGGCAAATACACGCTTCGGAAAATCATTAAAATCCACGCATGGGGTCTAAAAAATATCCTTAAAATCCACGCTTGGGTTCTAAGAAATGTCCTTAAAATCGAGGCATGGGATCAAAAAATATCCTTAAAATCCAGGCATGGGGTCCAAAAATATCCTTGAAATCGAGGCACGGGGTCGAAAAAATATCCTTAAAAACAAGGCATGGGGTCTAAAAAATATCCTTAAAGACCACGCGTATCTAAAATATCCATAAAATCCACGCATGAGGTCTAAAAAATATCCCTAAAATCCACGGGTATCTAAAATATCCATAAAATCTACTCATGAGGTCTAAAAAATATCCCTAAAATCCAAATTATCCTTAAGATCCACGCAAAATATCCTAAAAATCTACGATTGTAGGCCTTAAAAATACTCAAAAAAAAAAAAATCCATGCTTTGGGGCTCCTGAAATTATTCTAAAAAATCCAAGCAGGGGGTCGCAAAAATATCCTTAAAATTTCTCTCTTGGACTTTTAATAAATACTCTTAAAATCCATGCTGGGAGTTCTCAAAAAATGCCCGTTAGAAGTCCTCAAACATGTGGCTTAAAAATATTCTCAAAAATCGACTTTCTAGGAAAACATTTATTTGAAAAATCAAAAAAGTGTCTTAAAATGCAAAGCTGTTCAATTTTATTTTTTCAAAAATAAAAACTTTGTAAAAATAACTACAAGTGAAATTAAAATTCCGAAAATAAACATCACCCACAATAAATTGTATATATGTAAGTAAAATATAGAGGCATTCAAAATGCTGATGATTTTGCCATTGAATTTGTTGTTTAACCGACAATTTATTTAAATTCCAAATGAATCACTCCCAAACACTTGAATAGAAACTCTCACTCTTTGATTTAAGCAAAAATGCCAATACCTCCTCCTTCTCCTCGTCCAAAAAACATCTGTAAAACAGACACCACATATTCACTCACTGACACCATTCATTGCCTATCACGCGCATACCCCGTCATTGTTCGAATTTTAAAGCTCAGTTTAAGCTATTCTCGGTTGTGTGTTTTTTTGCTGTTTGTTAAATTTATTTAAACACAATTCCACGAATTGTATCTGCATTTCACATTAACTACCGATGAATAATCGAAATAAGCAGTCATATTCTGTCGTTTTAAATCCATGACGCCATCGTCATTGGCGACTATGTCATGGTGTCGCTGGTGATGATGATGACTGGCTGGCCCTCCCAGCTTAGACCCTCATCATCATCTGTGCCGCTTAAACTGCACACCACACAGATATTACGTCATTATTAATTATTAATAAAACAATTTGAGTAACGTTTGAATTTTGAATAAACCGGCAATTCTATTCAAATGTTGTTAGTGTGAATGCAATCAGGGTTATTTGTTGTTGCTGTTGTGTGTGTGCAAAAATATTATAAAAAAAAACAAATATTTTGCTAGCTTGTTAAATATGCCGGGCATGGAATCAACTGGAAGACCGGTAAACACCGGTAGATAAGATTAGAAATATGGCTAATAGCTGTACAAGGCCATATCTCACAGTGAGTTTGCTGGACGACAGACAGGGTTTGTAGATACAAGGGTTGCAGTGACGTGGATTGCTTTTTTTGAAGATATTCTTTAACAAAATAAAATAATTTTTCGAAAACATTTTGGTATTTTCTTGAAATACCTAAAATTACTAAGAATTATTTAAGGAACAATTTTTTTTCAAGCGAACACAGATTTTTCAAATAATATTTCTGAAGCACCAACAGTGCTGTAAGCGAGGTTATTCAAATACTTTCTTGAAGCTTCCAAAAATCCAACCTTGGGACCTTTTATAAAAATCTTAGTCCAAATATTTTTTCAAGTCACAAAAAATATTCCTAGATATCCAATAAAACTCTCTGGTTTTAAAAAAAATATTTTTGAAATTCAACCTTGGGCCCTGAAAATGATTCTTAAAATCCCCGCTTGTGGGTCTCAAGTTTAATTTTAAAATTCCCGGATGGGGAGCCATAAATTTATTCTTAAAATCCAAAATATTCTTCAAAATAAAAAAAAAACTTTAACTCCACGCTGGGGGCCTACGGAAAACATTAAGCTTGGAGACTTCAAAAAATATTCCCAAAAATCTACGCTTATGAAACATAAACAATATTCTCAAAACTTACGCTTGTGAGCCTTAAAAAATATTCTTAATATCTACGCCTTGCGTTCTAAAAAATATTCCTGAAAACCAACGTATGGGGGCGTTTTAAAAATCCATCGGTGGGGGGCTCAAAGGATTTTCTTAAAATTAACCCTTTGGGCCGCATAGATATTCTACAGGGTGAGATAAAAAAAACTGTAACAAAGTCAAACGCCATCATTTTTACATATTTTTTTAAATTTTATTGAATGAAAGCAAAAAATGTCGGAAATAACATCAACTTTTAGAATAAGTTTAGATTTGTTCGAATTGGTCACCTTTGGCACGAATTATGACCTTCAAACGGCTAATAAAGCCGTCACACACTGACCGAAAGTTGCTCTGCGGTATTTTGGCCCATTCCCGGCGAAGCGCTTGCTTGAGGTGATTGACACTTTGGTATTTTTTAGTGACAACCTTGCTTTCCAAAATACTCCAGACACAATAGTTTTGGTATCCGGAGATTTTGGTGGCCATTGTGCGCTGGAAATGACGAGGAACCTCATTTTGTAACCATTCTTGGGTGACCCGTGCTGAGTCCTGTTTGAATGTCCAAGGTCTGCGGACAAAATGTTTGCGTGCCCAAGGCACGCACCCTCGATTAATACGAGCGGAGAGCGGCCATCGGCTGTTATGGCGGCCCACACCATCACCATGGCAGGCGCTTGAGTTCTGGTGGCCAACCGAAGGTGCAGATTTGCAGCAGTAAACACGATCATTTTTTTTTGTTTTCAAACTGCTGAACAACGAAAATAACAACAATGAGAAAACACATCGGAGAAAACCAAATTCGGCAGTTCACCACTTTCGGCCAAGCGAAGGAACTCTATTTTCATTCTGTTGCGGTGTAAGTTCTTGCACTTTTTGGAATTTCAATGGCTTTACCCCGAGCTCATTTTTCAATATTTGCCGAATGGAATATTGCATTATGTTGAGCTCACGAGCCATTTTTTGGTTACTGCGACGTGGGTTTCGATCAAGTCGCTTCTTTACTTTTTGAACCATTTCCGCTGATGTTGCTGTTTTCTTCCGTCCACTTCCTTGACGTCGGGCTACGCTAACCGGTATCACGGTAACAAGCGATGGTTTGAGACACAAAAGATTTATTCACATTTAAATGCTGGAGTACTCTAACAATAGCCACTTGTTGTTTTCCAGCCAAATATAAAAAAATCACATTATCCCGCTTGAACTGTATCACGAATAACTTTTTTTCTGGTAAATTCTCACCAAAACACCTTTGTACGCTTGTAAACAATATAATGAGCTGTCACTCGAATAACTTTACAGCTGTCGGACGAAGAAATGACAGCAGTCTGAAGTTGCAGTTTTTTTTATCTCATCCTGTATAGAGCCGGATGTCAACGGAACCAGGCCAACGAGAATAGTATAGCTTTTATGACGATCAAGAGAGCAAGATGGATTTTTGACAATTTTTTCTAGGATCTACGAAGCAAGGAGGTTTTTTGTAACATTTTTTCAAAGATCTATTAAGCAAGGTGGACTTGATGATCACTATTTCGATTTTATTAACATTCTGGAGCCGCGAAGGTTTTGTGAAAAAATTGTTTCTAAAGAGCCAGCAATATTTGTTAAAATACCAGAACAAAGTGGATTTTCTGAAGGATATTTTTTCAAGGATAACAGAGGAAAATTAATTTTCTGGACATGTTTTTTTATGATCTACCGAGCAAAGAGGATTTTTTTAACATTTATTAATTTCTGAAGCAGATCAATATGAATAATATTTTTTCAAGGATCAGAGCAATATGGATTTTTCGTACAACATTTTTGAAGGAACAAAACGACGTGGAATTTCTGACGGATTTTAAATTAGCAACAGAGCCTAAATGATTCTCCGAAGAAATATACTGACCCACAGAGCAACTAGGAGTTTCTAAATATATTTCTTAAGAATCGACAGAATGAATTTTTTGAAATTTTGTTATTAAAAAATAAAAAAAAAAACAAGGAAAAACAATGAAAATAGAATTTCCTCAAGAATATTTTTTGAAGATCTTTTAGCTTCAGCCAGGTTGGTATATGAAGATTTTTAATACTAGATTTTCTGCTGAATATTTTTCCACTACCAAATATTTATATTCTGCCATACTTTCTTATTGTATTATTTTAAGCATTTCTACAAAAAAAAATCTTTAAAATTTCTCACTTTGTGTTTGATAGTGATTGACAATAGTCATATAAATGATTTCTGATTCATGTTTTGGGTAGAGATGTTATCATAAAACCGCATTAAATATTATCTATAATTTCAAAGAATAGATATATTAAGAACACTTATGAATTATCTTTATTCTTAAACCACTTGGAGCATCGGAAGATGCGATATTTTAATAATAAAAAAGGGTGTGATCTGAGTTATGAAAATTTGAAAATACCTAAATGAAATGCATCCGAATCACTCGAAAGTTTAAAAACTCCAATTTCATTTTTCCAAAATAAAATAAAACATTTGTAACTCAGGCGCAAATTACATAAACGTGAAATGAAAAATAATTTCTTCACATTTTTTTATTTGACATTTCTCTAATTTATAAATATTTTTATCCCACATTTTCATAGACGGATAATTGAGGCCCAGGGGGTGGATTTTTGTTCTGTAAAAACACGAAATTAAAATGATTTTCTTCATAATTAATTTTTTTAAATGATTTTTTTTATAATTTTTTATAAAAGTGCTCATTTCACTTTTTCATAGAACAAAAATCGAGCCTCAGGTGTGAATTTATGTTTCTAACTATTTGTGTTTTTTTTTTAATAAAAATATTTTATTCGTGATGACTCATTTTATTTCAAAGAACAATACAACAGCACCACAAAAACTTGTTATTGAATTTAAATAGAAATAAAAAGTCTATATCATCCACACTCATTCATTCATTTCTTATTGTGCGGGGGGAATTTTCTATTTAATTGACATTGACACGTATTCGTTTCAATTCCAACAAAGATTGAACGTGAAAAGCTGCATTTTGATAACAACAAAATATTGCAACAATATAATATCATAAATTTTATTATACATTTCATTGTATAAATGAAAGAAAAAAATGCCACACATGTAGAAGCAATTTAGGTGAAGGATTTAATTAATAAAGCCCCACAAAAATGGGAATGTCAATCAAGCTTTTTTAAGGAATCTAAGTTTTTTCCTGAAAATATACAATAAATCTGTTCCAGAACGGCAAAAATATAAAATTTTTTTATTTCGATAACAGATTTTCTCTCTATGATATCCTTTTATGTTGCAAAACCAGTAGAATATTGCAGGTTCTGAACCGGAGCAAAATATTATGCGAAATAGTAGAATTTTATAATACTCTGAGCCATATGCATACTAAGGGTATATATCATTTGATACGGACAAAACGTGCCTCATCGAAATCAGGGTTTTTGACCTAGGTCTCTTTGGAGCAAATCCAATTCAGGACATTTGGAGTGGATCTAGGTGTGTTCGTTTTCCCGTCTGTCTGTTCGGTTGTGCGCACAATAACTCTCAAAGGGAGTATCCTATTTGGTCCTAACTTGGTAAATAAACAATATCGAGTCACTCCTTAAAATTATCACAGAACATCATTTATCTTGTAGAACAAGAAAATATCATTCAATTTTGTTAAAATATTTATATCACTCCTGGGTAAGGTAAATGAACAATTTTGGCACACCCTATCAAGTCTCTCCCCCACAAAAGGTCGAAATTTTCAGAGAAAATAATTTAACCTCAAAGAAGGAGAAAGGATCATTCGATTTTGTGCAAACTTTGCAAATCCCAAGTTTTTGTCAGTGTTAGACCAGGTGCGAAATTGGAAATATTGGTTCACTGGATCAAGTACCTCCCCCACAGAATGTTGAATAATCATAACCCCTATAAAATGTGAAATGAGAGCCCAATAGTATTCAAATTTCACTGCGTTGGTACCTCCCTTTCAACTGATAAAAAATTTGAATAATTATATCTCACATAAAATGTGAAATAAGCACCAGATTCTTTTCAAAAAGCATACATCCCAATATTTTAATCAACACAAGATCAGGATCAAGTCACTCCTTTTGGTACCTCCCCCACAAAGGGGTAAAAATTTGGAATAAACAAAATTCTCATAAAGAGCGAAATAACATCCGATTCTTTCGAAACTTCACACATTGCTATATTTCTATCCAATCTGACGATCTGGATCAAGGAATGGATATAACGGACCACTCCACACACATAACCATGTATCTAATAAAACGCGAAAAGAGTATCCGATTACTTCCACACTTGGCACACCACAATATTTCAACACAAGATCTGAACAGTATCGGCCACCTTTGTCAAGTACCTTCCCCAAAACGAGTCAAAATTTAAAATAATTATAACCCTTAAAAGATGTGAGCCCAGAAGTCCAGTTATCCCCAAATCTCGAACATCTTAATATCTCTACTACAGGATAAAGTGTTAATATGGTAGATATCGACCCACTCCTTCTGATACCTCCCCTACGAAGGGATCAAATTTTTGAATAACCAAATAAACTCATAAAAACGAAATAAGTATCTGATTCTTTCGAAACTTCACACATTGCAATATTTTTGATTGTACAAGATCTGGTGTGAAGGTGATATACATATGTCGACCAACCCCTTCTGGTACCTTCCCCACAACGGGTCAAAGCTATTGAATAATTATAACTTTCATAACATGCGAAACAACCTAACGAATTTTCAAACTTGGTATAAATAAATATTTCAGAGAACTGATGTGAATATGAAATTGATCGGACCACTTAGTTTGGTACCTCCCCCACCCCACCCCCAAGGGGTTCAACATTTTGGATTATTATAAGCCTTTAAACACCCAAAACCAGTCAGCGATTTCCTTCAAAATTCGTATCGATATTTCTATCAAACATAGATCTAATGCTGATATGGAGGGTGTGTCGGTTCACTGGTCTTGTACTTCCCCCACAAAGGATTTAAATGTTTATTTGCAATAATTTCCAGAACTGCAAGAATGTAAAATAAATTGCTACGATAACAGATTTTCCTTATACGGTATCGAAAAAAATTGCAAAAGTTAGCAGATTCTTGCTGGATTTGGAAAAGATAAACGAATATTGGCTGAGGTTATACATCTGTTGGCAGAAATTTAAAATTGTTTTTTAAAAATTTGGAACTTCAGCCTCGGTCGTAAATTACCTCTACAAATTCCGAACCCATCTCAAAATTTGAGCATCTGATAAAACAGAATTTGTCACGGCTCTTTATTTTGTTGCTTTCTGTCACCGCCATTTACTTGGATGGCACCAAATCTTTCTTTCTCTCTTGCCATGATCATTAATTTGTAAACCACAAAAATATGGCAGTCCATTTTTTTGTTGGTTTCTATTGTCTGACCCTCGTCCCCATGCTCCTCAGCTATTAGGCCTGTTTATTATGAAGTGGAATAATTGAAAGCATTTTTTCTATTTTTCACTGGAGTTATGTCGACATTTTTCCACTTCCATGCCATTTATAAGTGGGGCTTGGAAAAAAAACCAACCACAACAGAAGGCTGGCACTTAGTTTCTAGGGGGGATGGATTGATGCTGTTTTTTATGTTTGAGCGTGGGCTGGTTTTAAGTTTTTGTTTGTCAAGAAGAAACTATTTATTGTGAATGGTTAATAACAGAAAGTATTGTGTGTGTCTAAAACCACCATAAATGAAATGGTAAAGAATATTGGGTGATTTGTTCGCTTTTTTTTGGTGAAGAGTCTCATAAAGTTATTTATGTGCGTTTTGTGAAAATCCCCAGAGAGGGAGGGCAAGAGGGAGGGAAAAGAAATTGTTGTTTGTGAAAATGTGCCAAAAGACTAAACGCTAAACTTGTCAATGGACGACCATTAATTGTAATGGTCTCACCACGACAATTTCTCAATAGAATTCCATTCCCGCAAATGGACAAAAAGTGGAGCTGGTTTCTTTCTTTCCATGAAAATTGTCACATGGTCGGGATAGAGAGAGAAAATGATAAATGAGCCTTGTCAGCTTTATGAACAGTTGTAAAAATTTAAGTTTGGCTTTCAAAGCCTGCATTTTATTTGGAAGGCAAATTGGGGTTAATCTTACTCCCACATTATTGTGGGTTTTCAAACTCCATAACATTGAAGAAGACACATTAAATATCCTCGTATTTCTGGGAGATAATTTCTTTGGCTTTCTCTAAGAGAAGATTAAAAGATTTTCTTATCGGCAAAAAGTGACAATAAAAAATATATTGTATCTAAATTTTTAACACTTCTTAAACGAAAATAACCCGGACTATCACATTTTTTTTTTGTTCAACAAATGACAAATTGTTTTCGGTAGCAACAATTTCGACATTGCAAAACATGAAATTCAACATGTTTCGCTGAACACAAAGAGCGAGTTGATTTATATTTTTTGTCGGTGTTCCATTAAAGATAACAGTTCTCAAAAAAACATATTCACCACGTGATGATGATGACAGATAGTAAATGAGCGTCATCGTTCAATTAGAAATAGAACAGGTCTATCTTCTTTTCAACCTCCAACACAAATGCTTAATTAGCCACATAGAAATAAAAAAAACAATTTATTTGCCAAATTGTTATTGTATTCGAGTGCATAAAACAGTGCAAGAAGCGATAAAAAATTTTGGGGGGTATGAAGCAATTTGCAAAAGATAAATGCTAATCAATCTCTATCGAATATAAATGATTTTTGCAAAGTTTGTTTGGAAATTATATACAGGGTGAGATGAAAAAACTGCAACCAACTTAAGATATAATTTCTAAGCCACTCGTCCGACAGCTGTAAAAATGATTCCAGTGGCAGCTAATTATATTATTTACAAGCGTAGAATAGCATTTTGGTGAGAATTTTCCAGAAAAAAAGTAATTCGTGATGGAATTTAAGCGTGATAGAGTGATTTCTTTATATTTGGCTGGAAAACCACAAGTGGCTGTCGTTAGAGCACTCCAGCATTTAAATGTGAATAAATCTTTTGTGTCTCGTACCATCGCTCGTTACCGTGATATTGGTAGAGTAGGCCGACACCAAGGACGGAAGAAAACAGCAACATCAACAGAAATGCTTCGAAAAGTAAAGAAACGACTTGATCGAAACCTGCGTCGCAGTGGCCGAAAAATGGCTCGTGGGCTGAACATATCTTATATATTCCATTCGGCAAATATTGAAAAATGAGCTCGGGTTAAAGCCATTGAAATTTCAAAAAGTGCAAGGATTTACATCGCAACCAACAGAAAATAGACTCAAAAGAGCTAAAGAGTTGCTTCGCTTGGTCGAAAGTGGTGAACTGCCGAATTTGTTTTCCTCTGATGAGAAAACAAAATGATCGTGTTTACTTGCCAAAGAGGTCAGCTGAAAATGTGCGCCTTCGGTTGGGCACCAGAACTCAAGAGCCGGCCATGGTGATGGTGTGGGCCACTATAACAGCCGATGGTCGCCCTCCACTCGTATTAATCGACCGTGGCATCAGAATAAATGCCAAATATTATCACGAAAATATTCTGGAGGGTGTTTATAAATCTTGGACACGCAAACATTTTGGCCGCAGACCTTGGACATTTAAACAGGACTCAGCACACGCCAGTCAAGAATGGTTGCAAAATGAGGTTCCTCGCTTCATTTCCAGCGCACAATGGCCACCAAAATCTCCGGATACCAATCCGTTGGACTATTGTGTCTGGAGTATTTTTTGAAAGCAAGGTTGGCACTAAAAAATACCAAAGTGTCGATCACCTCGAGCAAGCGCTTCGCCGGGAATGGGCCAAAATACCACAGAGCAACATTCGGGCAGCGTGTGACGGTGCCAAAGGTGACCAATTCGAACAAATCTAAACTTATTCTAAAATTTTATGCTATTTCCGACATTTTTTGCTTTTATTGAATAAAATTAAAAAAAAAAAAAATTAAAAATTATGACGTTTGACTTTGTTGCAGTTGTTTTATCTCACCCTGTAATATATTTTAAATCGTTTTTTGGGAGATAAAATAATAAATAGGGTTGTGGAGGTTTTAGGTATCCTTATATACATTTTTGAAGGACTATTAGATTACCTAGGACATAGGATTTTTAAATAAATGCCTTAAAGGAAGCTTAGATCGCAGATCTTTTAAATAATCTTTGATAGACTAAATTAGTGGACATTTTTTAAACTCTTTAGTGAGACTATTTGAATTTTTTCTTGTGGACGACTTAACGATTTTTGAAAGAACAAACGAAGCTCAAATCCAGGACCATTTTAATATATAATTTGAAAATTAATCAAAACTATGATCGTGAACAACCTGAAAATATACTCTAAGTGCTACAAAACTGATTTTGTAAAGCCTTTCTAAAACAGATAACACCGTAATCTTTTAAGGCAATTCAGATCTAAAATTGTGTACTTTTTAAAGACTTTTTCGATGTGAATTTAAATCCAAGGTCATGAGCCTTTCGGAATGTTTAAACGCTAAGATTTTGGAAATTTGAAAACTGATGAAAGAGGAAAGATAGATTTTAGGGAATATAATACTTTGGACTTTATAAGAGTCTTTTCCACTAGGAGAAACTTCGACTTTTTAGATGTACTTTGGACTTTTTTTGGCTTTGGAATTTTTAAAAGCTTTTTCATGTGGGAAAGAGCGGGAACTTTTTAAAGGAATACCCGAGCCAAGATTTTTGAACTTTTAAAGCTTTTTTCGCCATAGAAGAGCTCTAGGTCTTCTATCCATAGAAGAGCTCTAGGTCTTCTATCCATAGAAGAGCTCTAGGTCTTCTATCCATAGAAGAGCTCTAGGTCTTCTATCCATAGAAGAGCTCTAGGTCTTCTATCCATAGAAGAGCTCTAGGTCTTCTATCCATAGAAGAGCTTTAGGTCTTCTATCCATAGAAGAGCTCTAGGTCTTCTATCCACAGAAGAGCTCTAGGTCTTCTATCCACAGAAGAGCTCTAGGTCTTATATCCATAGTAGAGCTGTAGGTCTTATATCCATAGAAAAGCTCTAGGTCTTCCATCCATAGAAGAGCTCTAGGTTTTCTATCCATAGAAGAGCTCTAGATCTCTGTTTTTTTTTTTTTTTTTTTTTTTTTTTTTTTTTGAGAAAGATCATTTACGATTGTGAATATACTCTTAAAAAACTCTTTTGAAAGTAGGAAGATCGTAAAATTTTTAAATAATTTTTTACGACAATTAAAGCTCTTCTATAGCCTTATAAAAATTCCATTACAATCTTTTCTTTCTCCCTCTTCTTATTGCCAAAATAAAAAGTAATAATCAACAACAAACAAATGTAAAATGCCATGCAATTTGACTTAAATCATTTGTTTAAATAATGAAGAAGCGTAATGAAGACAATTGTCAATTGGGAAAATAAAAGAAAAACACACACACAAACAAAGTAAATCATTGCAGCTGATGCTTCAACTTCAGTGGCGAAGTGAGTGGTGCTTGGACTGGCTCCTCTAATGGGGTTCATTGTGGTTATGAAAATTAATTGTCGATCAACAAGCCAAGAGGGGGAGCAGGCTTCAAAAGTCGTAATGCGAGCGAGTCAGAGCAATCAAACAACAATCATTATAAATTAAATTAATGTACAAAGTGGCAAATAAACTGTAAATGGTTAAATGGGTTAGAGTGTGACACTCGTTATACGGAGCGAAGATGATGATGGCGAGATGAGAAGAAGACTCAAGAAATGAAGAAAAACTGGCAAAGTGAAATTATGCGCAATGTGATGAAGAAGTAGAAAAACCAGACATTGTTATGCGCATAATTGTTTTTTTTTTTTCTTCTTTTTTTCCAAAGAAATCAAGCTTAACTAAAGCTCATGGAAAAGGCCAAGCTATTCTCTCCAAGAACAGAAAGAATCAATCAAATTTAAGCCAGCCAATTGAGTTGAGGTGGAAAAACAACGGCGCAAATTTATGACCAAGAATGGAATGGATCTTCTCATTTCATGCCATGCCAGCCATGAAAGTTGAAAAACTTGGCCATCTTAGTCGGAAGAAAAAAGTGTAAAAATAGCTTTCCAAGTTAAGCCCAAGGCAGTAAACATTAATAGGTAATATTTTATGTCATTGTTCTCGGTTCGAGTTGTTGTAGTTGTGGTACCGATTTCAGGTAATCTGAACCTTGGTTTTATAGTTTTTCTTTCTATTTCAAAAGATGAACTCCATCTAAGATTGGTCCTGCCGCTGTCTAGTCGATTATTGTGTTCTTTGCGGTTATGGTTGGTCGTAAAAATGTTGTTTCTCAAACAATTTTGTTGCTTTTGTGTCATCTACAGTTTTGAAATGTCTTAAGTTCGTCATCATAATGACAGTGTTGCTATTAGATGCCCAGAAAAGCTGAAAGGTCTGAAAGATCTCCTCCATAAAATAGGTGAAAGATCTTCTCCATAGAAGAGCTGAAAGGTCTTCTCCATAGAAGAGCTCTAGATCTTCCTATAGAAGAGCTGAAAGGTCTTCACCATAGAAAACCTCTAGGTTTTCTCCATAGAAGAGCTGAAAGGTCTTCTATCAATAGAAGAGCTCTAGGTCTTCTGCCATAGAAGAGCTCTAGGTCTTCTGCCATAGAAGAGCTCTAGGTCTTCTATCCATAGAATAGCTCTAGGTCTTCTATCCATAGAATAGCTCTAGGTCTTCTATCCATAGAATAGCTCTAGGTCTTCTATCCATAGAAGAGCTCTAGGTCTGCTATCCATAGAAGAGCTTTAGGTCTTCTATCCATAGAAGAGCTGAAAGGTCTTCTATCCATAGAAGAGCTGAAAGGTCTTCTATCCATAGAAGAGCTGAAAGGTCTTCTATCCATAGAAGATCTGAAAGGTCTTCTATCCATAGAAGAGCTGAAAGGTCTTCTATCCATAGAAGAGCTCTAGGTCTTCTATCCAGAGAAGAGCTCTAGGTCTTTTATCCAGAGAAGAGCTCTAGGTCTTCTATCCATAGAAGAGCTCTAGGTCTTCTATCCATAGAAGAGCTCTAGGTCTTCTATCCATAGAAGAGCTCTAGGTCTTCTATCCATAGAAGAGCTCTAGGTCTTCTATCAATAGAAGAGCTCTAGGTCTTCTGCCATAGAAGAGCTCTAGGTCTTCTGCCATAGAAGAGCTCTAGGTCTTCTATCCATAGAATAGCTCTAGGTCTTCTATCCATAGAAGAGCTCTAGGTCTGCTATCCATAGAAGAGCTTTAGGTCTTCTATCCATAGAAGAGCTCTAGGTCTTCTATCCATAGAAGAGCTCTAGGTCTTCTATCCATAGAAGAGCTGAAAGGTCTTCTATCCATAGAAGAGCTGAAAGGTCTTCTATCCATAGAAGAGCTGAAAGGTCTTCTATCCATAGAAGAGCTGAAAGGTCTTCTATCCATAGAAGAGCTCTGGGTCTTCTATCCATTGAAGAGCTCAGGGTCTTCTATCCATAGAAGAGCTCTAGGGGTTCTATCCATAGAAGAGCTCTAGGTCTTCTATCCATAGAAGAGCTCTAGGTCTTCTATCCATAGAAGAGCTCTAGGTCTTCTATCCATAGAAGAGCTCTAGGTCTTCTATCCATAGAAGAGCTCTAGGTCTTCTATCCATAGAAGAGCTCCAGGTCTTCTATTCATAGGAGAGCTCCAGGTCTTCTATCCATAGAAGAGCTCCAGGTCTTCTATCCATAGAAGAGCTCCAGGTCTTCTATCCATAGAAGAGCTCTGGGTCTTCTATCCATAGAAGAGCTCTAGGTCTTCTCCGAGGAAGAGCTTCAAGTCTTCTCATAGAAGATCTATGTTATCTTTGAAGCTTAGGAACTTCTCAACTTATTCTGTTCCAAAACACTGTGTGTTTCTTGCAAATTTTCAAGAACACACACACACTCACTCACACACAATGTGTCAACATGATTGTTTTTGTTTTTTTGTTTGCCATGTCGTGAAATAGAATCTTCATGTTGTTCTTCAAGTTTTGATTTGTACCTACACAACACTTCTTTGGCATTATGGCTTGTTCTGGGCCTATGGGAAACTTCCTTCTTCAACTCATTTTTTTGCGGGACTGCATTCAAAACATGTTACATTTTACAGTTTTATGATGTTAACCAACAAGTTGTAGGTGTTGTTTTTGTTGTTGCTGGTCTTCTTCTAGACTTGTTTAGCAAAAAACACAAAAAAAAGAAAAACTAAAATCAGTAACCAGATTCTCTTGAAGAGTCACTCAGCCATCCAACCAACCAGTCTCCATCTAAATATTCCAGATATTTGAAATGTTTGAATGACGCATATGTGCCACAAGTAAGTTGCTCTTAAACTTGATTTCTTTTAGCGTTATCTTGTGGCCGTTTAAGCCTCCAAGATCATCGTCGTCTTCATTGTCGTCTCCATCGGTGTTGAATGTCAGTTAGTGACAGGCCACCGTTCTTCCTTCGAAGAATCGACTGTTAGCTCTGCGTATGTGTGTTGGAGATGTCTGCTTTGGCGTGTTTGCTGATGACGATCAAACGAACATCAATTTGAGTTCCTAGCTTTTGTTTTGTTGTTGCTGTGGTTGTTTAGTTTAGAAGACTCAAAATCGCTTAATGCTAAATACAGGTTTTTTTTTCGTATTTTTAATTTATTCCAGGGAGTAACTGTCAGTCATGTTGGCTTTAAATGTTTAAGAATTTCTTGTGTCTTGTTTGGTTTTAGAAAGAAAGAAATTTGCTTGATTATGATCAGACATTGGCATTTAAATGAACATATGACGCTATTTACAAATTGATGGCAAATATATGTATATGCCAAAAATATCATGTGATTATCATGTTGACGATAAAGAGTTAATTGCAGAACACATATCACATTTGGTGGGGGGGGGTCTACAACTTATCCTCAATACTTTGGGCCATATCAATATTTTATCACAGAGAGATCTTTGGCCAATATTTAAAATTCATAAACAGAAATCGTTGTGTGAAGAGAACGGAGTTCCTACATCAATTTGCAGAGAATGACGAAAGATATTTAAAGTTGGTATATTTCCCTATAGAATGTGCTGCAGACTATTTGTCATCTAATCCATCAAGGACGCCATCTATATTTCAAACTGTGTTGTTATGAAATTATTGGATTATAAACCTAGTTAGTATTTGGGAATGAAAGTGATGACACTATAAGATTTGTATCTGGTTATGGCATATTATTCTTGTAAACATGCTACAGCAAATTTGTCATCGCACAACCACCCTCTACATCAAATCATATAATTAGGAAATGTTTTGGTCATAATCACGAATAACCAATCGGTCATAATCACGAATAACCTAGTTCATACATGAGAATAAAAGTGTCTATAAATTCTACTATTTTTTCTCGATTATCGCATATGATCCTCGAAAGTATGCTACAACAAATGTAATAGCAAAAAACCCAATTAAATCAAGGACACCCTCTACATTTGATATTATGCAGTTGCCATCGCTTATTTTGCCATGTGCACCTCAAATAAAATTAGTTCAAACCATAGCCACGAAGTTATTGCAGTCTTAGTTAAATCGATACATTTAAATTCCCTTTAGATCATTTTTGTGGTATTACCTTTCCAATGAAAATAATATCTTAACGCCATCTGTCTGTGATGTGAGGTTAAATTTAAACAGATAGACTCTTATCAACTTAGTAATAAACCTTTTACTAAAAAACAGTTCTAGTGTGGAGCAATCCTACGAATTGCCGACAATGAAATAAAGACTTATATATAATTCCCTCATATATTTTAATAATATAAAAAACTAATGACTGCGCCACCAACATCTAAGATACGCCATCTATATGTCACATAGAATTAGTATAAACTATAGTTATTGAATTAAAATCGTTGTATTTTTTAAGTATCAACAATCAATACAATCCAAATGAACTCCAAGTCTGTTATATCTGTTACGATAATGTGAAATGTTGTGGGCTTATTTTCTAATACAAATTAATGTCTTAGCGCCGCCTGTTTGTGAAATTGAATACAGTGTTATTGGGCCAATTTGCATATAATCACCATGAGAAAAAATAAGTCCGACCGATATTTACTTTAAATGCTTCAATAATATTGAATAGAGCACCTGCACCACTAACTTCATAGGCATGCCATCTACACGACATATTAAATAAGAGGAACCTATTTCCATTGAATTAAAATCGCTTCCCCAATAAGCAAATAAAACCTTAGGGCCATCTGTTTGTGATACAGGTTTAACTAAAACAAGGTAAGAATACTTTAATCCGCTGACTAACAAACCTTTTACTAATAACTGTTATGGCACCTGAAAAAGTAGTACAAATTGCAAGCAAAGTTTTGAAAAATACTAAGAAATATTTTCACTAAATTTTTTTTAAAGGATTTGCCGATACCTTGATTTTTAAAGAGTTCTATCTAAATTTGGCATTTGTGGCAAATTAGTCCTCTTAGAAAAAAATCGCAATTCATTCTTTTACTAGTTCTACCATGAAACGATGAAGTAACAATCCCAATAATAAATGCACCATCAACTTTTTAGATGCGACATCTACATGTCAACTAAAATTGGAGTGGAGCTCATCCAATGATTATAATCTACATATTTTTCGTGACGTGAAGATCTTTTTCTTATCAAATTTTGCATTATTTGTAACATAAGATGGACTAATGTGTTTGTTCTGATAAATTGCCATCTATGTTTGACATTGAGACTAATCTTTCGTTCCCGTACTTTCCGGCCAAACTATTTACCTTGAAGTGAGTTTTAAATGGTAATGGTACAATTAAAAAAATGAAGGAATACATTCGTTAAGTGAAACATAGGCTTCCAGAATTAATTTTGAAATAAATGGAGTTGAAATTGAAGAGTAGATGTCGTTTTCTGCAATAAAATACAAAAGCGTTTTATTGCTTCTATCATTTTTGCCACCTTTAAATAGAAGCCACGACAAATAGTAGAAAATCTTTATCAAATTGAAAAAATACAGACAAAAAATTTTTATTCGGCATATTTTCGTGCGAGAAAACAAATAGTTGTACAATGATTTGTAGTACTGCCATCTATTTTTTATTTTTAAGCAATGTTGCGATCCAAGACTTTCTATACTCGGAGAGAGTTTTCAATTTGACGTTTATACAGTAACATTTAAAGGGAATAAAGGCTCAAAATTTTAGTGTATAAATAAGTCGTAAAATTCAACACATAGTGTTAAAACTGAAGTATAGATGGCATTTTCTGAATTGCAATACCATAGATACCAACTTTTTACTAAAACAAACCTGTACCCGAAAGTAAGTAAAATGTTAGGTATGTAAGAGAATGTTAAAAATATGTTGTTATATTTGTTTTTTATTATTAATTAACAATCGTTGTCGGGGCATGTGTGAATTTTGAGGAACTGACACCTAGTTTCGACATTTTTACAACTTTCTGGGCAAATTAGTAATTTTCTCATTTCGCATGTATAAATTCTTTGATTTCATGTAAAGAAACTAAGCTAATTTGACTGGAAAAGGCATCATATGGAATATAGATTCCAAGAATTGTGTGATTGACATTGCACGAAAAAAACAACTGAAATGTAGATGGCCTTTGTGACAATGTAATACGTCATGAAATAATGCAACACATTATCTTCATGTGTATTGTATACGCCTCTATGCTTCCCACATAGAGGCGTATACAATTGTAATATAGGTGGCGCATGCTGCAAAATAATACACCATCAAACATCGTATGCTGCTTTCAGGGCAAAGTAGGTGCAAATCTTACATTTTATTATTTCTCTCACAATGTAAAGGAACTATGTTAATTTGCATAAAAATTAATATTAAAAAATATGGGTTCCCAGAATTTATGATGCATGTGAGCCAACATGCAGCGTATAAACCTTAAAATGTAGATGGCGTTTGGGGCTTTATAAGACAACAGGAGTGCGTTATCCTAAAAGGTTTTACAAAATTAACACAGCTGATCTGCATAAACAATTCATGATGTGGAATATGGGCTCTTTGAATTAATTTTGTTCGGGAACACAATTTCGATGGATGAATTTGATATATAGATGGCGTTATTTTTTGGCAATATAACATTTTTTATACCCTACACCACATAGTGGAGAGGGTATTATGTCTTTGTGCATTTGTTTGTAACATGGAGAAGGAAGCTAGATAGACCCATAGTTACTTTTGAGGATCTACATAGAATCACTTTCTGAGTTGATTTATGCATGTCAGTCCGTCTGATAATGTATTTTTGTGAACAAAATGCAGGTCGCATTTATTATCCGATTGAGATGAAATTTTCCAAACAACATTTGTTTGGTCCAAGGACGAACCCTATTGAAATTGGAGATAATCGGTAAAAATTTAGATATAGCTCCCATATATATCTTCGTCCGATTTGCCTTTTATTGTGCACCAAACTTGTAATATCAACCCGAATAGTATGGAATTTTGCACATACAACCAAATTAGGCCTGAAAATAAGCATGCCAAATTTGATCGAAATCGGTTCAGATATAGCTATAACTCCCATATATATTGTTCATCCGATTTGTTATATTTGTTACCCACAGCCGTAATATGCACTCTGTAACAACATTATTTGGGGAAATATATCAAATGCAGCTCAGAAATATCTTTGCAAATTTTATCGTGATCGGTTCAGATTTGGATGTAACTCCTATATATTACTTCGTCCGATTTACCTTTTATTGTACACCAAACGTCTAATATTTGCCCAAATGGGATGGAATTTGGCACATGCGACCGAATTGGGTCTAGAAGCTAGTATGCCAAATTTGGTGAAGATCGGTTTAGATATAGCTATAGCTCTCATATATATTGTTCATCCGATTTGTTATATTTGTTACCCACAGCCATAATATGCACTCCGTAACAACGAGATTCAGGGAAATATATGAAATACAGCTCAGAAATATCTTTGCTAAATTTTATCGAGATCGGTTCAGATTTGGATAAAGCTCCCATATATATCTTTATCCGATTTCAAATTAATTGTGCACCAAATCTTTTATCAATTTTGAATTTTAGTTCAGTAGACAAAAAATATGCCAAATTAATTAAATCCAATATTTTTATTTTGCTTCCATCAAAATTCTAAGCAATTCAATTCCTATGATACTTAAATTTAACCAAATTTAGAGAATTAGAGACAAACTTAATTTGCCTTCTACGAAAAGTTGTAGTTCCTAAACTCAATTAAATAAAAAAACACTTGTTTATCACTTGCATTGCCAAAATGAAAATCGATACTTAAACAGATACATTTTTTGCTCAATTACTTTTTATAGAAAAAAAAACAACAACAAAAATGTTTTTGTCATATTCAAGTTAAAAACTTGGAACTGCATTCAAAGTCATCAACACCCCTGAATGGGAGAGAATGAGTAACGTTTTTTTTGGTTTTAATTTTTTTTTTGCATTTGAACATTACAATAAAACGTGCTCAAAAAGCTTTAAACAAAAAACCAAAACATCAACAAATATTGAACACAAAACAAATTGGCAAAAATAGGTATTACAAATAAAAATAAAAAACAGTAACTGAATAACAACAATTTTTTTCGACATTCATTAGACTGTAGATAGACACAAAATCGAGAGACAGACGGATGTAAATGTCTAGATACGGTCGTTGAAATACATATTCACATGGCTGGTTGGCCAAATGAGCAGTGCAGCACTGAATGCATTTCAGGTAAAATATACGAAAAATAAAAATAAATAAATAAAAAATGAAAATAAAAAAATTAACAAAACTCACAAAATGGGCAGACAAACTCAACAAAAACACCAACCAACATTCCAATGAAAGTAAAAACTTGAAAAAATAAAACGGCAAAATATTGGCATATGATGTCATCTTTTTTGAGGGGGCTCCAAAGTGGATTCAGGCTTTAAAAACAAAGCTCAACAATATTTAACATTTATTTTGGCACACAACGTATGCCGCCGCCACAAAGGCAGGCAAAAATTGTTGTTTTTTTTCATCAGACGTGTGTGTTCCATTGATTTGGATATTCCGCCGGTTTTTTTTTTTGTTTCATTACTCCACAGCTTAGCCTTGAATTTCGTCACACAAATTCGTCTTAAATCCACTGACCGTCCTCCTAACACCAAGAATTAAAATGTATTTTTGGGTGGAGTAAAAACAAATATTTACAGTTCAGAGGAAGTACTTAGCAGGGATGGAAATAAGAAGAAGAGAAAAACTCAAAATGGGCAGAATATCATTTCATGGAAGAGATAAAGCTCTTTCCATAGAAGAAGCTTTGTCATAGAAGAGCCAGGAGGTGTTCTCATAAAATAACTTAAAAAATCCTCCTTAAGAAGTATTTAAAGGTCTTCTCTCAGAAGAGCTTACAGGTCTTTACTAAGAAGAGTTTAAAGGTCTAAAAAGAGTTTTAAGATCTCCAAGAAGAGCTTAAAAGTCTTCTCTAAGAAAAGCTTTAAGGTATTCTCCAAGAATAGCTTGAGGCCTTTTATAAGAAGAGCTGGAGGTCTTCTAAGAGAAGCGCTGAAGGTTCTCTCCGAGAAGAGATTGAAGGTCTTCTCATAAAAGAGCTTGAAGGTCTTCTCATAGAAGAGCTTGAAGGTCTTCTCATAGAAGAGCTTGAAGGTATTCTCATAGAAGAGCTTGAAGGTCTCCTCTAAGAAGAGCTTGAAAGTATTCTCGGAGGTCTTTTCATATAAGACCATAGGGTATACTCAAAAAAGGTCAAATGGTCTTCTCATAGAAGACCAAAGGCCTTCTCAAAAAGATCAAAGGGTGTGCTTATAGCAGATCAAAGGGTCTGTCCATAGAAGACTCCTAGAAGATCAAAGGCCAAAGGGTCATAGAAGACCAAAGGGTCTTCAAAAGCTCTTTTTAAGGAAGAGATGAAGGTTTTTTCCACAGAAGAGCTGAAAGGTCTTCTCCATAGAATAGCTGAAAGGTTTTCTCCATAGAAGAGCTGAAAGGTCTTCTCCACAGAAGAGCTGAAAGGTCTTCTCCACAGAAGAGCTGAAAGGTCTTCTCCACAGAAGAGCTGAAAAGTCTTCTCCACAGAAGAGCTGAAAGGTCTTCTCCACAGAAGAGCTGAAAGGTCTTCTCCATAGAAGATCTGACAGGTCTTCTCCATAGAAGAGCTGAAAGGTCTTCTCATCATAGAAGAGCTGAAAGGTCTTCTCCACAGAAGAAGAGCTGAAAGGTCTTCTCCATAGAAGAAGAGCTGAAAGGTCTTCTCCACAGAAGAGCTGAAAGGTATTGTCCATAGAATAGCTGACGGTCTTCTCCATAGAAGAGCTGAAAGGTCTTCTCCATAGAAGAGCTGAAAGGTCTTCTCCATAGAAGAGCTGAAAGGTCTTCTCCATAGAAGAGCTGAAAGGTCTTCTCCATAGAAGAGCTGAAAGGTCTTCTCCATAGAAGAGCTGAAAGGTCTTCTCCATAGAAGAGCTGAAAGGTCTTCTATCCATAGAAGAGCTGAAAGGTCTTCTATCCATAGAAGAGCTGAAAGGTCTTCTATCCATAGAAGAGCTGAAAGGTCTTCTATCCATAGAAGAGCTGAAAGGTCTTTATAGAAGAGCTGTTGGTCTTCTCCACAGAAGAGCTGAAAGATCTTCTCCACAGAAGAAGAGCTGAAAGGTCTTCTCCATAGAAGAAGAGCTGAAAGGTCTTCTCCACAGAAGAGCTGAAAGGTATTGTCCATAGAATAGCTGACGGTCTTCTCCATAGAAGAGCTGAAAGGTCTTCTCCATAGAAGAGATGAAAGGTCTTCTATCCATAGAAGAGCTGAAAGGTCTTCTATCCATAGAAGAGCTGAAAGGTCTTCTATCCATAGAAGAGCTGAAAGGTCTTCTATCCATAGAAGAGCTGAAAGGTCTTCTATCCATAGAAGAGCTGAAAGGTCATCTATCCATAGAAGAGCTGAAAGGTCTTCTATCCATAGAAGAGCTGAAAGGTCTTCTTTATAGAAGAGCTGTTGGTCTTCTCCACAGAAGAGCTGAAAGGTCTTCTATCCATAGAAGAGCTGAAAGGTCTTCTATCCATAGAAGAGCTGAAAGGTCTTCTATCCATAGAAGAGCTGAAAGGTCTTCTCCATAGAGAGCTGAAGATCTTCTCATAGAAGAGCTTAAGGGACTTTTCATAGAAAAGACCAGAAGGTCTTCTCATAGAAGACCAGAAGGTCTTCTCATAGAAGACCAGAAGGTCTTCTCATAGAAGACCAGAAGGTCTTCTCATAGAAGACCAGAAGGTCTTCTCATAGAAGACCAGAAGGTCTTCTCATAGAAGACAAAAGGATCTTCTCATAGAAGACCAAAGGGACGGCTCATAGAAGACCCAAGGGTTTTTTTCATAGAATACCAAAGAGCCTCTTTGTGGAGGACCAGAGGGTCTTCTCGTAGAAAACCAGAGACCAGAAGACCAAAGGGTCTGTTCATGAAAGACTAAGGGTCTGTTCATAAATGACCAAGGGGTGTTCTCAATGAAGACCAAGAGATGTTCTCACATAAAATTAAAGAGTTTTCTCAAAGAAATCCCTAGGTTCTTCTCATGGAAGACCAAAGGCTTTGTCAATGAAGACCAAAGGGCCTCTCATAGAAGAGTCTGCAGAGGAGCCTGACAGTCTTATCTTTGAGGAGCTGAACATCTTCTTCTTAGGAGCTGAAGATCTTCATAGAAGAGTCTTCTCTTAGGAGATATGAGAAGGTCTTCCCATAGAAGAGCTGAGAAGAGAAAGTCTTCTCATAGGGGATCTCCCATGAATAATAGACTCCCATAAATGAAACACCTCTAGGCGTTTATTCGTATTTTATTGCTCTTTTATTGCCCACAACTGTTAATGCTGTTAAACAGTTTCAAAGATAAGAAGCGGAGAACTTTACCCGCAAAACCAAAATTAACATTTCGCAAGAACTGTTGAAAATACGCAAGTTGAGGCATTTGGAGTGACATTATGCAATACCCTAAAGCAGGCACACACATACCCAAACCCCTTGGGAAATGGTATTTATCAAAAGAATTCGGTTATTTAATTGGAGTCCATGAGAAACACCCAAAACATAAAAAAATATGGAACAGTAAATTTTTTGTTGTTGATATTCAAATTCTCGTTAAGAAAAAAATAAATCATGAAAAAAAATGAAACTCAGCTCTGGGCCACATGGCTCTGATATTTTTTTGTTGTATGAATGTGTGTGTGCACATATAATTATCAAATGACACAGTCAGTCTCAATACCAGACCAGAGCGATTACAACAAAGGGGATGGGATGGGTGCAATGACAATGAATGTAACCCAGTCACTAGAGCCAATGTGGTTGTGGCTTGGGGGTTGGGGAGGCTATGAAATCATCTGTAAACGATGATGATAACGATGAAATCATTACAACAATTTGTCTAACAATTTGTGTTGTTACACTTGCTTTCTGCTTAATTATTAACACTTTCAATTATAGTTTCGAAAGTTGAAATTATTTTTTTCAAATCTTTTTAAATTGAAAATTAAAAAAAAAACTGAAATATGAACGTGAGAACAACTTACCAATATTAACAATTTTGATACCCTCATCTTCGAGGAATTTCAATGCCACCGAGACATTTTCCAATTTTTGTGAACGGAATGTTGGCCTTTTATTGTATTTGGGCATGCGTTTTTGTGACAGCACTTCGATGAGGGCAATCAGTCGCAGACCATCGGAGAGATCGCTTTCCAGATTGCTAATGCTGCGATCGATGGTCTTCAGATGTTCGTTGGCCCAGCGGGTAAAGGTGTTCTGTTGGATCTTCTTCCATTGGGCATCTTCGGCCAAATCACGTTCAGCTTCCATGTCTTCGTCGAAGTTTTCGTCGTAGTCCTAGGAAATTGGGAAAGGAAAAGAAGAGAATTATCAAACAGTTGTAAAATTGGCAGGATTAAAACTAAATAATATTGAAGGCTTCTTATAGAAGACCACCAAGTTCTCTCAAAGAAAAACAGAAAGACTTTTTAAAGAGAAGTAGAAGGTCTTCTTACAAAAGAGAAAAAGAAAGAAGAAAAAGGTCCACCTTGAGAAGAGTTAGATAACTTTCTTCAGAAGAGCTGAAAGGTCTTCCATCAGAAGAACAGAAAGGTCTTGTCATAGAAGAGCTCAAAGGTCCTTTCATAGCAGAGCTCAAAAGTTCCTCTCATAGAAGAGCTGAAAGATTTTCTAATCGAAGAGCTGAAAGATCTTCTCATATCAGAACTGAAGGATCTTCTCATAGAAGTGCTGAGATCTACTCGTAGAAGAGCTGAAAGATCTTCTCGTAGAAGAGCTCAAGATCTTCCCATAGAAGAGCTTAAGATCTTCTCCTAGAAGAGCCGCGAAGAACCTGAAAGACCTTTTCATAGAAAAGCTGACAACCTTTTCATAGAAGAGCTGAAAGATCTTCTCATAGAAGAGCTTAAGATCTTCTCATTGAAGAGCTGAAAGATCTACTCATAGAAGAGCTGAAAAATCTTCTCATAGAAGATCTGTAAGATCTTCTCATAGAGGAGCTGAAAGATCTTTTCATAGAGGAGCTGAAAGATCTTCCCTTCTTCTACGAGAAGACCTCCGAGATCTTCTCATAGAAGAGCTGAAAGATCTTCTCATAGAAGAGCTGAAAGATCTTCTCATAGAAGAGCTGAAAGATCTTCTCATAGAAGAGCTGAAAGATCTTCTCATAGAAGAGCTGAAAGATCTTCTCATAGAAGAGCTGAAAGATCTTCTCATAGAAGAGCTGAAAGATCTTCTCATAGAAGAGCTGAAAGATCTTCTCATAGAAGAGCTGAAAGATCTTCTCATAGAAGAGCTGAAAGATCTTTTCATAGAGGAGCTGAAAGACCTTCTCATAGAAGATCTGAAAGATCTTTTCATAGAGGAGCTGAAAGATCTTTTCATAGAGGAGCTGAAAGATCTTCCCTTCTTCTACGAGAAGACCTCCGAGTCTTCTATAAGAAGACCTCCGAGTCTTCTATAAGAAGACCTCCGAGTCTTCTATGAGAAGACCTTCGAGTCTTCTATGAGAAGACCTTCGAGTCTTCTATGAGAAGACATCCGAGTCTTCTATGAGAAGACCTCCAAGTCTTCTATGAGAAGACCTCCAAGTCTTCTATGAGAAGACCTCCGAGTCTTCTATGAGAAGACCTCCGAGTCTTCTATGAGAAGACCTCCGAGTCTTCTATGAGAAGACCTCCGAGTCTTCTATGAGAAGACCTTCGAGTCTTCTATGAGAAGACCTCCAAGTCTTCTATGAGAAGACCTACGAATCCTTTACGAGAGTACCTCCGAGTCTTCTATGAGAAGACCTCCGAGTCTTCTATGGGAAGACCTTCGAGTCTTCTATGAGAAGACCATCGAGTCTTCTATGAGAAGACCTTTGAGTCTTCTATGAGAGGACCTACGAGTCTTCTATGAGAAGACCTCCGGGTCTTCTATGAGAAGACCTTCGAGTCTTCTATGAGAAGACGTCGGAGTCTTCTATGAGAAGACCTTCTAATCTTCTATGAGAAACCATTCGAGTCTTCTATGAGTAGACCTTCGAATCTTCTATGAGAAGACCTTCGAGTAATCTATGAGAAGACCTCCGAGTCTTCTATGAGAAGACCTCCGAGTCTTCTATGAGAAGACCTCCGAGTCTTCTATGAGAAGACCTCCGAGTCTTCTATGAGAAGACCTCCGAGTCTTCTATGAGAAGACCTCCGAGTCTTCTATGAGAAGACCTCCAAGTCTTCTATGAGAAGTCCTCCGGGTCTTCCATGAGAATACCTTCCTAGTCTTCAGTGAGGAGACCTCCGAGTCTTCTATGAGAAGACGTCTGAGTCTTCTATGAGAAGCCATTCGAGTCTTCCATGAGAAGACCTCAGAGTCTTCTATGAGAAGACCTCCGAGTCTTCTATGAGAAGACCTCCGAGTCTTCTATGAGAAGACCTCCGGTTCTTCCATGAGGAGACCTCCGGTTCTTGTATGAGAAGACCTCCGGTTCTTCTATGAGAAGACCTCCTGGTCTGCTATGAAAAGACCTTCAAGTCTTCTATGAAAAGACATATGAGGTTTATTTTTAATTCAATTTTTTCATTAGCTTCTAAAATAGATTTAACCAGAATCTATTGTCATGACGCCGTTGTTGTTGTTGTTGTTTTTATTTCTTGTTTTTAAATCTCTCCTTCGTAACCTCAATTTAACTGGAATTAATTTCAATTGATTAATATTAAATAAGAAGACATTGCTCAAAGAATGGTTCAAGTGTCTGGCTGACTGAGCAGTCAGCCCAAACCCAGACAAATCCAGCAACCAGACTTAATATTTTTTCCATCCATTTCAACGCAGATCAACGATGACGTTATGTGGACCCCCTCCCTGTGACCCCCACCCGAATCCCAAACCTAAATCCCAAACTCAAGTCAAAGGCGTTTAGGAATCTCGCACTTGGATCATATGAAACGCCCTTTTTTATCTTGTCGCCGTGGTCGTGTAGACGTCCGACAATGGCGATGCCGATGGCGATGATGATGATAAGACCTGGCAAATGTGGAAACAAACAGCGAAAAGAAATGCGAAACGAACAAATAATAAAATAATAAAATTAACAATTAACATGACTGACAAACAAACTGGAGGCTAAGTGAAGTCAATGTGCGGACAGACCCACATACAAAGTTTCTACAAAGAGAAATCACACACACACGCACACACGAAAACCAGAGATCAGACAGACAACGACAGCAATCAACTTGTTGTGCCTCCAATTCACCAGAAAGTGATTTCAATTTAAATCCAGCTGGTCGGTCGATTGGTTAGCTGGCTGACTGGCCAAAGCAGAACAGTGCCATTGGAGGCATTGCTTTTTTGGGTGACAAAATTGTATTAAAACCAGTTACACGGATCAAAGATGTTTATCGGGCACCCAAACACAGATGCACACTCACACACACGCACACTCACATCTGGAAGTCATTCATTCAATACTTAATGCGAATTGAGGATGATGAGCTTGGAATGTGTGTGCTTCATCGTATCCATGCCACTATCTAATTGCTGATGCAGCAGCAAATTCATGCTCATGATTTGGAAGCTTAGTTGCAGATTCAAATATTCTTTTATTTTTTTGGTGTCGTGTGGTATGATGATGCGGCTGGGGCGCTAACAGTTCTTTATCTCCATTCCTTTTTTTCCTCAGCTGCACTGACATTGCAATGCTTCCAGCCGGGACAGAGACATTAACAAGTCAATGAAAAGAATGAACGGTTCTTATATTTAAAAAACAGCTGGCAGCATATTGGCTGTTTAGTTCCGCCGTATGGCAAGAAGGGTTTATCGGCTGCAAAGGGAAAGCTATTTACCGCTGTGTAAGCATTTGAGATACTGTTGTGATTCCAATCAATTTGCACCCGATGGGAGCTCACCATTGCAACGGTCCCGTATTTAATTTGGCAACAAATTAGCAATTTAAATGTGATGAGGGGAAGGTAAGCCAAGAGGCAATAATAGATTTGCAACAAAAAAAATGAAACATACGAAGTATGGAAGAGCAGAAAGACTTCGCATAGGAGAGCAGAAGGCCTTTTCGCAGGAGAGCGAAGATCTTCTCCATAGAAGAGTTTGAAGGTCTTCTCCATAGAAGAGCTTGAAGGTCTTCTCCCAGAAGAGCTTGAAGGTATTTTCCATTGAAGAGCTGAAGGTCTTCTCCCAGAAGAGCTGATAGGTCTTCTCCTAAAAGTGGTGATATGTCTTCTCCTAGAAGAGCTGATAGGTCTTCTCCTAGAAGTGGTGATAGGTTTCTCCTAGAAGTGGTGATAGGTCTTCTCCTAGAAGTGGTGATAGGTCTTCTCTTAGAAGAGTTTGAAGGTCTTCTCCATAGAAGAGCTTGAAGGTCTTCTCCCAGAAGAGCTTGAAGGTATTTTCCATTGAAGAGCTGAAGGTCTTCTCCCAGAAGAGCTGATAGGTCTTCTCCTAAAAGTGGTGATATGTCTTCTCCTAGAAGAGCTGATAGGTCTTCTCCTAGAAGTGGTGATAGGTTTCTCCTAGAAGTGGTGATAGGTCTTCTCCTAGAAGTGGTGATAGGTCTTCTCATAGAAGAGCTGAAGGTCTTCTACTCACAGAAGAGCTGAAGGTCTTCTACTCACAGAAGAGCTGAAGGTCTTCTACTCACAGAAGAGCTGAAGGTCTTCTACTCACAGAAGAGCTGAAGATCTTCTCCTCACAGAAGAGCTGATAGATCATCTCATAGAAGAGGTGGAATGTCTTCTCCATAGCAGAGCTGATAGGTCTTCGCCATAGAAGAGCTGAAGGTCTTCTCCTAGAAGTGCTCATAGGTCTTCGCTATAGAAGAGCTGATAGGTCTTCGCTATAGAAGAGCTGATAGGTCTTCGCTATAGAAGAGCTGATAGGTCTTCTACATAGAAGAGCTGATAGGTCTTCGCCATAGAAGAGCTGATAGGTCTTCGCCATAGAAGAGCTGATAGGTTTTCGCCATAGAAGAGCTGATAGGTCTTCGCCATAGAGGAGCTGATAGGTTTCGCCATAGAAGAGCTGATAGGTCTTCGCCATAGAAGAGCTGATAGGTCTTCGCCATAGAAGAGCTGATAGGTCTTCGCCATAGAATAGCAGTTGGTCTCCTCATACACAAGTCACCAATTGCGAACCGCAGAAGAAGCGCATTCTTTTCTATAGAAGTCTTTTCAAATGTCTTCCGACAAGACAAGAGTTGTCAAAGGTCTTATATTTATGGAAGACCTGTCAGATACCTTGTTTTTGTGTTCAGAATTTTAAATGATTTATTATTAATAAAACTTGCATAATGCAAAATTCGTTTAGAGGAAATGGTATAACCAATCAAATGTTTTAGTTTTTTTTTTGCCAGCGGTCACGTTCATACCAGTTTTGGATGACAAACACAGACACAATTCGATTAGACCAAATATTTTTGGAATTTCAGTTTTATGGATTTAGTTTATTTTTGGATAAATTTCCTTATTAAGAAATTTACAACCAATGAGACGTGTCATGTAAAATAAGTTGCCATAGGTTAGGCATCAATATGACAAAAATTAATAAAATAATGTTGTAGTAGTAATTTAATTTAATTTAAGTAATTTGTAAAAAAAAACTCAATTTTTTTTAATTTCTTTCACCCTGATTTTAGGAAATTATTTTTTTTCTTGAGACGGACCCCAGATTTTTGAGCCGAAAGTCCGGTTTCAAGAAATTTATGAAAATACCTATTTAACAAGTGTCCACATGATGGCGTTATTCAAAGCGGTTCGGAAGTTATAGTCAAATTAACGACTTTTATACCCTGATTTTACCTTTTCTGGATCCTTCCACCCACATAACCCGATTATAACCAGTTCATTAAAACTATATTTTGAATCAAAAAAATTTTTTTCGCGTAGCCGATGTGAGGAGAAAATCTCAAGGAAAATCTCAAGCTCTGGCCGAAGGTTAGATACATGCAAAAGGTATCAAATTTTGAAAACTTTGGTCCGGGTTAGCAGGTGTGGGGTATGCGCGGCCGAAGGCCGTCTACTTACAAAAAGTATCAAATTTAGAAAAAATTTAGTTCGCGTAGCCGGTGTGGGACATACGCAGAGGAGAAAACCTCAAGCCCTCAAAGTATCAAATTAAAAAAAAAGTTTAGTTCAGAAGAGAATATAGGCTGAGATGGGAAAACTGCAACCAACTTCAGACTGCTGTAATTTTTAAGCCACTCTTCCGACAGCTGTTAAAATTATTTCAGTGTCAGCTCATTATATTGTTTACAAGCGTACAAAAGCATTTTGGTGAGAATTTTCCAGAAAAAAAGTTATTCGTGATGGAATTCAAGCAGGATAGTGTGATTTCTTTACATTTGGTTGGAAAACCACAAGTGGCTATCGTTCGAGCACTCCAGCATTTAAATGTGAATAAATATTTTGTATCTCGTACCATCCATCGTTACCGTGATACTAGTAGCGTAGTCCGACGTTAAGGAAGTGGACGGAAGAAAACAGCAACATCAGCAGAAATGGTTAGAAAAATTAAATAGCGACTTGATCGAAACTCGCGTCGCAGTGTTCGAAAAATTGCTAATGATCTGAACATATCGCAATATTCCATTCGGCAAATGTTGAAAAATGAGTTCGGGGTAAATCCATTGAAATTTAAAAAAATGTAGGAACTTACACCGCGTTAGAAAAAAAATAGACTCCTCAAAAGAGCTAAAGAGTTGGCCGAAAGTGGTGAACTGCCGAATTTGGTTTTCTCCGATGCGAAAACTTTCGTTGTCCAGCAGATTCTAAACAAACAAAAGGTCAGCTGAAAATAGTTACCTTCGGTTGGCTACCAGAACTCATGTGCCGGCCATGGTGATGGTGTAGGCCCCCATTACAGCCGATGTTCGCTCTCCCCTTGCATTAATCGACCTTGGCATCAGAATAAATGCCGAATATTATCGCGAAAATATTCTGGAGGGTGTATTAAAGATTTGGGCACGCAAACATTTTGGCCGCAGACCTTGGACATTCCAACAGGACTCAGCACTATCGCACTCAGCACGTGCCACTCAAGAATGGTTACAAAATGAGGTTCCTCGCTTCATTTCCAGCGCACAATGGCCACCATCTCGGGATACCAATCCTTTGGACTATTGTGTCTGGAGTATTTTGGGAAGCAAGGTTGGCACCAAAGTGTCGATCACCTCAAGCAAGCGCTTCGCCGGGAATAGGCCAAAATACCGTAGAGCAACATTCGGGCAGCGTAAGACGGTTTTATTGGCCGTTTAAAGGCCATAACTCGTGCCAAAGGTGACCAATTCGAACAAGTCTAAACTTATTCTAAAATTTGATGATATTTCCGACATTTTTTGCTTTCATTCAATAAAATTTGAAAAAAAAAAAATGTAAAAATTATGACATTTGACTTTGTTGCAGTTTTTTTATCTCTTACTTCATTGGGATTATTACCCCCATAACATGTTGCTTTTCTTCTAATCTCGCAGGCTCGAAAGAGCAATTAGGAGAGCGAATCAAATTTGGCACACTAATGCTAAATAAAAATATGAAAAAAAAAGACCGGCAACTTCATGCTTCCGAAATTGAATCGAGGCAGAGGAGAGCACAAAAAAAGAAAATAGAACTTGAACTCTGGCAGTTAGTTGTTGTTTATTGTCTGGCGGTCGAGCGAACAGACAGACAAACATTCAGACACTCTCTAACCAAATATGTATGTATGTATGTATGTAATGTGCGTGAATTGACTGTTCTTCATTCACTTAATTCATTTCACACACTCAAGAAAGCTTGCAGCAGAGATCGTCGCATTGACTGACGACGACGTCGTCAGCAGCAGCAGCAGCAGCATAGAAAGAAAGTCACAAGACAGGCAGGCCAGGCAAACAAGAAATGAAAACAAGCCACAAGAAAAACAGGGAAATACACAAATTTAGACGCACACCTAACAACAAACACAACGAAAAGGGGAATGATAAAGAAGAAAATTAAAATAAACCTAAACGAAATTAGAAAATGAAACACCAACAACTATTGGGGCAACACAGAGACAGGCAAAGTGACAACAATAAAAACAATGAGGAGAAGAAGAAGGCCAACAGCAACAACAAACCACTAGAGGCGACCGGTAATGTAGTCTATCCAACAAACATCAAACGGTAGGAAGGTAGATAGTTGGGTAGATTGTTTTCAACACTTAAATTTGAAGTTGTGCAAAGAGAGAGAGAGATAGAGAGTGGAGAGAATAGTGTGCTCTTCATATATCTTCTAAGCAATATTTGTTGTTGCCGACAATATTGTATGAAATTTCGGACAGTTGTTGCTGCTATTAGTTCTTCATTTCATTATAATTTCGACATGTGCGAATATTTTTTTTTTGCACTAGGGGAGAGGAGGGATTTATGTACATGCATACATACATCCGAACATGTAGATAAAACATAAATGTTTTTAGAAAACACATTTAAAGTTCATTAACATATTATGTCGTGGCGGCGCAAAAAATTTGAAAGTATGAAGATGGCAATTTAGTTTTAGAAGCACTAATGAAATTTTAAGTGAGTAGTTAGTTATCTGACAATGAAAGCAATTAGAACCGGACTTGAGTCCGTTCCTACAGTTGATTTAAAAGGGTATTAAACCATTTTCAGGTGCAATTCGAAACAATTGGAATTCCAGATAGCGATAGCTAGTCATGAACAAAAGTCGACTTCTCGATTATCTTCTAGGGGAGGATGGTGCCATTTACGTACTCCAAAAATCAAGCCTAAGATAATTCTGATGAAAAACGATGCTGAAATCATCAAAGTACAGAATATTGGGAGGTACGGTTGTATGGACGCTACATGAAGACGTGAGTTTGTATGGGCAATTTTCTGTCATAGGAAGCTTTACTCACTGCGAACTCCAAATTTGAAGAAATTCTGGTGAAAAGTGCTGCTAAAATCGTCAAAATAACGAATATAGTGAGGGAGCTCTGAAAAGATGTGGATCTGTGTAGGCAATTTTCTGTCATAGGCGGTAGTACCCCAAAACTTCAAATACAACATTTGAAAACATTTCGGAGAAAAGTTTGACACAAAAATGTATAGAATATCTTTAGGTACAGTTATATGGGTCATATATGAAAACAGCCGATTATCTGCCGGAGAAGGTGGTGTTTCCTACGAACACCAAATACCAAGTTTGAGATAATTCAGTTAAAAAATATATCTAAAATTATCAAAATGCCGAATTTTGGGAGGTATCGTTATGTGTGGCCTAAACGAATCTGTACAGGACATTTCTGCCATATGAGGTGGTAAACATTGCGAACTCCAAATTCAAAATTTGAAACAATTCGGTTAAAAAGTTGATACAAATTATCAAAATACCAAATATCTGGAGGTACAGGGTTGCCCATATTCGACGGACCCATAACTCTTTGAGCCCATTTCAATCGACGAGGCTTGTCGGCAGGCAACATTCTTTGCGTCAATTGAATTTTGTACGGGAACAAATGCAAATCAATGCGAATAATCCGTTGTAAAGTGGACCGAGCCATGCCCAACTGCTGAGAACGGTGTTTTTGGGATGTTCTTGGGGACCTCTCAACACTGGCTCGTACGGCAGCGATATTCTCGGCCGATCGCCTTGGTCGACTTTTATATGGCCTATTCGGATTAGAAAGATATTTAAACGTATAAACGCTTAATAGTGTTCTTAGAAGGCGCACTTCTCACATTTTTTAATGTTTTAAAAGCACGTTGACTTTTCACAATTGACTTCTTCTGTTGAATGTAAATTTCAACTATTTCAGAGCGCTCGCGTGGCGTGTATTGTTTCATGGTCTGACGCTTCAAACGCGGTATGTCATTAAGCGATGTGACATCTCTGTCAAAAGTTATGGCGTTGCCAGATGGGTCCGTCAAATATGGACAACCCTGTACAGTTACATGGGGTCTATAAAATTTGGGCATATGTACAGTTCCCTGCAAGGATGTTGCCTACATACTGGGAACACATATTCCAAATTTATAGTAAATTTGATTTGAAATAATGACTAAAACATTCAAAATACCTTAAATCATACCAAAACCCGAAGGACCCGGACCCTCAGATTTTTACCCGATTTTAGACAAAGTCGCAAAAAATCCAAAAAAGTCGCAAAAGAGCCCATAATAGGGGGTCAACAAAATGGATGCCAAATTGAAGCTGACACTCTTACCTTTCCAAAATGCTAGATAGATATGGTTCTTTCCAGCCGCATAACCCGATTCTAACCAGCTCATTAAAATTATGTTTTCAATAAAAAAAACTTTATTTCGCGTAGGGTAAGTGGATACGGGTCTTGAAATCGGACTTTCCAGTCAAAGCTCTAGGGTCCGGATTCAGGTCCGTCCCCCAAGAAAAAATAGTTTCCCGGAATCAGTGTAAAAGTACCATTCGGCAAATATTAAAAATGAGCTCGGGGTAAAGCCATTGAAATTCCAAAAAGTGCAAGAACTTACACCGCAATGAAAAGAAAATAGACTCGAAAGGGCTGAAGAGTTGCTTGGCTTGGCCGTGGTGAACTGCCGAATTTGGTTTTCTCTGATGAGAAAACATTCGTTGTCCGGCAGTTTGCAAAGAAACAAAATTATCGTGTTTACTTGCCAAAGAGCTGAAAATGTTCACCTAGGTTGGCCACCAGAAATCAAGCGCCGGCCATGGTGATGGGCCGCCATAACAGCCGATAGTCGCTCTCCGCTCGTATTAATCGACCGTGGCATCAGAATAAGTGCCAAATATTATCACAAAAATATTCTGGAGGGTTTATTAAAGCCTTGGGCACGCAAACATTTTGGCCACAGACTTTGGACATTCCAACAGGACTCAAGCACCATCGCACTTAGCACGTTCTACCCAAGAATGGTTACAAAATGTGGTTCCTCGCTTCATTTCCAGCGCACAATGGCCACCAATATCTCCGGATACCAATCCGTTCGACTATTGTATCTGGAGTATTTTGGAAAGCAAGGTTGGCACTAAAAATTACCAAAGTGTCGATCACCTCAAGCAAGCTCTTCGCCGGGAATAGACCAAAATACCGCAGAGAAACATTAGGGCAGCGAGTGACGGTTTTTATTGGCCGTTTGAAGACCATAATTCGTGCCAAAGGTGACCAATTCGAACAAATATAAACTTATTCTAAAATTTGATGCTATTTACGACAGTTTTTGCTTTAATTCAATGAAATTTTAAAAAAAATGTAAAAATTATGGCGTTTGACTTTGTTGCAGTTTTTTTTATCTCACCCTGTAGATGATAGAAAATCTTTCCGAGATATTGGGAAAATTGTTGGAAGTAAACATTGTAAAAATTAATAATTATTAAAAATAATTCCTGTGGGGATTTCGCCTGTGAAATGGCGTCAAAAGCGACTCTCAGTGAAAATCAGCAAGTAAATGAGTAAGTAAGTAAATGATTTACATGGGTAAGTACCGCAAAAGAAACCTTATATATCTAACACTAACCAGAGCAAGAGCATGGAATTTGCCAAAGTAAATCCATTAATAACAAGTAACAAAACAAATAAGCTCGGCCGGGGCGAACTTTTAATACCCTCCACCATTTGGAAGAAACTTGAAAATTTTAAAAAAATACTGAACTTTATTCGGAGGCCATACAAAGACGTGGACCTGCATAAGTATTTTTTTAGTTTTAAGGCTGTAGTACCCATTAAGATCCCAAATATGGAATTTGAAACAATTCCGACGAATAATGTCGCTAAAATCATCAAAATATCGAATAAAGGGAGATACCGTTATATTGCGGCTATGCGAAGACCTGGACCTGCATACTAAATTCTTAGGCATATGTTGTAGTACCCATTACAAACTTCGAATACGAAATTTGAAACAATTCGGGTGAATAATGTAGCTAAAATCATCAAAAGACCGAATATCGGATGGTACAGTTATATGGGAGCTATATGAAAACATGGACCTGCCTACTGGGAAAATACACAGTTGTGCAAAATTTTAGCCTTTGTGTCATGAATATTCCGATGAGTTACAAACGGAATGACAAAGCTAATATACCCCCCCTAGAATGGTGGAGGGTATACAAATGGGTGTAGTAATTGACTGACTGACTTTACGTTTCATCAAGGACTAGACGAAATGGCTGAAGCTAGATTCTTGAAATTTTGGATGAGGATCACTCTTGGTCCGAAGTTTTCAGAAAATTCGCACTAGAACGTCACGAAAAGTACTAGAAGCTACTAAATATAGCACCCTTTGTATTTGACGAACCAGTAGAGCTAGAACTTAAAATTGGAAAGAGGGTCACTTATGGAGGGTGTGATGAATGTATCAATGTACTTTTGGTAATTCGCACCGTAAGTGTACGAAAAGTACTAAAATGTACTATATTTGGTACCACATCATATGATGTGAATGGTTAGACACACAATTCGATTATAACTTGCTGTTTTTACCCATTTCAATATTTTTATCTGTGTTAGATAAAGCATTACAATGGAATACTTCGGTCTACTATATCTGGCACCTCACGAGCAGCTTAACATTTGCCTAAAAATTATCACATATCTCGGGCACGTCGCAATATTTACATCATATTTATTTAAGTCCGATACGAAATGGACAATATTGGTCCATTCCTTTGAAACCTACTCCATAGAGGGTCAAGAATTAGACCGATACTGACTAATGCCTTTTAACTGTCTTTCTACTATACCTAGATACATGAATTTGTGAAGAATATTTCTTTTTTTGACACCTTCTGTCTAAAACGAAAGGTTATGTTATGCATCAACTCTAACAAAGACCGCGAAAAAAGTGATCAGAAATCCTTGGGATAGATCTTATGACAAATCATTCTGTAGAATATTTTGACCAGCTACGATCCCGTTTAAAGGGAGTTTTGAACTATATTTTGAAAAAAGAGGGTTAAAATTTTCGACCAAAATATTTCTCGTATTTTTATACCCTCCACCATACTATGGAGGGTATATTAATTTTGTCATTCCGTTTGTAACTCCTCGAAATAGTCATGTCAGACCCAACAAACTATATATATTTTTGATCAGCGTAAAATTCTAAGATGATTTAGTCATGTCCGTCTGTCTGTCTGTCTGTTGTAATCACGCTATCTTTTGAACAAATTGAGATAGAAGGCTAAAATTTTGCACACATGTATATTTTGCCAGTAGGCAGGTTAAGTTCGTAAATGGGCCATGTATGTCCAAGTTATTATATAGCCCCCATATGATGGTACCTCCCGATATTCGGCATTATTCACCGGAATTGTTTCGAATTTGGTATTTGAAGTTCGTAATGGATACTACAGCCTAAGACAGAAAATTATCTGTGCAGGTTCACGTCTTCATAAAGCCCCCACATAACGGTACTCCCCCGATATTCGGTATTTTGATGATTTTAGCTACATTATTTAACGAAATCGTTTCAAATTTGGCATTTGCAGTTCGTAATGGATACTACATCTTAAGTCAAAAAATTAACCATGTAGGTCCACGTCTTCCTATAGCCCCCATATAACGGTACCCCCCGATATTCGGTATTTGGATGATTTTAGCGACATTATTTAACGGAATCGTTCCAAATTTGGTATTTGAAGTTCGTAATAGATAGTGCAGCATAAAACAGAAAATGAGCCATGTAGGTCCACGTCTTCGTATAGCCCCCATATACCGTACCCCCCGATATTCGGTATTTTGATGATTTTAGCGACATTATTTACCGGAATTGTTTCAAACTTCGCATGTGAAGTTCGTAATAGATACTTCATCCCATGCCAGAAAATTGTCTGTGCAGGTCCACGTCTTCGTATAGCCCCCCAAATAATAGTACCCCCTATATTCGGTATTTTGATGATTTTAGCAACATTATAAACAGATTTTTCTTCAAGTTTCGCATATGACAAAAGTTGCCTATGCAGGTCCACGACGTCGTATAGGCATTCGGTATTTTTAAAATTTTAACAGAATTTTTAACGGATTTTATTTTTTTGGAAATTGCTAAATTTGTACCAAATAGTGGAGGGTATTAAAAGGTCGGCCCGGCCGAACTTACAGCTTTTTTACTTGTTATCTACAATATTGCCGAAGACACTACATACCTAAAACGCAAAGATTCCTTGGAAGCTTAATTTGAAAATTTCCAAAAAAAAATTGTGTCAAAGAAGGGATCGTGTCCCTTTATTTAGGTCACTTTGCGATTAGCTTCTACTTTAAGTTCAACTCTCAAATGTACTGGTTTTTTCCTGTAAATATTGAAAAATTTGATTTGGGGTCGAAGGGTATTTTGGTTCAATTTTAAAGCCATTTGCATAGCCATTAAATGCCTGCTTCTCGGTGACGATACGAAAGTGGATTCGTAGGAAAAATAGAATTCCAAACGAATTTTTCATATTTTTGATTTGTTTCAATTCATTTCAAAATTTGAAAACCCCATTTCAAAGTTTTAATCAAACACTCCAAAATATCATTCTCAGCATTTGACCCACCCTATCCTACCCATAAACATTGAATTGAAATGTAAACAAAATTGAAAATTCCAAGAGAAATGTCAACACCGCTGGAATGTTATTCTGGCGTTTCTTGCAGCACTTCACGCGGCTGTCAAATGCAATGCGAAGCCAAAAGAACAAAAAGCAAACAAAAAAGCGAAACGAAAAAGAACACCCACCTGTGGATTATATGTGTATGTGTAGGTATCAGTGTTGTCACTGGTGTTGTTGTTGTTGGTGTAATAAATTTGTTCAACAGGATACTCTTGTGGATGGAGTTGCTGTTGTTGTTGTGTGGCAGCGTATGATGTCACGGGCAAATTCAAAGTTGTTGTTTTCACTACACCACTACTATTCGTATTATTTTTGTTGTGACAATTTGTTGGTTGTTGTTGCTGCTGTTGTTGTACAGATTTCAATTCACTATTTGTTGTTGGAAAATCACTTTTCGTAAAATTCGTTTGAGGCAAATTATTGTAAAAATTTCGTTGTTCTTGTTGTAGTTGTTGTTGTTGACCAGCAACAATTGCCGAATTTGTTGTTACGGGGTTCGAAGTTGCAGCACAATTATTATGCAAAAGATTCGTGTGATGACTATTTGTTGGCGCGACGTACGACAACGGAGCGGCGGAGGAGACGACACCGTTCGTTTGCGGCGTTTGCTTTAAATTTATTTGGCAAAATTGCTCTTTCAATTGATTGATTGCCGTTGCAAATTCGGGTGACGTTTGCTGTTGTTGCTGGTGTTTATTTTTCTGACTTCTTTGTATCGGACTATTAATATCAACCGTCTGCGCACGCGATCCACCTTCAACTGAATGCGTTTGTCCAACAAACGGAGAATTTACTGGCTTTGCTGATGTCGCCGCTGCCGTTGTAGCTGCTGCTGCTATTGGTGTGGACGTCGTGGTTATAGCTCCACCACTACTACCACAGTTGCGATTAATGTTGGTACGTTGTGACGGCGTTAGCTTTTGTTGTTGTTGCTGCTGCCCTGCTGCTGCTCCCATAAAAGCAAAACCACCACCGCCGCCACCAGTAAAAGGCTGTGTTGTATTTGCATTGGGCAAATGAATTCCACCACTGTTATTCATTGTTGTTAGAGCCGTTGTCATTACAGTGTTGTTGTTATTGTTATTGCTATTGTCACCACCAATACCATAACGACCGGCTTTGTTGTCATTGTTGTTGTGGGGACTTTGATTAACGCTGCCACTATTGGGGCCACTCTGCAGAGAGCCATTGTTGCGTAAATTACGTGAACCATACATTATGGCTCTTTAATGTGGTACTCTCGCTCTCTGCCTCTCTTAAATAAAATACAATGATCGCACACTCTCAAACAAACAGGTATGGTGTTTTGGTGCTCTGCCACAAATGAATGTTGATAAGGGCTCCCCTTTATTTGACGCTCTTTCGTTTGTGTTGTTTACTCTTGTTCTCTGCAATGTCGATGGGGTTCTCTGCTTCTCTTAATGCCGTTGGATTTCACTCTCCCCCTCACTGCAGTGTATTGTCTTTGTTTGTGGGGTTTATTCTTTGAAAATAAATGAAATGATTTGTTCTTGCGGTTACCTCTCTGTTTACTTTGTGAGGTACTCTTAACTTCTTAATTAAAATTTCAAATAAAATGTTTTTCTCCCTGATTTCAATTCTCTTAATAACTATTTCACACTGCAAAGTAAATATTTTATTATAAATGACAATTTCTTTTTGTTTTCTTTTTTCTTCGTGGAATTTGCTTTCGTTTTATGGTGTTTCTTTTTTTTAATGAATGATTTAATTTTTTGATAAGAATTTAGATTGCGTGTTTTTTGGTTTTTTGATTGTGTTGACTACATGTTCGTACAAATATTTGCATTGATTCATCATCGTCTTCAGCGCCGCGTATGAGTGCTAATGTGTTGGTATTAGGCGAAAATACCTTGAAATCCATTCTATGATGTCAGGAGGACATGATGGTGTCAAGTTGTCTAGTGACCGCTCGAACCAAAAAGTTATTTTGAAAAATAATTGTTAGGAGGATATATTTTGTTGGGTTGGCCTTTAGCAGCGGTGCTCAAGAAGAAATATATCTTTTTAGTCAAATTTCTCTTTGCTTATTTAAATCAAGAACAAAGCAGTGTTAAGTTATTATTTATACAAATATTTTTTATCCATTCGCTTTATAAATTATTTTGGCAAACATTCGTGTTTAAAAACAATTAAATAGAACCGTAAAATATAAAGAAAAACAAAATTTTAATTTTCTCTTAAATTATCTCTTTTTTCTCTTCATGTTCTAGAACACGGTTTTGAGCACCGCTGCCTTTAGATAAGATATAAGTTGTCGGTGAAGATAAATGTAAATTTATCTAGCAAAACCAAGCGAAATTTACTCAAGCTCAACAAAGGTAAACAACGGGAGAGTGAGTAGACTTGAAGGCAATTTTAGGCAATAAATTCAGAACAAAAATTATGAATAAAGACATAATAAAAAATTATAACAACCACAATAAAGTTTCAACCCCTTAACCAATTCTCATGTAAGGTTTCGGCGTAAATGAAAGCCCCGCTTCGACCCTGCGCCATTTTTATACCCTCCACCATTCTATTGAGGGTATATTAGCTTTGTCATTCTGTTTGTAACTCCTCAAAAATTCATGATAGACCCTCCAAATATATATCCATTGTCAGTAGGAAGGTTAAGTTCGTAAATGGGCTATGTCGGTTCACGTTTTCGTATAGCCCCCCATATAACGGTACCTCCATTCATTAGGTATTTTGATGATTTTAGCGACATTATCCGCCGGAATTGTTTCAAACTTCGTATTTGTCCGTTCCACGTCGCATACGCCCCCATATAACCGTACCTCCCTTCATTCGATATTTTGATGATTTTAGCAACATTATTCGCCATAATTGTTCCAAACTTCGTATTTGAAGATCTGAATGGGTACTACAGCCTATGACAACAAATAATTTATGCAGGCCTACGACTTCGGTCATCATTTAATGATAGTTTTCGTAATTTGTTGAATTTTTTCAAGTTTCTTCCAAATGGTGGAGGGTCTTGAAAGTCCGGCCGAACTTAGCTTCTTCTTCACTTATTATTTCTTATACCCTGGCCTTTTAAATAGGTCTTCGAGAAACTCGCTCGAATTCCAGTAAACGATGAAACTAGCTGGATGTTGGTCAAATTCGAGTAAAGAGTGAAATTTACTCGAAGTCGAGCGGGAACTCTCCTGGCGTGTAGAAAGAACAAAACAGGAGAAAAATTTTTCCGATTTCGCTTGAATAACGGCGAGCTGGCCTGGCTCGTTATTGAGTGGAAGCAAAATTCAAGCAATCCCTCTCGCGAGCATATTTCACTCCCAAGACGAGCAAATCTACTCCTAAAACGAGCAAATCTATGTTCTGGTTTATATGAGCAGTTAACCCTTTAGGTTATTCTATGCCATATGGCAAAACATTTTCTGTTACAGGCTGTAGTATCCACAGGCACTTCAAATACGAAATTAGAAACAATTCTGGTTGATAATGTCACTAAAATCATCAATATACGGAATATACAGGGTAAGATAAAAAAAACTGGAACAAAGTCAAAAGCCATAATTTTTATTTTTTTTTTTAATTTTATTGAATGAAAGCAAAAATGTCGGAATTAGCATCAAATTTTAGAAAAAGTTTAGATTTGTTCGAATTGGTCATCTTTGGCACGAATTATGGCCTTTAAAAGGCCAATGAAACCGTCGCACGCTGCCTGAATGTTACTCTGCCGTATTTTGGCCCATTCCCGGAGAAGCGCTTGCTTGAGGTTATCGACACTTTGGCATTTTTTAGTGCTAACCTTGCTTTTCAAAAAACTCCAGACACAATAGTCCAACGGATTGGTATCCGGAGATTTTGGTGGCCATTGTGCGCTAGAAATATAGCGAGAAACCTCATTTTGTAACCATTCTTGGGTGGCGCGTGCTGAGTGCGATGGTGGTGAGTCCTGTTGGAATCTCCAAGGTCTGCGTCCAAAATGTTTGCGTGAGGAAGGCTTTAATACACCCTCCATAATATTTTCGCGTTAATATTCAGCATTTATTCTGATGCCACAGTCGATTAATACGAGCGGAAAGCGACCATCGGCTGTTATGGCGGCCCATTCCATCACCATGGCCGGCGCTTGAGTTCTGGTGGCCAACCGAGAGTGCACATTTTCATCTGACCTCTTTGGCAAGTTAACACGATCATTTTGTTTGTTTAGTTTACAAATTGCTGGACAACGAATGTTTTCTCCTCGTAGAAACCCAAATTCGGCAGTTCACCACTTTTGGCCAAGCGAAGCAACTCTTTAGCTCTTTTTTCTTCTGTTGCGGTGTAAGTTCTTACACTTTTTGGAATTTCAATGGTTTTTCCCCGAGCTCATTTTTCAATATTTGCCGAATGGAATATTGCGATATGTTCAGCTCAAGAGCCATTTTTCGGCCACTGCGACGCGGGTTTCGTCTTGGTTTTCGAACCATTTTTGCTGATGTTACTGTTTTCTCCCGTCCACTTCCTTGACATCGGGCTACGCTACCAGTATCACGGCAACGAGCGATGGTACGAAAGATTTATTCACATTTAAATTCTGGAGTACTCTGATGATAGCCACTTGTGGTTTTCCAGCCAAATATAAAGAAATCACACTTGAATTCCATCACGAATAACTTTTTTCTGGAAAATTCTCACCAAAATGCTTTTGTACTCTTGTAAACAATATAATGAGCTATCACTGGAATAATTTTAACAGCTGTCGGGTGAGTGACAGTTTTTTCACCTCAACCAGTAAAGGTTTAGGACCTTTGGCGTTTTGGACCCAATTTTTTTGGGGCTTTTAATCTACAACCGTTTCGATTTGGTCCAAACTTGGTACATCGTAATATTATTATCAAAATTAGATCGAGTTCGGAGAAGGGCAACATCGGTCCACTCCATCAAGTAACTCCCTCACAAAGGGTCAAAATTTTAAATAATTATAACTCTTATAAAAAACGCAATATTTTTATTAACCCAAGGTCTGGTGTGATATATCGGTCCACTCTTTCTGGTACCTCCCAGGATTCATAACAAAGATGGTAGAAATCGGACCATTTCTCCTGGCACCTCCCCCACATAAGGTTCAAGATTTTGAAAAACAAAACCCTCAAGTATAGGAAGAAGTCTGTATAGTCCAAATCTGGCACGTTGTAATATTTATATCAGTCTTAGGTCAGATACGAATTTTTCAATATTGGCTAACTGCTTCGGAACCTCCCTCATAAAAGGCTGGGGGTATACATCTGTTGGAAAAACCGACTGATACTATAGGACCCTGGAAGAATCCTTGAAAAAATATTTTTTACGGGTTTTTTGTTGGCAAATTGAAAGGCATTTTTTCTGGACATACAATTGGAAATAGCTTTTTCTTTTCTTTGGTGACTTTGTAGCGAAATTTTATGGAAAATATTTTTTTTCTAAATTAAGTGGAGTTTTAGACATTTTTTCCGAGAATACGGCACTTTCATGATTTAACACGAAAACAGATCGAAGAAAAATCGATAAAAAATTCAGTTTTCTTGGGAAATGCATTTCCGACAACAGGCTTTGAATTGCTTCAATATGGTGCATTTATGCAGCTTTTAGCAAATTATAAGATATTTACATTCAAGTTTTACACATACAAAAAACACAATATCCCAACCTTCTATGATTTTGATTGCTTATCATTTCTTGCTCGATAGCTAGTGATCAATAGTATTTTTCAAGAATTTCGATGACGAAAAATACTATTATCGAAAATTTGCACTTCAGTGTTAGCTTATCTATCAAAAGGAAATGCAATGACTCACACTTCTCTTAAAAAAATATTTAAGAGAAATATTTTACGTTATTTACTACTATTTTATTGAGTAAATTATGGGAGTAAATTTCCGTCTCTCAACCATCAACAACAACTGATTTTGTTGACCAAATCTCTCGACGGCCAACAACATTTATTGCAGAGAGTTTATCGTTTTCTTTTTTCTTTCACACATGACATTCTTTTGTAACAAAATAATTAGCATTCTTTTTGTGCATTTTTGTTGTTGTTGTAGCCAAAAAATAATACATACAAATAATATTCTTTGTATAAATAGTGTGTGTGTGTGGTGAAAGAGATGCAGCAACAATGTTATGGTTAAATTGGGAGAGAGACTGGGTAGTGGTAACAGGTTTTCATCGGCCTTTCCCCACAAATTGATGGGTTTTTCAATTTGGAAAACACCCAAAATTATTAAAAGTAATTTTTATTAGCCATAAGAATTAGGCGTTTATTGAGTATGGAGGTGGTAACGATTTATCTTGTCAGCAAGTTAAGGGGGAGAAAATTAGTGAGTAAATAAATGAAACAGATATTTCTAGCGTACGACGATATTCGAACAATTTCGAATAGAAATTCAAATGAAAGAAGAGCTTGCCCGAAACCTTCAAAATAACTTCTATAGTATTAACCTTTAACTTCTGAGGTGGTGGTAAAATTTACCCTCCCTTCACATTTTCTTGAAATTCTCTATTCTATTACAATGAATAAAAATTTTGTTTACATAAAAAAAATGTTTTTTTACTTATTGTAATTTAAAATATACATGCTTACTTTTAAAAAACAAATTATTAGCAAATAAAATTTTTAACAAAGTTTTTTTCTGTAAGATTTAGAGGGGTAAAATTTAACACCACGTTATAAAATATGTCACCTCAGAAGTTAAAGGTTAAGATGTTATATGCCATCTACATGTATCTATACAAAACAAAAGGTTTATTCTCAGGACTTGCATAGACGAAAGACGTCTGGTATGGACAGAACACCCTATATAAATGTTTTTTGTAGACAGAAAAGAACTTTCATATTTTTCTGGAAACAATAAACCTTTTACCTCCAAAATACGAGCCTCCTGAGAATAGTAACAATGAGTATGACTCTGCTCTGCTCTTTTTCGACTTGAAGTAAAATTAGCTCGAAATCGAGCAGATTCTACTCTTGTGTAGTACTCTTTAGCTTTCGGCATACTGTTGTTAGTTTTGCACGTATGTGTATTTCTAGGATGTACGCTGGTCCCACGAACACACAAATCACCAAACAGAAACATTTGTATACCCTCCGCCATACATGGTATGGAGGGTCTATTAAGTTTGTCATTCCGTTTGTAACTCATTGAAATAATAACTTTAGACTCAACAAAGTTTATATATTCTTAATCAGCGAAAAATTCTAAGACGACTTAACCCCGTCCGTCCTTCTGTCCCTCTGTTGTAATCACGCTAGAGTCAAAACGAATAAAGATAGGAAGCTAAAATTTTACACAGATCAGTCTTTTGCCTGCAGGCAGGTTAAGTACGAAGGTGGGCTATATCGGTCCACGATGTGGTATAGCCCCCATATAACGGTCTCCCCAATATTCGATATTTTGATGTTTGTAGCCAAAATTTTCAATTATATTGTCTGAAAATCCACAAAACGGTTCCTTCTGAGTACTTTACTCCTTGGAAGAGTATTGTCTACATAGGTACACGATATCGTATAGCCCCCATATAACGGTACCGCCCGATATTCGGTATTTTCATGTTTTCAGCTACATTTTTGAATGGAATTGCCTAAAAATCCAAACTAGAAGTTCTTTCTAAGCACTTAACCCCTGGAAGAGTATTTCCCCTATATAACGGTACCTCCAGATATTCGGTATTTTGATAATTTTAGTGACATTATTCACCGGAGTTGTATCAAATTTCGTATTTAGAGCTCGTAATGGGAACTACTACAGACCTCATATATCAGTACCTCCCTATATTCCGTATTTTGATGATTTTAGCAACATTGTTCTCCTGAATTGTTTCAAATTTGGTATTTGAAATTCGTAATGGATACTATAGCCTAAGACAAAAAGTTACGTATGCAGGTCCATGTCATCATACAGCCCCCATATATCGGTACCTTCCGATATTCGGTATTTTGATGATTTTAGCGACATTATTCACCGGAGTTGTTTCAAATTTCGTATTTGGAGTTCGTAATGGGAAATACAGTCTATGAAAGAAAATTGTCTACGCTCCCAATATTCAGTATTTTAACGATTTTAGGTACAATATTTACTGAAATTGTTTAAATTTCCTAATAGGTACTACAGACTGTGACTGAAAATTGTCTATGCAGGTCCATAGGTCTTCGTATAGGCCCAATATAACGGTAACTCCTTATATGCGATATTTTGATGATTTAAGCTACATTATTCACCGATTTTTTTTTTCAAGTTTCGTGTTTGAATATTTTAATGGCTTATGACAAACGTTGCCCATGCAGGTCCGCATCTTTCTGTAGACCCCAATATAACGTTTATGTTCGTCATTTTTAAGATTCTAACAGAATTTTTAACGGATTTTATCTTTATTTCATTGAATTTATTGAAATTTTCCAAATTCGTTCCGAATGGTAGATGGTTTTCAATGTTCGGTCCGGCCGAAATTACTGATTTTTTACTTGTTTCAACTCGCTCTGTTAGAGTAAACTTATACCCTATTTAGAGACATTTTAAACGGGTGTAATTCCCGTGTGCTCCCACGCAAAACAAAGAGTGGAGAGTAAACTTTGTGCTACACTCCTACTATTCGGTCATTCGCGCTCGCCACTAAGTTTTACTCGTGAGTAAAACAGAGCAAATTTGGCCTCAGGATAAAATACTATTTTGAAGTCTCCTTTGGATACATGTATATATTGGATATATGACCTTCGGCAGGACTTTTAAGAAAGAATCCCTCTACAGATCTGCCAAGAATCGAATAGTAGTTCATGAAGACTTTGAAGGTATTGAGGACTTTTAACGGATCGTATACAGACCTTTTCACGGGCTTTTATGGACAGAATGCGGAAATCCGTTTTAGGAGATTGATCTAGCGATGATCGTCCTCCTGGCGCACTATAACTCATAAATTGCAATATTTTAATCAAACTTATATCGAGTCGGATGGTAGTCAACGTTTGTCATTCCTTCTCGTACATCTCCTTTAAATGGTCAATTTTTTTTTTTTTTTTAAGTGTTGAATGAATTGAAGAAGCAGCTATCTTTGCCAGGCGATTTTTTATTACCCTCCTCCATTTAGTAGTAACTAGCAAAATTTAAAAAAATGCAATTGAAAAATTATTTCAATAGCAGATGCCATTAGGTACAGTTATACGAGGCCTATGCGAAAATAAGGATCTGTATAAGCAATTTGTCTGTCAGAGAAGGCAGTGTCATTTGAAGACTCTAAATACCACTTTAGAGATAATTCTGTTCAAAAATCTGTCTAAAATCATCTAAATACCAAATATCGGAAGGTACCGTTGTGTGGGTACTACATCATAACTTGTATTTATACTTTACAAGGTACTGTTAACACAAATAGCCAATTTACAGAAAAATCGATGAAAATTATGACTAAAATACCCAATCCATTTAAATTTGGAGGTACCATTATATAAGGGGGCTATGCCAAAACGTTGACCTATATGATCCATTTTCAATACCAAAAAATTGTACGGACCCAAAATACACCTGGAGAAAATTTATCAACTTACTTCACTTCGTTTGGAGGCCAGAGTGAATTCAACAGACGGACAGACAGAGATGGCTAGATCGACGTAGAATTTTTGGTTGGACAAGAATACAAACGGCATGACAAACCAAATATAGCCCCCATACTATGGTGGAAGGTATAAAAATTGAAATTATGAATGCCGTAATATATTTTTTAACTTTCACTTTTTGGATAAATCTTCTCGGCCCTAGATCCGCATTAGCAGTATCTAAACATTACATTACATATGGGGTCAACATTTTTTTCTGTTATTCCAGACTAAGGAAAATTTTGAATATAAATTTTATCGAGCAACTATCTTACATTAATCTCATTAAATTTTTAATTGAATAATAATTAATTTTCATTTTTTTACTAATTTAAAAACAGCTTCAGACTGTGTTGGAATATGTTGTGATAGGCCAACATGTCCATACAAAACAAAACGTCAACAACTTCCCTCGCTGATCACTTCATAAGAGTCCATTGGTAGTGAATCATTGTTTTTTTTATATCTCAGCCTAAACATAGGCTTTGAATTTTGTCGCGTTTTAACAATTCAAACTTAAAGTTAGTCATACGTTCCAGTGTGTGTCATGTGCATTCTATGAGTGTGTGGATCATAATAAATTCGATGAAAAAAATAGAAACCACAATTTATAAATAATAAAATTGCTAATTAATATTCTTGGCACAAATCATTTGACACAAATAGTTATCAATTCTAGATAATGGACGGAAATGCGGTAGTTAACAGATGAAAAGGAAGTATTATAGTTAACAGATGAAAAGGAAGTATTTGATTAGCGATTTAATCAGATAAGTTTATAATTTGGACGTTATTGTAAAATTTGAGTTTAAATAATCTACAGCTTTTATTGCCACTCGGCAATGACGTGCTGACATGGAACCATCTGAGTGGGAAAATTGTAAGTTCTTCCGGGCTGAACTTTGAATACACTCCACCATTTGGAAGGAATTTGCAAAATTTTAAAAGAAGAAAAAAATCGTTGAAAAATACTGCTAAAAACACAAATATAGAAAATATAAGGATTTACCGTTATATCCGATGCCATACTAAGACATGGACCGTATATGCAATTTTTGTCATAGGCCATTACGATATTAAAATACGAAACTCGAACCATTTTCGGTGAATAATATCGCAAAAATCATCAAAATAACGAATATTGAGAGAAAGCGTTAAATGAGGACTATACGTATACCTTGACTTCCAGAGATTATTTTCTGTCACAGGCGGTAGTACCTGGATAGGTAATTTTCTATCATAGGATTTAGCACCTATTCCGAACATACAATAAAAAAAAAAACAATTCCGATAGATAATGTAGCTAAAACCATGAAAATATCGAATATTGGGAGGTACCATTATATGGGGGCTATACGAAGACGTGGACCCGTCTCAAAAAATTTCTGTAATTAGATGTAGTACCCATAAGGAACTTCACTTCCAAACTTCCAAATCTGAAACATTTCTGGTGAAGAGTGTGACACAAATGATCGAAATACCGAATGTCTGGAGGTACAGTTATATGGGGACTCTACCAAAACATAGTTTGAAAATAATGTTACGATGTACCAAACTTGGCGCAAATCGAATTCTGCCTTCAAGGGTTATCGACTTCAAATGTCCTAAAACGGATTTGGGCTATTGGGACCTAGGGTCTAAAACCGTTATTCCAATGATGCACGTCTTTGTCACATGTATATATGCCTTCGGGAGCCATATGGCTGAGGTTCAGCATTGAAAAAATTAAAAAAAAATATTCTTTAAAAATAGGGAGTGTCTCTCCGCCCGTCCGTCCGTTCATGTTTGTAAACAAAATGCAGGTCACATCTATTATCCGATTGAGATGAAATTTTCCAAACATTATTTGTTTGTTCCAAAGACGAATCCTATTGGAAATGCTGAGAATAGCTTCAAATTTTGATATAGCTCCCATATATATATATATTTTCAACCGATTTCGGTCAATATCACCAAATGGCCCATATCAGTCCAACCTGAATTTTGGCACATCCGACCGAATTCAGTCCAGAAGCAAGCACATCAAATTTGGTGATAATCGGTTCAGCTATATAGCTATATATGATATATAGATGTTTTATCCGATTTGGGGTTTTATGTCCCTCGCATGCGTAATATTTAGCTCCCATATATATCTTTATACAATATCAGGTTTATTGTGCACCAAATGACTACTATCTGCCCAAATGAACTGAATCATTGAAATTCCGACCGAATTCATCCTAGAAGCAAGTACTTCGAATTTGTTCAGATATAGCTATAGCTCACATACATATACTTCATCCGACTTCGGGTTTTAAGTCCTCGCATGCGCAATATGCTTTCTACAACAATGATCTTTGGCACCAGATATCAAATACAGCTCAGAAATAAGTGCCTAAAATTTCAGATTTGACCATGTATATCTTTATCAAATTTCAGGGTTTTAGTGCACCAAATGGCTAATATCAGCCCAAACGGAGTGAATTGTGGCACATCCGACCAAATTCAGTGTAGAAGTAAGTACATCAAAATCGGTTCAAATATAGCTATATATATGTTTCATCCTATTTGCGGGTTTAAGTCGCTCATATGAATATGAACTTCACAACAATGAAATTTGATACCGGATATCAGATGCAGCTCGAAAATAGCTTTGCCAAATTTTATCGGTTCAGATTTTTATGTAGCTTCGATTTCGTTTGTAACTCCTCGAAATACTCATATCAGACCCAACAAAGTATATATATTCTTGATCAGCGTAAAATTTTATGACGATTTAGCCATGTCCGTCTGTCTGTTGTAATCACTCTATCTTTCGAACGAATTGAGATAGAATACTAAAATTTTGCACACTTGTTTATTTTTCCAGTAGCCAGGTTAAGTTCGTAAATCGGCCATGTAGGTCCACGTCTTCGCATAGCCCCCATATAACGGTACCTCCCGATGTTCGGTATACGAGTTTAAGTACAATGCTCACCGAAATTGTTTGAGATGTCGTATTTGACGTTTATAATGGATGCTATAGCCTGTGACAAAATTGTCTATGTGGTCCAGGTCTTCGCACAGCTCCGTTATAACGGTACCTCCCTTTATACGATACTTTGATGATTTTGGCTACATTATTCACCGTTTATTTCAAGTTTCGAATTTGAATATGGTAATGGCTTATGACAAACAATGCCTATGTAGGTCCACGTCGTATAGACCCCAATAAAACGGCTATATTCGGTATTTATACCCTACACCACAAGGTGGTCAGGGTATTATGTCTTTGTGCATTTGTTTGTAACAGGCCAAAGGTAACAAGATAGGCCCATAGTTCCTCTTGATGATCTGCATAGAATCACATTCTGAGTCGATTTATGCATGTCCGTCCGTCCGTCCGTCTGTCCATGTATTTTTGTAAACAAAGTATAGGTCGCATTTATTGCCCGAAATTTTGCAAAGATCTTTTGTTTGACCCAAGGACGAACCCTATTGAAATTGGAGATAATCGGTCAAAATTTAGATATGGCTCCCATATATATCTTCGTCCGATTTTCTTTTATTGTGCACCAAACGTGTAATATCAGCCCGAATTGTATGGCATTTTGCATATACACCCAAATTAGGCCTGAAAATATGTATGCCAAATTTGATCGAAATCGGTTCAGATATACCTATAGCTCCCATATATATTGTTCATCCGATTTGTTATTTTTGTCCACCGCCGCCGTAATATGCACTCTGTAACAACAATTTTTGGGGAAATATATCAAATACAGCTCAGAAATACATTTGCTAAATTTTATCGAGATCGGTTCAGATTTGGATATAGCTCCCATATATAACTTCGTCCGATTTACCTTTTATTGTGCACCAAACGTCTAATATTTGTCCAAATGGGATGGAATTTGGCACTTACGACCGAATTGTGTCTAGAAGCTATAGCTCCCATATATACTGTTCATTCGATTTGTCATATTTGTTATCCACAGCCGTAATATACACTCCGTAACAACGATATTCAGGGAAATATATCAAATACAGTTCAGAAATATCTTTGCCACATTTTATCGAGATCGGTTCCGATTTGGATATAGCTCCCAAATATATATTTTTATCCGATTTCAAATTAATTGTGCACCAAATGGGCAATACAAGTCCGAATTTAAAAGATACAAATGCTTCGGCATATTTAGTTCTTTGAACTTTAAATTATAATTGTAATCATGGCGTGTATGATTGAATTCTCCCATAAAAATTTTTAATTGTTATGTGGAGCTCTACTTAATTAGCAAAGTGGTGTAGGGTATCATAAAGTCGGCCCGCCCGACTTTAAGACTTTCTTTACTGGTTTTAAAATTTTAACGGAATTTTTTAAGGATTTTATTTTTTGAAAATTTCCAAATTCGTTCCAAACGGTGGAGGGCATTCAAAGTTCAGCCCAGCCAAACTTACTGCTTTTTAACTTGTTTAATATAATCCTTGTCGAAGTCATATCATGATCTATACAACAATGTTATTTGGTTTATAGGTATTATGTTCTACTTCATATCAATTCCCAATATACTCTGAAAAAATAGCCATAGCGGGGTAGGGTATCATATAGTCGGGCCCGCCCGACTTTTGACCTTTCCTTACTGGTTTAGTATGATGCCCGTGAAGATAAATTTTAAAATATAAATGCAATGTGTTGGTGCGCAAGGGGTTAATTGAAAAATAGTTTTTTTAATATTAATGATTTTTACCATTTTTTTTGGATAAATCAACGTATTTTTAAATTAATTTAAATTAAATTAATTAATTAAATTAATTTAACAGGAAAATGACACAATTTCTCGACGAGGACGAATAACCAGAGTGGTGTTGGCGGTAGGGAAACTGCATGGAAAATGCTGAATTGCACAAAAACTATGCTAGCTGCGTCATTGAGGCGGGTCTTAAATGAAAGGTCTCGAGGAGTACTTTCTGGCTATATATGCCCTATATTCCCAACTGATTTCAGATAATCGAATTTTTTCGATTTTCTAACCAAAGTGGCGGTTTCGGTAGGGAAACTGCATGGAAAATGCTGAATTGCACAAAAACTATGTTAGCTGCGTCAGTTGGGAATATAAGGCATATATAGCCAGAAAGTACTCCTCGAGACCTTTAATTGAAGAGCCGCCTCAATGACGCAGCTAGCATAGTTTTTGTGCAATTCAGCATTTTCCATGCAGTTTCCCTACCGAAACCGCCACTTTGGTTAAAAAATCGAAAAAATTCGATTATCTGAAATCAGTTGGTAATAAAAGGCATATAAAGCCAGAAAGTACTCCTCGAGACCTTTAATTGAAGACCCGCCTCAATGACGCAGCTAGCATAGTTTTTGTGCAATTCAGCATTTTCCATGCAGTTTCCCTACCGCCAACACCACTCTGGTTATTCGTCCTCGTCGAGAAATTGTGTCATTTTCCTGTTAAATTAATTTAATTAATTAATTTAATTTAAATTAATTTAAAAATACGTTGATTTATCCAAAAAAATGGTAAAAATCATTAATATTAAAAAAAAAACTATTTTTCAATTAACCCCTTGCGCAGCAACACATTGCATTTATATTTTAAAATTTATCTTCACGGGCATTTTAGTATGCATATGTGAATTCATAGAATTAACATATTTCTAATAGTGCCACATATTTATATTGCATTTTTTTTAAAAATATTGATCGGATTCAAAATTGAATGTCAATAGGATGAAGTAGATTACATGAATATATTTCGATTAAATGAAAATTCGCTAACGCAAAATTTTACTAATTATATGCATTAATGCCTCTTGTAGGGCAAATCATGTTGGAATCCAAACGACCTTGAAATTCCATTTAAAGAAGTTCATTCAATTTCCAATTATAAGCATTTGTAAGCAATTTCCCCGTTATAAGTTTTGTCCAAAGGCAGTAATAAGCTAGCAACCCCTGGTACACAACATAAACCTACACCCTTTATTAAAATTATGCATGGCTATCAGCAATTGAAACCGTTAATAAATCAGATAAGAAACAACCCACAAATAAAAAAAAATAAGAAACATTAATAATCAATTAAGTTAAATCGTGAAAAGTAATGACAGTTAAATTCAAGAAAAAAATCAGACAATAAATAAATAAATGAAAAGCAAATCTTGAATTGTTTCCACATATGCAACCAGACAACTAGATGTTATTCCATATTTCAATCTTGACCATATTTGGTTAAAAAGAATTACATTGTGAAGAACAAGCAGTGAACATGCATATGAAAATAAAAAAAAACACATCACCAGAAATGGCTGACATTTTTGAGGTCAACTAGTTTCAGCACCACCAATGGAGTTGAATGAATCGCAAGTTCTACTTGTCTGGGCCAAAAAAACAAAAATGTTCACTTATGGGTGTAACGATTAAATGGGGAGGGAGAGAGAGAGAGAGAGAGAGAGATGGGAAATGGAATTACCTAATATTCCAGTTGATGAATGAAAACTGTTTCTAGGCACGATTTTTTGGAAAACTAAACAACTTCATCAATGAAATTATTCCATAAATGTATTGGGATCGATAGGCTACTGTTTTAAAATTGTTGAAATTCCATAAATGATTGGTTTTTAGGGGGCATCGCAATTGAGCTAAATATTGTTGCAAACAAGACTTTTGGGGAAAGTTTATTTATGGCTACGAAGGCGGTATATCGCTTCATAGGTTCATGAATGTTCGTAATCCAATTTAAGAATTCCGGATCCCACTCTTGAGAATTCCGTTGCAAGACATTTGAAGTCGCTAATATTTAAATGGAGGTTTTGATTTGTTCTAAATATTGGAATTAATAAAATCTTTAAAAAGTTTGACATTTGGAGTCGATCTAGGTGTCTCCGTCCGTCTGTCTGGCTGGTGCGCATGATAAGTCTCGAAGGGAATATCCGATTTGGTCCAGACTTGGTACATCGTAATAATATTGTCACACTTCGAACGAGTTCGGAGTTGGGCACCATCGGTCCACTTCTTCTGTTACCTCCCCCATGAAGGTGAAAATATTCAAGGAAAATAATTTACTTCAGAGAAAGGATCATTCGATTTTGTGCAAACTTTGCAAACACAATTTTTTCCGAGATAGGTCAGTTGCAAAAATGGACAGTATAAGTCCACAATCCCACAAAGGGTCAAAATTTGGAATAATTATAACTTTTATAAAATGTAAAATAAAATTTCGATTGTCTTCGAATCTCATACAGTTTAATATTTTAATTAATACTAGTAAAAAAGCTGTAAGTGCGGTCTTGCCCTCCACCATTAGAAACTAATTTGGCAATTCTCAAAAACAATAAAATCCGTTAAAAATTCTGTTTAAATTTTAAAAATACCGAATATAGCTATTATATTAGGGTATAAACGATGACATGGACCTACATATGTTACTTTTGTCATGAGCCATTACAATATTCAAATGCGAAACTTAAAAAAATCGGTGAATAAAATAGTTAAAATCATCAAAATACCACATGCCGGAAGGTACCGTTATATGGGGGCTATACGAAGACGTGGACCTGCACAGACAATTATCTATCTTAGGCTGTAGTATCCTTTTCGAACTTCAAATACCAAATTTGAAACAATTCCAATGAACTATGTCGCTAAAATCATCAAAATACCGAATATCGGGAGGTACTGTTATATGAGGGCTATACCAATACGTGGACCTACTTGGCCCATTTTCAATACCAAAAGTCCTGCAGACATTATATACATTTGAGTAAAATTGTATCAATCTACTTCAATTCGTTCGGAAGCAAGAGTGATTTTCACAGACGGACGGACATCGCTAAATCGACATAAATTGTATGCTGATCAAGAATATATGTACTTTGTGGGTTCTAAAATGTATATTTCGAGGTGTTACAAACGGAATGACAAACTTAATATACCCTCCATACTATGGTGGAGGGTATAACACACAAAACACTTCAAAACTCAGCACATCTCAATATTTCTATCAAAACAAAATCAGGTGTGAATATGATAGATATCGGGCCAATACTTCTGGCACCTCCGCCCACAAAGAATCACAATTTTGATTCTCTTAAAATTTCTCACATCCCTTAAATAAAAACTTAAAAATATTGTGGTGTGAAGAAGCAATACATCGGTTCACTCCTTCTGGTACCTCTCCCACAACGGGTCAACATTTGAAATAACCCAACTGTCATAAAATGTGAAATACGTATCCGATTCATTGTAAGCTTCATACATTCCAATATTTCCACTAACACACGATCTGGTCCAAACCATGTGGTACCTTTCCCAGAAATGGTAACAATTTCCAAATTTATAACTCTCATAATCTGCGAAAAAAAGTCAGCGATTTTGATTTTTTGTAAATGTTTCTCTCAACCATAGATCTGAGATGAATATGGAATTTATTGGTCCACTCCTTCTCGCACCTCTCGCACACAAGGTTAAATCTTTGGGTAATTATTCGCATATAAATTGTAATAATTTTTTCTTTAAGTTTGCACTTCTCGCACATTTCAACATTTTTTTAAAAAAAATATCACTAAAGTGAAGGAAGTCGTCGATATAGTCCAAATTTAGCACGTTTAGCTCAGACTTAGGTCAGGTACGAAATTGAGAATACTGGTCCAATCCTTCTAAGTCTCTACCATAAAGGATCAACAGCCAACTTCAGACTGCATTAATTTCCAAGCCAGTCGTCCGACAGGTTTAGTGACACCTCATTATATTGTTTACAAACGTACAAAAGCATTTTGGTAAGAATTTTCCAGAAAAAAAGTTAATCGTGATGGAATTCCAGCGTGATAGTGTGATTTCTTTATATTTGGCTGGAAAACCACAAATGACTGTCGTTAGAGCACTCCAGCATTTAAATGTGAATAAATCTGTCGAATTTGGTTTTCGCCGATGAGAAAATATTCGTTGTCCAGCAGTTTGTAAACAAACAAAATTATCGTGTTTATATGTCAGCTGAAAATGCGCACATTCGGTTGGGCACCAGAACTCAAGCGCCGGCCATGGTGATGGTGTGGGCCGCCATAACAGCCGATGGTCGCTCTCCGCACGTATTAATCGACCATGGCATCAGAATAAAAATTCTGAATATTATCGCGAAAATATTCTGGAGGGTGTATTAAAGCCTTGGACACGCTGACCTTGGAAATTTCAACAGGACTCATCACCATCGCACTCAGCACTCGCCACCCAAGAATGGTTACAAAATAAGGTTCCTCGCTTCATTTCCAGCGCATAATGGCCACCAAAATCTCGGGATACCAATCCGTTGAACTACTGTGTCTGGAGTATTTTGGAAAACAAGGTTGGCACTAAAAAATACCAAAGTGTCGATCAACTCAAGCAAGCGCTTCGTCGGGAACTGGCCAAAATACCGCAGGGCAACATTCGGGCAGCATGTGACGTTTTCATTGGCCGTTTGAAGGCCATAATTCGTGCCAAAGGTGACCAATTCGAAGGAATCTAAACTTATTCTAAAATTTAATGCTATTTCCGACATTTTTTTGCTTTCTAACGCCTAAAAATTATGGCGTTTGACTTTGTTGCAGTTTTTTTACGAATTTCGAAATCTGTTAAAAATTTTGGTAAAATCTTAAAAATATCAAATATAGGAAGTCACCGTCATATTGGGGTCTATAAGAAGACAAGGGCAAATTTTCTCATAGGCCAATACAATATTCAAAAACACAATTAAAAAAATACCGGTGAATAATGTGGCTAAAACCATTAAAATATGGAATATATGGAGGTACCGTTATATGGGGGCCATCCGAAGACCTGCATAGACAATATTATTTTCTGTCGCAGGCTGTAGTACTAGTAGGAACTTCAAATACGAAATATGAAACAATTCCGGCGAATAATGTCGCTAAAATCATTTAAAAATAGAATATAGGGAGGTACCGATGTATGGGGGTTATACGAAGACCTGGAAATGTTCTGTCATGTACCCATTAAGAACATCAAATATGAAATTTGAAACAATTCTGGTGAATAATGTCCCTTTATCAAAAATTATGAAAATACCAAATATCGGGGGTACTGTTGTATGGGGGCTATACGATATTGTTTACCTATATAGAAATTTCTCTTCCAGGGGGTAAAGTACTTAGAAAGAACTTCTTTTGCCGATTTTCAGACAGTTCCATTGAAAATTTTGTCTACAATCATCAAAATACCGAATATCGGAGGTGCCGTTATATAATATAGCCCATCTTCGAAGTTGACCTACCTGCAGAACAAAGACTGATCTGTGGAACATTTTAGCTTTCTATCTTTATTCGTTTTGACTCTAGCTTGATTACAACAGACGGACAGGCGGACTGGGACTTAAAGAAAACATCCTCTTTTTTATACCCTCCACCATACTATGGAGGGTATATTAACTTTGTCATTCCGTTTGTAACTCCTCGAAATACTCATGTCAGACCCAACAAAGTATATATATTCTTGATCAGCGTAAAATTCTAAGTCGATTTAGCCATGTCCGTCTGTCTGTCTGTTGTAATCACGCTATCTTTCGAACGAATTGAGATAGAAGGCTAAAATTTTGTACACGTGTTTATTTTTCCAGTAGGCAGGTTAAGTTCGTAAATGGGCCATGTAGGTCCACGTTTTCATATAGCCCCTATATAACGGTACCTCCCGATATTCGGTATTTTGATGATTTTAGCGACATTATTCACCGGAATTGTTTCAACTTTGGTATTTGAAGTTCGAAATGGATACTACACCCTATGACAGAAAATTATCTGGACAGGTCCACGTCTTCGTATTGTCGGTGCATGTCAACGTCTTCATATAGCCCCCATATATCGGTACCTCCCTATATTCGGTATTTTGATAATTTTAGCGGCGTTATTTAACCGGAATTGTTTCAAATTTGGTATTTGAGATTCGTAGTGGATACTACAGCCTATGACAGAAAATTGTCTGTGCAGGTCCACGTTTTCGTATAGCCCCCATATAACGGTACCTCCCAAAATTCGGTATTTTGATGATTTTAGCGTCATTATTCACCGGAATTGTTCAATTTACGTATTAAGAGTTCGTAATGGGAACTACAGTCTGTGACAGAAATTTGCCTATGCAGGTCCAGGTGTTCGTAAAGGCCCCATATATCAGTACCTCCCTAAATTCGGTATTTTGACGAGTTTAGGTACAATACCCACCGAAATTGTTTAAGATATCGTATTAGACGTTAGTAATGGATGCTATAGCCTGCGACAGAAAATTGTCTATGCTTGGCCAGGTCTTCGCACAGCTCCGATAAAACGGTACCTTCTTATATACGATATTTTGATGATTTTAGCTACATTATTCGCCGTTTATTTCAAGTTTAGAATTTGAATATGGTAATGGCTAATGGCAAACAATGCCTATGTAGGTCCACGTCGTATAGACCCCAATATATTCGGCTATATTTGGTATTTTTAAAATTTTAACAGAATGTTTTAAGGATTTTATTTTTTGAAAATTTCCAAATACGTTCCAAATGGTGGAGGGTATTCAAAGTTCGGCCCGGCCGAACTTACTGCTTTTTAACTTGTTAAAATATAGGTCTCAATGTGTGTTGCCAGTTACCAAAAAAATATTGCACTTTTTGTAACCTCCTGAAACTAAGTATAACATTTTGAAAACAATCTTAAAAAGCCATTACTCATATCCTCTAGTTCTGGCACAATTTTGTGTTTTAACTTCCAAGAAATATCGCTCAGTTTCCTGTTTTTTATCTCAACATATGATTTGCCAAACAATTCTGTCAACAATGCTGATGACCCCGAGTGATCCTAGGTTGACATGGGAAATGGGAATGCAGCAGCAGTCGTTCACCAAATGTTGAATTCAATTTGCCAAGAAAAATGAAATCATTTGTTGGCTGTCGTTTTTTTTAGTTGATAAACAAAAATGTTTAAATAAAAAAAAACACAAGCTTTTGTTGCCATTGCTGTTGTATTTCTAAATTCAATTAATACCATATTTGATGACCGTAACAACAGTGATCGTCATGTTGGTAAAACGATAATGATGACTGAATGAATATTCGAAAATAAATTGAGAACCCAAAAAAAAAATCTAAAAACCCATTTCTTAAAACGACGGCAATGATGGTGGTGGAGGTGAGTCACCGACGGGCGAAAATAAAACACAAAAAGGTTGAAGAATTTGTTTGGCTTGATAAAAGATTTATTTAAAAAATAAAGAGCAAAACAAGAATCATAACATTGTGATAAGAAGGCAAACAAATTGTTTTTTTCGATTGCATTGGAATTTCAAAATATTTATGGCATTAACTATTAACATTGACATGGAGTGAAAAATAATATGTTAAAAATGTATCTCCTCTTTCTTAAGTTATGGGGTTTAAGAGCTATTTTTTATACCCTCCACCCCACCATACATAGTAACATAGTAATAATTTAAGACATAGCAAAGTATGTCCATATAACGGTACCTCTCTATATTTTTCAAAAGAATTGTCTAAAAATCCATACTAGAAGTTCTACGATATCGTATAGCCCACTTACAACTGTTTTTGTTTTAAGATTTTGAAGGTTTGGTACCTTAACCTCTGCCTATTGAGAATTTTTATACCCTACACCACAAGGTGGTCAGGGTATTATGTCTTTGTGCATTTGTTTGTAACAGGCAAAAGGAAACGAGATAGACACATAGTTCCATTTGATGATCTACATAGAATCACTTTCTGAGTTGATTTAAGCATGTCAGTCCGTCCGTCCGTCTGTCCATGTATTCTTGTGAACAAAATGCAGGTCGCATTTAATATCCGATTGAGATGAAACTTTCCAAACAACATTTGTTTGGCCCAAGGACGAACCCTATTGGAGTTGGAATTGGAGATAATCGCTAAAAAAATTAGATATAGCTCCCATATATATCTTCGTCCGATTTGCCTTTTATTGTGCACCAAACGTGTAATATCAGCCCGAATAGTATGGAATTCTGCACATACAACCAAATTAGGCCTGAAAATAAGTATGCCAAATTTGATCGAAATTGGTTCAGATATAGCCATAGCTCCCATATATATTTTTCATCCGATTTGTTATTTTTGTTCTCCGCAGCCGTAATATGCACTCTGTAACAATACTGTTTTGGGGAAATATATCAAATGCAGCTCAGAAATACCTTTGCTAAATTTTATCGAGATCGGTTCATATATAACTTCGTCCGATTTACCTTTTATTGTACACCAAACGTCTAATATTTGCCCAAATGGGATGGAATTTGGCACATGCGACCGAATTGGGTCTAGAAGCTAGTATGCTAAATTTGGTGAAGATCGGTTCAGATATAGCTATAGCTCCCATATATATTGTTCATCCGATTTGTTGTATTTGTTACCCACAGCCCTAATATGCACTCCGTAACAACGATATTCAGAGAAATATATCAAATGCAGCTCAGAAATATATTTGCCAAATTTTATCGAGATCGGTTCAGATTTGGATATAGCTCCCATACATATTTTTATCTGATTTCAAATTAATTTTGCACCAAAGGGAGTCCGAATTTAAAAGATACACATGCTTCGGCATATTTAATCCTTTGAACTTTAAATTATAATTATAATCATAGCGTATATGATTCAATTCTCCCATAAAAAATTTTATTTGTTATTTGGAGCTCTACAAAATAAGCAAAGTGGTGTAGGGTATCATAAAGTCGGCCCCGCCCGACTTTAGGACTTTCTTTACTGGTTAATATATATATTTATATTTATTTGGAATGTTTACCATTGTGGTACCAAAAATGCCCTGACAAAATGGTTGAAGCTAGAATTGAAAATTTTCATCATGGTCAGTCCTGGTGCGTAGGCGTGTGATAAGACTGCGTTTTTAGAAATTCGTTCTAAAATGGTATGAAAAAGTACCAAAATGTGCCAAACTCTGAATACTTTGTATTGGATAAAGAGATTTCTGAAATTTGGAATGAGAATCAGTGATGGAGTGCAGGATAGATTTATCAAAGGGTTTTAGCAAATTCGAACGAAAGGATAAAATGGCATCATTATGTGAAGGAATAGAGCCAAACACTTGAAATTTGGTATGAGAAATAGGGTTGAAAAAGTAAGTTTTGGAAATGTGTACTAATTGTGAGAACTGTGCCAAATGGTACTAAATATGGAACAGTTTGGTTTAGGGCGAACGGATGAAGCTGGAATTTTGAAATTTTGTATTATTTTGTGGGTAGGTTTGTGATAGGGTGGTGGTTTTGGAAATGTGTACTACAAGTGCGCGAAAAGCACTAAATAAGACTACATTGGTATAATTTGGTGTTGGTTGAACAGATAGTGCTTGAAATGTGTTGCCTGAACATATGGAGGTGGTTCCGGAAATGTGTACTATAATTGTACGAAAAGTACAGAATGGTACTATATTTGGTATTGCGTGAAGAGGTAGACACAAAATTCTTAAATTTGATAATTAGATTACCATTTGACGGTGATTTGGAAATGCGTCCTATGTTTGTAGGAAAAGTATTAAACGGTACGTGATTTGGTATTTGGTTGAAGGAGAGGGCTGTAATCCTCAAATTTGATATTAAGGTCTCTGGATTGAGATATGGAGGTGGTTTGGGGATTTGGAACTTACATCTGGTGGTGTTCAATTTTTGTTATAAAAAGCGTGGCTCTTTGTGGGTGAGGTACCAGAAGGGGTTCGCAGATATGTATATCATCTTCACAACAGATCTTGTGTTAGCAAAACTTGGAGAAAAGTAGAGAGTTGAATGCTTATTTCGTCTTCTATGAGCGTTTTGTTTTTCAAAATCTTGAATCCTATGTGAGGGAGGTATCAGTAGAAATTGTCCGATCTCTACCATATTTATAACAGATCTTGTGTTGATGGAAACATTTCGATGTACCCAATCTCAATGGAAAATCGGATGTTAATTTCGAGCTTTCGGTTGGAATGGGCCCAAAGGTCCGTCGAATATGGCCAACCCTGTACTTTCTCTTTCTGTGCAGTAAAATATTGTTTTTTTTTTTTTTTTTTTGAAAATTTCGACCTTTTGTGAGGGAGGAACTAGAAAGTGTGGACCAATATTGCCCATCTCCGAGCTCGACAATAATATTACGATTACTTTAACAATAATATTTGAATCGAATGGAATACTCCCTTCGAAAGTTATCGTGCGCACCAGCAAGCCAGACATATATATTCTTTAACGTTTCGTTTGCAACTGTAAGTCGAGAAAATTCACATATAAACAACTACAACAACAGTACGACAAAAATTAACCACAAAACTACCATTCTAAAATGTGAAAAACATGCTCGCTCTTATTTCAGCGAAACTGAAAAGTAGAGATTTCTACTCCATGTAGTGCTCCCACTCGAGTGGGAGGTAGTTTCACCCTCTATTTGAGTATTTCCCCCTAGAGTAAACCATTTTCGCACTCTCTCTCTCCGGTTCTCCTTCTCTCTGGCTCTCATAAAAACGGTGTTTTAATTTTATGAACTAAGTTCATAAAATCATCCATTAATCATCCGATTAATAAAAATGTTCCTTTCTTGGACTTAGGCTATAGATTTTGCTTCACTTTGGCAGTTAGATGTGATTTTTTTTGGGTAAAAATTAAGAAATCTCAATTGAACTAAATTCCTAATATTATCTTACCACCAGATTGATTTTAATTTCATCCTAGAAATTATTATTAAGAGCTTTACTATTTGAAATATTATTTTCTGAAATGTGATTGTTTTCAAATTCTTTTTATTTCGTTAATTTTTTAAATTTCTTTGCAATATTACTCATACCCTTTGTAAATAAAATTTAAAAAATTGCATTTGTTTACAGGTTTCAATTTTTTTTTTGTCAACAGAAAAATATGACATTATCGGAAATTATTCACATTTATGTTCATAGTTGAACATTTGGTGGGGCATTGAATTTCTAAAACAAAACGTTACAATTTGTTCAGATTCAATCAAATTTGTCTGACCGCAGTCGAGCATTGCCAACATGGGATCAAAAATATCAAATTCATGAACAACATTGAGCGGCATGTTCTTATTAATATATTTTTTGATTTCTTTTAAACAATAATGATATTTTTGCAACTTAACCCCCAACCACAACTGACAATTACAACGAAAAATGAAAAATTAAGTCATCAAATGGAGGAGAAAAAGAAAATATTAAAAATATGACAATCAAGACAGTTATAATTTTGTGGTGGATATTTTTATACCCTCCACCATACATAGTATGGAGGATATATAAAGTTCGACATTGCGTTTGTAAGTCATCGAAATAAGAATTTTAGACTCAACAAGGTATATACGCTACAGTCAGAACGAATTAAGATAGGAAGCTAAAATTTTGCACAGATCTGTCTTTTGTCCGCAGGCAGGTCAAGTTCGAAGATGGGCTATCTCGATATTCGGTATTTTGATGATTTTAGCCACATTTTTCAATGGAATTGTCTGAAATTCTACTCGTGGAGTTCTTAGTGAGTAATTTATACCCTGCAAGAGAATTGTTTATACGATATCGTGTAGCCCCCATATAACGGTACGCCCCGATATTCGGTATTTTGACGATTATAGCCACATTTTTCAATGGAATTGTCTAAAAATCCACACAAGGTGTTCCTTTTGAGTACTTTGCCCTCTGGAGGAGAATCGTTTATATAGATCCACGATATTGTATATCCCCCATACAACGGTACCCCCCAATATTCGGTATTTTGATGATTTTAACGACATTATTCACAGGAGTTGTTTTAAATTTCGTATTTAGAGCTCGTAATGGGAACTACAGTCAATGACAAAAAACTGATTATGCAGGCCCACGTTTTCGTTTAGCCTCCATATTATAGTACATCCCAATATTCGGTATTTGATGATTTTAACGAGATTATTCGCCGGAGTTGTTTCAAATTTTGTATTTAGAGTTCGTAATGGGAACTACAATGTATGACAGAAAATTGTTTATGCAGGTCCAGGCCTTCGTACAAGTCCCATATTTCAGTAACGCCCTATATTCAGCATTTTGAGGATTTTAGTCACATTATTCACCGGATTTTTTTCACGTTTCGTATTTGAATATTGTAATAACAAAAGTTGCCTATGCAGGTCCACGTCTTCGTATAGACCCCAATATAACGGCTATATTCGGTATTTTTAAGATTGTAACCAAATTTTTGGCGAAAGTAAGTTTTTTTTTTGAAAATTTCCAAATTTTAAAATCAGATAAAAATATATATGGGAGCTATATCCAAATCTGAACCGATCTCGATAAAATTTAGCAAAGGTATTTCTGAGCTGTATGTGATATATTTCCCTGAATATCGTTGTTACGGAGTGCATATTACGGCTGTGGGTAACAAATACAACAAATCGGATGAACAATATATATGGGAGCTATAGCCATATCTGAACCGATTTTCACCAAATTTGGCATACTACCTTCTAGACTCAATTCGGTCGTATGAGCCAAATTCCATCCCATTTGGACAAATATTAGACGTTTGGTGCACAATAAAATATAAATCGGACGAAGTTATATGTGGGAGTTATATCAAAATCTGAACCGATCTCGATAAAATTCAGCAAATGTATTTCTAAGCTGTATTTGAAATATTTCCCCAAATATTGTTGTTACAGAGTGCATATTACGGCTGCGGAGGACAAAAATAACAAATCGGATGAACAATATATATAGGAGCTATAGCTTTATCAGAACCGATTTCGATAAAATTTGGCATACTTATATTCAGGCCTAATTTGGGTGTATATGCAAAATTCCATACAATATTACACGTTTGGTGCACAATAAAAGGCAAATCGGACGAAGATATGTATGGGAGCTATATCTAAATTTGGACCGATTATCTCCAATTTCAATAGGGTTCGTTCTTGGGCCAAACAAATGATTTGTGCAAATTTCATCTGAATAGGACAATAAATGCGAACTGTACTTTGTTTACAAAAATACATGGACAGACGGACGGACGGACGAACATGCGTAAATCGACTCAGAATGTGATTTTATGCAGATCATCAAAAGGAACTATGGGTCTATCTCGTTTCCTTTTGCCTGTTACAAACAAATGCACAAAGACATAATACCCTGACCAACTTGTGGTGTAGGGTATAAAAAATAAAAATATGACGTTTGACTTCGTTGCAGATTTTTTATCCCACCCTGTATATTTCTTTTAGTATTAATATATTACAAATTCAATTTAATTAAATATATATATATATATATATATATATATATATATATATATATATATATATATATATATATATATATATATATATATATATATATATATATTTCTAGAATATTTTTTTTTTAAATTGTTTTTATCTAAAATTTATTTATTTATTTTTATTTTACAATACCTTAATTTGTCTCAATTAATTACAATGAAAATATTTAACCACAAAACCATTCGAAACGTTTTATATTGCAGATATGCATCTTTGCATGGTTGGTGGGTTGACGGCTTGATGTGGCTAACGGTGGCCACACAAAAATATATGAACAAATTAAAAACAGATGGTCTTAACATTGGCCAAAATTGTATCAAAATCAAAATATTTACGAAAAAAAAAAAATGATGCCGCAAAGAGGAGCATGAGTAACGCAGAACGTGTGACAAAGAATGTGAGTATCATCATGAAAATATATACCATAAACATTGAATTCTATTTTTTTATTTACAAAATACAAATCAACGCCCCAAAACTAGCTCTCATTCTCATTTTCTCTGATATTTACAATTAGGAAGCTTCTAGTGAGAGCTCTTCTTTTTTCGGTTTGTTTTGTTTTTCTTTAGAGGTAACATATCAACAACAATTATTGCAAATGCCGAAAATTATTCGTCACTATAGTTTTTGCGTTTTTTTTTTGCAATGGTAGTGTGTATATTTTTAAAATAAAAATAAATTACCCGAAAACAATAAAATCTACGAAATATTGGAGAGATGATGTATTCGTAGATAGGCAAAAACATTCACACAGAAAATATTTCGTTTTCTTCTCTTGGCGCGCACATTTTCTGCAAAATTTACAAAAATTTATAAAGCTTACATGCTCATAAATATTTTGCCTTAACAATTGACAGGAGATTACACGGAAGGAAATTTTATTTCAACAGAAGATTGAAAAAATTTAAAAACACTATATCGACCATGTGGCGCCCAACATTGGGAAAATATGTTTGGTGTTGAAAATGGGTTATATTGGTCCAAGTTTATGTATATTTTGAAGGTTCTCGCCATATTAATGATCTATTTTTGTATCCTCCGCGAAAACATGGGTAAAATACCATTGTCATTCCGTTTACAACGCCTGGAAATATTCTTGTGGGTCCTCAAAAAAAATATGTATGTATATATCATTGTCACCATGCCATTTTTACTCGATTTGAGATACCCGTCCGTCTGTTAAAACCTAAATAGAGATTCCAAAATATTTATAAAAATGAATGAAATAAGGCGTAGATAATTATAAAAAAATCTAAGATGTGTGGTAATTTGGGCTATTTTCAAGTTAATTTTCACGGATCAGTCCTAAGTATAGCTCCCCACAACCGTATCTCCTGATTTGTTTAACTAAATCAAATGTAATTTTGCATTTAGGACATGTTTATAAATGTCGAAAGAACATTTTCAAATATAAACAAGTTAAAAAACAGTAAGTTCGGCCGGGTCGAACTTTTAATACCCTCCACCATTTGCAGCGAATTTGGAAATTTTCAAAAAATAAAATCCTTCAAAAATTCTGTTAAATTTTTAAAAATACCGAATATAGCCGTTATTTTGGGGTCTATACGATGTGGACATACATAGGCATTGTTTGTCATAAGCCATTACCACATTCAAATTCGAAACTTGAAATAAACGGTGAATAATGTAGCTAAAATCATCAAAATATCGTATATAAGGAGGTGCCGTTATATTGGAGCTATGCGAAGACCTGAACCAACATAGACAATTTTCTGTCACAGGCTGTAGCATCCATTACGAACTTCAAATACGACATCTCAAACAATTTCGGTGAGTATTGTACCTAAAATCGTCAAAATACCGAATATAGGGAGGTACTGGTATATGGGGCCAATACGAAGACCTGGACCCGCACAGACAATTTTCTGTCACAGACTGTAGTTCCCATAACGAACTTCAAATATCAATTTTGAAACAATTCCGGTGAATAATGTCGCTAAAATCATCAAAATACCGAATCTAGGGAGGTACCGTTATATGGGGGCTATACGAAGACGTCGACCTGCACAGACAATTTTCTATCTTAGGGTGTAGTATCCATTTTGAACTTCAAATACCAAATTTGAAACAATTCCGGTGAATAATGTCGCTAAAATCATCAAAATACCGAATATCGGGAGGTACCGTTATATGGGGGCTATATGAAAACGTGGACCTACATGGCCCATTTACGGACTTAGCCTGCCTACTGGAAAAATAAACATGTGTGCAAAATTTTAGCCATCTATCTTAATTCATTCGAAAGATGATTACAACAGACAGACGGACAGACAGACAGTTTAAGATATTCAGTTGGAACCACAGTTTCAAATCGAATTGCATGCACTCTTGGTAATTATTGGATAAAAATTCAAAGTGTCTTTTTTTTGGTTGGACACAATGTTCTGTAGTCTGGGTCGAAAATCCTGTTGGAGTCGAAGCCTGATTCAAATTCGCCATTTATTTGTTTTTATTTTTTTGTGATTTAACCTTTTTTTAGAGATAAAGAAAGAGTAGAAACTATTGGCAAATTAATTTCCTAATGAACCCATTAAGATAACCAGGTGTTAATTTTCAAAAATACCAATTCTCACAATTTTTTGATTACATTATTTTTAACTCGTTATGAAGAAATCAGTTGTATTGACCACTGTGCAACGAGTGTCCCCCACAACGGGTCAAAATTTTGAATAATTATAACCCGTATAAAATGCAAAATTTTATACACCCTTATACCCACTTCTTCTGATATGATCCCTCCTCCACAAAGGGTCCAATTTCTCATAATTTGCACAGCAAGTAGCAATAATTTTTAAACCCATAGCCATATGGATAGATAGATAATATATCATTTGATGCGAGTAAAACATGCCTAGCTCTCTTTGGACCAAATCCGTTTCAGGACGCTTGGAGGCTGGCTGGAGTGCACGATTTGGTCCAAACTTGGAATAATAGTATTATCAAAGTTAGATCGAGTTCGAAGGTGGGCAAAATCGGTTTACTCCTTCTGGCACCTTCCCACAAAAGGTCGAAATTCCCAAAAAAAAAAAAAAAAATCCTGCACAGAAAAAGAAAGAATAATCCTATTTTGTTCCAAATTTGTATATCCTAATATTTACATCAGTTCTAGGTTAGGTGCGAAAATGAACAATATCGGTCCACTTCATCAAGCTCCTCCTCCACAGAGGGTCAACATTTTGAATAATTATAACTCTTGTAGAATGTGGTGTAAGAGTCCGATTGTCTTTAAATTACACACATCACAATATATTTATTAACACAAGGCCTGGCGTAAAGATGGAATATATCGGTGCACTCCTTCTAGTCCCTCCCTCACTAAAGGGTCAAAATTTCCAATATCCATGAAGCTTATAAAACTCTAAATTAGCATACAATTCCATTCAGACTTGGCACATCTCAATATCTCTATCAGCACAAGATCTGTTAAAAAGATGGCAGAGATCGAACCTTTCCTTTTGGTACCTCCCTCACAAAGGGTCAACGTTTCGAATAACCAAAACGATCATAAAATCCGAAATAAGCCTCCTGTTCTCTTCAAATTTCACACATCCCATTATTTCTGCTAAGACAATATTTACTGTAAAGATGAGATATATCGGTCTACTCCTTCTGGTACCTCTCCCACATAGAGCTAACATTTTGAATATCAATGAAGCTCATAAAACGCGAAATTAACATCTGATTCCATTCAGACTTGGTACATCCCAATATTTCCATTAATTAAAGATTTGTTATAAGGAGTTCAAAATTCACATAGGGTTCAAAATTAAAAAAAAAACGGATCGCTCAAAGAAATTTGAAATACGCATCCAATTCTCCTCAATTTCCACACATAACACAAGATTTGTTGTGAAGATGATATATATCTCTGAGAACCCCATCGGGTACCTCACCCACAAAGGGTCATAATTTTCAATACTTTCATCTGTCATAACTTGCGAAACAAGTCGGTGATTCTTTACAAGTTGCTATATCTAAATATTCTTCTCAGCCGGAAACCTGAGATGAATATGGAATTTATGATTTTTCGATTTTCTTGTTATTTTTCCCATACCAATATTTTTATCTATATTAGATGTAGTATGAAAATGGAATATTTCGGTCGACTACATCTACCTCATGTATATTTTAACATTTTCTAAAAATTATCACATATCTATCACATATAGTCCAAACCTGGTACGTCACAATATTTATATCATATTTGTTCAGGTCCGACGCAAAATTGACAATATTGGCCCATTCCTTCGGAATCCATTCCATAGAGGATTTACAATTTGAATAATCACTACAGAAGTCAAACTATATTTAAATAAGCGAACATTGGCTGAGGTTATACATCTATCGGCAAAAGCGAGTGGTACTTTTTATACACTCCACCATACTATGGAGGGTATATTAACTTTGTCTTTCCGTTTGTAACTCCTCGAAATACTCATGTCAGACCCAACAAAGTATATATATTCTTGATCAGCGTAAAATTCTAGCGATGTCCGTCTGTCTGTCTGTTGTAATCACGCTATCTTTCGAACGAATAGAGATAGAAGGCTAAAATTTTGCATACATGTTTATTTTTCCAGTAGGCAGGTTAAATTCGTAAATGGGCCATGTAGGTCCACGTCTTCATATAGCCCCCATATAACGGTACCTCCCGATATTCGGTATTTTGATGATTTTAGCGACATTATTCACCGGAATTGTTTCAAATTTGGCATTTGAAGTTCGTGATTTATACTACAGCCTATGACAGAAAATTGTCTATGCAGGTCCACGTCTTCGTAAAGCCCCCATATAACGGTACCTCCCAATATTCGGTATTTTGATGATTTTAGCGACATTATTCACCGGAATTGTTTCGAATTACGTATTTAGAATTCGTAATGGGATCTACAGTCTCTGACAGAAAATTTTCTATGCAGGTCCAGGTCTTCGTTTAGCCTCCCTATATTCGGTATTTTGATGATTTTAGCGACATTATTCACCAGAATCGTTTCAAATTTGGTATTTGAAGTTCGAAAGGGATACTACAGCCTAAGACAGAAAATTGTCTGTGCAGGTCCACGTTTTCATATAGCCCCCATGTATCAGTACCTCCCTAAATTCGGTATTTTGACGTGTTTTGGTACAATACCCACCGAAATTGTTTGAGATGTCGTATTTGAACTTCGTAATGAATGCTACAGCCTATGACAGAAAATTGTCTTTGCTGCGCCTGGTCTTCGCACAGCTCCGATATAACGTTAACTCCCTATATACGATATTTTGATGATTTTAGCTACATTAATCACCGTTTATTTCAAGTTTTCGAATTTGAATATGGTAATGGCTTATGACAAACAATGCCTATGTACATAGGTCCACGTCGTATAGACCCCAACAAAACGACAATATTCGGTATTTTTAAAATGTAAGCAGAATTTTTAAGGGATTTTATTTTTTGAAAATGTCCAAATTCGTTCCAAATGGTGGAGGGTATTCAAAGTTCGGCCCGGCCGAACTTACTGCTTTTTAACTTGTTAACAATTTTTCTGTAAAACAACAGAGGACTTTGCTTAAAATTATGAGCCGAAAGCTAGTCGTTGACTTGTTTCAGAAAAATTAACCTCTTATGTATTCTCATCCCACCAAAAATATTTTTCAATGAAACACATGAATCATATTTTTTTTCCAAAAAACTGAATGAATTTTTCTTCCAGTGTACAAGTTTTGTACATTTAATATTGACAACAACGAAAACAATCGAATTGAATAACACAAAAAAAAATATTGTTTCTTTTTTCATTCAAATTAAGCGCTGAAAAAATATTGAAAAAAAAAAAAACTCACATTTCTTGAAGCCATGTTTGCGGGATTTGCGATTGATTCTTCTTCTTTCACTTGTTTTCAAAAATTAATGATAAATTATTAAAGGTTTGTTTCTTAAATCACTCAACTGATTTGCTTTCTTAAACAAAAATTTGAATTTTGTTTCAAATAATTTTTTTTCTAATTAATTTTTATAATTTTCTAATTAATTTTTTTTTTAAATAATTTCAAAATATATCTTTCAAATAAATGTTGTTTTCCAATCTTTCTTTTGTTATTATTTCAATTTTTTTCTTTAAAAAAATCTGATTTTTTTCTTTTCTTAAAAATATTACTCGCGTCGAACACTTGTGTATTGAACTTAACGGTTTGAATGAAATTTTAAAACTGAAAAGTTTTTATGCGAAAATTATTGTATCTATAGAGAGAATGTTTCGTTTAATGTTGTCACAAAAGTTGTTGTCGTCGTCGTCGTCACCTTCGTTGCCGTTTGTGGATTTCGGCTTGTTATTCGTGTTTTTGTGTTTTATTTCGTTTTTGTTAAGGTTGTCAATATTGCTGCAATGTTGTTGTTGTTGTCGTTGTGCCTTTGCACCATTGCACACAACAAACAATGCCCAAGAGAAGAAGAAGCAGCCGCAGCACCCAGTACTGCTCTGCTTGCAAGGAAGCAATACAAACAAGCATGCCTCAAAAAACGCTTATGATGATGATGATCGTCAGGCAGCACATCGTGTCCGTTCGTTTCGATCGTTGCTTCAGAGTCACATAAGTCATGCACCCATCTGTGCTTTTTCTGTTCGATTTTCGTGTTATCTGTTTGGGGAGGTGGAATGGGGGTCAGGGGGACGACATTGACTGATGGCATGACACGGCCCCCTCCTCACAATGGTACAATATTTACCTTTTTTGTTTGACAATCGTATAGCTTTCGGCTGGCATCGAAACGAGATGACGCCACTCTCGACACAACGATGTTGGTCAATCAGCTGATCGGAATTGGTGGTGGCGACACCAGTGCTGCCTTCCCGATAGATGAAGAAAATTCTACTTTGGATACTATATTTCTATGTATGTAGAATTGTGTTTATTGTTTGTTGTTATTCGTCATCGACAACAACAACACTAAGATTTTGTTAATGATCATTAAATGTTTTTGTAAAAAAATCGAATGCAGCATTCATCGACGTATACGCCAGCATCACCATTGTTTGATCATCATGTCGTGAGAGAGCGAAAGAGAGAACGTGAGAGAAAGATGAGTTTGTTTTATAGTAGAAAAAATGTTTGCTGATCTTTAAAGCTTTTTTTGATCAAACATTTACGAGGGAAGGTCAAATTGTTGCCACTTGAAAAAGGGGGATATTGTAAAAAAAACCAGATAATTAATCTTAAATAATAATCTCTAAATTCGCATGTTTTACCATTTTCAGAGATTATTGCTTGGCAATATATTAGCAAATATTAATTTTTTATACCCCCCACCATACAGAGTATGGAGGGTATATTAAGTTCGTCATGTCGTTTATAACTCATCGAAATAAAAAGTTTTTTTTTAGAAATAATAAAGTGTATATATTTTTGATCAGCGTAAAATTCTAAGACGATTTAACCCTGTCCGTCTGTCCTTCTGTCGTAATCACGCTAGAGTCAAAACCTATAAAGATAAGAAGCTAAAATTTTGCACAGATCAGTCTTTTGACTGCAGGTCAATTTCGAATATGGGCTATAATGGTGGGCGAGAAATGCCATTATAGACCCACGTCTTCGTATACCCTCCATATAACGGTACCACCCAATATTGGATATTTTGACAATTTTAGGGATAATTTTATGACAAAAACCAGTAAAGAAAGTCTTAAAGTCGGGCGGGGCCGACTTTATGATACCCTACACCACTTTGCTAATTTAGAAGAGCTCCGCATATATACTAAAAGTTTTTATGGGAGAATTCAATCATGCACCCTATGATTATTATTATAATTTAAAGTTCAAAGGACTAAATATGCCGAAGCATTTGTATCTTTTAAATTCGGACTTGTACTGCCCATTTGGTGCTCAATTAATTTGAAATCGGATAAAAATATATATGGGAACTATATCCAAATCGGAACTGATCTCGATAAAATTTGGCAAAGATATTTCTGAGCTGTATTTCTTATATTTCCCTGAATTTCGTTGTTACGGAGTGTATATTACGGCAGTGGGTAACAAATATATCAAATCTAATGAACAGTATATATGGGAGCTATAGCTTTATCTGAACCGATCTTCACCAAATTTGACATACTCGCTTCTAGACTCAATTAGGTCGTAAGTGCCAAATTTCATCCGATTTGGGCAAATATTAGACGTTTGGTGCACAATAAAAGGTAAATCGGACGAAGTTATATATGGGAGCTATATCAAAATCTGAATCGATCTCGATAAAATTCAGCAAATGTATTTCTAAGCTGTATTTGATATATTTCCCCAAATATTGTTGTTACAGAGTGCATATTACGGTTGCGGAGGACAAAAATAACAAATCGGATGAACAATATATATGGGAGCTATAGCTATATCTGAACCGATTTCTTTCAAATTTGGCATACTTATTTTCAGGTCCAATCTAATCGTATGTGCAAAATTCCATATTATTCGGACTGATATTACACGTTTGGTGCACAATAAAAGGCAAATCGGACGAAGATATATATGGGAGCTATATCTAAATGTTGACCGATTATCTCCAATTTCAATTTCATCTGGATAGGGCAATAAGTGCGAACTGTACTTTGTGTACAAAAATACATGGACAGACGGACGGACGGACATGCATAAATCGGCTCAGAATGTGATTCAATGCAGATCATCAAAAGGTACTATGGGTCTATCTCGTTTCCTTTTGCCTGTTACAAACAAATGCACAAAGACATAATACCCTGATTATCTTGTGGTGTAGGGTATAAATAGCGGCACCTCCCTTATTCGGTATTTTTATGATTTTAGGTTCACTATGCACCGCAATTGTTTTAAATTTCGTATTTAGAGTTCGTAATGGGAACTAAAACTCTATGACAGAAATTTGTCTATGAAGATCCATGGATAGGCCAGTACGTTCCTATATTCGTATACAGGGTGAGATGAAAAAACTACAATCAACTTCAGACTGCTGTCATTTCTAAGCCACTCGTCCGACAGCTGTTATAATTATTCCAGTGATAGCTCATTATATTGTTTACAAGCGTACAGAAGCATTTTGGTGAGAATTTTCCAGAAAAAAAGTTATTCGTGACGGAATTCAAGCGTGATAGTGTAATTTCTTTGTATTAGGCTGGAAAACCACAAGTGGCTATCGTTTCAGCATACCAGCATTTAAATGCGAATAAACCTTTTGTGTCTCGTACCATCGGCCGTGATACTGGTGGCGTAGCTCGGCGTCAAGGAAGTGGACGGAATAAAACAGCAACATCAGCAGAAATGATTCGAAAAGTAAAAAAGCGACTTGATCAAACCGCGCGTCGCAGTGGCCGAGAAATGGCTCGTGAGCTGAACATATCGCAATATTCCATTCGGCAAATATTGAAAAATGAGCTCGGGGTAAAGCCATTGAAATTCCAGGAAGTGCAAGAACTTACACCGCAACAGAAAGAAAATAGACTCAAAAGAGCTAAAGAGTTGCTTCGTTTGGCCGAAAGTGGTGAATTGCCGAATTTGGTTTTCTCAGATGATGATGATGAAATGATCGTGTTTACTTGCCAAAGAGGTCAGCTGAAAATGTGCACCTTCGGTTGGCCACAAGAAATCAAGCGCCGGCCATGGTGATGGCGTGGTCCGCCATAACAGCCGATGGTCGCTCTCCGCTCGTATTAATCGACCGTGGCATCAGAATAAATGCCGAATATTATCGCGAAAATATACAGGAGGGTGTATTAAAACCTTGGGTACGCAAACATTTTGGCCGCAGACCTTGGACATTCCAACAGGACTCAGCACGCGCCTCACAAGAATGGTTACAAAATGAGGTTCCTCGCTTCATTTCCAGCGCACAATGGTCATCAAAATATCCGGATACCAATCTGTTGGACTATTGTGTCTGGAGTATTTTGTAAAGAAAGGTTGGCACTATCATTTGATGCGGCCAAGACGTGCCTCATCGAAATAACGATTTAAAAACCTAGGCCTCTTTGGAGCAAATCTCTTTCAGGACATTTGGAGTCGAACCAGCGATGTGCGTCTGTCAGCTGGCGATAACTCTGGTAGGGAGTATCCGATTTGTTCCAAACTTGGTACATGGTAATATTATTGTCTAATTAAATAGAGTTCGGAGATGGGCAATATCGGTTCACTCCTTCTGGCACC